>NC_083723.1:111742958-112360843 GCF_028564815.1 Eubalaena glacialis | reverse complement strand
AAAGGCTCATGTAGGGATCTCCTCTATAGTCACAAATGTTCAGTACCTCAAAGTCTCAGACAATAGACTCCTCAGCTTTTCTTTTCCTTTTATTTTGTCTTACAAATAACAAACCTTATGCCAGACTGTGCCCAGTTCACAAACCTGCTCTCTCATAACATTACCTGTGTCACTTGTGCAAGTTCCCTGGCTACTTTCTCAGTTCACAAATCTAGAAAGTAGGGATGATAATAATATCATCTACATTATTGGGTATGATCAGGATTAAATTAGTTATTAGGTATCTGGCGCTTATAGTAATAAGCACTTACTAAGTGTTAGCTATTATTAATTTCATTTGTATTAATAATGCTAACGTTTATCATTCATAAAGTGGCAATGTCACTCACTCCCTCTCTTATTCAAAATCTTCTAAGATATTCCCAAATCTAAACGCCTAACCTTGAAAATATGCTATCTCATACAATACTTTCAATATTCCACTATTTCTTGTTATTCAGTCTAAAGCTCAGCCTAGAGATTTCCTAAGTATACCTCCAACATGCTTAGCCCTTAGTCTAACCTTCAGGTTTTGTACATATGGTTCCTTTTTCATAATATATCCTTTCTTCTCTCTGATTAGTCAATATCTAATCATTCTTCCAGGTCTAGTTCCAATGGAGCTTCATTGGAAAGATCACTCTCCCATCTCTATAATCATGACACTTTATCTTCTGAATCAAACAAACAACATTGTGTCACACAGGGGTACTGATGTATATTTCACATAGACATATCTTAATACACTCATCTTGAAAATACAAACAAGAATACCGTTATTCTTAAATGTATTGGAATTTCCTGATCTACCCACAGTGTGGTTGGAAAAGGTGATAAATTACCCTACTCTATTTTCTTGTTTTGTTTCTGTCAGTTGGCTCTTGTATTATGGGCACTAATCACATTTTTTTTCCAAACACTGCACCAACTTGCAAAAATGAGGCCAATAGGAAGAGATAAAACAAAAAGAAATATTTTAGCACTCCTAATAAAGCAGCAAATATCTGCTCCTTGATATTATAGATTTTGTTTGAAGGCAGTAAAAGATAACATTTTAATATTTGAGAATGCCAATGCGATTATTTTATTGTTGAATTTTATTTTGTTTTACTGGGGGCATTGCAGATTAGTTTTTCCCAACCTAAAAAGTAAAACTTTACTCTCTGCCTCCTTCCCCATCTTTTGTGAAAATAACTACTAATTAGCTCCTTTCTTTTTCCTTTCCTCCTGCTCTGCCCTTCTCAACTGGGATCTGTGATAGAGAATGTATGTATTTCTCTAATTAGAAATATAATTTTATTTGGGAAAGGGCTATGGACCATGATTATACCCATTTACCCTACTTTTTCAGGGTAAGGAGAAGGGGGAGAGTTTCTTCTGTGGGAGTCATGTGACTCTCCAGAACACAAGCAGGAAACAAGAAAGTGAGTCCTAAGTCACTTAGGAAAATTACTTTTCCTATAGAGTGCTATATGTACCACTTCTCTGATATCAGCTTACATCCTGACACCTTCTGCAAGGAGTCGTCTTCAATTATTGCTCATTCCTATAAGCTTTAAAGTACTTATTTTTGAAACTGCATAGTTTAGCAACTAAGTATATGCTGTCTTGCATTGTTCAGTCTGTGAACAAGCCAGAAACCTGGAAATCATCCTTAAATCTCCCCACATTAAATTTTTTTTTAACTCCTTAGGATACTATCTCCTTTATATTCTGTTTATTAGTCATCACTTTTGCATTATTACCATCACTGTATTAGATCAGAGTCTCACCAGATCTCACCCTCCAAGGTCACCCAACTGGCATCCTGCTTTCAGTCTTACTCATTCAAATATATCCTCTACTCCAGCTCTCAATAATCTTTCTAATTTACAAACTTAACTATGCCAATCTGCTGTTGTAAATTACTCAACAGAGAATAAAATCCCAACATGAAATGGCTTACAAGACCTTTCATGAAACAGCTTCTGCCTGATTGCCAAGCCTTGTCTCAGGCCAGTACTGTATTCTCCCACACTACACACTTACCTGAATAATATACACTAGCAACACTAAGTTAGCTGCAGTGATTGTAATAAGACAGATGTACTCAAGCCAGTGTATTTTCATGCATTCTGTTCCTTCTAGTTGAATGCCTCACTGCTTAAATTTTCCCTCCAAATCTTGGCTAAAATGTTCCCACATCAAATAAAGCCTTCGTGACCACTGCAGTAAAACTTAGATTTTTTTTCCTTATGATTTCCAGTACAATTTATGTGTTTTCATTCTAACAAATTTCTTGTTATGCAATGGTGTTTGCAATTCCATGTTCTCAATTAGAGCTGGGGGATAAGCACTGAATCTTCTCTTCTTAGCACAGTGTCTAGGACACAGAAGGTTTTCAATATATATTTATAGAATAAATGAATAACTTATCTTTAGACTTAAAATATACTGACCTGAAAACAAAGATCAGAATAATCCTCTCAGTGACAAAATCAGCATTGAGTGTTTGGAAGAAGCTTATTAAGTACATTCTGATAAACAGACTGATTTATTCAGATGACATAAACATACGACACTCTCCAATTTTATTTCTTATGTTTATCAAGGAATCGTCCATAAAATATTAACAAAAATATGAGATTGAAGCAGGAATTAGAGTGACAATATAACAAAATGTTTTATTCTCAAGAAAAGTAATTTATCTATTTTCCATTCTTGAGAATCAGACAAATAGTATACTGATTAGAAATTATTTGCTGTCATGTTAGACTATTAGACTATTTTTATATTTTTTTCTCTATTATTCCATAATGGGATCAAATCAACCCAAGAACTACTTGGCTCTTTAGAAAGACAGACCAACAAATAGATACGATCATCATCACCACCATCATCACAACCATTATCAACATTGCCAACACCACCATCATTACTAAAATCATCACTATTACCACCATCACCACCACCATCATCACCACCACCACCACCACCATCACCACCATCACCACCATCACCACCACCACCACCATCACCACCATCCCCACCACCACCACCACCATCACCACCACCACCACTATCATCACCACCACCACCACCACCATCACCACCATCCCCACCACCACCACCACCACCACCACCACCATCCCCACCACCATCACCACCACCACCACCATCACCACCATCCCCACCACCATCACCACCACCACCACCACCATCACCACCACCATCACCACCACCACCACCACCACCACCACCATCACCACCACCACCATCACCACCATCCCCACCACCATCCCCACCACCATCCCCACCACCATCCCCACCACCATCACCACCACCACCACCATCACCATCATTACCTACCACCATCACAACCACCACTACACCTTCATCAACATTTAAAATACTGGCCACAAGCATATGTTAAATTCCAGCCTAATTCATTCAAAGCTGAACTCCATTTGGCAGAACTATCAGCCATAATTTTTTTCTTTTTTCTTTCTCAAGAAATTAAATCTGAGAAAATGCTAGAGGGAATGGAGTCACTGGCCTGGAAAAGCAGAGTTCTTGGCAAGCGGCAGACCGTTATGTCACTGACAGAAGGAGAGAGAATAAATAATGGAAGCGCCACAGGCTATTGTTTCTGGAAACAAGATATATCAAGTATCAGACGCTGTTATTCTCTAGGTTGGACAAAACAAGGCAGAGATTCAAAGAAGGAGGACAGATGAGACAGGCTTAAAATGAACACAGATACCAGAAACTTCCCCCAAGGCAGAAGGTAGAAGAGGCATTTGAGAATAAGGATTTTTATTCTCACATAAAAATATAATCCTTTGGTTTTGTTTTAACTGTAAGTGGATTTATGTGTTTTTGACATATGGCCTTTAATGAACTTTAGGAGAGAACCCAGGGTAAAAAAGAGTCATGCAGACATTCCCCCAAACAGCTGCATTTCTATTCCTCTAAGGCTGAGTATGCATAATGTCCAAATATCAGATCAATCAGACACAAGACAGTCAAACCGTTTTGCCCTTTCTAGAATCATGTAAACAAAGCAGCAGTTTTCAAATAGTTAAACATAGAGTTCAGAGTTTTTAATCACTCTTTCAGCCCTTTAGAGATTAACACCAAAAATACAGATGCAAGTAGCGGATTCAAGGACAAAAAATAAAAAAGAAAGATCCTGAAGCTTGTAAGGAACACAAGACTCTTTTAGTTTGTCCTTTGTTTCTAATGCAGAACTTTACTAAACTTGTAAAAGAAAGATAGCAATCACCAATTGCTTTTTTAAAAAGTAAATCTATTCTCTTTCATATGTTTTTCTTCCTGGCTCTTTTTATGACTATCATTTTCTGTCATATTTTCCCAAAACTTCTTTAACGTATCTTTAATTTATCCATCTAAACTCACCAAAGTAGTGTGTTCTAAACTATGGGATGTAGTTAAAAGTGTATGGGAAGACGGTAGAGTGAATCTGAGTCCTAATCTATGTTGGCTACTCTCTGTGTGACTTCCGGGCAAACATTTTAGCTTCTGTGGACTTCTGGTCCATCATCTAGAAAATGAACAAGTTTATCTAGATGATCTCTGAGATTAGGTCCTAATTTTAATGTTTCCGGTTTCTAGGCTGGCAGATTCCAGCAACTGTCTTGAGAATTAATTCATTCAACATTCAACCTATTTTTTCAGTGCTTATAATTGCCAGACACTGGGCTAAATTTAATATTAATCAACAGGATGGTGAAGAAAGAATTAATTTATTTTGCCCAATTTTTCCAATTATTTTTCTCAGATGTTTTGAAATTTGAGGAAGTTAAAAGAACATTATATTCACCTTCTCTGTTTCACAATGAAACCTGAAGAAACAATGGTGATCTTAGGCTTATGGCACAAGCAAAATCTCTGAGAGTCACTAGTGAGGCAGGTGAGTGAGACAGTCTAACTGTGTCAAGTTATAAAGAAAAAGGTGAAAAGAGAAATGCTCTTTTTCCTCCACATATTGACATGGACATTTTTAGAGAGGTAAAAAGTTTTGAGAACCAGATCACATGGTGGAGAATTATATTTAGCCTGCTAGCACAAAGTAGGTGGTCATTAAATGCTGTTGAATGAATGAAGAACTGAAGGCAAATCAAGCCAAGAATTATTTTCTGAGACCTATGTGCTCAGTACAAAGAAGTCTATGACATGGTCTCTGCATTAAAGTAGAATTACAATATAGTTTGGAAGTATTATGTGCTCCCAGCCCTGTGTAGTCATGTGCAAGTTAAATAAAATATAGAATTGAAACAGTTTATGAGAATAATAGAAGAAATATAATAAGCTAAAGATGGGTAGGGTTTGAAGAAGAGCGGAGGGGTATATTTTGTAAGGGAGTCATGAAAGCAGAAAGTGTCATGAAGAAAGCGTCAATAAACAGATTCAGTTGAAGAAGAGGAGGTATATAAAGGAGTACAAAGAAATAAAGCTAGCAATATGGTTTGGAACCAAACCATAAAGACACTCTTTGTTATGGAATGAATGTTTGTATGCCCCCCCCACCCCGATTTATGCACTGAAGCCCTGGCCCCAAAGAGATGGTATTGTGATGGGGCCTTTGGGAGGTAATGAGGGTTAGATTAGGTCATGAGAGTGAGACACTCATGATGGGACTAGTGCTCTTAAAAGAAGAGATAACAGAGAGCCCTCTCTCTCTCTCTGTCATGTGAGGACACAATGAGAAAGCTTCTGTTAGCAACCGAATGGGCCAGCACCTTGATCTTGGGCTTCTCAGCCTCCAGAATTCTGAGAAAAAAAATTATATTGTTTAAGCTACCCAGTCAATGGTATTTTGTTATGGCAGCTGAGTTGAATAATGTACACTTTATCGAATAGCTACTGGGAAACACTGGTTTTGAGACAGTAGTTTTGGGAAGATAACAATAATTAAAGTAGCATTTTGAAAGATTAATGTGCTGGAAGGGTGTGCGTTAGGGGAGATTAGGAGGCCTCAAAGAGAAGGAAGATAGATTGGTGGCAGTGCCCAGTGAGAAGGCTCTTATAATAATGAAATGTAATATTTGTGAGAACAAGGACATGAAAGAAAACCCTGGTAGATGGCTTGGGGATGAGGTTTTGGAATTAAGTGGAAAATCTGAAGTGGGACACTTTCAGGGTCTGGAGATGAGCAAGGCAGTGGGTCAAGAATTGGGAGGCACATGGAAATCAGAGTGCAAGGTAAGGTAGTAACCAGGCAGATAATTAGGAATCAGATGAATCCGGGTAAGAGAAACAAATCTTAATCTAAGGCTAGATAGGATATACGGAAGTAAAAAAAAAAAAAAAAAAAAGACAACTTGGGATTAGATATTTAGGAGGTACTATTAGGTCAATAAATGTTTTATTCTTTAAAATATTTATGATAAGTCATCCCTTGGTCTTTGTTTAAACATTTGCAATGCTGGAAAACTTCCAACTATGAAAGTAGCTCATTCTACTTTTGTACAGATCTAATTATTCAGAAGCTATTCTTTATTCTAAAATGAAGTCCACCACCTTGTCCTAAAAAAAAACAAAAACTTGATTCTGTGTCTGTTTTCTGCAGATATTTAAAATATGTTTAATTTCTATATAACATCCCCTCAAATAATGGAAGATGACTATCCCTCTTTCTAAGCAAAATATATCTATTTCCTTCAAACATTCATCATATAACATTGTTTCAATATTATTATATAGAACTGAATACAATATTCAAATAGGCTCTGGTGAGTGAAATTATTACTGCTCTTTCCTTGAGCACAATATTTCCACTAATGTTCATATGATCATAGAACATATTTGGTGTTACTGGTTTATATTAATAGATATTGGATCAAGACAGAGCAGTGAATACAATGTTTACCCATCTTACCTCTCAAACTCCCATTATGTGCCATAAATGTGTGTGTAGGTGTGTGAAGCAAATCTACAACAGAGCTAGAAAGCTATAAGTAGTTTCAGCATTTTACAAAATTCTTAAAAGATAGAAACATTTGGGATCATATTGTGAAAGAAAGGAAATCACAAGTTAAGACTATTCAGAGCATAAGTGTAGCTGTGTAGTTTCTGGGGAACTCTAAACTTACAGCATGGACCCAGCGAGTGAAAAGTGACCAAGGAACAGAAAAGGAAAATCTAACAGAAATTACAGAAAGAGAGAACAGAAATAACATAAGGGAGGAAATAATAAAAGAAAGGAAGATTTCTAGATCTAAGTAAAGTTCCAGTCTTCAAGTTGGAAGGGCCTAATGTGTGCTGAGGATATATTTGCAGTGAACTTATAAAATGTCCAGATTTTCTTTATATGAATTATTAGCCAGATCCACTTCCCCCTACTTGGATAGTTGATATTTTGAACCCCTTTAAAATTTAATTTTGGTTTAATTTTTTTATTGTTCCATAAAGTCAACATATTTCTGAATTCTGACTCCAATATGATACCCATTCATTTTTCCTCCCATATTTGCATTATTCATAAATTTGCTAATCACACCCACTTTGTCACCAATGCATTCATAAAATGCTAATAGGCCAAACCAAGCAACACTCTAATTGGGTAAGTTAGCTTTTATGGTCCTTTCAAGAAATAATTAATTAATCTTTTCTGGATAAAACTGTTCAATCGGTTTTGAGCTGTACTTTATCCTCTTGCTGTATTCTAGCCCAAACACAGATCCTGAAAAATATTGTTAAATGGCTAGTTATACTAAAAATGTACAAATATATAACATTCTTCTGTTATATCAGTTCAGAAAACTCGATGAAGTTTTTATTTACACAGTGTTATGAATTCATGATTGTTCCCTGCATCAACAGATCCTAATTTTCAATCTGTGCCTAAGCCATCAGCCAAAACGTACAGCTTGCTCATGACGTCAAGTTCACCAGTATGTAGGTTCTTAAATTATCCTTTTTCTGCTTTGTGAAATATCAAGTCAACATTTCATCCTTCCTGTGTTATGACACTTCTTTCATCCTACAGCATTTTAAAGAACTTTTGACACTGATTCCACAAGCACATCAACAAACCATTTTAATATCTAAATTTAGTTTCTACTCAAAATACAATTAAAATAGTGGTTCCTGTGTCTACGTGAAAACAGCAAGGTATAGATCAGTTGTGTATGCTGCCATTTGTGTAAAAAGCAAGGGTAATTTTTATGCAAATTCCAGAATTTGTGAAGAATTATGTACAAAATTCATTCCATTCATTGGCTTTCTGGGAGGAAACTGAGAGGACAAGAAACTGGAGGCTGCAAGCAGGAAAAATAGTACGTGACTATATGTACCACATCGATTTCTATCATGTGCATCTATTCTTTACTCAAAGGAATTTTAAAAATTGAAAAAAAAAAAAAAAATCAAGCGACTCCCAGGTTTTGGAATTCTGAGAACCAATAAGACTTAAAAATAGGAACTAACATAACATTGCTAACTTTTAACTTCATTGTATAAAAACATTACAGCTAACTTACTTTATATGACATAGTAACTACATATACATTGCTTTTTATTTCATTAAATAAAGACACTACAACTCACATCTACCATCACCATCATTTCATCAAAAAAAAAAAACCCCAAAATATGTGAAATCTGCAAAGACAAATGAGTAAAATATCAGAATAAAGGACACTTTAAAATTAGAGTTTTATTAAAAATTCAACTAAATTGTTTTTATTATCATTTTTTTTTATTTTGCAGAAGACAAACATTTAAGAGCCAGTGATTCAAACCACCGAGACTCTTCTATGCTAACTTTTCCTTTTTTGGCATCAATTATTATTCTGCCCTTTCTAGTTTACAGTATATTCTCCTCCTGAGAAAAATGCAGAAGCAGAACAATATTTTCTGAGTTCCATTTCCCTTCCATAGTCTGCTAAAATTATACTCTATTCTATAAAGCAGGGGACCCCGCTTTTCTTAGAGCTCTTTCTCCAAATAAAGGTTTGTGGTTATTTTTGCCATGTACTTCAGCCTCTCTCTCTCTCTCTCTCTCTCTCTTGTTTTTGAAATAACATATCTTAACTCTTTAGGTATTTTTCCTCCAAATATTATTCCTACATTCCAACATGTTATTCTTTTGTATTTATTTTTGTCTATATGCTTCACATCCCAATTTGTATATGTACCCCTTTAATACATAAAATCATAATTATGGCTTCTGCAGCTGACCACTGGGAGGCTGATTTAGGAAACTGTGCTATCAACTGAGATGAAACCTCTTTTCTAATTCATTTTTGTGTCTATAGGAGCTTCTCTTTCTTCATCATGACTGTTTTAATTATACATATTGTTCTCATTTTATTTTTTGGACCCTTCCATGTATTTTTGAGCTATTTTTTTTTCTTTTAGAGTATCAGGTTCTGGACATAAAATTTTACTTATACCTCCTCTTCTCTTTTGAAGCTTCCTTTGCAAAATGTAATCATTATTATGCACAGTGAAATGGCATGGCCACGCTCTCTATTTCTTTTTGCTTTTATTTCACCTATCAATTTGCTTTTGTCAATGAGAATTAAATCCATACTAGCAATTCCACCATTTACTACTTTTTCAATTTTGAGTTATGGAATTGACAGTAAAACAAGATATTTCCTTTTAGATTGTTTCTATTTAGCAAAAATTGACTCCTAACCAATTTGTAGATATTTGAATTCCCTCACCCTTAATATATGTTGTTTCTGTATTAGTTTGGACACCTGGATTAAGAAAGCATTTTGATGAGGCAGTCTGTATAAATCACCCTAAACACCATTGCTTCTGTTTCTCTATTAATTTGTCATAATTTAAAAGCTCATCACAATGCTTCTCTATATTAATTTATAGATTTCTATACTTTAATGTAATGCTTTTTTTGAAGATATAATTGACATATAACGTTATATTAGTTTTGGTTGTATAACATAATGATTAGATATTTGTATGCATTTTAATATAATTCTTGATATAGAAATTCCACCATTTATATTACATTTGTTTTCTTTAAACAGAGTATAACTTCTGTGGCATTGCATCAGTCGTAAGTCCTACTTAAGTTTTCCAATATCTGTAAATAATCTATAATACCCAGAAAATAATTTCTTCAAATTATTTTTAAAAGTTTCAGAAAAGAAAGGAGCTTAATTCCTTTCAAGGTAAGTAGAGAGTTGTGGTTAGTTTTGGTTACTTTTAGTAAAGTGTAATCAATTATTTTATTACACGTAGTTGTTCCATTGATCAGAAAGGAGAAGTATGATAACTGAATAGATGTCACAGAGAGAAGACAGACTAGGGGCATTGCTGCCTGTACTATAGACCCCTATGGACAGTATACTCTGAATATACCCTATGAAGGTAGGGGCAACTCTATCTTAATGGACCTTTCAGCACATTTTTTTTCTAACTGCAAAGGAAAATGTGGTAGAAAGCCACTATTTCCTACAGGAGACTGAACAAAGAAAGAAGAAAGCATTTTGACCATGCTCACTAGTCTCGGAATATTTTCTAATATTTTTTGCAGGCAGACAGTTGAAAATTGTTTTGCCTGTAAACTGCCAAGGCCAACTAAGGACCATAATACAAAGGGTCCAGGCAGCCTTCTATAGGCTTACAGAGGTCATAGAATGTCAAGATTTGGGTTAGGCTTCATTGCCTACAAAACCTATAGGAGAGTAAGAGTTAAACCTGCATTAGAAAAAGCTGAAGCAGAAGTTTTCTGCTAAATAGCAATAATATATAACTTTATTTTATGTAAAGTTTCTTAATTTGTTTCTAATTCTCTTTAAGATATATATTGATATATAGATATATTTACCCATTTCTTAAACATTGCAATTAACTGATACTTATAAATTATTTGAAAATTATAGTCTCATGAAAATACTGTCAGAGTTTACTTTTTTTCACTATATACACCTGGGAAAGAATTATTTGGTTGGCTACGTTTTGGCCAACATGTGCGGCCCAGCAGCAAATAGCCAAACATTCAAAATGAGACTATTCCACAAACAAAATCTATTTCAATGACCAAATGTCATATGGACTCAACCAAACAGTGCAGTATACAAATGGGAAGTAAAATGAAAGGACATAAATGCCACCAAAAGAAGAAGCTGTTTCTGTTTATAACATTTGGAACCAATCGGAAATCTTCGATAAACTTCTGCTATAGCAAGTCTGTCCAAGTCTATATATACATATATACATATATATACATATATACACATATATCTATGTATATATATATATATAGGCTGGTGGTTCTCAATTCCAGAAGCACATTAGAATCATATGGAAAATTTTTTAAATTAATGGTTTTGCCCAGGTTCCACCCAAGTGGTTTTGATTTAACTGTTCCAGCATGGGATCCCAGGCATTAGTATTAGGTGATTCTAATGTGAAATCAGGGCTAAGATCCCTGGTCAGGGAAACCATGACTCTAGGTGGGAACAGATGAACCATAGCTGATACATCTGAAATAGATTAGTGGGAAAATATGTCTTGGACAAAGAAAAATCAATGTCATATATTAATTTCAGCATATTTTTCCTTCTATTTTCATCCTTGAAAACAAAATATCCTAGATCGTGGAGCATGCAGTAAATTAACTTCCTCCTGAGCTTCCATGAACACATTTTTCTGGTGAAGGATCCATCACCCCCACTGCAATGTAACCAATGTTCCCCATAAATTGTAAATTCTTCCAGGATACGGATCATGTGTTCTTTAACTCTGTTTCTTCTTTGCTCATTGCCATGCATGGTGCTTATGAGATAAATACTTGTTCAATAAATGCATTAATTAATGGAAAATATAAATGGAATGGGCAAGCATTCCGGCACTGGGGTCACCATTACTCTGGCTACCCTCACTTTATCTTTTATTTCTTTTCTTCTGGTCTAAACTTTGTGTTCTCTTCCCTTCTGTTTCTTTCTTGTTTTGCTCTTCTTGAACTCTTGGACAATATTTTGACTCAAAGATAATTCTCTTTCCTCCAACACACACTTCTGCTCCCTTCTCTCACTCTTCCATGTAACATCACATATTCAGTTCTACTAAGTTTGGCTCACATTCACTCTTTGTATATACTAACATAAGTGCTTAATCATAACCGTGTTAAGCCTGCACTACAATTTCTATCTTCAGTTTACCTACAAGTGGATAAGTTCTTTGAAAGCAAGCGTTCTATGTTATATTCACCATCATTCCTACTACAAGATAGAGCATATTTTAAGCCCTCAATACTGGCTAACTTTCAGGGGTTTAATTATTTTTCTGTGAGTGAACTCTGAGTCACTTTGAGGTGTTTTTTGGTAGTACAGAAAGTACTCTGAATAAATTTATACTTTCATTAGACCTCTACTGGCTCTTGTAACAGAGATGCTGTTGTTTATTCCTAACACAATGCCATTCTCTAGCAGGTAAAGCATATCTTTTAAGTGTGTACTGTTTTTCTTTTTTTCCAAGCTGATTCTAAGTAAATGAAATACATACTCTTTTCAAAAATTTTATTTCTCCATTAACTTTGAATTGAAAGGATGTTTTCACATTTGAATGTGAACAGTCCAACAGATGACCTCAGGGACCAGGGCACGGCTTTCGGTTCTTCTTTACAGTTTACCTAATTTTCTCCTCCACTCCCCTCTCTACTACCACTCCACCCCCTACCACACATTCAGTTAACCATAATGTTGTTACTACAGAGTTTTAAAAATTTGTCAATATGCCCCTCAGTGTAGTCCATCTGAGAACCTCCAGCTGTTCCATTACCTTTTACAGATGTTTGGAAAAGGTGGCTGAGAAGCCGGACCCTGAACCGCTTCTGGGCCTGGTACTGATGTCTGGTGCACAGTGGTGACCAAGTCTTCATGCCTGTTTTCCCCTCATCCCCTTCCTCTTTTCTCCACATACAAATGGCCAGCTCTTCTCCTGTGGGTTCCTTTCCCCTTCCTTCTCTTCATATTCCTCCCCTTCTACCTTCCTCTCAGCTTTCCATTTCTGGACCCCTTTCCCTACCTCTTTTCTCTAACAAAATTTATCTAGATACCTCTTTCAGTTAAAAAGAAAAATGTGAGAATTTACTCACCAATAAATTTACATAATTTATAAATAAATGAATAAATGTAAATCTACTCCTGTCTTAATGCTTACATTAAAATATACCCCAGAGTATAAATTTTAAAGAATGAGAAAAAAATAAAAGAAACAATATCTTAAAATATTACTTTTTATTATTTGAATGGGAACTTTTTCTTTCATCTAAAATGTACAATTAGAAATATCTTTAGTGAGGATAATTTGGTTGAAGACACATCATCCTAAAGTTATCTTGGGGTAACATTTTAGAATACACTAATTTAAAGGTTTCCTTCTAAGCTCAGTTTATTTCTATACTTATGAGATTGGTTTATTGAGTCTATCACAGGGAGCTATAAACATGAAATTGTAAATATTTTATTAAGCATTGGCTCAACCATGCTTGGTCAAATCACTCTTTAAGGTTATCTGAAGGCGATCCCAGCCATTTTTAGTAACTATAATTTAGTCCACTCTACTTTAAGACATCCTCTGTCACCAGGGACTAATTCTCTGGTTGCTGAGTGGGGCTGGATCGTGATCTATTTGACTCCTCCCCCTACTTGAGCACTTCGGAATGAGTGAGTGGGGTGTTCTGGCCCTGGGACATTGTTTACACCTGTGCCCACGACCTAGCTCCTCTGGTGTTGGGAGTCAGGAAAAAGGAAGAGGGAAGGAGGAGCTCCTCTTGCATAGCTTTTACACCTGTGCTATGTAGAGGTAGTCCTAAGTTCAGGTTCATTCCCTGGGCTTCTGGCAACTTCTGTCAATGTGGCAGTCTGCACGTGGCTCACCTATGTGGTGTTCTAGGGCAGTGAGCAGCTTTATTCCAGCCCTTTCCATCTCCTAACACACAGAGAAGCAGTTTTGTCCATCTTAGGCCACTGGCAATAGCTCACTCCTTCAACCCCCTCTCAGGTTGGGGCACATCTTCTTGGTGGCCTGGTTCTGGGACAACCACTGAGCTCCTGCCCTTCCTCTGCTTTCTGTTCTCCTTCACCTGGAGCCTCAGGAACCACTGGGGTAGCATCTGTACTACATGAGGCTGCCAGAAACTGGGGTGGGATAGTCCACCACCCTTAATTTTATCCTCAACGTATGCTCTAGTCTTTTATCACCCACTTCAAAAATCTCCAGAACAGAAAAATGTGGGTGCTGGTTTCTGCCTAAGCACATCTTCCATATTCTGGGGACACTGTGAAGCTCCCCTAACAGCTCTCTCCCCAGTGTCCACATGTCCACTCTGATGGAGCTCAGTATAGGCCTGCTGGATTGGCAATCTTAGAACCAGATGTCAGTATCCACATGTCTCAGGCATCCTTATCTTAAAAAACCAATTTCTTGTTACTCCGTCAGCTGAATCATTTATCTTGGGCAAAAGGGCACAGCTCCCTTTAAGTGTATACACTGGGATATATTTTAATGTAAAAATTAGTTTGGTTTTAGATACATATTTATTCATTTATGTTATGTAAATTTATTGGTGGATAAATTCTCAATTTCTTTTTTAAGCTAAACGATGCCTATAGAGAACACTAGTAGAGGTAAGAGGCAAGGAAAGGAGTCTGGGAACAGATGTTAAGAAGAAGATAGAAGGAAGAGAATATGAAGAGAAGGAAGAGGAAAGAACCTCAGAGGAGAGGAAGAACCAGTCAGTCATATGTGGAGGAAAGAGGAGAGGAGAGGAAAGAGATGAAGGGTAAACAGGTGAGGAGGATGACTCAGGTCACCGTTTTTCACATGACATCAGAAGAGGTTCAGGGTCTCCAGGACACAAGTAAAAAGACAGTCTCTCAGCCTCTTTTTCCAGACATTTTCAAAGGCAAGGGAACAGCTGGTGGGGCTCAGACAGACTATACTGAGAGGCATACAGTCACATTCTTAGAACTCTAGAATAATAATTTACTGTCAACTGAAGAGGTATTAAGGACACAGCTGGTGGCCCTTTTTCTTCCAATCTCCATTGTAGGACTATTTCATGTATTTATGTCTCTTCCAAACCCCTACACTTCCTTACCCTTCTCAGTCTCAGCGGATGACCTTGTTCCTCTTCTTACAGTAAAAACCCAGAAGTGAATTAAAGAAAATGTCCACTTGTTCCCACTAGGCCATTGACATAGCCAGGGCCAAATACTCTGCCCAACCTGCCACTACCAAGGGTGAAGTCTCTGCCTCTCAGCTAGGGACAACATCCGCCTTGTTCAATAGGTTTCATTTTCTCTCATCTACTCCAAGATGTCTCTCTACTAACTCTCCCCTCCCCTCTCACCTGGCTATTCCCATCAGCATACAAATGTGCCCTTAACTAATAATTTACCAAATTTGTGTTAGAAAATTAAAAGAATTATTTAAAATGATACCAGTGTAGGCAGGTTCAAAATGTGTCTCCAAATTGAACAAACTGCATAATATCAAGCAGTCACAGGGAGTGATTGTTACTTTTCCAAATCAGGTGATCAAATTGCAAATATTTAGTTACTAAACTTCTAGCGTGTATCAAAAATTAATTTGATTTTCTTAGTGAATGGATAAAAATTTTTCCTGAATTGATAAAATGTTATAAGTAATTAGAGATGTGGCTTCAATAAAATCTTTATATTTTAGTTTAGATATGAAAATTTCTTATGCAGTAACCAAAGTCATTGAGAGGTCATAATATTTTAAAATTGGTTTCAGAATTCTACAAAACATCTCGTATTCAGTAAAGAAAACTTTTCATCTGACTGAGAGGTGACTAGACACTAAAAGTTTAATATAATATAGAGACACACAGTCTTGGTCTATGCCTTGTGGTTTTCTCAGATGTATATATCTTTCCATATATATTTGTCACTTGTCATAGATTATAACTCATTTCTCAGGTGTCACTAAGCAGTAGTTCAAAGATAATCCAATCTTTTTATAATATTAAGGATGTCACTTCTCTGACTTATGTGTTTGTCAGCTTGTTTAATAATTCTGGTTCATTTGCAGGAGCATCAACTCAGTAGACCAGTAGTAAGTCAACAACCTTGAAATCAGAACCCACTGAATACTTTGCCAATAGTGAAACTACCTGGTTCTTTACTTAATAGAGCTATTTTAGAGAAAAACACCAGTGACAGTTTTTGTGTTGACAGGAGGGGCTGCCTCCAACAGATGTGCTGGACAAAGCACAGAAATGGCCATTCAAAACCCTGGCTTCCTGCCCTGGGTGAGCTCCTGACTTATTTTGCTGCCTATCCAGCATAAACTGAAGTGGGGTTTTGGCAGGTCTACAGAGCTAGCCAAGATGGTTGTCAACCCAGGCCCAAATACCTACTTTTTCCATTAGGCATTCCTGAGGAGACATGGAGGAGGAAGAGTCTCCCCAGTTTTCTTGAGCAGTGGGTCCCAGCGCTAACCGCACAGTACCTCAAATGTAGCCTCCGAGTAGTACATGGCCAGTGTTTGCTGAGGGGTCAGTGGGAAGAGGGGTCATCATTCTACTGTTTGCACACATCCTGTGGTACAAGGGGTATAATAACAATAAAAGCAAAAGACAAAAAAAAAAAAAACTTGCTATGGTCCCATCCTTCTCTCTGTTCCCTGTCTATACTGATTTTTTTACTTTAGTTTACGTTAAACAACCCTCTTGGCAACTGACTATATAGCCACAGGCAAAGGGACTGCAATTGAGACTCCTGTGTCAGCAGTCCCCATTAATTTAATAACAAAGGATAATATGAGGATGCTCTAACAATAGAAAAGAAGTATACTATTGATAGTAATTTTCAAACCCTCTGGGCAGAGGGGGAGTGGGAATGTGGGTAGAGGCTTCCCATCTCATTTTGCAACTAATAAGCTCCACTTATATCTTTTTTATATATATTAGTGTTCCATAACGGAGAATTTTGAAACCTGATCTATTTCCAATCTGGGCTTCCTGTTTCTATCTATACCCATTAATCTTAGGTCAGAGTGAAGCAGCTTTTCTAGATGACTAAGTATTGGCATTTCTCCTTAAACAGTACATTTATATTAAGGATCATCTAGAAAACAGTTCAAACTGAAAAGAAACAGTACATAAAAAAGAATGCATAAAAACCAAGGAAGAATTAAAACAAAAAAGCCACTGACTAACAATCCTTTCTCCTTTTTGTCTAGTGGAGGCCATATGCTATATTCTATGCCATTCCAGAATCTTGAAATAGACTCCATCCTTTCACAAGATCACCCTCCTTGTTCAAATTCTTTTTAAATCCTACTCACTATGATGACAATTATAGTATCTTTCCTGTTCCCACCAAAAATCTACATCAGGGTAGACTGAGAATCTAAACGTTTTTCCTTTAGAGTTATTTCTAACACTAAGAGTGGTACAAGGATGAGAAAAGGCACTGAGTAAATATCAGTTGATGCATTATCCCTATTTACTCAAGTAATGTAAAATATATAACAAAGAAATTCAAATAAAAACTCATTATATATGCAGACAACAAGTGTAGTTAGTGTTCATACGGTGATTTATAACACTTTGCATACATAACATATGTTGAATGTGCCAAGTTGAAATTCAAGCATCAAGAGAACAGGTCCTCATTCAGTCCTCATTGTTATCAACTTAGTTTTATGATAGTATTTTAAAAAAGAACTAGCACTGGGAATTCCCTGGAGGTCCAGTGGTTAGGACTCCGTGCTTTCACTGCTGAGGGCGTGGGTTCAATCCCTGGCTGGGGAACTAACATCCCGCAAGCTGCACAGCACAGCCATAAAAAAAAAAAAAAAAAAAAAACTAGCACCAAAGGGCATAAAGAACTCCCCACACTTCAGTGTATGAGTAGTTAATCCAAAATTGTGACAAACTGCTCCAACCAATGCTTTCTAGGACTCCAACAGATTGACAGGACCAAATGTGTCTCTTTAAGAAAAGAACTTGAAAAGAAAAAGGTCATGACACGCCTCATGGGAATGAAATGGTAAACTAAGCCATGTTCCATCATGACTGTGGATATACAGCTCATGGTTGGCACTTGATGAATAATATGCTGATAATGCATGTAGTAGAATGTATCTCATTTTACTCTGATATTGAAATTGAGACTTTGCCATTGGGGAAATAATAAGGAGTCAAGTAGGAGAGACTGAAGGCAGGAACATTCCAAGGAAATAAACATGTACCAAGTTGAAACATCAAAGGAATAGTTACTGCAAGTGCCATTTTCACTCACATTATTATTATTATTTAGATCAGCAGCATAATTCACAAGAATTGAATTAATGCATTGAAATGAATGGAATATAAGATATCTTGGCTAGTGAAGGACGCAGTCAGGACACATTTTAGAATTTGGTCATGAGAAATTGACAGGAAAGGTGAATGCTTTTCTCAAAAAGGAGTAAAGAAAACACAAATGTTTAATACAAATAGTATTAAAGAAAACACAAATGTTTAAAACTCTTTTATGGCTAAATGGAATTTACAACTACTGCAGCAATAAGGGAAACTGTAGAAAATGGTTTATCCTGCAGTTCCTCTACCTGTGAAAATAATTAACATCCAACTAAATGAAAATTATCATAGAGATCAAGACCTGCTCCATTTAAATTAATGTGTCATGAAGAGGAGAAATCAATTGAAGCAGCCAGTGAGAAATGTTATTAGTGAAAATGGAGTCTAACTAAAGCATTTCTTTCGGTAACACATAGCGCATGTCAAGGAATTTACAATAAAACTCATTACACAGATTCAAATATGTCATGACTTATTGTTATATATCAGAATTAAGAGATTTTTTTGCTTATGTTTTTGCCCATTAAAGTATCACTCTATTCCTTTTCATGGCTATACTTTAGCTATCATGTATTTTTGAATGGAGGAAATATTCATGGGTAAGGAGAAGTGAAGAGGATAATGTGACAAAAACACCAAGGAAAAACTCCCTTAGTGTACCTATGAGCACTTGCTAAGCTTCTCTCGGCCATTTTCCTTTCTTGTTCTGCACACCATCCCCAACTTTAACTAGCAATCTATACTTTTATCCTAGAACTTCTATTCTGAGCCCAGGCTCATATATCCTACCACCTACAACACAGATCCTAAAGGAACCAAGAAAGCAAAGTGCAGTAAGTACCAGCAGGGGTCATTAATATCCTTAGGCCTGAAGACGGAAGAGAAGAAAGAGATTCCTGAAACCAGTGTATAACTCTGTGGGGAGGGCTGCCTGACAGGTACTCCAGTCTTCAGTAGAGGGACAAAGCAATCTATACTGACCTGGAAGAAGGAGAGATAAAGTAATAAATACCATTAGCTAACTATCCTCTTGTTTTATGATGTTCTAGTGCCTCTCATTGGTTGAACCCAATTGGCAGCTAAACGGCAAGAGAACTCATGGATGGAGTCTATGTGGGTCAGCTTCCTGGGACACTAAGCATGATAAAAGAGTGGAGAATGAAATATATCCAGCACACCTACCTTTTAAAAAGTCTTTCATTACACTTTCTTCTCAAGTGCTCATGGAATATTCTCCAGGATAGATCATATCTTGGGTCACAAATCAAGCCTCGGTAAATTTAAGAAAATTGAAATCATATCAAGTATCTTTTCCGACTACAACGCTATGAGACTAGATATCAATTACAGGAAAAAACTGTAAAAAACACAAACACATGAAGGCTAAACAATACACTACTAAATAACTAAGAGACCACTGAAGAAATCAAAAAATAACTAGAAACAAGTGGCAATGAAAACACAATGAGCCAAAACCTATGGGATGCAGCAAAAGAGGTTCTAAGAGGGAAGTTTATAGCAATACAATCCTACCTCAAGAAACAAGAAACATCTCAAATTAACAACCTAACCTTACACCTAAAGCAATTAGAGAAAGAAGAATAAAAAAACCCCAAAGTTAGCAGAAGGAAAGAAATCATAAAAATCAGATCAGAAATAAATGAAAAAGAAATGAAGGAAACGATAGCAAAGATCAATAAAACTAAAACCTGGTTCTTTGAGAAGATAAACAGAATTGATAAACCATTAGCCAGACACATCAAGAAAAAAAGGAAGAAGACTCAAATCAACAGAATTAGAAATGAAAAAGGAGAAGTAACAACTGACACTGCAGAAATACAAACGATCATGAGAGATTACTGCAAGCAACTATATGCCAATAAAATGGACAACCTGAAAGAAATGGATAAATTCTTAGGAAAGCACAACCTTCTGAGACTGAACCAGGAAGAAATAGAAAATAGAAACAGACCAATCACAAGCACTGAAATTGAAACTGTGATTAAAAATCTTCCAACAAACAAAAGCCCAGGACCAGATGGCTTCACAGACCAATTCTATCAAACGTTTAAAAAAGAGCTAACACCTATCCTTCTCAAACTCTTCCAAAATATAGCAGAGGGAGGAACATTCCCAAATTCATTCTTCGAGGCCACCATCACCCTGATACCAAAACCAGACAAAGATGTCACAAAAAAAGAAAACTACAGACCAATATCACTGATGAACATAGATGCTAAACTCCTCCACTAAATACTAGCAAACAGACTCCAACAGCATATTAAAAGGATCATACACCATGATCAAGTGGGGTTTATCCCAGGAACGCAAGGATTCTTCAATATACGCAAATCAATGTGATACACCATATTAATAAATTGAAGGATAAAAACCGTCTGATCATCTCAAAAGGTGCAGAAAAAGCTTTCAACAAAATTCAACACCCATTTATGATAAAAACCCTGCAGAAAGTAGGCATAGGGAAACTTACCTCAGCATAATAAAGGCCACATATGACTGACCCACAGCCAACATTGTTCTCAATGGTGAAAAACTGAAACCATTTCCTCTAAGATCAGGAACAAGACAAGGTTGCCCACTCTCACCACTATTATTCAACAAGTTTTGGAAGTTTTAGCCACAGCAATCAGAGAAGAAAAAGAAATAAAAGGAATCCAAATCGGAAAAGAAGAAGTAAAGCTGTCAGTGTTTGCAGATGACATACTATACATAAAGAATCCTAAAGAAGCTACCAGAAAACTACTAGAGCTAATCAATGAATTTGGTAAAGTAGCACGATAAAAAATTAATACACAGAAATCTCTTGCATTCCTATACACTAATGATGAAAAATCTGAAAGAGAAATTAAGGAAACACTCTCTTTTACCAATGCGACAAAAAGAATAAAATACCTAGGAATAAACCTACCTAAGAAGACAAAAGACCTGTATGCAGAAAGCTATAAGACACTGATGAAAGGAATTAAAGATGATACAAACAGATGGAGAGATATACCATGTTCTTGGATTGGAAGAATCAACATTGTGAAAATGACTATACTACCCAAAGCAATCTACAGATTCAATGAATCCCTATCAAACTACCAATGGCATTTTTCACAGAACTAGAACAAAAAATTTCACAATTTGTATGGAAACACAAAAGAGCCTGAATAGCAAAACCTATCTTGAGAAAGAAAAACGGAGCAGGAGGAATCAGGCTCCCCAACTTCAGACTATACTAAAAAGCTACAGTAATCAAGACAGTATAGTACTGGCACAAAAACAGAAATACAGATCTGTGGAACAGGATAGAAAGCCCAGCGATAAACCCACACACATATGGTCACCTTATCTTTGATAAAGGAGGCAAGAGTATACAATGGAGAAAAGACAGCCTCTTCAATAAGTGGTGCTGGGAAAACTGGAAAGGTACATGTAAAAGAATGAAATTAGAACACTCCCTAACACGATACACAAAAATAAACTCAAAATGGATTAAAGACCTAAATGTAAGGCCAGACACTATAAAACTCTTAGAGGATAACATAGGCAGAACACTCTATGACATAAATCACAGCAAGGTCCTTTTTGCCCCACCTCCTAGAGAAATGGAAATAAAAACAAAAATAAACAAATGGGACCTAATGAAACTTAATAGCTTTTGCACAGCAAAGGAAACCATAAACAAGATGAAAAGACAACCCTCAGAATGGGAGAAAATATTTGCAAATGAAGCAACTGACAAAGGATTAATCTCCAAAATTTACAGGCAGCTCATGCAGCTCAATATCAAAAAAACAAGGAACCCAATCCAAAAATGGGCAGAAGACCTAAATAGACATTTCACCAATGAAGGTATACAGATTGCCAACAAACACATGAAAGGATGCTCAACATCACTAATCATTAGAGAAATGCAAATCAAAACTACAATGAGGTATCACCTCACACCAGTCAGAATGGCCATCATCAAGAAATCTACAAACAATAAATGCTGAAGAGGGTGTGGAGAAAAGGGAACCCTCTTGCACTGTTGGTGGGAATGTAAATTGATACAGCCACTATGGAGAACAGTATGGAGGTCCTTAAAAAACTAAAAATAAAACTACCATATGACCCAGCAATCCCACTACTGGGCATATACCCTGAGAAAACCATAATTCAAAAAGAGTCATGTAGTACAACGTTCATTGCAGCACTATTTATAATAGCCAGGACATGGAAGCAACCTAAGTGTCCATCAACAGATGAATGGATAAAGAAGATGTGGCACATATATACAATGGAATATTACTCAGACATAAAAAGAAACGAAATTGAGTTATTTGTAGTGAGGTGGATGGACCCAGAGTCTGTCATACAGAGTGAAGTAAGTCAGAAAGAGAAGAACAAAAACCGTATGCTAACACATGTATATGGAATCTGTAAAAAAGAAATATGGTTCTGATGAACCTAGGGGCAGGACAGGAATAAAGACGCAGACTCAGAGAATGGACTTGAGGACACAGGGAGGGGGAAGTGTAAGCTGGGACGAGGTGAGAGAGTGGCATTGACATATATACACTACCAAATGTAAAACAGATAGCTAGTGGGAAGCAGCCGCATAGCACAGGGAGATCATCTCCGTGCTTTGTGAGCACCTAGAGGGGCGGGATAGGGAGGGTGCGAGGTGGGAGGGAGACGCAAGAGGGAGGGGATATGAGGATATATGTATACGTATAGCTGATTCACTTTGTTATACAGTAGAAACTAACACAACATTGTAAAGCAGTTATACTCCAATAAAGATGTTAAAAAAAGTCACAAAGTAGAAAGAAATAAAAAAATAAAAAGCCTTTCATATTTTTCCTATATTCTGATCTTCCTATGTTGTTTGTAGTTCCATGAACTCATTGTACTCAGGAGAAATAATCAGAAAGGGGATTCAGATAGGAATCCATTGAATGTGAAAAGGAAAACACAAGAGGGTTAGCCAAAAGGAACCAAATAAGCTGAATTAATAAACGTAGATGATAAGATGCAAGTCCATGAGACCTTATGGAAAGACAGGTAATGTGGAAGAAGAAGCTGACAGAATTGTGGAAGGATTTACCTTCTTTTGATTCTAGACGTAAGATGAACAACAAGCAAAAGAAAGAGTGGTGAAAGTTGGAGATTCCACATAAAGCTAAACATGTATACCTGGTTTATTTGCTCAAACAGGTCACCAACTGTGAACAATGATCTTGTGGGGGAAAATATGCATACGTGTGTATAATAGAGTAGAGAACAGGAGAGACAGATTGGTTGACCTTGGACCATTTCCTCCTCCATTCTGGTAGCTTATCAAGATGCCACTCACACTCTGTGTTACTAGAACACAAAGTTCTGACTGGCATAAGTAGCTGAACTCTGAAGGCTTCCTCCCATGTTTAAAAAGCCATTTCTCCACCAGGATTGATGCCTTGTTACATATTTGAGTAGTTCATCTTTGGCCCAAGCTCCCCTCTCATCATCATGGTCAGAGGATGGAGGCCCACTGGTAGGAAGAATGCAGGTGCCTCTTTGGGGAACTATCCTGCTGCGTAAACAAGTCCTCCTGCCTCCACTCTAGGCTGCGTCACTGATGGTCACAAGCTGAGGGGGATGTAAGGGTACCACCCTGAGCCCACAAGCACCACCATATTGAGGCTGCTGTGTCTTCCCCTGACTTGCTTTGTCAGCCTGAAAAAACTGGCTCGTTTTTCAGGGCATACAATGCCTGATCTAGCATAGAACTAAAAATTTTTGTTCCCATGTCTGTTTCTGCCGCTGCCTATGAGCTCTCTGAGGGCAAGAATCATACCTATCCTGTATATTTTCACTGCCTGTCAGGTGAATGCATATATCAGGTATTCAGTGAACATTTGTTGATTGAATTATCATGCATGTGGCATAACTGTCACATTTTGTGTGAGATTTTACTAAATACGGGTTCCTAAGGACAGGTAAAATAAATTAAACCACTCCTATAACCAAGATATTTGTGATCTCGGAGAATCCCAGAAAACAAGTGCACCAGAAAAACTATCTCCATACTGAATTGCATTTTGGTAAAGCTGAAATAGAAGATAATGACCCCATGAGGCATCTGCAAAATCTATTTATCAATACCAGGAAGTCAGTGTTATTGATACTGACAGCTAACCTAGGGAAATGTGGAGCACCTAGATATTCAGTCTCTGAATATTAAAAAAAAAAAAAGAAAAAAGAAAAAAGGAGATAGTCTACAAGGCTATGTCAGAAGATATCCAAGAGGGAGTTTCCTAGAGTATAAATTTTGGCCATAAAGAGTAGAAGATACTGGTCTAGAAGTCAGAAGACCAGAGTTTAAGGATTTAAGAATTTAAGCACGCTGAACGATACCCCTGGACCTCAGTTCCTCTTCTGTAAAACAGAATGTTTGGATTATAAGGTCTTCAATAATAGCTCAATTAATTCTATAAATCAATAGAGTAAATATGGGAATAACAGTAGAAAGAAGTGAGGAGAAAAATCAAGGGAGGTAAGAGAGAAATTAATTTAAAATATTGCTTTGAAAAGAATGTTTTGCACTCTGTAATGACAGAACATAGTGTAATTATAAATATTATATTTTATATTGTCCTATTGGAAAGAAAGAACGATTTGTCCTGTACCAAATATTGGAAAGAGATGGTTGGTGTCTTCAAAGGTCTCCTCTCTTCCCACACCCCCACAAGCCCATCCATCTACTTCCGTCTTTCTGACAATCAGCCCACTATCCATAGGGTTCATCTCACAGAATGCAGTGGGACTGACCAATGGGCCACATTCTGCTCCCACCCACCTTGAAGATCTGTGGTTTCATTGCAATATTTAAGGGGTTAGGAAGCCAGATCCTGTGCATCTGATAGAGGAGCAATCTGAGTTGCATACAAACGGCTTCATAAACACTATTTTCTCCTCAATCGGAGAGCCACTGAAGAAGGAGGAGAAAGAAAAGAGCAAGAAGGCAAGATAGGGTGGCAGAACCTGGAAAACTGACAGCAGGAAAAGAGACAAAGAATGCATATAGACCACAGGATGCCACTCAGTAGAAAAATACGATTTCCCTCTAGTTCATCTCAGCACATTGTTCAAGGAAAATGATTCAGTGCTCAAAATGATGAATAATGGGGGTGGGAAGGAGGGAGGAATGAATGAATTGATGAATGAGTGAACTCACTAAAATATTGCCCTTGTGCAGTATTCTTCCCTTCCAGATCTCAAGTTATTATTTGAGGATATCATTAGAAATGACAGAAAATCACTTCCCCCTGTCTTCTCACATGCCAATCCTCTACTCCCTCTTTTCTCATATGCAATCAAAGGGGGAAGAACGACGAGTTATCAAGCGTGTTATAAATACCATGAAACAAAGGTGAAGGAAGCTGCAGTAATAAAATCTAAATCTGATCAGCCAGCCAGCCTCTCTAGCAAGTCACATTTTATTATTTTCTGCTCCAACTGTCATTCCTCTAATGCCTATCACATATCTTACGCAAGGTTTCAAATCATATCTACATTGACCCCCATCTTTCTCCAGACTGGGAGTTCTGTGCTAGTGGTTGCTTTACAACAAATTCCATGTATCATCAGAATTGACAGGGTTCCCTTGTAATTGATGTGTCTGGCACATTTTGTTACATTTCTGTTGGAAAAATAAAGCTGAAGTAACAAGAACCATCCTAGCTGGATATTCCACACAATCCCGTGCATATGGCCTCACCCAGGTGCCCCTCTGTTTGAAGAGGAGGAATCTCAGTGGAAAGGAAGCCATGACATAAAATACTGGATTAGTTCAGTCCTAGTTCAGGCTCTTCTACCAAGTTACTGTGGGTTTTGTACACCTTACTTCCTCTTCTTGATGCAAACTCAACATTTCTAAAATGGGAGTATCTTAACAGAAAAGGGCAATAACCACAATAGAAAAATGCACAAAAAGTATTAACAGACATTTCACAGAATAGGAAAACATTCATGATCAATAAACGAAGAGATGCTCAGCCTCATTAGTAATCAGAGTAATGCAAGTGAAGACCACCATGAGATACCACTTTTCTCCCAGTAGATATGGGCAACGACAAAGAAATATTATAACAGCAAGTGGTGAAAAGAATGTGAATGAACATGATCCCTTCTACACTGTTGGAGAAACTTTCTCTTCTAGAAAACAGTTCGGTCTTATCTTAAAGTTAAATATTTCTACTTTCTGTATCTAGTCATTCCTCATAGTATAGTATTATGCTATAGAAACAAGATTACATTTAAAGTCTGAATAATTGAGTAATTTATTTATCTGTATTTTTACCTGTATATTTACCTGGATTTAAGGGTACAAAAAAGAGTAGATTCATAAATGAACGGATTGATGTAAGTATGTAGAGTTTTATATGATTATTTCAGACTGTTTCTACAAACATCTAACTTGTCATTTAAAAAGTCAGTGTTAGGCAAAGTTGACATTATGGCTATATTTTTGAGATAAAGAATCAGACTTAGAAATTAACTGACTCACTAGAGAAAGTGTGGATCCAGAGTTAGATGTCAATTCTACTAAATTGGTACAAGAGAACGAAAGTTCAGACAAGCCTGGGTTTGGATTTCTGTACTAAGCCCTTGCTGGCGTTACTAACCTTAGAAGAAGTATTTCACCTCTCTGAGTTTCTATGTCTTCATCTATTAAAAAATGAGGATAATTATGCCTACATTCTGGAGTTTTTATGAAGACTAAATGAGATAATTTATCTACAGTGCGATAAATATTTGTTTCTGACTTCTCTACCTTCTGTAATAGGGCTTCTTTGCAATGAGCCACAGACAACAAATGCCATCTTGCTTCACCCAGTGCCTCTGTGTGAATGAGCGCAGACACATCTTTAAATCATTGTCTCAATTGGCTAATGCTATCCTGTCATTTGTTCTTTATGTCCTTCATCACTGTTCCAAATCCTAGGCCCTCGGGTTACTGCCTTCTGTCATTCCACCTTGGTTGCTTCCTGCTCTGAACCTCTGTGGAGCAACTGTGAACTGACGTGCCTCTACTTCCCATCCCCAAGGATGCCACCTCCCTAGATTATCCATTGGAAACTGCTCATTTTCTCACTCTCTGGGCACCACAGGGCCTGTGGGGGGAGAATGTTCTTACTTCCTTTTACTGTTCAAACCCTTTCCTCTTCACCAAATAAAAACAATTTGACATTCCTGCAATTTAATCCTACCTCCTCTGCCACTTAGCCAAATCCATGCTCACCCAATCACTTTTTCAGGAGATTTTGGCTCTTGACTCATGGCATTTTTCTGCATTTCTGATCCCACTAACTGCTTGGGTGATTTAAATGTCCACACCGTTAACCCACTGAATGTCTCAGACTAACATTTCCTTGACATCTGCAACTCTGTTTGCCCTCACTTCCACTCCATTTCAGTGATCCTTTCCCATTGGCACAAGTGTGACTTTGTTGTAACAGAATTATTCCATCTCTGAAATCTTAAATATTTTGCTCTCTGACTACAACTTAGTATTCTTGCTCACTACTTTTCTTACTTCCAATATACTATCTTCTTAACTGTAGAACTATCTCCTATTAAGTCCTCTACGTTTCTTCCAGTTAATAATTTTAATCCTAACCTCATCTTCTGATTTACACCCCACCTAGACAACACACCATAGTCCGCTGTTTTGCTCCTTGGTATACCTGCACCCCTTGCTCCTTGCTGCTCTGCAGAATCCTTCTTGTGAACTGTGTTACTCCAGATGCTCCAGCAGCAGAGTGAACGATTGCTGCAAAGAGTCCCTCAGCCACGAGGACTGGAACCACGGTGAGGACAGGATCCCAACCTCCCCAGTGTCCTCCTTAGTCATCGCTCCGTCCAAACTCCCTCAACAGCTATTTCAAATCTTCACTACTCTTCTCAAGTTTTCCCAGCTCACAATTGTCTTGTCTCCTACATTATCAGGAACTGCAGCAATCAAGAGAGAAAGCATTAATCATCCTCCCTTGCCACCTGCTGACCTCTCTCTAGTTGTTCCCAATCTTTTCTCCTGACGCTGTGGAGGGCAACCTCCCTTAGCTGCATTTAACCCCACCACCAGATCCCATCAACTCCAACCTCCTCAAGGTCCTTACCCTCTCTGTTCCTTGATCTTTAAACTGTAAAGGATAAAAATATTATTGGGGGAAATAATAATAAAAGAAGAGCTTCTTAGCAGCAATCCCAGGTAGGAAGAATCCCTATCAGGTTAAGAGGTACATGACATAACTGAAGAAGCCTCCTGGGCAGATAGCCAAACCAGCAATGATGAAACAGCTATAATAAATTCTCCATGGAGAAGACTGTGTTGTTACTTAAGTTGATAAAAATCCATAAAAATCACTTTACTGCATGTCTACGCTGACCTTTGTTATTATCAAAATAGAAAAAAAAAACCCCAAATACCTGAATTACTGTATTGTTTTTACCTCAACTTCACGTTCTATCTGTAACATTATTTCTGTCCTTCTAATACTCCTTCCATCCCTAGATATTAAGAAAATGGAAGAATTTTTTTAAAAGAGACACACACGTTTTTCTAGATTTAATATGTCTCTTTTTATTTTTTTCCTTTCTCAGCCACCTGTACATCTGAAAAAAATCATTCTAAACTGTTGTTATAGTTGATAATTTCATGGTGTTCCAAGTGCTTGCTGGCCTTAGACATAAGACTGGCCAAATCCTTCCTCTGTCTCTGAGACCATGATGGTTTGATCCAGTTTATAACTGGGGATGAGAAACTAAAATAATTTGATTAACGTAAAATGGAGGATTTCATTTTTTTTCCTAATATGATTCCTCTTTTTTCTAGTTGACCTCTTTCTCACCCAGATCTCCCTAGCCACTCATACACCATTTTTGGCACTTTCCACCTCATGCATCTTTCTCTTAAAGCTTTTCTCTTTGTGTTTATCTACACCTGTATATCCAGGCCTATAGGTAACTCCCAGGGGCCTGGCAGGTGAGGCTGCTTCTCTCCCAGCGTTTTTCATTCCTTGCTGACAGAGACACCTGTTTCCATGCAGAAAACCAATCTGGAGGGTCATGTCAGTCCTATTACTGTGGCTGTGGTTGATAAGTACATACTCCATAGCTGAGAGTACTTCTACCTGCCACAGAGCTTTGCATGATTTTCAGTTTGGTTCTGTCCTTATGTTTGAATGTGTCCAGATATCCCCTTTTGTATACATAGGAAGGTGGTGTCTATTAGCCCATGTGTTTGTTTGTATTTATAAGTATGCACATTCTCTCCTTTTGTGATGTTTAGTTTGAGATACTTTGTATTCTCCGTAAGTGGGCTTATAGACCATCTTAATTTCTGTTCCATTCTCCTGCTGAGCTCCTATGAGAACACCTGACACTATATCAATTTAAAACATGATCCTACCTTGAAAAGCTTGTTGGTTCTTGTCTCCGTTTTTTTTTGGTGTTTGCAAGAACCTCTTTTTATCTTGCCCTAAAATGTTCCCAGAAGATAATACCAAGTTAAGGAATCACCAATTCAGGGACAGATTTTTGGTCAATGAAATATTAGTTTGGCATCTATTACCAGCCTAATAGGAACAGTATGCATCATAGATGCATACATTAGCATAATTAGAGAATTATGCAAAGGAACTCTCTCTCTATATATATAATTTAATAAAAAGGGACTAAATATTCTGGTGACAGAAAGTTATGTTCCTAATGTGTTTTTGTTTTCAATTTTGGGGAGCAAACAGCAGTTGTAAGCTAAATTGTTTCCACCAAAATCTAAAGAAACAAATGAGGAAGAAAACACTGTATCAGGAATAATCAAAGGCATAGATAGAATAAAAGGACAAGAGAAGGGATAAGATGTCTAACATGTAACAGATTTATTCTGCACAGCACTGGAGACAACCTCAGTAATGGCTGAGTGTCACTAGGAGACAGATGACAGTTAAAAGTAAGAAAGATCCCTGATGTCAGGTGTACTCCTGTAATGGGATGGGCTGCATTGCAAAACAGGGCACTTCCCTCTACTACAAGTGTCCACAGAAAGGCTAAAACGCTGTCTGTTACAGGAGCTGAAGACAGATCTCCTATGTGAGCTGGGCTTGGTGACCTCCAAGTTCCCTTCCAACCCTCAGAGGCTGTGATTAAAATGGAAATGTGAATATACTGCATCTCCTAGTATGGAATGAAGACTCTGACAGTAAGAGGTTAGTCAATGATATGAAGGACAAAGAGAAAAAAGGAGAAGAAAAGAACCAAATGAAAAAAGTTCTCCGATGCATTGTCTGTGGCCGCCCCAGTGAGTGCCTGCAAACCAGCAAAGCATGAGAAAAATCAAAGAGGATAAAGAGATTTGGGAAAAACTAAAATATTTCTCTGCATTCCTCTTCACCATGGAGGATGACAAGCAAAGTCCTGCCCTGGGGTTATTCTTCCTCGACAGTGAAGGTGAGCCTCTGTCAAGGAATGATGTGTTAGATGAAAGGGTAAAGGGACAAGAGAACCAAAAATGCCAGACATCACAGAAAAAGGAGGCGAGTGCTGAGAGAATGAGAGAGCAGCACTTTGGGCTTCCCAGAAAAAAAAAATGTGTTTTATCTTTCAAAATAGGTACCTTGAAAACTGAGTCCTGCAGGGGGGCCCTGTCTGTCATTGGGTGTTAGCAATAGGACTGACGCTGGTCCTCCAGGACGGTGGCCAGAAGCGCTTCCTAAGGGATGGAGAAGCATGAGCTTCTGGAAGTTGCCAGGACACAAAAGCCTGCTTTACCCATTGCACAAATCAGAAGTGAAGAAAACACTGGCTGTGGTTTGCTTGGATGGGGGCCTTCTTGTGAAAGGATCCAGCTCCATCAGAAGTTGGGGACCTTTAGTGTGATGACACTCATTCCCAATGAGCGAAATGCAGCAGACCGTATATACTGCATGTTTAACGTCTTTGTCCTACTAGGTTAATGTGTGAAGAACTATACTAGATGTCTGAAAGACTGAGACTCAGCATAACTGGACTCCTTGTACCCCCCCCACCCCGAGAGTTTCAGCACAAACTCTAAAGGCTGAACAAGTATTTGCAATTCATTATTTCAATAAAACCTCACAAGTATCAAAAAGTAAGATAAACTGGTCTCTGTTAGGCCTAGGAAACGGAGGCTTAGAAAGGTGTACTTATTAGCCCAAAGACACACAGCTAGAAATGGACTGAGCCAAGGTGTTAAGCCTGGACTATTTGACTCCAGAACCTGCAGGAATGTACTTTGGTGACTATGCAGAAGCATTCACTACTACTAGGATACCTTACACTGGGCTCATAATTATCAACAACAAATGAAAAATAAAAACAAAAGCACAAAAATCTCAGTGACTATAGCATGGCATTTCACTTGACTTTTCCTGGAGTTACATTATATGTTTTCATCAAATCAGTCAAAGAAAACTAGAGGAAGACACTAATGACAGGTTGTAAAAAGACAAACATTTCAAGCCATGAAAAACCACAGAGGAAACTTAAATGCCTATTACTCAGTGAAAGAAGCTAATCTGAAGAGACTATATGCTATGTGATTCCAATCGTATGACATTCTATAGAAGGCAAAACTATGGAGACGGTAAAAAGATCAGTGGTTTCCAGGGGTGGGAGTGGAGGGATGGCTAGTTAGAGCACAGAGGATATTTTGAGCAGTGAAAATACTCTGTAAGATACTATAATGATATATCCATGTAATTATTTGCTTGTCCAAACCTATAAAATGTACAAGTGTGAACCCTAATTATAAACTACAGACTTTCAGTGGTTATGATGAGTCAGTGTAGGTTCATCAATTGCAACTAGTGTAAGACTCCTGAGAGGGATGTTGGTAATAAGGGAAACTATGCATGTGAGGAAGCAGGGAACATATGGGGAATCTCTGTATCTTCCTCTCAATTTTACTGTGAACCTAAAACTGCTATAAAAAATAAAGTTTTTAAAATTGGCGGGGTGGAGGGGGGAGGTCAAAGAAAAACCTCTCTCGGCTGCGTGGAAGAAATGTATGTGGAAAACCTACCATACTGTCCAGGACAAGGTGGTTTCCTTTGCTTCAGTCATTGTCGTTTTGAATATCTTATTTGCAATAGTAGCATACAGACCTGGATATTCACTCACCCTCTTCTCTTAACTAGCTGTAGTTCTTGATAGATCATGTACCTGTTTAGAGCTTAATTTTCCTCATTTGATGATGAAGGGACAAGACGACATTATGTCTGAGGCCCCTTTTGGTGCTACAAGTTAATGATTCTAGATGTTGGTTGCAAGCAGGTCATAAAATCTTCTGAATGCCAAGTTAAGGTATCTGGATTTTATCCTGCCTACCATGGAGGAAGCACTGAAGGGTTTTCAGTTGGAGGCTGATATAACAGTGGTAGTATTTTTGGAAGAGTAATCTCATAACAGGATGCAGGATGAATTGTACTAAGAAAAGCTGAGTGGTATGAAGTTCAGATAAGAGGTTAACGCAGTAAACCCAGGCCTGAGCAGATAAGGAGGCGTACTAGAGCCCCGTCCTGGAATCTTTATGTAGGACTATATTATTAGCTGGGCAGGGCAAAATCCCTGTTCTACTTGATAGTCCTTCAAATGTTAGGGGACAATATGCTTCTACTTGATCCCTGCTGGGCCAGGTTAAATTTCCTCAGTTGTGTCAGCTGATCCTCAAATGAGCATTACTTCACGGGTAAAGTTATTTCAAAGTCAAGCAAATATCTACCACATATCAGTTGTATTATATAACCTTCCTAACTCACAGTTTTTGCTGTGAGTTATATTGTTTGCATATACATTACAAAACAATAGTACCTAATTCCCAGGGTTTTTGAAAAAATTAAATAAAAATGCATTAGCTCATGGTTGAAAGTTTAATATATGTTGAATAAATACTACCTCCTACTTCCCTCCCCTGGAAACATTCCAGATTGTAAGTGCCTTTCTTAGTTCGTGATTCAGAATTAACAGGGATAATCATAATGGTTAACTGACTTTGTGCCAGGCCCCATTTTGAGCACCTGGGCTATTAAATCTCATAATAACTCCCTAAGCCACGTACTATTGTTAACTCCATCTTACAGTTGAGGAATCTAAGGCACAAGACAATTAAGTAACTTTCCCAAAGTCACACAACTAGAAGACAGTCACACAGCCAGGGTTTAGCCAGGCAGTCTGGTTCTAGAGTCTATGTCCTTAACCACTATATAAGGTTTCCTCTCCAGGACGGGTCTGCCAAAGAGAGTGGTACCCTTAACTGCTTCCTGTTCAGTCACTACCTCAGATTGTATTCAAGGCGTTAGAGCATCTGAATCACACCACTGATACATTGATTTAGTCATCAAATTAAGTGACTCTTTCATAAAAACTGCTCTATCTTCTTCCTATTTGGCTTATTTTTCAAATTTTAGAGTGTAATAGTATACTTATTCTCTTAAATATCATCTTTTTTTAAAATAAATTTATTTATTTATTTTTGGCTGTGTTGGGTCTTCATTGCTATGTGAGGGCTTTCTCTAGTTGTGGCGAGTGGAGGCTTCTCTTTGTTGTGGTGTGCGGGCTTCTCATTGCGGTGGCTTCTCTTGTTGCAGAGCACGGGCTCTAGGCACGTGGGCTTCAGTAGTTGCGGCTCGCGGGCTCTAGAGCGCAGGCTCAGTAGTTGTGGTGCACGGGCTTAGTTGCTCCGCAGCACGTGGGATCTTCCCAGACCAGGGATCGAACCCGTGTCCCTTGCATTGGCAGGCGGATTCTGAACCACTGCGCCACCAGAGAAGTCCCTCTCTTAAATATCATCTAACCAGGTTGGGCTCATTATTTAAACCTACTGATGATGCTGAGATTTCTGATTCTAAATCTTAAAACTATTCTGTTCAGCTATTATTCTCCAGTGTTTCAAGTTTTTTTCTGGGCTTTATCTGAACCACTAATAAATGTAGTCCAAAGCATAAGAACCAAGTACAGAACAAAACACAACTAGGGACTTGTTCTGAAACTAACACTGATATGCAAACAACATTCATTGGATAAAATTTTATACTTGGCTATGAAGTCACGTAGATAAATTGCCTTACGTTTCATGATACTTAATTTTCAGTATAGATTCTCCTGTAAGACTTCATCAAATGCCAATTTAAATTATACTAAAATGTGAGTTTTATTCCTTCCATGGTACCAGTTGTGTGACCTTTCCTTAATTCATTTAATTTAAATGAAGCTCTATCTCCTCACTTGAAAAACATGGATAGTAAGTCCTGCTATACTTATTTTGCTCATTTTTTTGCTAGAGTCAAATTAAAGAATATCTAATATTATTTACTTGATATTTCAAACCCATAATTTGATTTTAAAGAGTAGTAACATTTACATGGAATGCTAACATATAAAAAGTCCCTTTGTGTATTCTTTTCTCATTCAGTCTTCACGACAACCATTATTTGGGTAGAAGAAATACTATTATCCTTGGTTTACAGATACAGACACATTAAAACTGAAGAAGTTAATTTCCCAAATCCACATAACTCGAAAGGGGCACAACTAGAACTTGAGATTAGGTCTGTTTAACTCAAGTACATATTATTGTTTTTAAAACCGGTAAAGCCCTGAATAAAACTACAAGTTAAATAGGCTCCACATCTGTGTAAGCCTATAAAAGAAGAGATAAAATAGCCATTCTTTCTAAAAGAAAACGGAACTACTTCTTTTAGAGTCATGGGGTTTGTCTTGTCTTGTAAGAGGACCTGTGTGACAGATTCTCTGCTGCTTCTTCTTCATGGGGACAAGTAGATTGATGTCTGTGATGGCTAAGTGAAGCCAAAATTAGGAGCTGAATTTGTAAAAGAAGACCAGCCAAGGTTTCCCTAAGCTAAAATCATTGTCTCTAGTGATCCCGTTCTTAAAATTGGAATTATTTAAATGTTAAACTTCCTCACAAGCGCTCTTCTTTTAAAAGCTTCTGAAGCCATTAGCCAAAGGCCCAATAATACGGCTACTCTGAGGGACAAGCAACCTTCCCAGCAACAGATTATTCCAGTGTAGTGTGTAGAGATAGTATTCAGATCCTGACAAGCAGAAGCAAGGGCCAGGTCACCTAACTCCATTCCACCCAGCTGGCTGAAATCTCCCAACTCCAGAAATGACTTCCACTCTTTCACAGAGTGAAATCCAGTGATCCAGTTACATCTACAGCCCTGCCCATGACAATGTCGATGCTTTTGCACTCACCATCATGAAGCCATCAGGCTCAATTCCTCTTTATTTCTGGGACAAACTCTCAATTAGAGAACAACCACAGGAGATCTCCTCCCATTGCACTTCATACAAGAAATGTCATCATCAACCATGTGTTTGGTAATGAAAGAAAATGGGATCTATTCCCCTTCCTAAGTGATACCCAACAGTCATGTTTGATGTCAAGTGTGACTTCAAGACCTGAATCACTATCTTTTCAAACCCATCTCATATATCTATGTCAATCAAAAGAAAATTCTTCATGCTTCTCCATTTGGATAAGTGCATATGGCTCATTTTCTCATCAACTTACTTGAAAACCTAATTATACTGAACCAGATGTTGTGTTTAACACCAATGGATGTGGCAAGCAGTTGGTTTTTGACAGTGACACAAATGTCAATTCAAACTGCTTAGTCTCTACCCAGGGAGCTGGAATTCAATGCAATCACAATCATTGCCTCGTCTCTTATTTTTAGCTTGTTAAATAAAAAGAGTGACCAAGTGGTGAATGTACTGTAATAAAGTGAATCTAAATGCAAGATAGATCATAACAAAATCATTACTATCCAAAAAAAATATTTGAGAAAGAAAATACTTTCACTAAATTCTTAAATTAATTCTTATTAATTCTTATTAAATTACTATTCAGTTTGGCTTCTTATTCATATATAGAATTAAAGTGAGAAAAAAGAAATTTTGTAAAAAGCCAAAATTCTCCCTAACTCTAAAGTTATTCTGTCTTGAGCCTGTATGTTTGAGTCAATGAGGATGATAACTTCATTTATGCAGCCATTGAGAACTACGATCATTCTCCCTATAGAGCACCGAAAAAATCAGAAAGAAATTATCAAAATCTACCTATTTTCATCCTAGTCAAAACCTCTGTTTTTGGGCCAAGAGAGAATAAGAAAAGCCAAAGTATATTAGTATTCAGAATGTAATGAAGTGCAATGTACTCCTAGTTTAAATCACTGGGCTTGTAAGAAACTCTATTCATGTTGACTAGTTTGATAGTAATGGTTTGATCTTGGGACTTGAAGGCATGTATGATCTTGATCTGTTCGAAATAGAGCATATTACAGGAGAGCAGTAATACAAAGTCTCCAGCTATATCCAGACACCTCAATATAGAGCCTTTTCAACATATAAAGAAAGCAAGTAGAGACATAAAGAGGTAATATGGAAGAAAATGCCAAATGTACTATTAAAAATGTTGCAGATATTTGAAAATTATAATTGATTTGATCTCTGACTACAAGGTAGCACAAAGTAATTATTGAAAAATTAGAAAATGCAGAGAAGCAAATCAAAATGATAACTGTACTTAAGGCCCATATTACTTCGTTCTTCATTTTTATGTATACAAAAAATTCAGACACACACACACACAGACACACACAGACACGAGGTTCTTAAAGCATTTAGCTATGATTGATTTGTATCTGTGATGACTGGTTTATGAATTTTGAATTATGTTGTTCATTTAAAGGCAATTTTTATATTAATATTCAACTAAACTCTTAGTAAGTGCATAGTAATCACTTATTACAACCAATTATAGTACAATGTGTTGTGACATTTGTAGTTTCCACCTTTGTTCCTGATTATGGGAAATTTAAGACTAAGTGACATTTAAAATATTCCCTTTTCTCTAGTTGTCTATATCTGAGTACATACATATCTTAATCTAAAGTATTTCATAGGCATAGACACCATTCAGACCATCAGCAATAGTAGTTAGCTACTTACTTGATATTAGGAGAGTACATGGCCTTGGAAAGGGATATTTTATATATGTTGATGTATTAGACAGTAATTAGTTTCATGGGCTAGACTGATGATGGAAAATCCTCACCCTACCCAAACATGGATTTGAATCTTGAAAACAAGTTTTTTTGTCAAGTTACAAATAAGAGAGCCTCCTAGTGGAAGAGTAGGGGTGCTAAGGCAATGACAATTGTAGGGTAAATATTTTTTAATGTAAATATCACTGAAGGTTAATGGTGGAGGCTCTGGCTTTGAGTTAGATCCATTCTGCCTTCTCTGGGAAGACAAAGTTTCCAGAGGACTGGTGTTTAAGTGAAGAGGAAATGAGCTGTTCCCTGTCCAAATCTAGCTAAATACACCGTATTCTCTGAGGATATGAACACTTCCATGGATACATGAGCAAATCTTGAAGCAGTAGTGCTCCTTTTTGATTAAAATAACAATAGATGTTATGAGCTTGAAGATGGCTCCCTGCCTTCAGTTTAAGTTAACCTGATAAAGGTAAAAGAGAATTGCAGAGTGGGGTCACCTAAGAAAACAGAACACTCTGGAACAGCCCCCCAAAAGATTTCAGACTCAATGGGAACAGCTGCTCTCTGAGAGGACAATTCAGAGTTCAATACAAAGTTAATGTGTAAATCTCAGCCCCTGTAGTTGATTTTCTTTATGCTTGTTTAAACCTCACCATTAAGTTTTCAGTTGCCTGATACTACCTACTATTTAATCAAATCCCATTTAATTTCAAGTTATCTAATCTACTGTTTCACATCAGGGCTACTATGCACTTACTCCACTGAGTACCTCGTTTAACCCCTCATTTTGTAATTGATGCTGTATGCTTTACGGAAGAAAATAGTTTTCTATCTATCTATCTATCTATCTATCTATCTATCTATCTATCTATCTATCATCTATTTATCTATATACAGGTCTGTTTCTGAGGTCTCTATTTTATTCTTTGGGCCAATTTGTTTATCCTTGCATAGAGGTACAGGGCTTTAATTAATATAAATTCATAAGTCTTAATATTTGGTAGAACAAAAATCTTCAGTTTCCCTGGCTCTTTATTCCTCCATGGAAATTTTAGAATTTGCTTATAAAGTTCCATGAAGATTCCTATTAGAGATTTTAATTAGAATTTCACTGAATCTAAAGCACAATTAAGGGAGAATTGATATCTTTAAAATTCTGTCTCCCTAACCTTGAATATAAATCTAATCTCTATTTATTTAGATCATTAATGCCGCTTACAGTTTTAATGATTTACCTGTTCAAGTGAAACTATTTTTTATATTTATTTCAAGGCTATCGATAATCTCTGATACTATAGTAAATAATGTCCTTTGTGCAGTTATATTTTCTGATTATTTGTGGCTAGGGCATAGTAAGGCAATTTCCTTTTTGCATATTAATAAACTAGTCTATTATTTCTAATAATTTACTTGGAGATTGTCTTGGTTTTCTACGTAAAAAGGTCACATCATTTGTAAATAATGACAGTTTTAGTTACTCCTTTCTAAACTTTATTCTTCTAATTTCTGTTTTCTTGTTCAATATGCTGGTCACGACCTCCATTTATTGTCAAAGCAACTGTGATGATAGTGGGCATCTGTTTTCATTCCTGATATTTAAAAACATTTCTAGTGTTAAGTATATCATTTCTGAAATGGAATGGCACCAGATAGCCGGCTCATTGAGTTCTATCTCTTTTACTAGACTGCAAGCTCTTCAAAGACAAGTGTTATTTCTGTGTGTTCCTATTTCTATATTGCATAGCATGGGGGGTGGGGAAGTTTACAGAGTCAGGCATGACCTCTAAGCCAGTCATGTCCAGTAGCAATGATGATGTCTCCAATCTGGATCATGTAACCAATGTCCAGTGGTGCCTCCAGTGTGGACAGAACTGTGGCTGTTCAGTTCTTCCTATTAATGGATTCAGGAAAGTAATACAAGGCCAAAATATCTGACCTAATTTTATGTCAACATAATTTTTTTTCAAAACTTTAAATCTGATCATTTTTATTTCTTTGAGAAATAAATGTAGGAATAACATAGGATAAAGAATTGTAATAAAAGAATTCTTGCTCAGCAATGATTAACTAAGTATCTTTTTCATTTTAGGTACTGTACTAAGTGCTGGGGATGTGATGAATCATAAAGCAAGCCTTAGTCATAAGGAATTTTCTATTCACTTAGGGTAGGTTTCTCAAACTTGACTGCATATTAAAATCCCCTGGAGAACTTTTAGAATATTTTGAGGCCCAGTGTGTACCCCATACCGATGAAACCAGATGCTCTGAGTGTGGGACCGAAGGAGTATTTTTTTGAAGTTTCTCAATGATTCCAGTGTTCAAGGATGAGAACCACTGAGTTAAGGAGTCTGGCGTATAAATGTAAGACATTTCCCAACTCTAGACTATACAGCTTAAGTGCCAACAGGATGATAGAGATAAGAAATGAAGACTTGGGCCTTGAGAAAATAGTAGAAATGGATTTGTGTGTGTCATATCTAGAAACTCCTGCCTAACCCAAGGTCACAAAAATGTACTCCCATTAATCTATTTGTTTATCTTCATTTGTTTATTGTCTTGACTACTTTAGTTTTCTAGTACATTTTGAAATAGGAAAGAATGAGTCCTTCAAATACGCTTTCCTTTTCCAATATTGTTTTGGCTATTCTGGGTCCCCTTGAAATTCCATATGAATTTTAAGATTACCTTGTTAACTTCTGCAAAAAGAAGTTTCTGCAAACAGACATCTGGAATTTTGATAGAGATTATTTTGAAGCAGTAGATCAATTTGGAGAGTATTGCCATCTTAACAATATTAAGTCTTCTGATACACGACCATGGGCTATCCTCCCAATTATTTAGGCCTTCCTTCATTTATTTCAACTATGTTTTGTAGTTTTCACAGTACAAATTTTGCACTTTTGTTAAATTTGTTTCTGAGTGTTTTGTTATTTTTGATCTTATTGTGAATGGATTGTTTTCCTAATTTCATCTCAGATTTTTCACTGTGAGTGTATAGAAACAAAATTTTTGGTGTGTATTGGCCTTGTGTCCTGCAACCTTGCTTAACTCACTTATTAGATATAATAGTTTTTCTTATGATTTTCTATATAAAGATCATGTCAGCTCTAAACAGTGATAATTCTTCCTTTACAATTGGATATCTTTTTTTTCTTGCCGAATTGTCCTTGCCAGAACTTCTCATACAGTGTTGAATAGAAGAGGACATCCTTGTTTTGTTCCTGATCTTAGGGAGAAAACATTTAGTTTTTCACTATTAAGTTTAATGTTACATGTATTATTTCATAGATACCCTTTATCAGGTTGAGGGCTTTCCCTTGTATTCCTACTTTGTTAAGTGTTTATCCTGAAGGGATGTTGGACTTAGTCAAATGTTTTTTCTGTTGTTTATTGAGATAATCATGTGTATTTTGTGTGGTTCATTGTTTTGATAAGGTGTACTACATTAGCTGATTTTTTAGATGTTAAACGAATCTTGCAAATCTGAGACAAATCTCAGTCGGTCATGATGTGTGATCATTTTTATATGTTTTTGGATTCAGCTGCTAGTATTTTGTGGAGAATTTTTGTGTCTATATTCATAATAGGTATCAGTCCATAGTTTTCTTGTTATGTCTTTGTCTGGTTTTGGTGTCAGGATAATACTGACCTCATAGAAAGGGTTGGACAGTGTTCTCTCCATTTCTGTTTTTTTCTGAGTTGGTAAAGAATTGGTGTTAATTCTCCTTTTAAACATTTGGTAGAATTCACCAGTGAGATCATCTGGGCCTGGCTTTTCTCTGTGGGGAGTTTTAAATTTACAAATTCAATCTTCTATTTCTTCTTGAGTCATTTTCATTAGTTTGTGTGTTTCTAGGATTTTGTCTTTTTACCTATGTTAACTCACTTGTTAACATAAAATTGTTCATTGTATTCTTTTATAGTCTTTTTTATTTCTGTAACATCAATAATGTAAATTTTAAAGCAGCTTATTATTTTTATGGTTATTATTACTATTATTTTATCAAATGAAACCTACATAAAACACCAATATATAAAATTGATAGCAGCTCGATCCCCTTGTCCTCTCTGGGGGCTCCTGAGGCAACCCTAAAAGAACCAGATTACCTTACAGAACACAATTTAAAAGTCTTGTATGTAGGGCTAAGCATTATGTTTGTTTGTTTTTTGTTTGAATTTTAGGTGTATCCAGGATATTCTTGTTTTGGGATCTGGATGTCTGGACTTGAAATGTATTTTTCAGTCACTTCTCTGGAAGTGAAAATTGAAGCAAGACATTTAAGTAGTTAAGGAAAAAAATGCAATCTTCAAAGGATCAGGTCAAGGAGGCAAGTCTGGACCATGTAAGTCAGGTCTGCAAAGTAAAAGGGGAAAAAACAGGAGTATGCAGGAGTGCACAACATTATAGGGAAACAGGAAGTAATTTCAAAAAGATCTTTGGATTTAGTATCTTAGTACAATATGGTACTTTGAATGATTTACAATCAACTGTCACCAATCATAATTATCTGTCCCTTTAGGATATACCTCACTCGGCCTCCTCTCTGATGGTACCCAAAGGCATCTTCATAACTCCAGGAGATCCATGTCATTTCTAGTTGCTACCTTAAGCTGCTCCCACAGCTTTGATGCTTAGAGCTTGCCACTTTAGGAATCAAAGTCTTTACCACTTAACTGCTATACTTAGTGCATTATCTCTCTCTAGGTTTCAGCTGTTCCTGCCGTGCATTTGCTGGAACAAAAATTCCTTTCTGTCTTTGTGCCCAAAGTAGTTCAACTGAATTGAAAGCTAAAGTATTGTCACTTCCCAACATACTTAAATTCTCTTATCAGAAAAGACACGTTTTTGAATTTTCTATTTGTTATTTATGCCAACTTCCAAAAAGGTTCTGAAGATGTTTACAAGCGTTAACCATGCACATATCTAAGCCACTGAAACCGAGAAAAAATTAAAATAACTTTAGTAATGTAAATAAAGAGATAATTGTACCAGAAAATTTAGGATAAGACAATTCTTGTGACTGAACACCCTATTAAATCTCAAGACTCCTACAGATAAAATAAAGTGGGAATATTGAATAAAGACCTATCTGGGCATTATTTTTTATTGTGTAACAAATGATAATTTTAGTTGAAGAATTAATATATCAGTCAAAAAAAAAATCTCCTAGAAAAGTGTCTCTCAAATTTAACGTGTGAACAAATCAGCTGAGAATCCAATTAAAATGTAGATTATGATTCAGAAGTTTTGGGGCCTAAGCATCTGCATTTCCAACTAGACCCCAGACGAAGTTGAAGCACAATAAGATCATTTTGGAAACTTTACTGCTGGCACACCCATACGGCAATTCAGCAAAGAACAATGGCTAAATAATACCAAAAGGAAATTATAGTCCTAAAGTTAAAAATGATATAAAGAAAGCAACTAGCAAATAATCTAGAATTTTAATTACTGAATTAATCATGCCCCTTCTCATTCAAAATGCATTTCAGACTCTTAACTTACGTTTAATATAAAATTTTCGAGGATGGCTAGTGCAAAAAAGAATAGGCAATGGGAATGCCACATAAAAATTCACATCAACTGAAACAAATAGATTGCAGCTCTACCAATCAGCCAGAGTAGTAGACAAGGAGGAAAAGTTGCAGTGATTTGAGAACCTGACCAATCACAAGTATCTTCTATACTGACAAAATAAAGTCTTTGATTAGCCACAATATGCAGTTTTGTCACTGAATGGCAGAAGTCACTATTTATTTGTTGAATAAAAGAATAAATAAATTAATGCAAAATATGAAACATATAGTTTAGAAAAATCTACAAACCAGATAGTATGGTTGTATTCCTTTAAATCTATAGTATATGAACAGAAATAACTCTTAAGAAATTAAAATTCAGCTAGATTATCACTACTACCACAGGTGCCCATTCTCTACCATCAACCATTCTTTATTTCTTTGTTCTAATTGTTTCTTACATGTAGCATATATTGAGCTTTCTTTTAAAATACTATTTGACAATCTCTGTCATTTAATGGCACATTCAGTCCATTTATATTTAGTGTAATGACTAACAGACTTGCTATTAATTTTTCCATTTAGTATGATTATTATTTATTCTCCTATGTGGTTTCTTCTTTATCTTCTTTCTTTTTGCTGACTTAATGGATATTTTATTCACTCTATTTTTGTCTTTGTTAACTTGGAGTTTCATTACTTCTCTCTAATTAGTAATCTTTTTATCTCAATAAGCAGACACATATATTTCCACTATTTGAAAACAGAATACCAAGTATTCCACTCCTCCCCCAACTTGCTCTGTTCCTCAGTTCCACAATTATTTACCTTCTCCATGAGTACCTTTTTCCCTCTATGATTCAGGGTTTCATTGTTCAATTAACTCATAGGTTATCATCTCCCATCCACATGGAAGCTCTGGTCTGAGAGAGATAAGTCTGAAAGTGGCAAGAAGGAGAGAGGAAATAAAGGAGTGGTCAAAAGTGGGGCTCCCTCTTCTTTCCAGGGCCTGAATTTCCTGAAGGAACTTGGAACCTGATAGAGGTGAGAACCCTGGAACCTGGTAGAGGTAAGGAGATGGCTACTATATATCTTTATTTCTTCCAGCTTTCTTGAGATAGCAGTGAAAACATGGGTGGATTGAGGCAGAACAAATAACTTCCTTCTCAGGTAAATAGCTATGTCAAAAATTAAGAGGCAACATATACATTTCTTCATGCTCTATTCAGAAAAACTATTGTGCTTTTGGAGGCAAAGAGAGAGTTCTAATGGTTTTAATTTGGTTCAAAATTAAGAAGTTTGGAGGCTTCATAATGTTTTCCATAGTGGCTGCACCGATTTACATTCCCACCAACAGGGCACAAGGAAACAAGGGTTTCCTTCCCTCCACATTCTCACCAAATATTTATCTCTTGTCTTTTTGACAGTAGCCATTCTAATAGGTGTGAGGTGATAGCTCACTGTGGTTTTGATTTTCATCTCAATAAAGCTGAAAAAATTAACAAGTTTGGCTTAATTCAATTAGCAAATTTGAAGCTGCTTCCATAGAACAAGTTGGTAGGGAAAAAAGGTAAAATTACTAAAGGCTCTATACTTCTATTGATCATTGAAAATGATATACTGTGATATAATAGGAAATACAGTGTTGGTCTTTGTTCTGGTTCCTAGCACAAGAATTCTAAAAACCTTGGAATTTTCTAAGTGATATAGGTGATAGAAGCATCTTTTGTTCCAAAGAGGCAACTCTTGGTGGGTGCCTAGATAGCTTCAGGCTGGGGGTTGGTACCCAGAAAGACAAAATAATTAGAAGCCCCACCCCCAACGTTTAGAGAGAGGAGAGGGACTGGAAACTGAGTTAATATTCAATCATGCCTATGTGATGAAAACGTTCTTTAAAAACTCTAAACGACAGAGTATGAGGAGCTTCTGGGTTGATGAATGCATTCACATGCTAGGAGGGTGGCCTACTTCAACTCTACAGGAACAGAAGCTTCTGTGCTTGGGATCCTTCTTGACCTCACCCTATGCACCTCTTCATCTGGCTGTTCATTTGTATCCTTTATTATATACTTTATAATAAGCCAGTAATAGTAGGTAAAGTCTCTCCCTAAGTTCTGAGTTACTATAGCAAATTACTGAACCTGAGGAGGGGGTCATGGGAACTCTGATTTACAGCCAGCTCAGAAGTACAGGAGGTCCAGGACTTGAGATTGGCATCTTAAGGGGGAGGAAGTCTTGTGAGACTAAGCCCTTAACCTGTGGGGTCTACACTAACTCCGGGTAGTTAGTGTCAGAATTGACTTGACTTGTAGGACACCCATTCAGTATCTGGAGAGTTGGAGAATTGGTTGGTGTGGCAAAAAAAAACCCCACGAACATTTGGTGTCACGTGTTAGGAGAAAAAACAGTTCATAAAGAAGGAAGAGGTGTGCTTCACCTCATCCCGTATACCAGGAAACAACAGAATCTAAGGAGAGGGGGAGTTCCTTTCCTTGTGGTCCTAGATCAGACATAGCTGAGAATCAACGTCAGTGTTTACAGTGCTTTACTCCCTCAAGAAATATATCCACATACATCTGTATTCCATCCTCACAGAAGCCCTTTGAGATAGGTGCTATTCTTGTTTCCATTCCCATCTCAAGTTACATAATCTTATTCTCAGAGGTTAAATGTTTTACCCCTGAAACAGAAGCCAATAAGTGGTTTAGCTGGCATTCAAACAAAATATCTGATTCAAAGTTACGGGCTCTTCCCAATATATAACATTGTCAACAATGGTATAGCTGCAGCTCCTTTGCTATACCGTCTTGAAATCATGAGTGAATTCTTCTCTGAAGAATATTTACTAAATAATCTCATTTAGAAAGAAATAGCAGCTGGAATAGCCGCACTGCTAACTCAGTCAATCATTTCCATTATTTGCAATGAATACAAGTAAAGTGTGTGAATATTAGGAACATTGTTTCCTCTTATGTTTTGAAGAATTAAGAAGCATGTGACCATGCTCCAGGATCAACATAGTTTGGGATGTGCAACCCCCCTCAACATTCAGAAAATAATCACTACGAGCTATTGAACATCTACTACTTTCCGGTCTCTGTGCTAGATACTTTCCATATTTCCTTGACTTTAAAATCCAACAAAGATATTATTACCCTCAACCTACTCTTTGGAACCATAAAGCTCAAAGAGAGTAAATAAATTACCCAAGGTCACACAGCCAGCAAACTGGGATTTGACCCCAAGTTTATCAACAATTATAGCAACTGACAGCAATGTTTTCTTTCTCCTTTTCCTTCTTCTTCCTTGGCTAATGTTTTCTTATTCTCACACATTTGTTTCTCCCTTTCTTGATCTGGTCTGTGGTATAAGGTTCTGCCTACCAACACCATAGAACAAGAAATAGTTTCGTTTCTGGGAAAAGACCTGGGGTACATTACGTAAAGCCTGATTTCTACTTAGACGAATAGGAATCCTTGTACCACAGGCACTGTAGCATATCGGAGAAATACCCCAACATATATAATTCTATTTTCAGGGTCTATATCATGAGCCTACTTTCTAGGATTAACCAACTTAAAGTAAGATCCTGTGACATGATTAAATTCTCTGCACAGAATTTAAGAATTTCCACTTTTATTCTTGTATTTAAATTTTCTACTAGTGATGAGAATGACAATGAGGGTGTACCTGACTGCCCTGAGAAACACAACTCTATTGATCTTGTTTCCACACTGACTACAAACAGTTCGTTACTTCAGTGAAAACATTACTTTGGAAATGCTGTCCATAGGTGAGGCATTACAGGGTTACTTATTCTATAATTTGTATATTCTGACATAAGTATTTCCTAAAGGCCTTCATGCTTCCTGAGGAGTCTTTAAGAATATAATTTCCTCAATAATATTTGTCTTCATATTTTAAGCTGTATTATCTAAGGGCCCATCAGCACATGGTGATGATGATCACTTTTGGTTCTAAAAGAAACCTTAGCATTTAAAACATTGTAACATTCCCCCCACATACACCCATTTTGCACACGAAGAAACTGAGGCTTGGAGAAGTTCAATGACTTGTCCGAGGTCATATAGTCACATAGTTTGCTAGTAGCACACCTGAGATTATAACCCAGGTGTTTTGGCTCCTGGTCCAGAGCACTTTCTGGTGCACCACCCATTCCTCTGTCTGAATTAGAGGTAAAATAATAATAATGAGAATAAAAATAACAACTAATTTTGAGTGCTTACTGTGTATGTAGTCACTGTTTTAAGAGCTTGATACAATGTGGTTTATTTAATCCTCACTACCTACACCATAAAGTGGGCACTGTTTATTACTCTCATTTTACTAATGAAGTAGTTGATAAACTACTCGAGTTGACAAACTTGCTCGAGATTAAAGATTATATTCCTCAATATGTGAGCCAAAATTTGAACTCACACTTTCTGACATCAGAAGCTGCCCTCCTGTTACACTAGTAACATATTCAAAGGTGTGAACCAATTAGTGACTTTAAGGCAAACAGAAAATGTGTATTGTTTTCACTTGGATGGTCGAGACTGCAGCGGCAAGGGGATCCACTAAACTTGCTAGTTTAGGAAGCACGGCTTGGTTTTCTAAGTTTATCCCTGGGTATAAATAGAATTTCATCAATTATGTCTCCATACATCTGACAGCTGCAGCAGGAACACCATCAGGAGGCATTGCAAACGCTCTAACTGCCTTGTTCCTGGATGCTCTCAGCAGAGTACAAACTAAAGTCTGCAGAGGAATGGAGGCAGGTACAACAGACTCCTGGGACTCAATTCTTTCCCACAAATAGCTAATTTCTTTCATACCATCCATTCCCATCACCTCCTTTGAAATGTTTCATGTTACAACTTTCATAAGCAATTTGAACTTCACTGTCTCAGTTAAGAGACTTGGAATAATGGGGCTCCTTATTTAACTTATTTACCTTAACATCTAGTTAGAAAAACTCAAATGTGTAAAGTCCAAGATCTGACAGTTATAAAGATAGATTTATGTGATGGGATAGAAAGCATGAATTTTCACACTGGGACAGCTACTGCACAGCACCCCATCCCAGATACTGGCACCAAAATATATATGACTTTACCTGTCCATGAGCAGAGGTCTACTCCTGCCTGACACTTTGTAGGTGTTCAAAAATACACGTTGAACACGATGCTTTGTGACGACTTAGAGGGATGGGATAGGGAGGGTGGGAGGGAGGCTCAAGAGGGAGGGGTTATGGGGATATATGTATACATATAGCTGATTCACTTTGTTGTACAGCAGAAACTAACACAACGTTGTAAAGCAATTATACTCCAGTAAAGATGTGAAAAAAAATATGCACTGAATACATTAGAGTTGAATTGTAAGTAGGGGCTAGAAGAACCAGATCAAAGCCTAGAATCGGAATTTAAAAATTGTAGACAATTTCCTCCCAAGAGGCGAATAGAAGGTGTAACCACATCTGGCAAGCAGCAGTATGGAGGAAGTCAGAAAAGGTTTTAAGTCATGATAAGGAAACATTCAGTGTCAGGCATGTAATCAAGAGAGGAAAAGGGGATGCAATGAGCCAAAGACAAGGAGTCCTGCAAGTGAAGCAAGAGCTGCCTTAGATAAAAAGCCCTGAATATTTTTGCGGCTACAGGAAATGCCAATGATTAGCTTCCTAATACCCAGTCGATGGAGGAATCCTGCCATACTTAGGAGATTTTGGAGAATCATAAAAGACTATATCTCAAAACACTCCTATTTCCTATCATGGATCTACTAACTTTTAACTTTTTTGAAGCTGTTTATGCTTTCAGATTGTTCTACTTTTGGGGAGAAAAATAAGAGCTATCAATTAATATACTCACTGGGAAGTTAAACCTTCTTTTACTCATCACTTAATTGGTCTGTGACCTTGAGCACTGATACATAACTTTACTGAGTCTTAAATTCCTCTACGTAACATGGGGCTAATAACACCTGAGGAGTTAGACATAATTTATAAATAGCACCTAGCTCAGCTAACTGAGATAGAGACTTGAGTTTTTATTTGACCAGAAACCCAATATGACACAGCTATGATACGGCCAACACAAACACAGACTGCATTAATAAAAGTATGGAGTTCAGATCATGAGAAATAGTGGTCTCATTGTAGTCTTCATTCTTCAGAACACTTACTTCTGGAGACTTATGTTCCATACAGCCCATCACATTTTAAGATGAACATTAACAAATAGCTGTGTATTAGTTACTTGAAGGAAGGGATCATGTCTTATGTATCTTTATATCCCTTATAGTTTCACGTACAATACCCTATATTTAATAAAAGCTTGATCAATGGTGGCTGAATGGATGAGTGAACAAGTGATTATAAAACTGTGACAGAGTTGGTACAATTACAGAAGCTGGTTTTGGAGAAGAATAAGTGAAATATTAATACTTTTTCTCAAATACTCTGTGTTACTCCAGAAGGTGGAACCACAGCAGAAAGATGGAATCTATGAAAAACAAAATCGGCTTTCCGTAAAAAGAAGCTTCATGACAATTAGAGTTGTCTGGAGCAGAACATGAGTAGAAGTGAAACTGCATTGGAAGTGTCAAGCATGGTGTGAATGACCAGGTCAGAGTTGGCTGAGGGGATTTCCACATCATGTAGGGAGTCTGCCAACATAAATGTCTGGGTTTATTCCATTAATAAATCTATGATGTTATGATAACTTATCCCAACATGTAAAGTAATTGCCAACCTAGACTTTTCCCAGAGTATCAATGGGGCAGAATTCTAAAAGACCTTAGAAATAATGTGTATACACACCACACACCCACACAGTTTTCCCTTAGGAACCTTGTATTCAGGTTACCAGGTGGGAAATTACTTGTAACCTACTTATTTGCAGGAGATGAGAATACAAAAAAAAAAAAATGCAATTCCTTTTATTTTGTTTCTTAAATTATGAAAGCATTTTTTAGTAAAAACATTAGAGAGCCATCTGCAACACTAGTGAAAATATCATTAGGATACATGGTATATGCACGGGCTCATTGAGATACTGGCACATAGGTTGTACCATGTAGCTTTGGGGGTTCATTAATGCAATGCAATCTCTTTGTGTTGAGTCTATGTTCATGACCAGTTCTTTCTAAGAAGCCACTCATCCCTCAGTGCCTAACTTTGGCTAAAAGAAGGTAAACAACAGATTAGATTGAAACAACTCATCAATTGCTTGACTGACGAGGTATTTTCACCCCTGATTCATCCAATCAGTTTGTGTAGACATAGCGAGGAGCACATGCTTGAGACAGGGTGAAGAGCTTACAGTCTATGTCATGACCATTGTGATCACAATAACTCAAATTCTGGCTTGGATATTTCACATCTTTACTGCTCACGGTAGAAAAAAATGGTAACTTGCTTGAGTGTCTTTTTAAATCATTTATGACCTCTGTTTTTGTTAGAAGCATTAGTTATTTTCCCTGTGGTTGCCAGATGGGTGGGTAGATCACTTAAAGGAAACATCTTACATAAAATCTGGATCAGATTTGCAATAATGACCTAAAAACCCTCTCCTCTACTAAATTTACAAAATGATATTGTGATTAAAATTTATTTAAGGATTAATATTTTCCAGGCATTTAATATATGACATTAGTCACTTGGTCATGCAATTCTCCTTCTGCACACATCCTATTATAATCTCCATTTAACAGATAAGTAAGTTGAGGCTCAGAGGATCTGGCAAGTATTTGAGAAAGTCACTTTCTCTCATCCCTTTGTAAAGTGTATTTTTTTCTAAAAATCAAACAAACAAACAAACAAACAAACAATCCCCAAACGGTCTTCTGTCAAGCTATAAACCTCAGCATAAATGTAAGGAAAGAAGAAACAACTCAACATACAGGGCCTTTGGTAATGAGAATGGCGTGCCAGTAAAACTCTAATTGCTCTCAGTTGCTGAAGAGGGAGTCAAGGATTGCATCCCAGAGGAATGACATCAAAATCAACAATTGAAAGATAAATTGCCATTACCCAAACCTGTCAGAGGGGGTAACGGGGGGTAGGCAGGATACAGAGAGAGTCCAGATCATGATGGCCGTAGAGTTCAGGGAGGGCAGGAATATGAAGGAACTGTAGATGGAGAGTGTGTAGATGGAGAGAGGGTGGAAAGACATAAACCGGGATAATAAGCCATGGCAGGAGATCCCACAGGATACTGAATGTTACATAAAGAAGCTTTGGCTTTTTACTAAGAGGTACAAGAAGAACATCTTTAAACCAGTGGACAGATTTGCATTGTCAAGTGGTCACACTAGTTAGCATGTGAAGAAGAACAGGGCCAGAGAGGTAGCCTGTTTAAAAAAATGTTCTTACAATAATCAAGAGGAAATATGGTGTGGCACTGAACTAAGGTAGTGGCCTTGCCACATGCAGACAGATTTGAGAACATTGTTTGTGAGGTAGAAATCATAGGATTTCTGATTGATGAGATGTGCTGCAGGGAAGAAAGCGGAGACATCAAAGTTGCTGCTTGAGCAAATGAAGTTTAGGAGAGTATAGAACAGATAGCGCTGATCTGGAAACAAGACCTGTGAGCATCTCTGAGGGCCCAGTGGAGGCTGGAGGTCATGGCTTTTAGTGGCCCCAATATTCATGGAGGGGACATTTCCAAGACACAACTTGGAGGGCAAAATATAGCATCAGAGAAGGCAGACTTCCTTTTACTAGAAAAAGGAATTTTCTGAATGGGAGAAAGTTTAGGGTATGATGGGAGTGTGTCCTAGTCTAGGAAGCAGTGGGGAAAGTGATTTGAAGTAATAACAGAGTATTGAAGTGATGGGTTGTGGACTTAAGCCACTGAAGGGAGAAGGAAGCTGACAATATGGTTAAGTTAGAGGGGTAATGTTTTTGAAGGTCCTTACAATACTGAGGAGTGCATGTAACTGGAATAAGAGAGCTCTAAGGATAAGAAGTTGTAGAAAGAAAGTGGAATGTTTGAATTCAGAATTTAAAGTGGTCATGGGGCAGTTTCAGATGATGACAGTCTTCTGGGTTTGGGTAAATGAGATGGGTGAAGGCAAACCTCGTTAGAGACAATGAGGAGAAGGGACTGAGAGACTGTTAGTAGATGGATGGACATGAAAGCCACCCAGGATGTCAGGAAGACTTGAAGTGGAGATAAAGACTGTGAACCAGGTGTGGAAGCATCATTGAAGGAGACAGGATAACCTGGGATTGATAGGAAAGATGTCAGTTAAGATCAGGAGGTTTTCAGGGAAGAAGCTGTGAAGAAGGAAATTTGTCCATGACAGAAAAGAGAAGTGTGGAGGAGATGGTGGAAAGTTTTGGCAAACGTGGGTAGACGAGACGTTTGTGTCTGCGAAGAGGAAACACCAAGTGCCATGAGTTTGAGGGCACAGGGAAAGCTGAGTCAGGAAAGGGTATTCCAGCTTGGGCTTTGAGAAACAATGACAGGGATCTACAGTGTGGTGGATTTAAGGTGACTATAATTTTTTTTCCCAAATGATTAATATGCAAATGTAGTTTATACATGCTCAGGGTTTAGGGTATGATGGGAGTGTATCCTAGTCTATATAAGGGCAAAAGGCAACAGGTCAACAGCTCCTGGGGAGCAGCATCTACCCCAGAAAAGTTCTAAGCTGAAGTTTTGAAATGTTATGTACAGCCTCGCAGATGTGGTCAGTATGGATTTACAATGTGGAGATGATAAGCTCCACTTACCATAGAGATTATGAATGCACTATATTCTCAAGTTCCGCAAATGGATGTGAAATCTCATTTAAGTCCAAAGTCTGATTCACTTGCAAACATTGGTGGTCAACTAATTAATCACTTTGTTTGCTAGCCCAATTTATTTTACTAATAACTATAAAAGGAAGAAACTGAGGTGCAGAAGGCTTCAGTATCTTAGATAAGGGTACACAGTTACTTAGCTTAGGGTATACATTGACAGCACCAAGAACTGATGAGGACCTGATAAAATGGGAAAAGATGAAAAAACCCATAAAAGTCAGTCACAGTATACACAACTATCAGAATAGCTGGGGTCATTTAGTTAGGGGCAAGGAGCCCCACATGTCTCTGAATTCCCCGGGAGCTTCATTGCATTGCTTTCACTGATCCTATAAGCATGTATGAAGTATCAGGAAACCCAGTTACTGAGGAACACTGAGGAATACAAAAAAGATGAATAAGTCACCAGGAGTTAAATAGCCAGACAAATAAGCAACCCAAAGATTGATGACTTCCATGACTGAAGTATATGTAGGACACAATAGGGCTGGAAGGGCCAAAGTAATGAGTGGAAGAGGGCAAAGGGTCAGGAAAAGCTTAGTCCAGGAGGTGAAACAAAACAGAATCATGACAGTTGAGTGATCAGTAGGTAGAAATGGAGAGACAGGGCTTTCTGAAAAAGTGAAGCATCAATGGCAACACTGTGGTCCACTGGGGAAACTGTACATTGTTTCACAGGGTTACAGAATTTATGGGTGAGGAGAGAGAGAGAGAACAAACTGGACTGGTAAGAACAGACATAATTTTGAAGACCTTATTAGAAAATGGACTTATCCTACAGGTAATGGAGATTATTGAATGATTCTATGCAAGAGGATGACTTGATGGGATTTGCAAGTTAGAAAGAGTACAATAACTTCATTTCGGATATGAATGTGAGACTTGAAATAATCTATTAATACTAACTGGTCTTTCTAATAATGATTTTTAATTTAGATAAACCATGTTCATTAGACCCTTAAAATATAGGGGAATGTATAACATTTAAAGAAGTATTTCTACCCAATTGAAAGTTTTAATAAAAGCATCTTGTTCCTATAATCATCCTATTTCAAAATTTTAAATTTAAAGGAGTATACTCCCATTGTTTGGAAATTTGCCTACAGAAACAACTTTTCCCCCCAGTAATGCTGGACAAATGATTGATTTCATACAGTGCTTTGAACTGAGAACAGGCAAAATAAAATGTTATGACATGTCCTAGGGGTCTTCAAAAGGTTATCCATTCAGCATAATATAGAGGAAATGGCCAACTTCTTTCTGCCACATTGCACTTCAGAAATAGCTAGCTGCACAAAAGTTATAAATGTTCATTGCCTGGGAAAAGTATTTGGACCATTAGTAACAGCTATTTCTCTAGATACACCCAGATTTCCATTTTGTAAGAAACCATTAAGCATGATTTTCTCATATTCATATCTAATTATGCAATGACATTAGGGGACCTCAGTGTGCGGCTCTCCCTAAGAGGAACCACCACCAATGAAAACTATCCATACCTGAAGAAGCAGCAGCAATGAAGTGGGCTGTGAGTGTTGCGAAGATACCTTTCCCATGGTATCTGATTTAAATTGTCAGCTTCCTACTGACCAGGAATGAAGGACAGGGTCACGAAGTTCCCACAGAAAGATATATCACTGGACTGCTGGAAATTTCTCTATAACACCAGCCTTGAGAATCAACCTTCTTGCTGACAACGTCAAAACTCACTTCAGGGGAAGATATTCATCACATGATTACAAACCCCACTTTATGAGCATGAAAGTTTAAAGATAACAGCAGTGAGATGGATGAACATGGGGGTATAAATTCTAAAAGGTAGTATATAACTCTTAGAATTTCAGTATAATCTTAAAATTTAATAACCTAACATTTTATTGCTTTTTACTATTAAAAAGAATGAAACAACGAAGAAATTAGTAGCTAGTAATTTTTAGGTCAAAATTGTTTCAAATATCTATATGTTACATAGAGGGCATAATGCATGAGCTGAAGTAGTGAATTTCAACTTTCTGTCTCTCCTGAGGTGTTAGTAATTTAATTCATTTGCTCATAAACTCTTCCAAGAAACTGAAGGACATAAAGCTTTAAGGTGAACGGTGCCCAGCTTCAGTGGTTTATAATTTGATTGGAAAGGCAAGGCACTTTATTCCCCAAGCACATGTTGGATCTTTCTGTTTCTTGTTTCCTTCATTCATTTCCCCCATTTCTTAAAAGCTTTCTCTTCTACTTTCTCAGCATAAATCACAGTTACTCTAAAACAAAGGCCTTATGTGTTATATGTCCACTTATAGTGAATTTTCAAGTTGATTGCCTCTTTTCTATGATGGGTTATCCACTAGGTAGATTATGCACACGTTTAACACTCCAGGAGAAGAAACCAAAATGACCATATCCAATATGACTCCACTTGCCTCTTTTAGGCTGGATCTCACCTCCTCCCTAAGGCTAACAACCCTGATCTTACTGGCTAACTTAGCTATTATGAAGGGAGAAAGGTTCTAAATGGGAAAATGAGATGGAAAAAAAAAATTTTAATCCTGTATCACAGTTTTTCCTAGGCTCTTCCTGTATTTTCTAGGAAGATGGTGACATTGATTCACAATTGGCATTTATGCTTAAGACTGTACTTTAGCTATGGTGTAAGCTATCAGCAATCTACCACCCATGCTTGTTTACCTCACTCTCTCCTTGTGAAAGGTGGTAAACTGTGCAAAATAGCTCTGAGGATTTGGTAATGCAGAGTGGAACCATAGAGGACACAACCAACTAATCTCTCAGGACCCCTTTATAACTCTGAGACTGTGGACAGCCAGCAGACAGCCTCTCCTTTCAATGGGTTAAGCAGCAGTATGTTCTCACATTATTATGAACCCATAGGAGGTGAAGAGATACATAAAGTTGATTATTCACACATTATTTCTCCATATCAGGTCATAGGAAAAGATAAGGAAATTAGGAATCTGGTGACTAATGTTGAACAGAGAGAATATTTGAACACTCAAGTCAGGAAAAGAGGAGAAAAGGGATGTAAGAAAAGAGGAAGACAAGCAGATAATAAGTGGACAAACCTAAAAAAGTACAAAAGGAAGCAAAGAAAAATGAGGAAAGTTAAAAATAGTGAATATGATATAGTTGTATGTAGAAGTTATCATGTATTCTTTTAAAATTCATAATATATGTGTTTCTGAAAAGGACGTTGTGAGGTTTTATAATAAACTAAAGGCAGGAGAGACGTTCAAGATGGTGGAGGAGTAAGACGTGGAGATCACGTTCCTCCCCACAAATACATCAGAAATACATCTACATGTGGAACAACTCCTACAGCACACCTACTGAACGCTGGCAGAAGACCTCAGACTTCCCAAAAGGCAAGAAACTCCCCCCGTACCTGGGTAGGGTAAAAGAAAAAAGAAAAAACAGACAAAAGAATAGGGACGGAACCTGCACCAGTGGGAGGGAGCTGTGAAGGAGGAAAGGTTTCCACACACTAGGAAGCCCCTTCGCGGGCGGAGACTGCGGGTGGCGGAGGGGGGAAGCTTCGGAGCCACGGAGGAGAGCGCAGCCACAGGGGTGCGGAGGGCAAAGTGGAGAGATTCCCGCACAGAGGAGCGGTGCCGACCAGCACTCACCAGCCTGAGAGGCTTGTCTGATCCCCCTCCGGGGCGGGCGGGGGCTGGGAGCTGAGGCTCGGGCTTCGGAGGTCGGATCCCAGGGAGAGGACTGGGGTTGGCGGCGTGAACACAGCCTGAAGGGGGCTAGTGCGCCACGGCTAGCCGGGAGGGAGTCCGGGAAAAAGTCTGCAGCTGCCGAAGAGGCAAGAGACCCTTGTTTCGGGTGCACGAGGATAGGGGATTCAGAGCACCACCTAAACGAGCTCAGAGACAGGCGCGAGCCGCGGCTATCAGCGCGGACCCCAGAGACGGGCATGAGATGCTAAGGCTGCTGCTGCCGCCACCAAGAAGCCTGTGTGCAAGCACAGGTCACTCTCCACACCGCCCCTCCCGGGAGCCTGTGCAGCCCGCCACCGCCAGGGTCCCGTGATCCAGGGACAACTTCCCCAGGAGAACGCACGGCGCGCCTCAGGCTGTTGCAACGTGACGCCGGCCTCTTGCCGCCGCAGGCTCGCCCGGCATCGTACCCATCCCTCCCCCCGGCCTGAGTGAGCCAGAGCCCCCGAATCAGCTGCTCCTTTAACCCCGCCCTGTCTGAGCGAAGAACAGACGCCCTCAGGCGACCTACATGCAGAGGCGGGGCCAAATCCAAAGCTGAACCCCGGGAGCTGTGCGAACAAAGAAGAGAAAGGGAAGTCTCTCCCAGCAGCCTCAGGAGCAGTGGATTCAATCTCCACAATCAACTTGATGTACCCTGCATCCATGGAATACCTGAATAGACAACTAACCATCCCAAAATTGAGGAGGTGGGCTTTGGGAGCAACGATATATATGTATTTTTCCTTTTTCTCCTTTTGTGAGTGTGCATCTGTATGCTTCTTTGTGTGCTTTTGTCTGTATAGCTTTGCTTTTACCATTTGTCCTAGGGTTCTCTCTGTCCGGTGTTTTATTATTATTATTATTTTTAGTATTGTTTTTAGCACTTGTTATCATTGGTGGATTTGTTTTCTGGTTTGGTGTCTCTCTTCTTTCTTTCTTTTTTTTTTTTAATTACATTTTAATTTTTTTAATTTTTAATAATTATTTTTTTATATTTTATTTTAGTAACTTTATTTTATTTTAATCTTTCTTTCTCTCTTCCTTCCTTCCTTCCTTCTTTCCTTCCTTCCTTCCTTCCCTCCCTCCCTCCCTCCTTTTCTCTCTTTCTCCCTTTTCTTCTGAGCCGTGTGGCTGACAGGCTCTTGGTGCTCCGGCCGCGTTTCAGGCCTGTGTCTCTGAGGTGGGAGAGCCGAGTTCAGGACATTGGTCCACCAGAGATCTCACGGCTCCATGTAATATCAAACGGCGAAAGCTCTTCCAGAGAACTCCATCTCAATGCTAAGACCAAGCTCCACTCAACGACCAGCAAGCTACAGTGCTGGACACCCTATGCCAAACAACTAGCAAGACAGGAACACAAACCCACCCATTAGTAGACAGGCTGCCTAAAATCATAATAAGGTAACAGGCACCCCAAAACACACACCTGGACACGGTCCTGCCCACCAGAAAGACAAGATCCAGGCTCATCCACCAGAACACAGGCACCAGTCCCCTCAACCAGGAAGCCTACACAACCCACTGAACCAGCCTTAGCCACTGGGGGCAGACACCAAAAACAACTGGAACTACGAACTTGCAGCCTGTGAAAAGGAGACCACAAAACCAGTAAGCTAGGCAAAATGAGAAGACAGAGAAACACACAGCACATGAAGGAGCAAGGTAAAAACCCACCAGACCAAACAAATGAAGAGGGAATAGGCAGTCTACCAGAAAAAGAATTCAGAGTAATGGTAGTAAAGATGATCCAAAATCTTGGAAACAGAATGGAGAAAATACAAAAAACCTTTTACAAGGACCTAGAAGAACTAAAGAGCAAACAAACAGTGAAGAACAACACAATAAATGAAATTAAAAGTTCTCTAGAAGGAATCAATAGCAGAATAACTCAGGCAGAAAAACAGATAAGTGACCTGGAAGATAAAATAGTGGAAATAACTACTGCAGAGCAGAATAAAGACAAAGGAATGAAAAGAATTGAGGACAGTCTCAGAGACCTCTGGAACAACATTAAATGCACCAACATTCAAATTATAGGGGTCCCAGAAGAAGAAGAGAAAAAGAAAGGGACTGAGAAAATATTTGAAGAGATTATAGTTGAAAACTTCCCTAACATGGGAAAGGAAATAGTCACTCAAGTCCAGGAAGCACAGAGAGTCCCACACAGGATAAATCCAAGGAGAAACACGCCAAGACACATATTAATCAAATGATCAACAATTAAATACAAAGAAAAAATATTAAAAGCAGCAAGGGAAAAACAACAAATAACATACAAGAGAATCCCCATAAGGTTAACAGCTGATCTTTCAGCAGAAACTCTGCAAGCCAGAAGGGAGTGGCAGGACATATTTAAAGTGATGAAAGGGAAAAACCTATAACCAAGATTACTCTACCCAGCAAGGACCTCATTCAGATTTGATGGAGAACTTAAAACCTTTACAGACAAGCAAAAGCTAAGAGAATTCAGCACCACCAAACCACCTTTACAACAAATGCCAAAGGAATTTTTCTAGGCAGGAAACACAAGAGAAGGAAAACACCTACAAAAACAAACCCAGAACAATTAAGAAAATGGTAATAGGAACATACATATCGATAATAACCTTAAATGTAAGTGGATTAAATGCTCCAACCAAAAGACATAGACTGGCTGAATGGTTACAAAACAAGACCCGTATATATGCGGTCTACAAGAGACCCACTTCAGACCTAGGGGAACATACAGACTGAAAGTGAGGGGATGGAAAAAGGTATTCCATGCAAATGGAAATCAAAAGAAAGCTGGAGTAGCAATTCTCACATCAGATAAAATAGACTTTAAAATAAAGACTATTAAAAGAGACAAGAAGGACACTACATAGTGATCAAGGGATCAATCCAAGAAGAAGATATGACAATTGTAAATATTTATGCACCCAATATAGAAGCACCTCAATACATAAGGCAAATGCTAACAGCCATAAAAGGGGAAATCGACAGTAACACAATCATAGTAGGGGACTTTAACACCCCACTTTCACCAATGGACAGATCATCCAAAATGAAAATAAATAAGGCAATACAAGCTTTCATTGATACATTAAACAAGATGGACTAACTGATATTTATAGGACATTCCATCCAAAAACAACAGAATACACTTTCTTCTCAAGTGCTCATGGAACATTCTTCAGGATAGATCATATCTTGGGTCACAAATCAAGCCTTGGTAAATTTAATAAAATTGAAATCATATCAAGTATCTTTTCCAACCACAATGCTATGAGACTAGATATCAATTACACGAAAAATTCTGTAAAAGTAAAAACAAATGGAGGCTAAACAATACACTAGTTAGTAACTGAGAGATCACTGAATAAATCAAAGAGTAAATCAAAAAATACCTAGGAACAAACGACAATGAAAACACATGAGCCAAAACCTATGGGATGCAGCAAAAGAAGTTCTAAGAGGGAAGTTTATAGCAATACAATCCTACCTCAAGAAACAAGAAAAGTCTCAAATAAACAACCTAACCTTACACCTAAAGCAGTCAGAGAGAGAGGAACAAAAAAGCCCCCAAAGTTAGCAGAAGGAAAGAAATCATAAATATCAGATCAGCAATAAATGAAAAAGAAATGAAGGAAACAATAGCAAAGATCAATAAAACTAAAAGCTGGGTCTTTGAGAAGGTAAACAAAATTGATAAAACATTAGGCAGGCTCATCAAGAAAAAAGGGAGAAGACTCAAATGAATAGAATTAGAAATGAAAAAGGAGAAGTAACAACTGACGCTGCAGAAATACAAAGGATCATGAGAGATTACTACAAGCAACTATATGCCAATAAAACGGACAACCTAGAAGAAATGGACAAATTCTTAGGAAAGAACAACCTTCCAAGACTGAACCAGGAAGACATAGAAAATATAAACAGACCAATCACAAGCACTGAAATTGAAACTGCGATTAAAAATCTTCCAACAAACAAAAGCCCAGGACCAGATGGCTTCACAGGCCAATTCTACCAAACATTTAGAGAAGAGCTAACACCTATATTTCTCAAACTCTTCCAAAATATAGCAGAGGGAGGAACACTCCCAAACTCATTCTACGAGGCCACCATCACCCTGATACCAAAACCAGACAAAGATGTCACAAAGAAAGAAAACTATCGGCCAATATCACTGATGAACATAGTTGCAAAAATCCTCAACAAAATACTAGCAAACAGAATCCAGCAGCACATTAAAAGGATCATACACCATGATCAAGTGGGGTTTATCCCAGGAATGCAAGGATTCTTCAATATACGCAAATCAATCAATGTGATACACCATATTAACAAATTGAAGGAGAAAAACCAAATGACCATCTCAATAGATGCAGAAAAAGCTTTCGAGAAAATTCAACACCCATTTATGATAAAAACCCTGCAGAAAGTAGGCATAGGGGAACTTACCTCAGCATAATAAAGGCCACATAGGACAAACCCACTGCCAACATCATTCTCAATGGTGAAAAACTGAAACCATTTCCTCTAAGATCAGGAACAAGACAAGGTTGCCCACTCTCACCACTATTATTCAACGTAGTTTTGGAAGTTTTAGCCACAGCAATCAGAGAAGAAAAAGAAATAAAAGGAATCCAAATCGGAGAAGAAGAGTTAAAGCTGTCACTGTTTGCAGATGACATGATACTATACAGAGAATCCTAAAGATGCTACCAGAAAACTGCTAGAGCTAATCAATGAATTTGGTAAAGTAGTAAGATACAAAATTAATACACAGAAATCTCTTGCATTCCTATACACTAATGATGAACAATCTGAAAGAGAAATTAAGGAGACACTCCTATTCACCATTGCAACAAAAAGAATGAAATACCTAGGAACAAACCTACCTAAGGAGACAAAAGACATGTATGCAGAAAAGTATAAGGCACTGATGAAAGAAATTAAAGATGATATAAACAGATGGAGCTATACACTATGTTCTTGGAATGGAAGAATCAACATTGTGAAAATGACTATACTACCCAAAGCAATCTACAGATTCAATGCAATCCCTATCAAACTACCAATGGCATTTTTCACAGAACTAGAATAAAAAATTTCACAATTTGTATGGAAACACAAAAGGGCCTGAATAGCAAAAACCTATCTTGAGAAAGAAAAACGGAGCAGGAGGAATCAGGCTCCCGGTCTTCTGAGTATACTACAAAGCTACAGTAATTAAGAGAGTATGGTACTGGCACAAAAACAGAAATATAGGTCAATGGAACAGGATAGAAAGTCCAGAGATAAACCCACCCACAAATGGTCACCTTATTTTTGATAAAGGAGGCAAGAGTATACAATGGAGAAAAGACAGTCTTCTCAATAAGTGGTGCTGGGAAAACTGGACAGCTACATGTAAAAGAATGAAATTAGAACACTCCCTAACACCATACACAAAAATAAACTCAAAATGGATTAAAGACCTAAATGTAAGGCCAGACACTATCAAACTCTTAGAGGAAAACATTGGCAGAACACTCTATGACATAAATCACAGCAAGATCCTTTTTTACCCACTTCCTAGAGAAATGGAAATAAAACCAAAAATACAGAAATGGGACCTAATGAAACTTCAAAGCTTTTGCACAGCAAAGGAAACCATAAACAAGACGAAAAGACAACCCTCGGAATGGGAGAAAATATTTGCAAATGAAGCAACTGACAAAGGATTAATCTCCAAAATATACAAGCAGCTCATGCAGCTCAGTATCAAAAAAAGAAACAGCCCAATCCAAAAATGGGCAGAAGACCTAAACAGACATTTCTCCAAAGAAGATATACAGATTGCCAACAAACATGTTAAAGGATGCTCAACATCACTAATCATTTGAGAAATGCAAATCAAAACTACAATGAGGTATCACCTCACAGCAGTCAGAATGGCCACCATCAAGAAATCTACAAACAATAAATGCTGGAGAGGGTATGGAGAAAAGGGAACCCTCTTGCACTGTTGGTGGGAATGTAAACTGATACAGCCACTATGGAGAACAGTATGGAGGTTCCTTAAAAAACTAAAAATAGAACTACCATATGACCCAGCAATCCCACTACTGGGCATATAGCCTGAGAAAACCATAATTCAAAAAGAGTCATGTACCACAATGTTCACTGCAGCACTATTTACAATAGCCAGGACATGGAAGCAACCTAAGTGTCCATCGACAGATGAATGGATAAAGAAGATGTGGCCCATATATACAATGGAATATTGCTCAGCCATAAAAAGAAATGAAATTGAGTTATTTGTAGTGAGGTGGATGGACCTAGAGTCTGTCATACAGAGTGAAGTAAGTCAGAAAGAGAAAAACATATACCATATGCTAACACATATATATGGAATGTAAAAAAAAATAAAAAATGATTATGAAGAACCTAGGGGCAGGACAGGAATAAAGATGCAGACGTAGAGAATGGCGTTGAGGACACGGGGAGGAGGAAGGGTAAGCTGGGACGAAGTGAGAGAGTGGCAGGGACATATATATACACTACCAAAGGTAAAATATATAGCTAGTGGGAAGCAGCCACGTAGCACAGGGAGATCAGCTGGGTGTTTTGTGTCCCCCTAGAGGGGTGGGATAGGGAGGGTGGGAGGGACATGGAAGAGGGAAGAGATATGCGGATATATGTATATGTAGCTGATTCACTTTGTTATAAAGCAGAAACTAACGCACCATTTTAAAGCAATAATATTCCAATCAAAGATGTTAAAAATAAAATAAAATAAAAAATTTAAAAAAGAGCCCACAGGGCAAAGGCAATAAATAAATAAATGAATAAATAAACTAAAGACATAGAGCCATCAATAACAGGGTCAAAGGAATAGGAGTCATGAAAAAGGAGGCGTAAGTGGTACATAGGAAATCTGTGATAAAGAAAACTTCTTAAATGGAAATCAAAACATGGCTCTCAACTTCAGCTTTCTGAGAGCTAAAGAAACTACACACATGTGCACGCATTTACTGGTTGCGGCGGGAGGGAAAATACAATGAAATGTTAATTTCTCTTAATCCTGAATTGCAAAAGGAGCTTACCTTTTGTGTCTTTATATGAAGAGCCTTACATAATATAATAAATATAATAATATAGTAAATAGCATTTTCAGTGGTTGTTTATAAAAACACAGGTACATTATATGCTATAATGTTAAAAGTGAGGAAAATTTAAAAAAATGAACCTCTAAGGAGAAAGTGGATAGATAAATAAAAGGGAAAAAGGTGAGTTAAAGATAAACTTTAAAGTGGAATGTGCACATAGAAGAAAAAAAAATAAGAAAGAAAATATTGTGAGAACTTAAAATGTTGCAATACCCACTCAGAGAAAAGGACAGAAAGGGAATAGCCATAAAGTAAACCTTCAACTGAACTAAGTATTATGGTTCCCAGAATCCATATCATGAGGGCACATTTTAGATGAGACACTTTAAATATTTGAAAAAATTTTTTTTCTTCAATGAAGTCCTGGACAGACCCATTATAGAGTGAATGCTTCTCTACAGAGAATCATAAGAGTGTCTAAAATGAGGATTAGAAAGCACGGAGCTGATCAGTGCTTTGTGACCACCTAGAGGGGTGGGATAGGGAAGGTGGGAGGGAGATGCAAGAGGGAGGAGATATGGGGATATATGTGTATGTATAGCTGATTCACTTTGTTATAGAGCAGAAACTAGCACACCACTATGAAGCCAGTTATACTCCAATAAAGATGTTAAAAAAATAAATAAATAAAATAAAATGAGGATTAGAAAACAGACGAAGAAATATAAGCAAGGCTAGTAAAATGTGTTCTTATTTTCATTTATTCTTCTTTCTAAGATAAAATTTCATTTCAAAGTGATGCAGCTGTTTCTTAAATTGTGATGCTAAAGAAGGCAAATCATATTGAATTTATGTGCTTACACCACTCCCAATAATAATAATTCTGATATGAAAACTAAGATGGCAATTATAGAGATGGTCTAAGAGGAAAGTTAGAACAACATTCTTCCTAATAAGAGGTACCTAATGCAGATGAAATAGTGAAAAGAATACAGCAATGTTTCCTGTAAATAGGACGTACACCTCACTGATTACATCATCCACTACCCTATTTTTTTAAGATCATTACTCAATTAATTCAGCAACCGTATAAAAGCACCTACACGGGCCAGGCTTGGAGATGGACAGAACTCATATAAAGATGAATACGACACAGTCATTAGAATACATGTAACTCTTCCTGGCTTCTACTTCTAAGTAACAAAATGTGATTCTCCAATACACATTTCAGACTATCTCAGGGGACCACAAAAAAAAAAAAAGTTTCCTCTTGCCAAAATGTCTCCTGATTTGGAAAACATAGTTGTGCTTGCCACATTTTCTACTGTTTGGTGTCATGCTGTACTGAATTCACTGAGGCTAGTCATTGGCAATGTGGATGAGAATTCTGTCAAAAAGAATAATAGTAGGCATTTCTCTGTCAGCCTTCCTACCTGAGCTCCCGAGAATTTTGCATATCACTACCAACATGATTTTCTCTTTCAATTTATCAGCTGTGACCAGCATTTGGAACTTGTTGACACATGTGGATGTAAAGAAGAAATTCCAACTGAACCGTTATGAGATTCCTCAGTCTCCCTGTAAAGAAAAACATGTTCCAGTCCTTCAAAAGTCTTTGGGTTTCTTAAAAATATACATACGTGACATGAAGTGTGATCAATATGCCCAAATTACTGATCACTTCAATTTAAAACCTATCAGTCAATTCAGGGAAGGTAAATTAGTCACGTCAATGATTCATTATAGTCTCAGCGCTTGAAAATTGAACAGACTTTTCTCAGTGAATTATTCAGTAAACTAATCTTATGGTGTGCATGCATAGCCTTTATTAATTAATCCCATTGAACCTAAGATTGATAATGCATGAATGTACTTTGTGGCTTTACTCAAGTAATATAACTTTACTAAGGCATTTCTCCTTGTATTCTACTTTCCCTAAACTATAAAAAGGAGGCTTGCAATAGCTATACATCTCTCTTCCCAAATATAACTCTTTTCTCCCCAAGTGCATTTCTTAGAAGAATGATGTGAGCATTGTAGTAGAAGTCTGTAAGTTCATTAATGATGCTAACTCTTAAAAGGTCCATAAGTCATGCTCTGGGTTTAGTATGGACGTTTTGGCGGGTGTATTAACCAACCCCTCCCTCTAGTCCACTAGGGGATCACATAGGAGCTTAATTCTGTTCTGAAAAGAAATTGGCCATTATCTAAAAAGAACTGAATGTACCCAAGGACTTAATTTGCCATTCACTCAGCAGAGTCTACTTCATTATAATAACAAATGTTTGGCAGTAACTTACAGTTTACCAAAACCTGTCATTTGCATTATCTCTTTTGTTCCCCTACAATAGTTCTGTATGGGAGATAAGGTAACTTCGCTTAATATTTCTATTTCACAAATGAGGAAACTGAGGCTCAAAAACCCACTTCTTATTAAAGCCATCCAACACACCATCAAGGGAGTGCTTGAATCAGCAAACACCATGCTCCTTCTCCTGTATAATTCTGCCTCTTTTTCTTTCTGTATTTTACTGGAGTCTGTTCTGATTCCTTTCATGAGCTGCTCCAGGTGCAGGTCATGATGATCCTACATGATCCTACTTTCAGACAAGGAAGAGGTGAAGTCATTCCCAGGTGGGGACCCAATGTGAAAGCCTTCTAGCACCCTCCAAAGAGCCCTGCTCTGCCTTTCTGAAATAAGCAGACTGACAGTGTTTATTCTTTTACTAACCACTATAATATGCAGTAACAAATGAAAGCTGTAATTGTTTTTCCTCCAAATATAACCTTTCCTTAGATGTGTTTTATGACTCCTTTGCAATCAACTGGAAGGTAGATGAGTCTGAGGTTGCCACTTCAGTGATTGCATAATCAGTTGAGAAAAAGTGCATGAACCAGGAATGAGACTAACAATTGGAACAATAATGAAATGAAATAAAAGGAAGCAGAGGTAAGCAATTGCAAGTGTATTTTTGGAATCCTGATGCAAGATAAGAAATTTAGGCATGAGAGGAAAGAAGTTCAAGTCGCGTTTCACTTGTATTGTTTGTGTGATCTTTTGCCATAATGTTGACACTTTTCATTCAAAATGTCAAATGGCATTTAATGAAGGACCAGATAATGAATGAACAGTAGGCCTTGTTCTTGGCACGTTGTGCTACCAATCCAGATAGAAATAGTTTCTGTATTTTGACGTGAGTTTTGGGAAATAAGCCTAAAGTGGGCAGTAGACTATATTGGAAAAAGAAAAGCATTTGCAGTCAGATTCCCAGATCTGATAGCCACACGTTTTGTCATTTCTCTTCAGATTCACTATCTTTAAAAAATAACACCCACTTCATAGCACTGTTTTGAAAATTAAATGTCACTAAAGTTATAAGCACTTAATACACACATAGAAATGGTAGTTGGTTATCAGTCTTCAGCAAAGTTACATTATGTTACAGGTTTCCAGTCTTGGAAGGCAGAGACAGTTCAGCTCTATTTGCTGTGGGCATCAGCTGAGAAGGAATATCTCCTCAAAAATAGACAAATGTGCTCTAGAGACCTCCTCCAGAAACTGAGAGATGACTTCAGCAAGATTTCCAAAGACTTTTTTTTTTGCTTTGGAAAATTATTCCTTTAAACAACTTCTTCTGGCAGAAACAGAAAACTGATATTCTGCCATGTGAATAATAAATAGGCTAAAACATAACTTATTTTTATCCTAAATCTTTCATTCAGAAAGATGCCAGCCACAAAGAAGGTTCTTAAAAAATATTTATCATATAAATTAATAGAATAGTCTTTTATATTATGAAAGTACTTGGATAGATATTGAATACTCATTAAGTTAGACATTTTGTAAGGAGTTTAATGTACTAAAATATATTAATTAAATATTTATTATAAATTAATATATAAAAATCAATTTCCAGTTGCTTTCTGTGTTTTTTTCCCTCTTTTATTTCTACCTAATAGTAATGAACTAAATAAAATTATAGTAACAATAATATAATAACTTATTGAGGCTTATCATGTGCCAGGCATCACAGCAAGCTCTTTGGAAGATCATCTCACTTATCCTCCACAGCAACCCTGTGAGATAGGTATCCTTATATTATCCCATTTCACAAAGGATGAAACTAAGGCAAAGATAAATTAATGTTATGTATGTTGGTATTAAACTTATTTAAAGTCAATTAGCAGCTTTGTGGTGGTAATGGCAAATATTTATCTGTTTCAGTTATCTTCTCAAAATTAATATGGTATTTCCATGGGATAACTTAGACTCTGGTCTTATTTCTCATTAAAAATAACAATACTTTAGTTGGTAAAGGTTTTACCAACCAATAAGCTATGTCAAGAGTCAGACGTCCTGGGTTCAGGTTTTAGCTTCGCTACCTCTTGATGAGAAAGAGGAGACCTACATGTACTTGGTAGTTGTTCCCACCAATGTAGAGTGACAGTACTGTTGAGTGTGATGAAGAGAGTACACTGAAAGGACGACGGGAAGAGGGCATGGGGGTTGAGTTCCTTCAGGATAGGGAGCAGGATTTATTTTCTGTATATCTCTAAGAGCAATATTTGTTCACTGCTGTGGTACACATGGGTCAGTAAAGGGCCATTTCCTTGAGCATACTTGGAAATTAACAAGCAATAAATATAATTCCACTTCTTTTTCTCACTCGAGTACACAACATTGCAAGTGACTAAGGTTAAAGATAGATCTACTGTCATTTATTCCTTCTTTATTATAAAGAAGGAAACCCTTCAGATTTTTGTTCTTTAAATATTATTGTCCATAAATTATTGGTAAAACATGTCAAAAATTGATGGAAACACAATAGAGAATCTAAGCTACTTGTGGTATGTGCTCAATAAATATTTGTTGAATTGAATATATTTAGAAGGAGGGAGTAAGTCAAGCAATAACTATTTAATTCTTCGACAGCATCCAGTATTAAAGAAGTAAATATTTAAACCATAAAGAAAACCACAATGTTACTAAGGGAGAAGAGGGTCAGAATCATTTAAGTATCTTTTTTTGATATTAAAAAATGTTTTTTCCTATAAAGAGCATCTCATAGAAAAGAATAAAAATTAGAATCTATGTTTTAATCACATTTTTAGTGCAAAGACAAACTGTAACAAAGAAATTATTCCAAAGAAAATGAAAAATCACCATTAGTCTATTATCCTTATTTTATTTTTTGAAAACACTGTCTATAGGGATAGATATTTAATATGTAAGAATGAAATGGAAGAATTTAATGGGTAGCCATTGAAAATTCAGGGGGATCTATTGAAAGAGCAGACCCCCTTTGTCCACAGAATATGTAAAAAGCTGCCTTAAGACTTTTTCTAATCTATATTGATTAGAATACCATAATCTGTATAGAGAAAAACAAAAACAAATTAAACTGAATCATAACACTACATACTTTTTATGTACTAAATGTTACCTTTGCATTTTTGTTGTTGATTTTGCTGCTATTGTGTTTAAGAAACTATCAATCTAAGATATTATATTAGATATATTATTAGGTATTATATGTTCAAGTATGATGATATGTGAAGTGACAAAACATTAATTTTTAATCCATACCATTGCTAAAACCCAACAATTCATTTGCTGAATAAAAACAACTCACTTCCCAAATGAATAATTTAGCATCATGGTGCAGTAGGGTTGTTGGTTCTGTTACTTACACTTAAACTAAGGCTATTTGGATGGGATCGATCAGAAATAACTAATGTTTTCTCTGGAAGTGACAGAAATCTTGAAATGTCAGCTCCACTACTCAGGAATAGAATTTGTATACTGGAACAACTAAATTATTAAGAAAAAACTAAATTAAAAACACATCAATCCGAATGACAACTGAGTGACAATAATTTGAATGATTTCATTTGGCATCCTCTCTCTCATTCCCATACATACACACACACACACACACACCCCACTTAACTTTAATTAACCACACCAACACCTAAGTCAGTCAGGAGTTAGGAACTACTCATCACTACAAAACATCAGTAGCACAGAAAAATAGTAACAATAATAAAAGAGCCAGGTTCAGGTTTTCAAAGATGGGAACATGCCGTTGAAAGGTGACAGGAGAGAGTGACAGCAGGTAGGTTTAGTGGTGCGTAAGTACCCACACACCTCCAATCATGTTCCTTTCTTTGTCCTCCTTTAGTAAACACGAAAGGCTTTATTCTGGGAATTTCAGTGATGAAAAGAGATTCGCAGTCTTCGTTTCTTACAAAGGTGACAGGTGTAAAAAACTGAGCCAATAAGGCATTTGGTGCTTTCATATAAGGACCTTAAAGTTCTGAAAGACGATTCAAAATCCTGTCTGATTTTGATATAACTAATTGGCTTCAATTCAAACTCTCAGAAAATAAGGAAGCGTTAAGGTCATGCGGACCTAGAATGTACTAAAAGAATCAATATGTATATGTTTATTATGCAAATCAAAATCATAGCTAATTAATATTTACTGAGTATTTATTGAGCCATGACACTATATGCAGAACTGGACAATACTTTAAATATGAAGAACAAAATGATTAGAGGGGGAGCTCTTTGCTTGAATTACCTAGATATTCTGAATGCAATGTTGTCTTTGCTCTTTTCTACTTACATGCTCCCCTAGCCCTAGCCCCAACCCAACCCCTCAATTTGGCACACACCACTACTCACCCAACTACTCTTGGAGTGTGTGTGTGTGTGTCATTTTATCTTGAAGGGGAAATTTATTCATCAAATAACACTTCTTTCACCTATTGTTGGTTATACTCTGCAAATGATCTAGTATAAGATGATTTCAGTACCTTAAAGTCAGCATTTCTCTAACAAAAATGGTTGCTTATCCATGCATATTTGTATAGATTTGTGTCAGTTACATGAGAAATAGGTATAAATGTGTGCGTGAATTAAAGAAGAAAATGCCTCTAAAAGTATACACTCGAGTAAGTTTGTGTATGAGACTCTTGGTAGATGTGCTTGAAGAGTGTGAGTTTCAAGAATGTGTTTGTTCTGCATGTGTATGTATATGTGTACATATGTGTTGTGCTTGCATAGATATACATGGAGAAGATCTTGGGATGCAATTTCACATACTTATCAACCTGAACTCTGCAGATGAATTTTTTTACATTCAATTCCCAAGACCAAGACTTATAAGCTGTGTAACCTTGAGTAAGTTATTTGAACTCTCTTTGCCTTGGTTTCCTCATCTACAAAGTGGGCATAAAATTTTACCTACCTCCTGGAGTTGTAATGAGGATTAAGTAAAGTAATCTTTTAAAAGTCTTAGCCCTGGCACATTGTAATCAGTAAAAATTGTCTTTTATTATCTCCTCCCCTCCCCAAAAGGACACATGCTCTGATAAATATAAATGTGCTTGACATGTATGTGTCAGAGAATAACACTGTCTACGCCTTGTGTGCATTTATTATTTTCTCCTTTCCCCCACCCTCATAAGTGTTGACACCTTCCCCATCATTAGAATAAAGTAATAGTGGTAAGAATAGTTGGAAGCAATTATTGAGCCCAGTGTAATCCCTGAGTCAATGAGATGAAAGTTAAGTGAGGATCATATGTGTCCCTGGCTGATCAGCATATTAAATGTATTAGCACAATGAGCACACACAAAAATAAAGTGGAAAATCTAGGCAAAGACTTGTCAACTCTTTGAGAAAGCAAACTTGAAAACCCATAATTCAAAATAATTTTAAAACTTCCCAGTTGTTCAATGCCAGTAAAAGTGGCTCTAGCATTTCAAATTCTATGTATATTAAGGCAATCTCACCTACGTATTAGAGGTGCAGACTTATCTTTTATCCTTCCAGTCTACTCTCATATCTGTTTTGCCTCTTCCTTTCACTGACATATGAAGATTTGTAGATAGTGAAAATAGATTCTCTGCTTGTGTTTTCACAGGATATATATCAACAAAACAACTTAGATTTGCAGATAAACATTGATTCTGTCAAAATTCCACTTTGAAGATCAGGATGGGCTTGTTCATTTTGAAAAAAAAATTGATCATTCAAAATTTAGTCAATACACATAAGTATAATTGCTATGGTCAAAGAGAAGAGATGAAAATTCTTCATTTACTGTTAATTAGTCAGAATGCTCTATTCTACCTAATGTATCACGGTAAAGGGCCTCACCTCTGCTAGTCAACTGCTTCAGTTTTCCAATTTACAGGTCTGTAAAATCTTTACCACCAATTGTTTTAAAAAAACAATTTATAGATTCCATATATATGTGTTAGCATACGGTATTTTTCTCTTTCTGACTTACTTCACTCTGTATGACAGACTCTAAGTCCATTCACCTCACTACAAATAACTCAATTTCGCTTCTTTTTATGGCTGAGTAATAAAAAAATGGTTCTGAAGAAACTAGGGGCAGGACAGGAATAAAAACGCAGACGTAGAGAATGGACTTGAGGACACGGGGAGGGGGAAGGGTAAGCTGGGTCGAAGTGAGAGAGTAGCATTGACATATATACACTACCAAATGTAAAATAGATAGCTAGTGGGAAACAGCCACATAGCACAGGGAGACCAGCTCGGTGCTTTGTGACCACCTAGAGGGGTGGGATAGGGAGGGTGGGAGGGACACTCAAGAGGGAGGGGATATGGGGATATATGTATACGTATAGCTGACTCACTTTGTTATACAGCAGAAACTAACGCAACATTGTAAAGCAATTATACTCCAATAAAGATGTTAAAAATAAATAAATAAAATTTGGCAATTTTCTAGATAAAAGAAAAAAAAAAAAGAAGGAAGACTAAAATAGAAGTGTTGCCTTACAGCTTAAAGATGGCCGGAAATAGCTGCTTTTTGAACTGATGACCCCCCTCCCCAAGCTCTAAGCGCATGATGCTCTTGTTCTAAGGTATCTTTTATCTTCATAATTAGAACTGAGAAAATTAAATCCTATTCCCGAAAAAAAATAAAAAATAAAAAAAATAAAAAACAATTTATAAAGGTTATCATAATACAATCTGAAAATACATTTATTTTCAGATAAATAAACACAATTTTTATGCCCTACCTCACTCTGCCTTTAGTTCAAAAGTGCTAAAGCATTGAAGAAGTGTTGCACCATACTGAAGAATAAGCACCGTGTAATGGTGCCCTTTCATCTCCTAGATGTTTGATCATGAGCAGATTACTAAAGGCTCAGTTATCCTGTCCCCTAAAAGGATGATGATTAAAACTGGAATCTCATACCATTGTTCTGAGAATTAAATGAGATAATGAGTAGAAAGAACTTAGAATTTCAGGCATATATTAAGTCCTCAGGCATTTAGTAGCTATAATTTTTCCTATTCTCTATGCCTAAAATGCTCTTTTCCTATTTCCCAAGTAGGAAACTGTTATTCATACTTCAAAGGTAAACCCAAGTGATTCCTTTGTAAATCCTTTGTGACATCTCCAAGGAAGTCAAGCAGACTTTTCCTTGTGGAGAAATAGGGAAGCAACACTATGGAAAGGCAGCATTATATTGGTAGAAGAAACAAGAAAAACTGGGTAAGGGAGGGATTCTATCCTGCCTAGTGAGCTCTTTTTTGTCTTTCCTGAATCCCTGATGGTACCTTCATAGTCTGAGGAAATGAAACTTTTGGAATGGAAAACAAGGGGTTTACAAAACTTGAAAAAATGTAGGACTAAGATATATTCCTTGGAAATTTTGGATCTTCCCCTCTCTCTTTTATTCTTTTCCTGGTAATGCCTATTTTGTAGGTACTTTTGGCTGAGACGGAGTACAAAACACAAGCGTGTGACAAGGCTGGTTTGAGGCTCAAGAAAGAGGCACAACAGGGCACTTTTAATTTCATTTTTAACATGTACTCCTTTGCGATATGATCCAGCAATTCCACTCCTTGGCATATATCTGGAGAAAACTCTAATTCCAAAAGATACATGTGCCCCATGTTCATAGCAGCACTATTTACAATAGCCAAGACATGGAAGCAACCTAAATGTCCATCAATAAATGAATGGATAAAAAAGATGTGGTACATATATACAATGGAACACTACTCAACCATAAAAAAGAATGAAATAATGCCATTTGCAGCAACATGGATAGACCTAGAGATTATCATACTAAGTGAAGTAAGTCAGAAAGAGAAAGACAAATATCATATGCTATCACATATGTGGAAACTATAAACTGATACAAATGAACTTATTTACAAAACAGAAACAGACTCACAGACATAGAAAACAAACTTATGGTTACCAAAGGGGAAAGGGGGTGGGGAGGGATAAATTAAGAGTTTGGGATTAGTAGATACAAATTACTATATATAAAATAGATAAACAACAAGGTCTTACTGTATAGCACAGAACTATATGCAATATCCTGTAACAAATCATAATGGAAAAGAATATGAAAAGTACTCTTTTCTGGATATGAAAAAATTCGGGATTTAGGATGAAAAGTAGGACTATAAATATAACTAGAATGTGCTAGAACATCCCTGATTTTGTGTTTCTTAATAACTGTAATATCAAACAAAGTGAGGAGCTTAGAATATTTCACACAAACATCCATCCAGTGAAGTGATAGTGATAGGTTCTCAGGTTCTATGAAGGCAAAGCATCCCATTTCTCTCCCAGAGAAGTGAAGCAGCTGTTGGTTCTGCCTTCACATTATGGACTGGTTAAGAAGCACTTTCAATCTTGAGGGATAGAAAGATTTGGATTTGAGATTTTTATAGGTATCTAAGATATTCATGTGTGAAAGCAGCAGAAACATATATACATAGATATGTATTGGCTCAAGAAATAGTAAGTTCATTAAAACAAAACTAAGTATTTAACATTTTTCAAGAGATTGAATCAGAACAAACAATTTAGAAATAGAGAGATCTTGCTATACAAGGACTTATAATCAATAGAAACCAGTGAAACAAGGAGTTGTAAAGTAGTGGTTATACAGTACAAGGCAACTGATTGAAAATATTGGAATAAAATAAAACATGTATAGATGTATATGCATAAATAATAAAAATTCAAAAGTTTAATAGCAATAATTTCACTCTAAATCTTCACATTATATCACAAAAGATCTGAAACTGAGTGTGGAATAAGCATGTTAATTCAAAATATATTACATTTTATCCTTGGCTTTGATAATTACCATAAAAATAATGATAAAATATAGTTTTTCAAAGTAAAACTAAGAACAAATTAAATTTTGAAAACAGATAAATACTCTTTAAATCACTATGTTGAGTGAGAGAGCTCAGAAAGCAAAAGACAGAGACAGAATGAAACATAAAGGAGGTTTAAAATGAAAGCAGAAGAAAAAAATGAGAGAAGAAAAAATATGAAACGATTAAACTACCAATTTAAAAGCAAATATTCAAGGATCAAAAAATAAATAAAATCTAATTATATGGTATTTAAAAAACTGACCTGAGCAAAATGGTACAGAGAATTTAAAAAGTATGACAAATGTTTCTCAAAGTAAAAGAAATGGGTAGCAATATTAGTTTCATATAAATTAGAATTACAAGTACAATGTTTTAAACAGAACAAAGTAGTAATAATTATGTATAAAGTTCAAATATGTATTAAAAATACCTATTAGAATTTAACCAAAATAAATAGGTGTAAGACATGCAAATACAAATACAAATCAGGTAAAAAATTTTTAAAGCAAGAACAGAAAGAAATGAATAATATAATGAATATGGGGAATGGATATAAATAAACATGTGTTTATATGTGTGTGTGTATAACTGGCCCTCTTCAATAAAGAATACAATTTTCTTTTCAATTATTCAAGTAGTTCAAAACTGAAAAACTGAGAAAATTTCAGAAAATAGATATTATAAGGCCACATTTCTGACCAAAAGTCATTAAAATTAGAAGTGGGTAAGAAAATTTTAAATAAGAACAACAAAAGCAACAAATACTCAACACTTTAGATATTAAAAATTAAAGCGATTATTGAGTTAAAAGAAAAACCAAAGCACAATTTTCAACAAATACTACTATTTGTGTTGAACATTTGATTTTGCTGTCATTGTACTATGCACTTACAAATATATTATCTTATTTAATCTTGCTAAGCACTATAAGGTAAGTATTTTCACTATAAATTACAACTGAAGACACTTAGTGAGTTAAAGTTCCTTTCACAATATGTGCAGAAATCAAACCTAAGCCTTCCTCCTTCTAGGCTCATGTTCTTATTAACTAGACTATATTTTAAACTTTTAGATGAGACCAAAGCAATTATTAGAGACAAATCCATAGTTATAAATGATCTCAATACTAAACAAGAAGGATTTTTTAAAAGAAGGAAACTAAGTGTTCAAAGTCAAAAAGTTATAAAAAGAAGGGAAACAAAAATCCTCATGGTATTAGAACAAAATAATATAAGAAATAAATTGTAAAATCAAAACCAATAGAATTAAGAAAATTAAAATTCACAAAACTCTAGAAAACCTTAACAAAAAACCTGAGAAAAATAAAAGTAAAGTTATAAAAAGAAAAAGAAAATTCATAATAGATCTTTAGAACAGTCAAGTTTACAAGCCAGAATCATATGCACAATTATTTGATAAAAATTGTATGTAGTTTCATTAAATAGATAATCAATAGTGAATCCATAATTTACCAAAATTAATTAATGAAGATATATAAAATATAAATAGGCAAACACCTTTGAAAAATGTTATAATCAATATTTTTAATTTTTGTAAAAAATAATTTGAACTTTATACTAAAAGTTTTACAAGTGGGCCATTTGAACATATGAAGAATTGATCATCTTCATGCTCTATAAATTCTTTACTGGCATAAGAGAAAAGGGGAAGCTACTAATTAATTTTATATAATCAGTGTGACTCTAATATAAGTATGAGCCAAATACAACTAAAAAAGAGTTTTTAAAACTTTAAATCAATCTCAGTTATAAGTGTAAGTGCACAAATCTTTAGTAAAGTAGCAGCAAATGTAATTCAATAGTACATTAAAAGAGTAACATATCATGACAATTAAAGTCACTGAATTTGGAAATATATTAATATTAGGAAAACTAAAATTCGATACATCACATAGTAGTCCCAATAAGAGTACATTTATATATACATATAACTACCAATGCATTAAAAACAAAATATTTGATAAACGTAAATTCCTTAATTTTTTATATATAACACCTTCCTTAAATCAAACCCCAATATCATATTACTGGTAAAAGACTTATAGAATTCTTATTAAAATAAAATAAGAATGAATATTTCAACATTGTTATTGTGTTATAACAATAACATAGTTATGTTGGCAGTTTTATAACATTAATATAAAACATCTACCCAATTAAAAATAAATACAATATATATATTTATTGCAAAGTGAGGAACATTTTTTCATTATTTATGAATAATATACTTAAATACCAATTAAGTCCAGTAAATTCAAATTTTAGAAAAAAATGCATTGTTCTATATGCTAGATTGACCTATTACTAAAATTCCTTATATACATAATTAAAATCCACAAATAAATATTTGACTTATACCCCTGTTATTTTTAATTAGCTTTTATAAAAATATATCTTTTATGCTTATTTCCATCCTAACAGAGTACATTGTGACACCACAGCTTTAATAATATCCACAAAAATAACATATATTTTGATGCAGAGGTGGGAAGTTTATTCCCATTTGTGAAAAAGGGAAGAGTAAGATTTCTTTTTAAAGCAGATTTGCATGTACATTATGGAAGACACCAATTTAATTCCTGAGAAGATGGGGTTAGAAGTGTCCGCTGCTTGTGAACAGCTCAACAGCATGGAGTCCTCCAGGTTGGTGTATCTCTAAACATGACCCACCTGGAGATCCATGGTGTCGAACAATGAACTTTCCAAACCAGCAAGGTCTCCAAAAAGTGAAGGGAGCTCTTCTTCACCACCGTTGGTTGGAGAACACACAACCTACATCTACACTAGCCCAAATTAGTTTCTGTCCTTTGTCTTCTATGTCAGAATTTACTCCATCCATTTTCCATTTCTGGCCCATTTTTAAGCTCCTGCCCATGATGTGTACCTCCCAGACTCCAGATTAATCCTGGGCTTGGACATTTGCTTTTGATAAATAAAAATGAACAAGGAAACTAGCAAAAGATTGCAGGTTGTGTCTACCTTATCAAGAGGGTCCAGAGAGTACAAAATTTTGGTTGCTGTATAACAAACATATTACAGTGTCCTTGGTGGCCAAATATATATACATACATCTTGCTGTGGAATTTCAAAGTTCAACTATGTTTCTGATTGTGACTGTCACCTATACTTAACACGGCAGAGAAAGGATGTCCAGTTAATAGTCATGTGTAAAGTCTGACATGGGGTTGGAACTGCAACTGGCTTTTAAGGGCCTAGTTGTTTATGATTTGTCCTTTCACATTCAGTGTTGTCCTAAGTCCCCCTCAATCTAAGATGCTCCATTCTCCCTGTAATCTGCTTCTAGTGCCCCTGGGGCTGCATTTCATAGGATCCTTGAAGTCCTTTTCTGCCCTGCTTACTTGTGCTGTGCTGCTCAGCTCCTCACAGATGGGCATACCAGCTGTTCCAGAGCCCTGCAGTTACATCTTCTCCAAACATAGCCATTGTTCCTAGGCTGGACTAAGGTGTAGGGAAAGAAAGTGCTTGCATGTATGACATGAGCTCATAGGGCCAGGGAAGGACTGTGTTTAAATACATGTATGCCATCTGCTTCCAATATTTAGAGGCATTTAACTAAGGTTATGTCTGTTATATGCCATTAGAGAGATAAAAATTAAAATGCACATACCCTTTGAAGACACTGTAGGTTAATCTCTCACTTCTTATGAAGTAGTATATAAATCCAATCTCTTCTGAAATTTATAGCAATTATTATTTCTAAAAATGATTCTAATTATCTTAATTACTGGCAACTGGCTACAAAATAGATGGATAGAAAGATAGGTGGATAGATAGATAGATAGGAAGATGAGTTTAAAAGAAAGATCATAGTATGAATGCTAGTAGTAAAAGATTATTTTCATATTTTGATCTAAGAGTAGGCTTGGATGGTACAGAGAGGACTCTGGAGCCTGTTGAAAGCCATGACAAGAGCAATGATCTGGTAAGGGGAGGCTGAAGTATTATAGACAGCTCTTCATTTATCTAATCAAGTTTAACTAAGAATATCATTTCATTACAGGAGGAGAGAATGATCGAACTTACCGACAATTCTTCCTATCATCTGGCTATGTAATGGATTAATAAAATCAGACATATGTACACACTTCTGTGTCATAAAACCTGGATTTCAGTCTCATCTCAGGGCTCTAACAATTTATAACCAGCAGCATCTTAGCAAGTCACTTACTCCTGATTCCATGCTTCTCCATGTATTATTTGGAAATAATAACAGGAGTTTGTGTGAGATATGAATAAGATAATATGTGTGCAAGTTCTTTGTAAGTTGTAAAGCTTACACATTTAAGAAATTTTTAATATCGTTACTTTAGTAAATGCAACAGATCAAGATGGTAAAAGGCTTGGCCCTTACAACAAATGGGATCAAACATCACCTGTACATTTCTAATAATAGTAATGGTAAGAAGGAGGAAAAACGATAGAAGAGAATGGCCATCAAGATCCAAAGATCACTGAAATTCCTGTTACTATATTAGAGGTTCCTGTGAGCAGATGCTGATCTGTTTGATTCACTCTACCACAGGGCCCAGCCCAAAACAGATGCTACATAAATATCTGTTGGATGAAGAAATACATGCTTTCTTCCCTTTTGGTCAGTATTTAGTGTGTCTGTTTTCAAATCTACCTAGATGGCAAAACCTGTGCGTCTGAATTGCCTCAATCCATTTCCATCTTGAACACAGATGCAAACCCACTGTACGTTCCTACTTTTCCAAAACCAGGGTTCACCACTCAGTGTCCTTAATTTTGTGCAATTCATAATTGTTTGGATCCTGAAAGGACGTTTTCTCTCTCCCAGCACAGTGGTCTCCATATAGGAGTGCCTACACTCCAGGAGCTGTGCAAGACAATCCACTGGCTTGCAGGAAAAATTTAGTTTTATCCCAGCCTTTTAAAAAATTGTGCATATATACAATAATATACATAAGAGAGTGATAACCCATCTTTCTATATAATTTATAAATAAATAAATACTTATATATTGATCAGGGCTCAAAATATTGCTGTGATTAGATGTATGTAGCTGATATTCTCAGTCCCCACCGGTATCACTCACATCTTTCAGTGTACTCCTGCTGACTTCCGAATACCTGTATCTGCTTCTCTGTGTCCAAGAGCTTTTTCAGGAGCCTAGGATGTCTGCTCTACCCACCCCTTGTGGTAAGCTGGAAATGCCCCAGGAATTTTTAGATCCTAGTTGTAGCCTTCAACTAATGATTACTTCAGCCATTGGTATATAAATATCCCAGCTCCCTCAATCCTCAGGCAAGATAAGTATGAGGCTGGTGATTTTGCACCATTTCGTATAATTTCCCATGTGTTCAAGCTCCAGTCACCCTCTTGGGTGCCCAGCTTAATGGAAAACTTTTTATTAGCTGCTCTTCCTTCCCTGTTTCACATTCCCTCTTCCCTTGCACTTACTTCCCAACCAGCAGTAGGGTCTTGTTTCTGGGAGAACCAAAGCCAAAGCAGGTGTTTGTTGGAAATCATTCAGATGCTAGTGCTCCAAACCATGGCATCATCTTATTGATTGTTCAAGGCAATCTGCTCATAATCACTGACAGAGCAAAATCTGTCCTGTTTTACTTCTCTCTATGGCGCAATACAGTTGAAAAGTGGTATAATACCAAAAAAAGTTGGGGGTGGGGACTTCAAAACATTTAGGTAGTCTTAAGACTTGTTTAAGGGTCCCTCTTTCCTTTCACTAGTATCTCCAATGTCCACACTGGGCTGCTCTCAGATTCTCAGTGAGATAGAGACAGAAGAGATACCACACTTGCGCTATGATAGTGTCAGAAATAACCCTGCTTTTATTTTTGGGTAATTACTTTTCTCATACTAATTCATGCAAACAAAATCATGGATAACTGGGTTTCTGTGTTTGTTTTTATTTATTTTAACAGATTTTAATACCTCCTCAAAAACAAAAGGAAACATGATGACAACAATAAAAACTAAGCACTCCTGTTTAGAGGAGATTATTCTTCTTGATCAGATACTTTTCAGTACTTATCTTCCCTTGGTAATTTGCTAGATCTTTGCATGAAAACATGTTTTTTTAAGCTATGAATTGTACCCATATCTACTCTTTCTCACCTAATCCATAATACTCTCTATGTAACTTTCCTTTTAAATTTTAACTCTGAAGATTTTGAAGTTCTCATAAACAGTTCTTTGAGTTCAAGGAACTGTAAAACAAGAGTGGATTACTACATTTTATATTTTACAATGCACATAAGCACATTGGAGAGGAGTATGCAGAATTTAATATTCTGCATATACGTCTGCTGCATTGTTTCTAAAGGGAGTAGTGGGATACTTCTCAAGCATCTAATATTAATGCCTCCTTAATTTCTTAATTTGAGTGAGTGACATGTATTCTGACTTTCAGTGACATGAATTAGATGCTTAAATGTCACATTTCTTTTGGACAAATTCTTAAAAAAGCACAACCTTCTGAGACTGAACCAGGAAGAAATAGAAAATAGAAACAGACCAATCACAAGCACTGAAATTGAGACTGTGATTAAAAGTCTTCCAGCAAACAAAAGCCCAGGACCAGATGGCTTCACAGGCAAATTCTATCAAACATTTAGAGACGAGCTAAGACCTATCCTTCTCAAACTCTTCCAAAATACAGCAGAGGAAGGAACACTCCCAAACTCATTCTACGAGGCCACCAGCACCCTGATCCCAAAACCAGACAAAGATGTCACAAAGAAAGAAAACTACAGGCCAGTATCACTGATGAACATAGATACAAAAATCCTCAACAAAATACTAGCAAACAGAATCTAACAGCACATTAAAAGGATCATACACCATGATCAAGTGGGGTTTATCCCAGGAATGCAAGGATTCTTCAATATATGCAAATCCATCAATGTGACACACCATATTAACAAATTGAAGGAGAAAAACCATATGATCATCTCAATAGGGGCAGAAAAAGCTTTCAACAAAATTCAACAGCCATTTATGATAAAAACCCTCCAGAAAGTAGGCATAGAGGGAACTTACCCCAACATAATAAAGGTCATATATGACAAACCCACAGCCAACATCGTTCTCAAGGGTGAAAAACTGAAACCATTTCCTCTATGATCAGGAACAAGACAAGGTTGCCCACTCTCACCACTATTATGCAACACAGTTTTGGAAGTTTTAGCCACAGCAATCAGAGAAGAAAAAGAAATAAAAGGAATCCAAATCGGAAAAGAAGAAGTAAAACTGTCACTGTTTGCAGATGACATGTTACTATACATAAAGAATCCTAAAGATGCTACCAGAGAACTACTAGAGCTAATCAATGAATTTGGTAAAGTAGCACGATAAAAAATTAATACACAGAAATCTCTTGCATTCCTATACACTAATGATGAAAAATCTGAAAGAGAAATTAAGGAAACACTCTCTTTTACCAATGCAACTAAAAGAATAAAATACCTAGAAATAAAACTATCTAAGGAGACAAAAGACCTGTATGCAGAAGGCTATCAGACACTGATGAAAGAAATTAAAGATGATACGAACAGATGGAGAGATATACCATGTTCTTGGATTGGAAGAATCAACATTGTGAAAATGACAATACTACCCAAAGCAATCTACATCAATGCAATCCCTATCAAACTACCAATGGCATTTTTCACAGAACTAGAACAAAAAATTTCACAATTTGTATGGAAACACAAAAGACCCCGAATAGCCAAACTAATCTTGAGAAAGAAAAATGGAGCAGGAAGAATCAGGCTCCCAGACTTCAGGCTATACCACACAGCTACAGTAATCAAGAGAGTATGGTATTGGCACAAAAACAGAAATACAGATCAGTGGAACAGGATAGAAAGCCCAGCGATAAACCCACGCACATATGGTCACCTTATCTTTGATAAAGGAGGCAAGAGTATACAATGGAGAGAAGACAGCCTCTTCAATAAGTGGTGCTGGGAAAGCTGGACAGCTACACGTAAAAGAATGAAATTAGAACATTCCCTAACACCATACACAAAAATAAACTCAAAATGGATTAAAGACCTAAATGTAAAGCCAGACACTAGAAAACTCTTAGAGGAAAACATAGGCAAAACACTTTATGAAACTTAAAAGCTTTTGCACAGCAAAGGAAACCATAAACAAGACGAAAAGACAACCTTCAGAATGGGAGAAAATATTTGCAAATGAAGCAACTGACAAAGCATTAATCTCTAAAATTTACAAGCAGCTCATGCAGCTCAATATCAAAAAAAACAAACAACCCAATCCAAAAATGGGCAGAAGACCTAAATAGACATTTCTCCAAAGAAGATATACAGACTGCCAAGAAACACATGAAAGGATGCTCAATATCACTAATCACTAGAGAAATGCAAATCAAAACTACAATGAGGTATCACCTCACAGCAGTCAGAATGGCCATCATCAAAAAATTTACAAACAATAAATGCTGGAAAGGGTGTGGAGAAAAGGGACCCCTCTTGTACTGTTGGTGGGAATGTAAATTGATACAGCCACTATGGAGGACAGTATGGAGGTTCATTAAAAAACTAAAAATAGAACTACCATACGACCCAGCAATCACACTACTGGGCATATACCCTGAGAAAACCATAATTCAACAAGAGTCATGTAACACAATGTTCATTGCAGCACTATTTACAATAGCTCGGACATGGAAGCAAGCTAAGTGTCCATCGACAGATGAATGGATAAAGAAGATGTGGCACGTATATACAATGGAATATTACTCAGCCATAAAAAGAAACGAAATTGAGTTATTTGTAGTGAGGTGGATGGACCTAGAGTCTGTCATACAGAGTGAAGTAAGTCAGAAAGAGAAAAAGAAATACTGTATGCTAACACATATCTATGGAATCTAAAAAAAAAAAAAAAAAAGAGGTTCTGACAAACCTAGGGGCAGGACAGCAATAAAGATGCAGACGTAGAGAAAGTACTTGAGGACACAGGGAGGGGGAAGGGTTAGCTGGGATGAAGTGAGAGAGTGGCATGGACATATATACACTACCAAATGTAAAATATATAGCTAGTGGGAAGCAGCCGCATAGCACAGGGAGATCAGCTGGGTGCTTTGTGTCGCCCTAGAGGGGTGGGATAGGGAGGGTAGGAGGGAGACGCAAGAGGGAGGGGATATGGGGATATATGTATACGTATAGCTGATTCACTTTGTTGTACAGCAGAAACTAACGCACCCTTGTAAAGCAATTATACTCCAATAAAGATGTTAAAATAAAAGTCACATTTCTTAATCAACAAATATGCAAAGATGTGACATATCTTAGAAAAATGTTCATATTGTTTATCTCATTTGGGTAGTACATGGAGATCTGGCAGGTTAATAACTGACATCCTCACTACAAAAATCCATTGAGTCTAGAATCAGTAGCTTAGGTTCTTCTTGGGGTGCAGCCAATTAATGGCATAAAGAAGTTAATAAGTAGTCATTTGTGGTCTATGCTGTAACAAAAAGTTCTCTCAGGTATCCAATTGTGGGGTCATTTTCAGTTTGCCAAATGATGGAATTTCAGTACAGAATCAGCTTTTCTTTTAAACTAAGGAATAAGAGCATCATGTGAATAAGAACCCCCTAAAATAAAAGTGTTCATTTTTGAGAGCAATAGTCTATGCCCACTAGCCTAGTGTTAAAATTATACAGATTGTAAAGTTTGAGAGATTACTAAATATATATTCAAGATATGGAAATTCAGAATTGCATACTATTCCTTAGCGGTAAGCTTCCTGAGAATAAAAACTGTGATATTTTGATACAGCACAACAAACTCACCATGAACCATAAATCGGCCAATTGAAACTTCAGCACATAAAGGTTGCTCAACATATAAATTAAAAGAATTTTCTACTCTTTTGTAACTGTTTTATGTCTGTTCTTATGTTAGCAACCAGATTTGAAGCTCTTTGAAACCTTTTACTATTGTGTCCATCTTTATAATTAACAGTGCTAGGTTTCTTTAACAAATAAAAACAAATAGTGTTCATTTTAGCCTTTTAATTTACTGCTTTGTATAGACATATCATAGCATCACCTTCTCTACCTTCGAATCTACTTCACTCAGTATATATTGAATAAATCCTTAACATCCTTTCTATTTACTATGTGTCAAAATACGTCCCACCCTTTCTGATCAGCTACTTCTTTCTCTGACCTTGACAGTGAATTAGTCACGGGAACAGTCTCATCCTTTCTCCAACAGGGTCATAGGAAGGTCTCCACATAATCTGTTAATTCACACACACACACAACTGAATACTCAATTTAACTGTCTTATAGATTTAACAATGTGAGAGAATGAACTGCATGAATGATAAAATCAATGTACCAAAAAAATTGGTCATGGATATGACCTAACAATCTCTTCTACTAGTTGTATTTAATGCTTGTCATTGGAGATAGCTTGTCATCAGATTAAGAGTATTTTCTAGATTTAACATTGCACTGAAAACATTTAACAATTGATAAATTTTTGTTTTCATTTCTACAAGCACATGATGCTAACATGAGCTTATCAGACAAGCATTCCAAAAAACCATCTCTATGGACTAAGAGAAATACATAAACCTTGAGAAAAAGATTTCATAATCTTCGATGTTAATTCTAACATTCTGTTCTTCTGTTAAATTCATTATCAACTCTTCAGGTAAAGTATCTAATGACCAGAAATAAGATCACTTAGAATTTATTTATTGCCTTTGCAATGTGGCCACTGCTGACACCAGTAGCAATCCCTAAGTACTTAAGAGAGGAATGTATATCCTAGCATAAGCCGGCTTTTGTGATTCCACTACAGAAATGGGCCGCAAAATTAGGAAGGATGTTGATTTTAGACAGAGATGACATTTAGAATTTTATTTTCTTTTGGCCAGCATTCTTATTTTTAAAAAATCCTGATAAAAAACACATTGAGGGGAGAAATAAATGAAGGATAAAAGTGGGGAGAAACAGTGATTAGGTTTATACGAAAGTAAAAATGAAAACATGCAGATATGCAAATATGAGCTCTCTCCTGTGAAATACCACAAAAGCCATGTCTGTTTTCACTTCTTATGACTACTTTTAATGCTTGCTATAAATGGCTCTAACAGTGGTGCAGCCATGACCCTTTAATTATACTCTGAGTTACACCTAGGTATTCAGAAGGCAAACACAGAAAACAAAAAGCAGAGATATGAATAAAAGATAAACTGCTTTCAATTAAGAAAAATGACCTAAAACTGCTTTCCAGTTCAGGAGCTCATTTATTATAAATCTGCCTTTGTTTGTCACCACTTGGCAATTTTACTTCTTAAAGGGATATAGTGTGAGAGTTTTTGAGTTTGGGAACAAATGTGAGTTGAAAATAAACGGTATATATGAATATACATACGCAATAGCAGTTTGCCATGAATATGCCAGTAAATAACTAAATGTATACCTTCAGTTCAGATCTCCCTACTAAGACTGGTACATCCATTAGCTTATCCTAACACTCCTCTAAGTATGTATTGCTTTTCTCAAACACAAATGTTCAAACTAAAATAAACATCCTTCTTATTGAGTCTGGCCCTAGCTCTATCAGCCTCATCGCCTACCCTAGAAACCTAACCGCTCTTCAGGCCTCATTATTTTGTCCAACCTACCACTATCACCACCACCACTCACCCAATCACCCAGGCCAACCTATCCTTTCTTTTTAGTATTTTTCCAATCCATCCCCTCTTTGTATTGACTTGGTTTGGGGGCCATGGCCCTTTCTTACCATGGTGACTTATTTGTCCTCCCTCTTTTCAGTCTTTCTTCTGTCTAAATCACTTTGCATTCTTCGATCACAGTCATTTTTCTTAGATACCAATCAATCATTTCTCTCCCTTGATTAACCCTTTAATGATGCCTCACTTCTCTAAACTCAGCCTTGATAAGGCAAATATTAAAGACTCTTGACAGTGCGTCATTGTCAACCTATGCAGCCACATTTCCACCACTCACCCCCCATCACTCTTTAGTCTAGTCGTTCTGGACTACTTTAATAAACACATCATTTTCTGTCCTCTGGTGATTCTTCAACTTCATCTGAGGTTCCATAACCCTAAAGATGTTCTTGTGTACTTTTCATTTTTAGCTAGAACCACTCTGGATACATGGATGTGAGTGCACACATGAACACACACACACACACACACACACAAACACACACACACACACATGCAAGGCAGAATTACCAACTCTAAAAGCACTGGGGCCTTATATCTCTCTGGGTTGTACCTGCTTACAACTTAGTGAGTAATCTTCCAGACTGGAGAGTACCACGTTCTACCTAGAAAAATAATCCTTCCTAGTGAGAAAATTAATGTTGCCTTTAGATACACTGGAAGATTTCATCATAATGTTGGACTAGACTAGGGAATTCAGAGAAGTCATGAGACTTGAGAAAAGCAAGACTTGCTTTAACCTCTTATAACCATTGAGAAATCATGTCCCATCCCTCAGAGAATTGTGGGGCAGGGCCTCTCTTTGTAATAGAAAACTGAGACTGACTTTCCAAATGTCTCTGATGAATATCATCTCAGATCTTCCAGAGGTCACCTAGTTCAGTGCTCTCACTTTCAAATGAGGAGACTGAAGCCCAAATGAATGTGACCCTCTCTCTCAATAGTTCTACTACTACTGTTGATTTTTTTTTCCTTTAGAAAGATTTAGAGGTAATTTTCCCACTGCTCATATGTTTTCATTTCCCTCTTGCATTATCTGTGAAGAAATAGAAAAATAAGTCTTTATTATACCATTGACACCTTAGACTATATGAAGCATGGAACAGGTAACAGAAATTTTATATTCAAGACAGTCCACCCAAGAAGTCCCCCCAACCTGTCACAAATCATACATTCCCCCAGCTCCCTGACAGGTGTATCAAATTAATTGATTTCACTGATGGTCTACAGCTTCATGACTTGCATGGCCAGAAGCAGAGTTTATATTCCTAAAACTACTAGAATCCAATCCATGTTTATATGATAGTGACTATGCTTTTTTTCCTCATTAAATTCTTTATTTGGACATCAAATATATTGAAAAAATTGTTTACAGGTGCTTGAACATCTCACTGGATTCTTTACTTTTTAAAGGTGTGAAAGAGGTTTACAAGTGTGTTTCATTAAACCAAGCAAAGCTGTGTCAAGACAGCATCACTGCAATAATCGTATGCATCAGTGAAAGGGCATATTAATCCATCAAACACAATTTGGCATCTGAGCCCTTTGCCATAAAAAAGGAAAAAGTGATTTACCAAAGGAATATCATTTTAGGGGCTATGGGCAGGGTGAGGAGGGTATACTAGTAGGGAAGTTTCAACTGAGTGAATCTTGCTAGTGCAACCAAGAGAGATAGAGGGGAATTGGCAAATTAAGACAGAAACTCCAATTGTTTACTTACAGAGTTATATTATATTTAATTTCAGAGCATCCATACTAAGAAGTGGAAACTGAATCATAGATAGAAACAGTATGGCCAGAAGAGCAGAAACATCAGAAAATGTTCATAGAACCTGCCTATCAATTCTGCATTTTAAATACAACTCTGGACTAATGGAGAGATGGGAATGGAATGAGGAAAAAAAGTAGTTACAAGTGTACACCAGGAAGAAAAATTGGGGGATTGAATTGCTAAAAACTGGAGGATTTCAAATTACATTTTATTTTAAGAGGGTTCTACAATGTTTTCAGGGCTTAGATTCTCATTATACATGCTCAAAAGTATGTATTATAGGACACATATAAATTATATCAAACTGGAAAAATGAGACCTAAGCACACAGTTTTATATTTCTACCCACAGGCCTGCTGTGAAAATCAAATGAGAACAATATTGTGAAAATATTTTGTATAATTTTATAACATTTTGAAAATATTATTTCCAGGAATATTTGAATCCATAAAGATAAAATATTCTGCCCTAATTTCCTTTGCTTATCCTAGAAAAAATTTCCCAGTCTAGGATAAGAAGAGATGCCTAGATATTCCAAAGCTCTGTGAGTTATGGAATACTGACTTAGGGGGAAAAAACATTTAAAATAAGCTGCAGTACAAATGTAAAGCCCATTCAACAACAGCCTTCAGTTTGTTAATTTCGTCATGTCCCTACTTGACAACAATGACCATCAGGTGAAGAAATACTTGTCCTTTCTGAAGAATTCTTGGGGATTGATGGATGGCCACAGCTAAGTGCTGGATGATTATGGAACATATTAATAGCTTACATATGGTTTATAGTTTAAGAATATTAAGAACATTTTTCCAATTGAAAAATAAATGCATACACATTGTACAGGTTAAAACAGAACTCCAAAAAATATAAAGTGAAAGTCCACTACGTTTTTTTCTGAGAGATAACCAATATTATGTTTTCTGTATGTCTTTTGGGATTGTTTTTATTTATATGTTACCCTTTATATATCTATTATGATAATCATGATGTTATCACTGGTATCATCCTATATACAGAGTGGTCAGAGAGGATATTTTGAGATCAGATACTTTTGTTTTATGATATAAATACTTTGTAATCTCCTATGGTTTTGCATAATGAGTCACATGAAGGGGTGTCACCTCCAAGCTGAGCATAGTTCGATGATGATAGAACCAAGAAGAGCCAAGGGGGCTTTTTGATGGGGAAGACTATGGCTTTAGAGTGAGAAAAAAGATAGAATGAATTAGTCAAGAGTCAAGAGCAGAGGGAGTGTATAGCCAGAAAAAAAAGAAAAATTGAGGAATAGAAATAAAAAAGAAGTGCAGAATAAAATAGGAGTATTTATGGAGAAGAGTGTTCCAGACCAGTAATCAATTACAATCACTTCAACTACCAAGAGTTCCTTTCCTCCTTATCTACCATCTTCCTTCTTTTTAGGAAGGATGGAGCTTCCAGGTCAATGCAACCCCTCAGCCCATTCCCTATTTGCCTTGGGTAGAAAGGTAGTCTATCAGCAGAAGCACAGTTTGGAAATTAAGCTGAGGTGGTTCTATTATCAAGTAAAAGGCTTCTTTGAAATGCCCATAACTCATCCTATGAAAGACTGCAGGATAGGAGAGATCCACCCACTTGGCTTCAAGGTTGGATCCAGGAACCATAATATTCAGTGGTCCCAACGAGCTTAACTGTGAGGCACAACCTCTTGATGAAGTTAAACCTTATCAGGGAGCAACTGAGGAAGGGGGAAGTTAGCCCTGGTAACCTTGTCCTAACTGGTAAGTCCATGGCCTAAATGATGACCCACTGGTAGAAGGAGAGAAAGATCTGCACCATTATCGTGACTCTATGTCATTATGATCAACCAATAGTATTATTTTAATTGAGGTAAGTGATTCTTTCAGAAGCCCTGGGGCATAATGGAAGGATGGCATTTGCTTCCTGCCTTCTCAGAAAAGTCTTTGGGGCAGTCTTTGCAACATCGTCCCCAGTCTAAAAGGATCAGCCCTAGAAAGACAACAGGATTAAGGAAGATGTGGGTGCCACTGTCAGTGAAGTGGGGGAGGACAGAGGGCAGACTGTAAGAGGGTGACGAGCAGAGAAGAGGACCATTCCCAGAAGTCTGATGATAATTTCAAGGAAGTCAATGGAATGGCAGCTTTGAGAAGAGAGAAGAGCAAAATAGAGGGACTTCTGTTTGCTTCATAGGATGGAGGATAGAAGAGGTAGGAACCCTTAATCTAATTTCACTGTAAAAAACTTTGGTTAGAATTCCTTATTATTTTTCCTTCCTTGGCATCACTCTTAGACATCTCCAAATACATACAAATTTTCTCCATCTTGGTGCTTAAGCCTTAACATATTTACACCCAAATGAACTCATTGACACTGATTTGTCTGTTTGCTTATTTGTTTTTAAGCTTAGGCCTTAATTCTCCATTCTGCTCATGCCATGGATCTTTCCCCTGCCCTTGATCTTTGTTTATTGGTTTGCACATTCTTGGTATTCAGGGACCATCAAGCATGATAACACAGCTAGGGTCTCACAAGACCAATATCATCTCACTGAAGAGCAAGACAACAATTTTCCTTTATTTGTCATAGAAAGTAAATCTTGTTCTTCCAATCTTCTTAAAGTATATTCTCAATTCATGTGTCAAAGCAAGGACTATAATCGACATTAAATAAATTAAATGAAACACAATTCACCAACTATCAATAATTTAAGAAAAAAGGATTTCTTTGAATATAAATTATCATCAGAATTACCCAATGCATGTGTCTTTCCCCTCATCTTTCAAAGTCAAACTTGGCATTTATCTAGGATAATATAATTCGTTCATTCATTCAACCAGCATTAATATCTACTATATACCAGATACTATTTTAGGCCCTGATGATTCAGTGGTACATTAGAGTTCTTGCCCCTACCTTCTAGTGGGATATTAAAGACATAAACTAAAAGTTACATAAACAACTGCATTAAATTCTAAGAAGGAAATAGACAAGGTGCTAAGATTGCTTATAAACCAAGCCATTATTTTAGACTGATTCACAGGGAAAGGCTTTCTGAGGAGTGGCAGACAATCAGACTGAATAATGAGAAGATGCTTTCCATGCTAAGCATGAGAAGGTTCATACGAAGGGAACAGTAAATGGTGTAAACTCTAAGCAGAAACCTGCAAGCAGAAACGGGCATATCATGTTCAACAAACTGAAAGACAAACCAGTGGGGCTAAAACCTCATGGAAACAGACAGCAGCTCAAGATGAGTCTGGAGAGGTGAGAAGTTCTAGATTATGCACTGAAGATCATGATAAGGAGTGTAATGAGGGGAGGGAGGGAAGAATCAAAAACAAAGCATCACATACACTCCCTCAGCCAGGCAATCAGGCTTACCATCATCAATAATAAGTCATGTTGATAGCAGATACCCTTGGTCTTCTGTGATCTTCCTCCCCAGAAAACCATAGCCTTAATCTAACCATAAGAAAAACACCAGACAAACCAAAATTGAAGGACATTCTACATAATGCATAACCAGGACTCCTCAAAGCTTTCAAGGTCATCAAAAACAAGGAAAACCTGAAATTGTTACAGAGTCAAAGAGTCTAAGGTGATAGACATGACAACTAAATATACTGTTATCTGGAAGGGATCTCAGAACATAAAAAGGATATGGTGTAAAATTAGGGAAATAGTATCAAAGTATGGACTTTAGTTAGTAATAATATATCAATATTGGTTCACTTGTGTCAAATGTATCATACTATGTAAAATCTTAACAGGGAAAACTAGGTGAGGGGTGTAAGAGGACTCTGTGTACCATTTTTGTAACTTCTCTATTAGCTCTGAAACTATGCTAAAATTTAAAAAGTTTATTTTAAAAACAATGAGTCCTGAGTTTCTAGACTTAGCAAATTAGTTGACAGTAGTGCCATTTCCTGAAATGAGAAAGATAAGGAGACAGAGTCGATAAATGTAGGGGGAAGGGAAAACACATTTTAGGAGGTAGCAACTTTTTTATTTTGAAGCACCTTAATTTGGAGATGTTAGTGAAACATCCAAAGAGAGATGCCAGGCAAGTGGGAATGGATATCTAGATGACACCTAAAGAGTAAATGAGAAAGTAGAATAGTGGTTCCCAGGAGCTGGTTGAGGGTATAGAATAATGGATACAGAGTTTCAGTCTGGGATGGTGAAAAATTTCTGGAGATGGATAATGGTAATGGTTGCATAACAATGACAATATACTTTATGTCACTGAACTGTGCACTTTAAAATGGTTAAAATGTTAAGTTTTATATTATGTATATTTTGCTGCAATTAAAAAAAAGTAAAATTACTCTGGGTGCAGGAACACAAGTACTTATTTCATTATCCCTTTCTGTATTACAAATGTAATAAAGAACACCAAAGTACACACTAAAAGTGCTGTAAAGAATGATGAAGCTTGAGAGGGAAGCCTATTCTAGGTGGAAGGTCAAGGAGAGTGTCTCTGAGATGGTAACTTTCAGTTGCTTCATCTTTTTATATGTGTCCTTCCCAGAACCTCTTTTCTTTAAACACTGTTGGCCCCTTTAGGACCACTTCTAAGGATGATAATGTGACCTAGACACAAAGACACTGGCTTGCATTTGAATCCTAGCTCCAGCTCCTACCGGCACTATGGCCTTGTTTGTGTTATTCAACCTTTCTAAACCTCTTTTTCCTTACCTGTAGAATGGAGATAAAGTTTATCTTGAAGCTTGGTGCAGACTGAGTAAGGTTATATATATATATATATATATACACATATATAGCAATTGGATCATAAGATGTACTCAATAAAGGGCAGCTTTAATATAGACAGTATATTTGAAGAGAGACATCTGTCATAGTCTACTTCAAGTGGGCACAGCCAGAGTGGCAAACCCTGCACTCTCTTCAGGCTGGAAGGATCTATATCTCACTAGAGCAGAACCCATGGTTTCTGGCTATCAGGATGAAGGCAGTCCTCTGGGGCTTCTCCCTACAACAACCCCGATAAACAGACTGTTTCTGTTCATGATCTTTCTGCCTCTGAGTCACAAGTTCCCACTACTGCAGAACATGGCAATTTCCTATTGAGTACTGACACCCTTTTGGGATTCTGCAAAAGAAATCTACTTAATTTGAAATATAGCCAATGATCATAAAAAATACTCTGTTCAGAACCTTCTTTTTTTTCTCAGAATATACGGTCAATATCATCGGTTATTCTTAGCTATGCAGTCACAGGCCTACATTGCCTTATACTACATAAAAGACCGCTGAGCTGATATCATGGTTCTGATTCCATGTGACCACACCTTTCCTTAGATTACACGTCAGTCACCTCCTTCCCAATCTACCTCAGCAGGATACAAGTCAGCACTTCCAGAAATCATATTTAAGTGCAAACTAGACATTTCTTAACTCTCTCCAAGGTTAGGAATATATTATTTCAGTTTTGAAGGAATTTCTTTGAAAATCTGGCAATAACTTTAACCCATGACTTCCAGGTTAAAAAAAAAAAAGAGACCTACAGGACAATTAATTGTGAGGTTCATGCTGAACTTTCATGGAAAACAATGAGGAACAGCTGGCTATGATAAGGTATGCTAGGGCAGGGAGAATTCTTTATATTCCTCACTGGGTAATCCTAGTCAATTGAGAAAATATCCAAGGTCTCATGTCTGCGTTATGTTTGTGAAATATCTCTGGGTCCAAAAGGAATAAGTAAGTCGGTCTAACGATACAAGAAACATAATTTAAAAGTATGTTCAATATAGGAAAAATAGCATCCTGGTAACAGTACTATACAGATAAACTAAATAAATACAGTTGGAGATTTTATCTGAATCTCAAAGTACTGTAAATAACAATAATAATTTTAGTATACTTCATTTGTATAGCATTTTAAGTGGTTATAAAAGGCTTCCAAATTTATTTATTTTGATTCTTGAATAATCTTATGAAGTCAGAAGTATGGTTATTGGTAATATCCACTATAGAAATGAAGAAGCTGCAGAATTGGATGATGTCCTGAGAGTCACTTTTTTGGAAAAAGATACATTGTACTTGGATTGGAAAAACTGATTTGTTTCCTGGTTCTGCCATATACTTAAAGTTGAGATTGGGCAAACTCTTAAATACTCATATTCCTCACCTGGAAATCAATAATTAGCACTACCTCACAGGATTATAAATGTAGCAATAGAAGCAAAAAAAAATGTGAAGGCAGTAAATGTTAAACAGGCATGTCACGGCTATTCTCTTCCTTGGCTCAAGAAGAGCTAGGCATGCTCCAAAGTCAAATCACCTCTGCATAAGAAGGAGGGGCTCCCCTGTGCATTCAAAGCTACCTGCAAAGGGCTAGCATTCGATTATGACTGGGCATTCAATCTCACACCACCAGCTAGTCTTCTCAGAACACATCTACCCATCAGCACTGAACATTGTAACAATATTCAAGATAAATACTTCTGAAGGAAATGAGGACAGACAAATAGGGCCATGAGACAGAAAAGTTCTTTTTTGAACAGGTGATCAGTTTTAACTGAAATTATCATACTAACATTTCTTTGAAGCTCCCAAGTCACTTTATTAAGAAGAATAATTATTCTTATGATTTTCCCATTGGGGGAAATAAAACAGATCCTAGCCCCAAGTTAAACTAAGGAAAACTGTGAGGCAAGGGGCTCATCAACAGACAGTCTGAGCAGGAAATGCTAATCCCTCATTTCTCAAAATTCATTCCCTAGCAGAGAGAACTTCTGCCCTGAGGACTGAGGGCTGATAACTGGTGTGACTTGAAAATTGTTATTCTTAGTCATCTATGTAATTTCTTTCTGAAAACCTGCTAAAATATTTCTCACTGAATTCCCATAGCTTCCAACAGCATAGGTCAACTGCTCACTTTAGGCTGAAGAAAGGATTAAACCAGGAAGGTTCTCAGAGGTTCTCACATCTCTCCTCTCCCCAGTGCAGACATGGGCATGAATGTATAAATTTATCAGATGTCACGGGAAGGGGGGATTTTGCTCCTGTCCATTTTAAGACAGTAAGGCCTTCCTTAAGTTTCACCATTAGGAGCCCATGGACTAAGCTGTGATTTGATACTCTAGTCTTGTGGGTAATGACAGCGCACAGGTAACATTCAATTGTTTAAATACAGCAGGGCAAAGCAACACATCCAGCAGAGCCAGGGTAAGGAAGAAAAAGAGGGCTAGAATTGTTAATCTGTCGCTGAGGTAATTGCAGTATATCCGTAGGTCCCAGAGAGCACTCCTTAGGGCTTCCAGGGGGAAGCCTTATGTTTCACCCAGAGGATTCAAAAATCCTATAGGTAGCTTTACTTCAAATCTGCCTTTCCAAAGATTCTCCAGCTGGGGTTGTCTCTGTGAATCAAGGGAGGCCATCAAAGCACCTCCCAGGACAAAGAACTTTTCCTCTCTATATCTATTTCTTCAAATGTAACAAGGAGCCACAGTCAGATAATGAGATATTTCCAGGTAAAATGTAAAACGTATATATCCAGAGTATCTCACAAAGGGGAGCTGCTTCACAGAGATCAAGCATCAGAGACTTCTTCCTCATCTTCCCTGAGTGGACACTTGGTTTCCTGAGGAGGTAGACAGAATTATTCCTATGAGGCAGGGTTAGTGGGGTTTTGAGTTCCATAATGAATTCCCTGTTTTTTGAGGGTGAGTTAATTCAAGAGAAAAGTTTGGATCCATCATTCTTAATTTACATTTCTGTAACCCATCTAGAAGATTTATCACCAACGAGTTCCCAGTTGACTTCTGTTGCACACTCAAGGGCATTTCGGGCAATGACATAGTGGGTTTTCTGTGAGGAAGGAAGGAAAACACAACCGGATAAGAGTTGGGCTTTCTGAATTCTCATCCAAGCTGTATCGCCCTGGACTAATCACCTGAGATTGCTAATTGTGAATTTCCTCAATTAGTTATTATCCCCCTTTTAGAGTTTTTATGAAAATGAAATGAGGCAATGGATCTAATAATTCATTGTAAAATTGAAAAGTGTTTTTTTAAACATAGTATTGTTTACTTTAAATTATCATGTAATAACCCACAAATATGACTCCAAGGGAGTAGGAATCAAGCACAAAGATGAAGAGATGGACATGTGTTCCGAAACCCAAACTGAGACACCTGATCTACTAGGTGTATATACATGGGACAACAGAATACAGAATTTATCAATTAGAGCCACTACAACAAATCAAGTTTCCTTAACCCAAACTACATGATGTTAGGCTATTATGCTTCACCCATTTTGCCTTAGTTCCAACTAAGTAGAAGTAGTTACACTTTGAGAAGCAATACAAGTATCTGTGAAGCTTCTTCTAAAAGAAGGGTCAGAAAACTTTTTTGTGAAGTGCCAGACAGTAAGTATTATAGACGTGGAAAGCTGCATTTGGTTTCTGTTGCTCATGTTTCTTCTCCTTCTACTTTTTTTTTTTTTTAACAACTCTTTAACAACGCAGAAACCATCCTTGGCTAGAGGCAGTACAGAAACAGACAGAGGCTGCTCTAAAACAATGCAATGATGAGCTTTGGGAACTCTAAAGACATGCAAGTATAAGGGGTTATTTGCTCAAATCCACACTATTCTTTTTCTGACCTCCCAATGTGCACTTTACATATTTTGATACTTTTTCTTTACTCTGTTGTGATAGCCATTGCTTGATAAGTTATAGTAAAGTACAGCTATTCTCTTCATATCTTACATATACATATTTATAATCATTTTATATAAATGTATATCTTCAAAATACCTTATATACAATAAGTACTCAATTATAATGTTCGTTGTTGAAGCCATCTAGTCTATGATATATATTTGTTACAGGAGCCCAAGCTGACTAAGGCATTCCCCATTAATCCAGTAAAAGCATCTCACTCTTTAAATGCCCTATTAAATGAAGCTTCAGTTGGGTTAGTCCCACCTTTCTCCTCTACTGTTGCAGGAGTCCTAATATCTCTATTATAGTACCCATATATTGTGTATGATCGTTTATTCCTCACCTCATCTCCAAGGATAGTTTGTAAGGGCTGGTTATTCATCTTTGTATCCTAGATGTCCAACAGAGTACCTGGATGTACCTAATTTTGCAGTAAATGTTGAACAATAAATGAATAAACAAGTATTTCCACTGTATCAATACCTGTCCCTTACAAAGCACTTACACGTGCTTTCTATACAATAACTGATAATGTTGAAGGGAGATAGAAAAGTAAGCTTTAAATACAGAATGAGAATGATACTGACATGAGTGATGGATTGTTTTTTCTCAGTTTTAAATACGGATAATATCCTCTTTACATGAATACATATATATATATATATGTGTATATATATATATATGTGTGTGTGTGTGTGTATATATATATATATATATATATATATATATATATATGTATATATATAAAATCTCTGGAATTTGAGCTTTTTTCTGGGAGGGATGGAGTCGAAGGGAATTCCTAGTCCTGCTCATCGGCTCATCTTTTTGAGCAAGCTGTCTTCCATCCAGCCCTCTCTGAAACCCACAGGTGTTCCACAGACAGAGAAGGTAGAAAACGTTGGGGTCCGACTGATTCTCCCTTTCCTCCATCGTTAAGGAGGTGCAATCTGCCAAAGAAGGATTGTCATCCCTATCCAAATCTTTTTCTCCGAACCTATATGAAGATGAATGAAACATTTTCTAAAAAGGTGGAGGCAAATTAGCTTTCAGTCTCCTCAAATACAGTTTCACTGAAAACAAAGTCTCATTTGTCTTCTGATGGATTACTTACTGGTACCAGCTAATGGCACCAGCTTGTTGATAAGCTTGGGAGCTCACATTGGAGAAAAATAAAACAAACAAACAAACAAAATGATTTCCTGAGATTTTTGTTGAAATGTTTCATTTAAATTTCAGGTCTTCATTTGTGTGGAATTCTCTTCTAGTGAGGCAAGATAAGCAGCTTTATTTCTTGGCAAAAAACCCTTTTGATTTTGCCACTCAGTAACCCCTAAAGAGAATACAGTATTTACAAACAAGGCTCTGACATGTTCTCCTATAACTTTCTTGTCCTCTCAGTTTCAAACGCCTCTTAAAATAGCTTTGCAAGTGCCTTCCCAACATTCCCCAGGAGCACATCACATTCCAGTGTAAGTGACAGTGGTCTGAGAGCACATTCTGTCACCTCATTGTGAATTTCTCTGGACCATGAAATACCCGGTGTCCCAGACAACACCAATTCTTAACTCATCTCCAATTGCTTCTCCTCTCCATTTTCCTCTGATATAAAACAAAGTAGAAAGACAACCAAAACAATGGGCATTTCATTTTGAAAATATTTGTGGCAAAGCTGATTACATTTATGGTTATCAAGACTTCAGGATGAAGTAATCTGCTATTTGGGAAAAAAAGTACATGGACAGAATTAGGAGAGATGACATCAAACTACAGCTTTCCAATTTGTCTCTTTTTCTTGCACTAAAGATACTGCATGAACAATTTTTGCCAATTTGGCAGTAGAGTGACAATTGAGTTTCCTAATGACCTCACAAAATGGAGAAACAGAATAAAGAGGTGGATTTCGATGTCATTTCGAAAAGGCTTCATCTATCATATTTCCCTCTGCTTTTTAAAATTTGCCATACCTCTCCAGGGAAAAAATGCATTGTGTAATTTGTTTTCAAGTATGTTTTATTATGTAAAGTTAAAAGATTGAGTTGGTATCTTTTGATGAGCATCAACATTATTTTAAAAAATATTGGTCCAAATAGATAACTGCAAGGAGTAATGAAAAATCTATTTACATGCAGCTCAGTAGCACAAATGAATAGATGAGATCTCCAAAGCTTCTGGAAAGCAAGAAAGTAGATACTTTCAAGATTGAAGTAGCTCATTGAACCAGGGTTGATTCTCAGCAAGAACCCAGAAGAATGACATAATGGTCAGTCCTTATTATGATAGGTTGGCCCCCGTATCATACCTGTCATTAAAGTTTTGACATTCACTCTTGTTTAAACCTCAGCATTTCCAACAAAATCTTACCACTAAATCATGAGACCCCCTTTGCAAAACATCAGGGAAGCAGAAGAGGGGAGATGGAAAAAGAATCAGAAGTCCCACACAAATGAGAAAGACTATCAAGGGGATTATACAGCTCAGATCTTTCTTAGAAAGAATTAAACTCAAGGATTAAAAATAATCACATGGAACATTTCACAGGGGAAGTCATGATGGGGTAATGAAATTGAAAATGGATTGGGTATCAAGATGTTCAGGCCCCAAATCCTGGCTCTGTCACCTTAAATCACTGTCACCCACAGGACAACCCACTACTGTTTCTTGCTCACAGTCTCCTTAACTGTAAAATAAAGGTATAAGACTAGATAATGTTGAACACTTCAGTAAACTCTTTTTTTTTTTTTAAATATGAATGGCTTTTACATTTTTTTTTTTTTTTAGTTTTATTTATTTATTTATTTATGGCTGTGTTGGGTCTTCGTTTCTGTGCGAGGGCTTTCTCTAGTTGCGGCAAGTGGGGGCCACTCTTCATCGCGGTGCGCGGGCCTCTCACTATCGCGGCCTCTCTTGTTGCGGAGCACAGGCTCCAGATGCGCAGGCTCAGCAATTGTGGCTCACGGGCCTAGCTGCTCCGCGGCATGTGGGATCTTCCCAGACCAGGGCTCGAACCCGTGTCCCCTGCATTGGCAGGCAGATTCTCAACCACTGCGCCACCAGGGAAGCCCCAGTAAACTCTTGACTCTATGAATTTGAAGGAACTAAAGGCAAACTAGCAACGGTACAATGGTCTCCAAAATGCATATTCTTAACCACTACTTTATACTGCCTGACAGTGGAGTATGCCTTCTGGGGGACACTGGAACATCAAGTCAGGGAAAGACGTCCAAGCCTTTTCTTACTAAGCTCTCTAGTTGGTGGTGAAGGCCAGTGGAAGTTTCAGGCTGCCAGGGAGCACAGTTCCACTATAACTGCTGAGGCTGCAGCAGTGTTGCTATGGGAGGATGATAAGCTTGAGTAAGGCACGGGGTAAAAGTGTGAGTGTGTGAGTGTAGTACCTTCCCCTAGCAGTATTCCTGTGTGATGATAGAGAGGGGTCGGGTAGGAGGGATAGTGGGGGCATAAGCAATGTGATTTGCACAAAGTACATGTTAAGTAAATATTTGTTGAATAAATGAATAAAAGAACAAATAAATGCATACTCCAATTCTATGCATAAGACCAAGGCTATACAGTATGGCAAGGTATGCAGAATGGTACTCCATTTCATGATGTAAATCATTCTCCATCTTTGGTCATATATCTTGTACATGGAGTCAAGCAAAAAGAGTCAGTGGTACTGTAAGTCCATCCTAGTGTGAAAAAAAAAATGGTGTATTTAAATCATATGTGATCTGTGCTAGCTAAAATTTGTTTCAACATACTCTACACATAATAACAATCAAGCTGGGTCCCTTTAAAAGTTCATGTAGCTTTTTTCAAGACTCCATCATCCAGCTCGGGGGTGGGGGGTGGGGATGGCAGCGGCGGCCTGAGAAGGAGGCCCAGCAACCGCGCAGCTACCGCGCTGCTGAAAAGTGCTCGCGCCCTGTCCGCGGGCCACCCGGCCATAGGCGTGACTGGCGCGTGCGTGTGCACGTGCCAGGGAGACTGCGGCCCCAGCCCCAGCTCCCACCAATGAGAGGGCCCGGCCAGCCCTGGGCTGCATGGGTGGCTGGCGGGGAGGGCGTCGGCCCAATTGTGTCACTTTTCCCATCCACCCCGCTGTTGACTCGTCCTCCCAATGGGGCAGAGAGTTGCCACACTGTGCCAGACTTGGAGGGACAGATGATTTAAGTGTAAAGGAGGATTCTGGCAGTTGGGCTGATTATATGAAAGAAGACATAAGACATGTTTAATACTCAGCAGGATGCTTGGCATATAAGGCAAAAGGAGACCTTCAAGATGGTGGAGGAGTAAGACGTGGAGATCACCTTCCTCCCCACAAATATATCAGAAATACATGTACATGTGGAACAACTCCTACAGAACAGCTACTGAATGCTGGCAGAAGACCTCAGACTTTCCAAAAGGCAAGAAATTCCCTACGTACCTGGATATATATATTTCTTTTTTCTCATTTGTGAGTGTGTATGTGTATGCTTCTTTGTGTGATTTTGCCTGTAAAGCTTAGCTTTTATCATTTGTTCTAGGGTTCTGTCTATCCATTTTTTTTGTTTTTTTGTTTTTAGTATAGTTTTTAGCACTGGTTACAATTGGTGAATTTGTTTTTCGGTTTGGTTGCTCTCTTCTTTCTTTCTTTCATTTTTTTATTACTTTTTAATATTTTTTATTTTTAATAATTTTTTTATTTTAATAACTTTGTTATGTTATTTTATTTTATCTTATTTTATGTTTTTCTTCCTTTCTTTCTTTTTTTCTCCATTTTCTTCTGAGCCATGTGGCTGACAGGCTGTTGGTGCTCCAGCCGGGTGTCAGGCCTGTGCCTCTGAGGTGGGAGAGCCAAGTTCAGGACATTGGTCCACCAGAGACCTCACGGCTCCATGTAATATCAAACAGCAAAAGCTCTCACAGAGATCTCCATCTCAACGCTAAGACCCAGCTCCACTCAACGACCAGCAAGCTACAGTCCTGGACACTGTATGCCAAACAACTAGCAGGACAGGAACACAACTCCACCCATTAGCAGAGAGGATGCCTAAAATCGTAATAAGGTCACAGACACCCCAAAACACACACCTGGGCGCGGTCCTGCACACCAGAAAGACAAGATCCAGCCTCATCCCCCAGAACACAGGCACTAGTCCCCACCACCAGGAAGCCTACACAACCCACCGAACCAACCTTAGGCACTGGGGGCAGGCACCAAAAACAATGGGAACTATGAACCTGCAGCCTGCAAAAAGGAAACCCAAAACACAGTAAGTTAAGCAAAATGAGAAGACAGAGAAACACACAGCAGATGAAGGAACAAGGTAAAAACCCACCAGAAGAGGAAATAGACAGTCTATCTGAAAAAGAATTCAGAGTAATGAGAGTAAAGATGATCCAAAATCTTGGAAATAGAATGGAGAAAATACAAGAAACATTTAACAAGGACCTAGAAGAACTAAAGAGCAAACAGACGATGATGAACAACACAATAAATGAAATTAAAAATTCCCTAGCAGGAATCAAGACCAGAATAACTGAGGCAGAAGAATGGATAAGTGACCTGGAAGATAAAATAGTGGAAATAACTACTGCAGAGCAGAATAAAGAAAAAAGAATGAAAAGAATTGAGGACACTCTCAGAGACCTCTGGGACAACATTAAATGCACCAACATTCAAATGATAGGGGTCCCAGAAGAAGAAGAGAAAAAGAAAGGGACTGAGAAAATACTTGAAAAGATTGTAGTTGAAAACTTCCCTAATATAGGAAAGGATATAGTCACTCAAGTCCAGGAAGCGCAGAGAGTCTCACACAGGATAAATCCAAGGAGAAACACGCCAAGACACATATTAATCAAACTATCAAAAATTAAATACAAAGAAAAAATATTAAGAGCAGCAAGGGAAAAACAACAAATAACATACAAGGGAATCCGCATAAGGTTAACAGCTGATCTTTCAGCAAAAACTCTGCAAGCCAGAAGGGAGTGACAGGACATATTTAAAATGATGAAAGGGAAAAACCTACAACCAAGATTACTCTACCCAGCAAGGATCTCATTCAGATTCGACAGAGAAAATAAAACTTTTATGGGCAAACAAAATCTAAGAGAATACAGCACCACAAAACCAGCTCTACAACAAATGCTAAAGGAACTTCTCTAGGCAGGAAACACAGAGAAGGAAAAGACCTACAATACCAAACCCAAAACAATTAAGAAAATGGTAATAGGAACATACATATCGATAATTACCTTCAATGTAAATGGATTAAATGCTCCAACCAAAAGACATAGACTGGCTGAATGGATACAAAAACAAGACCCATATATATGCTGTCTACAAGAGACCCACTTCAGACCTAGGGGCACACACAGACTGAAAGTGAGGGGATGGAAAAAGATATTCCATGCAAATGGAAATCAAAAGAAAGCTGGAGTAGCAATTCTCATATCAGACAAAATAGACTTTAAAATAAAGACTATTACAAGAGACAGAGAAGGACACTACATAATGTTCAAGGGATCAATCCAAGAAGAAGATATAACAATTGTAAATATTTATGCACCCAATATAGGAGCACCTCAATACATAAGGCAAATGCTAGCAGCTATAAAAGGGGAAATCGACAGTAATACAATCATAGTAGGGGATTTTAACACCCCACTTTTACCAATGGACAGATAATCCAAAATGAAAATAAATAAGGAAACACAAGCTTTCAATGATACATTAAACAAGATGGACTTAATTGATATTTATAGGACATTCCATCCAAAAACAACAGAATACACTTTCTTCTCAAGTGCCCATGCAACATTCCCCAGGATAGATCATATCGTGGGTCACAAATGAAGCCTTGGTAAATTTAAGAAAATTGAAATCGTATCAAGTATCTTTTCCGATAAGAAAAAGACTAGATATAAGACTAGGTATCAATAACAGAAAAAGACTAGATATAAGACCAGATATCAATTACAGGAAAAAATCTATAAAAAATACAAACACATGGAGGCTAAACAATACAGTATTTGATAACCAAGAGATCACTGAAGATATCAAAGAGGAAATCAAAAAATACCTAGAAACAAGTGACAGTGAAAACATGACGACCCAAAACCTATAGGATGCAGCAAAAGCAGTTCTAAGAGGGAAGTTTACAGCAATACAGTCTTACCTCAAGAAAGAAGAAACATCTAAAATAAACAACCTAACCTTACACCTAAAGCAATTAGAGAAAGAAGAACAAAAAACCCCAAAGTTACAGAAGGAAAGAAATCATAAAGATCAAATCAGAAATAAGTGAAAAAGAAATGAAGGAAATGATAGCAAAGATCAATAAAACTAAAAGCTGGTTCTTTGAGAAGATAAACAAAATTGATAAACCATTAGCCAGACTAATCCAGAAAAGAAGGGAGAAGACTCAAATCAATAGAATTAGAAATGAAAAAAGAGAAGTAACAACTGACACTGCAGAAATACAAAGGATCATGAGAGATTACTACAAGCAACTATATGCCAATAAAATGGACAACCTGGAAGAAATGGACAAATTCTTAAGAAAGCACAACCTTCTGAGACTGAACCAGGAAGACATAGAAAATATAAACAGACCAATCACAAGCACTGAAATTGAAATTGTGATTAAAAATCTTCCAACAAACAAAAGCAAAAACCATTTATGATAAAATTCCTCCAGAAAGTAGGCATAGAGGGAACTTACCTCAACATAATAAAGGTCATATATGACAAACCCACAGCCACCATTGTTCTCAATGGTGCAAAACTGAAATCATTTCCACTAAGATCAGGAACAAGACAAGGTTGCCCACTCTCACCACTATTATTCAACATGGATTTGGAAGTTTTAGCCACAGCAGTCAGAGAAGAAAAAGAAATAAAAGGAATCCAAATCGGAAAAGAAGAAGTAAAGCTGTCACTGTTTGCAGATGACATGATACTATACATAAAGAATCCTAAAGATACTACCAGAAAACTACTAGAGCTAACCAATGAATTTGGAAAAGTTGCAGGACACAAAATTAATGCACAGAAATCTCTTGCATTCCTATACACTAATGATGAAAAATCTGAAAGTGAAAGTAAGGAAACACTCCCATTTACCATTACAACAAAAAGAATAAAATACCTAGGAATAAATCTACCTAAGGAGACAAAAGACCTGTATGCAGAAAACTATAAGACACTGATGAAAGAAATTAAAGATGATACAAAGAGATGGAGAGATATACCATGTTCTTGGAATGGAAGAATCAACATTGTGAAAATGACAATACTACCTAAAGCAATCTACAGATTCAATGCAATCCCTATCAAACTACCAATGGCATTTTTCACAGAACTAGAACAAAAAATTTCACAATATGTATGGAAACACAAAAGGCCCCGAATAGCCAAAGCTATTTTGAGAAAGAATAATGGAGCAGGAGGAATCATGTTCCGTGACTTCAGACTATACCACAAAGCTACAGTAATCAAGACAGTATGGTACTGGCACAGAAACAGAAATATAGATCAATGGAACAGAATACAGAAAGCCCAGAGATAAACCCACTCACATATGGTCACCTTATTTTTTGACAAAGGAGGCAAGAGTATACAATGGAGAAAAGACAGCCTCTTCAATAAGTGGTGCTGGGAAAACTGGACAGCTACATGTAAAAGAATGAAATTAGAACACTCCCTAACACCATACATAAAAATAAACTCAAAATGGATTAAAGACTTAAATGTAAGGGCAGACACTATAAAACCCTAAGAGGAAAACACAGGCAGAACACTCTATAACATAAATCACAGCAAGATTCTTTTTGACCCACCTCCTACAGAAATGGAGATAAAAACAAAAATAAACAAATGGGACCTAATGAAACCTAAAAGCTTTTGCACAGCAAAGGAAACTATAAGCAAGATGAAAAGACAACCCTCAGAATGGGAGATAATATTTGCAACTGACAAAGGATTACTCTCCGAAATTTACAAGCAGCTCATTCAGCTCAATGTAAAAAAAACAAAGAACCCAATCCAAAAATGGGCAGAAGACTTAAACAGACTTTTCTCCAAAGAAGATATACAGATAGCCAACAAACACATGAAAGAATGCTTAACATCACTAATCATTAGAGAAATGCAAATCAAAACTACAATGAGGTATCACCTCACACCAGTCAGAATGGCCATCATCAAAAAATCTACAAACAATAAATGCTGGAGAGGGTATGGAGAAAAGGGAACCCTCTTGCACTGTTGGTTGGAATATAAATTTATACTGCCACTATGGAGAACAGTATGGAGGTTCCTCAAAAAACTAAAAATAGAACTAGCATACGACCCAGCAATCCCACTACTGGGCATATACCCTGAGAAAACCATAATTCAAAAAGTGTCATGTACCACAATGTTCATTGCAGCTCTATTTACAATAGCCAGGACATGGAAGCAATCTAAGTGTCCATCATCGGATGAATGGATAAAGAAGATGTGGCACATATACACAATGGAATATTACTCAGCCATAAAAAGAAACGGAATTGAGTTATTTGTAGCGAGGTGGATGGACCTAGAGTCTGTCACACACAGTGAAGTAAGTCAGAAAGAGAAAAACAAATACCGTATGCTAACACATATATATGGAATCTAAAAAAAAAAAAAAAAATGGTTCTGAAGAACCTAGGGGCAGGACAGGAATAAAGATGCAGACGTAGAGAATGGAGTTGAGGACACGGGGAAGGGGAAGGGTAAGCTGGAACGAAGTGAGAGAGTGGCATGGACTTATATATACTACCAAATGTAAAATAGATAGCTAGTGGGAAGCAGCCACATAGCACAGGGAGATCAGCTGGGTGCTTTGTGTCCCCCTAGAGGGTGGGATAAGGAAGGTGGGAGGGAGACGGAAGAGGGAGGAGATATGGGGATATATTTATATGTATAGCTGATTCACTTTTTTATAAAGCAGAAACAAACACACCATTGTAAAGCAATTATACTCCAATAAATATGTTAAAAAAACAAGTTCATGTGCTAGTTATTAATTAGATTCAGCTTAAATAAAGTAATAATACTACTCTATACCTACAAAGGTAGTCCATGGAAAATTTTGCTCATGGTTAGATGAAGTGTTGGTTTCAAAAGTGGGAAAATTTGTCAGAAGAGAAGATTTATTTTGAAAGGAAAATTTTACCTGGAAAGAGAGGTTCTTTGAGTTATTTTGGAAAATGATGACTTGCTGTTATGAAATGAACAGAAGAAGCAGATTAGGGTAGTAAGAAATTTTGGATGTTTAGTAGACTAATGGCGTAAAATCATCATTAAAAATATTGATTAAGTTCTGCTATGTGCCAAGCATAGAGCCAGTCATAAGATTCAGTCATGAGAAGAAGAACTTTAAAAACAACAAAATACAAATCCTGCCTTTATGGAGGCTGTCTCTTCTAATGAAACCAGAGAATATCAATGACAACTTCATTCATTGTGTAAAGGAGTTGAATAGAAGGTACATGTTCAAGTCAAAGAGTGTGCCCAAGCAAAGATATTAAAAGTCAAATTTAAAAGGCCTCTTAGGACTTGTCTTACTTTTCAAATAAATTAAGAATGCTCTGACTGCTACTGGTAAAACAAATCAAGTTTATGCTCCATTAAGGGTCAGTAAAAGTATCTTGGGTAAGTTCTCAGGTTTTTTCCTTAGTTTCTTCATGAGCGAGACTGCTGAGGCTTAGAAGATCAACTGGGAAAGAGAAATGGAAAAGAAACAGCTCTGTGATGTCCTTTCTTCCCTCTTCTCATATTTACAGACTCAAAGGAGCCGAAGAGTTGCCCACACTGGATAAACAAACCATTTAAGTCTTTCAACAGAGAGGTGAAAGATTTTTGTTGCCTGAATTACAAAAAAAAACCTTGTGAAAAATGTAACAATGGGAAGTAAAAATAGTTAAATAAAAACCACAAGATGGCTTGATGATGCTCTTTTCTCCCTAAGTTCTGAAATAGGGATTCGATGGGTTAAAGGAAGAAGAAAAACATAGAATTAAGATATTCAGAGCATGAGTTCTGTGGCTATTATTGAAAAATCCAAGAATTTTAAAACATGGAAATGTAAGATTAGGAAAAATCCAATACAAGAGTAAAATAATATAATATATATAATGAAATGAAAAAAAATTTTCTCTAATGCATAGCTAAAATTTATCTTCAAGGAACAAGAGAAAACATTTACTGATTTAATGAAAATACCAAAGCAAAGCTAATGTAATGGAATGTTATTCGGCCCTAAAAAGAAATGAGCCATCAAGCTAAGAAAAGACATGACGGAAACTTAAATGCATACTACTAAGTTAAAGAAGCCAATCTGAAGAGGCTACACACTATATGACTCCAACTAAATGACATTCTGGAAAAGGCAAAACTATGGAGACAGTAAAAGGATCAGTGGTTGCCAAAGATTAGGAGGGAGAGAGGTATAAATAGGGGGAACACAGAGGATTTTTTAGGGCAATGGAACTACTCTTTATGACACTATAATGGTAGATACATATTATTATACATTTGTCAAAACCCTTAGAACATACAATAGCAAGAGTGAACCCTACTGTAAACTAGGAACTTCAGGTAACTATGATGTGTCAATGTCAGTGCATTCATTATAACAAATGTACCTCTCTAGTGCCTGATGTTGATTGTGAGGGAAGCTGTCAGTGTATGGGGGCAGGGGGTATATGGGAATTCACCGTACTTTCTACTCAGTTTTGCTGTGAACCTAAAACTGTTCTTAAAAAACAAAAACAAAAACAAAAAACAAACAAACAAAAAAACCTAGAGCAGCAAGAAAAGTAATCTTTCAATAATTATACAGAGTAATAAAAAATCAGTTTGAATTTTAGATAACTGATCTATTGATATCATTTCATATTCAATTATACTGAAAAATTAAAATAAGAGCACATGGGAGTTTGGGAGAAAAAAATAATTTTTAAAAGTAGTCAAATATTTGCTGCAAGTGGAATGAATAAGTCACACTAATTTAATTAAATGAAGCAAACAGGGAAAACGACCTTTAGAAAATCTGACCGGTACATGGCACAGTGATTTCAATGATCTGCAATTCCTAAGTATTAGGGAAATCAGCTAACGGATCTACAGTCACCATCAATTTTTTCTAAAAGTGCATCTCACGCCAAGAGGTGCCAAAATATAGGAATTGGAGCAATACCTATTAAAGGAGAAGAGACCAGGGCTGCCAATTATAGCCTGCACTCTAGATTCAATATCTACTAAAATAATGGGACTAAATCAGAGGGGAAAATATAACAAACCTTGTGCACTGAAAAAGCTGCAGAGAGGCAGGAGCAATTATGTAGCTGAGGATTGAGAAACCGAAGAAAGATCCAAGAGGAACGGATCATGGGAACTCGCATTGCGATAAAGAAGCTAAAATAAGCTAGTGAACATCAAAGGGGAGACATTTGCCAACCTGTTTCTTCCAGGAAAATGACTCCTGGGATTCAATCTGAACACTTAAGTGATAGAAAGATGTCATTTTATTTTGTTTGAATATGGAAACTTGCTGGAGAATAAATATGACCTCTTTTCTATATCACTCCTTGAAAATAAAAGTAATGTAAATTTTTAGTAAATTCTTACAGAGATAGAAGCCAAGGAATCTCCTTTTAAATAGGAGAAGTTTAAAGAGGAATGCTAAGGATGTGAATTTCTTGAAGAATGTGTTATGTAACTGTGAGGGAGAAGAACAATTATCACTTTAATTAATTAGGGCCTGGTTGTTGCTCCCTTGTGAAAGATAATCCTTGATTAAAAGTGTCAGTATGTAAAAATATTGACTGATATTGAAATGTAAGAGTGTGAAATTTCAATTAATTGTAAAAAATTAGCTTGTATTATCATTTACCAATAGACACTAATGATTCTCGGAGACCTGGGACATACAAACAAATAGTTAGAATTGACAGTGGACATGTAAACAGGAACAGAATTAATCCACTGATGGTTCATCCCTCCGAATAACTAGCTCCTTTGGCCTTTTGTTTTATGTCCTCAATGCAGAGGTTAATGTTAAGTCATAGCAGTTGTGTTGTAGAGGAAGGGAATAGATAGCACAACAGGAAATAGAAGAAGATCAAATAATATTTTAACAACACATAGTGCTTTCATATTCAACAAAAATGTTCCCACATATATACATTTTATACTCATGAAATCATATTTTATGCCTTAGCAATTCCATACCTGGAAGCCTTATTGAGACACTTTTCCCCTCTGTGCCTAGAAAGAGCTCCCAGGGGACTATGAAGGAAAAAGCACCTTCAAACTTGAAGCCTATTATCAGACTAAGCCAGGAGGTGAGTGGCCAATACAGACTCTAAATCTACCTGAGACTGATTCCTCCAATATAAACTCTGTTTTCATGATTCCATTTTCTGAACTCAAAGTGTGATGTGCCTCTATTTCTTTTTCTTCCCTCTCTCTTTTTCCTTGGCTTTATCAAAATTAGATGCCAAATAACATAATGGGATATTCTTTTGAAGAAACTGCTTATGGTAGTAAAACAAAACAGAAAAACCCAAAAAAACAAAATTTTAAAACTTATCTTTGACTTTAGATGTGAGACTGATGCCCAAAGCAATGAACTCACTCTTAGACCTAAACAAGCTATTTAGTGTCCACAGGCAACAACTTCCGCGCTTAGAAAGAAAAAACAACCATCTACCACATCGGACTGGTGTGAGGTATAGGAATAGTATATGTAAAGAAATGGCACAGGGCCTAAAATTTGGTAGACACGCGAGAAAGAATGGCTATGATTTCATTGTTTTTAATTGTCATTGGTATTGTCAAAAAAGAGTATCTCATCCAAAGTTCTGAAATTTTCCCTAACATGGAAACCTTCAGTCATGAAAAATATCCTGTCATGCTCACTTCAAAACAAACGCAAAACTGTGACTCCTCCTTGAATGACACCCATCAGCCAGAGACAACAGAAGTTAAACCTACATCATCCACGGCTCTCCCTGCCTTCAGTACTCCCAGCACACAGTATAAAGGGAGAAAATAAGTCTGTAATATTTAGGCTTACATGTGAAGACATAACTGCCCACACCACTGATAAAATCTGATAGCAAAGTAATTTTGACGATGAAGCAAGAAAACAGCAGGCAGATCTGGGAAACACTGTGGCCTTGGGGCTGCTCTTCATCTTCTCCCTAAAATGAAACCAAATGTCCTGATGCTCTCCAAAGAACACAATTAAGTAGAGTTTTCCTATCATTTCCTATTTTCATGCTGGTTATATGGTAGCAGGGCAGAGGGGGGCACAGAGTATTAGAAAATCTTTATCATGTTCAACAATATGAAATTGTATGAAATTTATGTTCTTCCCTTACCAATCAAATTATTCCATCCTTAGCTTCTATAAAGAGTAGGAAAAATTAGCCTTTAGGTAATTCTTTAGCTCCCCATTTCACTCCTTTTAAGAGCTCCTTAGTAGTTAATTAAATAATCAAGAAATAATAGGCTTGTCTTCCTATATTATTTCATCTTGTTTACTGGCTTGGCATAGTTGGTGAGGTAAGGGTAAGCTTCTTTGTTTTACTAAAGTGGAAGACATTTTCGTGACCAAGGGTGAGCAATAACATCAGGAGAAATCATCATCTTTCCTCTTCCTAGAGGAGGTAGTATATCAGCCTGTTACTGGGGATCATCACAGCGAACCAACATTTTGCAATAGTAACAGTGAAATGTATCCTCATTAACATTTATGACAATTCCCCCACTCTCCTTCACTAGAACTCCTCCACTAGAGCTGGGAGAGAGGAAGAGGAAGAGGGCCAGGTGCTTGGTCCAGCTAGATTAGTAATGAAAACCTAGACAGAACACCAGATAGGAGAGTACACAGAGGAGCTTTGGAACCATGAAGATATCTTCCCAAGAAGGTATCAGAGAGAAAGAGGAATTATGGACAGGGAAAATGAAACAAGGCATAGAAAAGAAATCAAGTGCTTATTTCTTAAATAGCCAGGACTGATTTAACTCTAAGGACATAAGGTATGCATGTGGGACTGTACCCCATCTAAACAAATAGGTATCAGTGTCACATGACATGGAAGAGAAGTATCTTTATCTATGAATGTTCTCCTGAATTGTTGCTCATCAAATATAACTGAAAAATCAGATAGTCTCTGGCCACAACTAAGCTCTCAGTCTCGATGGCCCACACAAGGTGGAAAACTCGTTTGATGATACTGGCAGCAACATGGGTTGAACATCTAATCTTCATTCCTCTCCAATGCCCTTTAGATGCCAATTCTTCAATCTGGTATTATTTAAAATGTGGTCCTGTGATTATCCACCTCAGTATCACATGAAGTGCTAAACATACAGATTCCTGTGTCTGAGCCCAAATCTGCTGACTCAAAATCTTTGCAAGAAGAATAGAGTATTTCAAGGACTCAACCTGTGAATAAACCTCTTTTAAAAGACTTCTTAGAAGACTTTTAAATAGTGATTCAAATAATTCAGAGTCTGGTAATTTAAAACACTATACCTGATGACTATGAATGTTGACTGCTGAAAATGTAGATCCAGTCCTGCCATGAGATCAACATTCAAGGGTGTATAGGGTCCTCAGCGTCAGAAAAAAGAAGTTGTGCTTTACTGAACCCAGTAAACACAGATAACATCAAAATACTGCCCTGCTACCACATGATTTGCTGTTTATTTTCACTGATCTTAAAAACACTGATCTTTAGTTTTGTTTTTGTTGCACATTAGCCATGGTCTGAAAATTTGACTTTAGTATTTGACCTATGGAGATGCCTATAATTTCCTTGATACAATAAAATGGAATGGGGAACTATGCATATTTTTAGGGTTACCTATTATCTACACAAAACATTGGGGAAAAACAAAGCTCCGTATTAATAAAGCTCTGTTTTTAACACATTTGAAATGTATATTGCTGTCATTTATACAAATATGGCCTCTGTCCTCATCTTAGATATCATCAGCATCCCTAACAAGTTCCAGTTCGTGCCCCATTACCAGCACCAGGTAAAAATCGTTCAACTTGCCTAGCAGTCTTACAGGTTAACCTTTTTGTAAATAGTTCATCTTAATATCCAAGAAAATGATTCTGCCAATCCCAGGGAGCTCTTTAAAGTGAAAAACCCTAGTTTTCACCTTCCAGGGAACTTGGCTGGGACTATTAAATGCCCCAAATGTCATTATTATTATACTGACTATACATATCAACGTAACAAACACATAATGAATACACAGACTGTGTCATGCAATGTACCTAACTGTGGGAAATTAAATGAGATTATAGGATGTTAAATATTTAGCAAAATATCTGCCACACCATAGCTTTTCTTACCGATTATTATTCGTTTGGGGGATGACTAGTGTAAGTGTGATATTTATCATTGCTTATTAGTATTATACTAATAATAAATTAGATGAAGAGAAGGAGGAAGAAGAAGAGGAGAAGAATAAAGAGAAAAAAGCGTATTGACCAATATTTATTTTGCATTTACTCTGGGACAGTCATTACGCTAAGCTGTTTATATGTATTATCTCCTTTTGTAGGGGGAATGGAGAAATGGCTAACATATAGGGCTTGGCATAAAGGCTTTGATCAGTTATGGAAGATCTCATGTGGGTTTGACTTTAGAATTTATCCTAGACAGCTGAGAAACAACAAAGAATTTTTAACAAGAGAATAACATGTTCAGATTTGCATTTTAGAAAGGTTATTCTGGCAGTGTGAGGCATAGATTGCACTAGGGAAAGACTGGAGGTGGGAGACCATAGAAACACAAGGCTCTGGTGGTAGTTCAAGTGAGAGATGCTAAAGATCTAAAAAAGATGTGTGGATGGAAAGGAGGGGATGAAATCCAGACAAGTCTCAGAGATAGGTTTGACTTGATGACACCATTAGATGGTGACAGTAGAACTGGAGTGAGGAAGAAAGAAGACATGTTTAGAGCATATCAACCTCACTTCTAATTTGTGAGTAATAATAATATGCAGATTGGTATTCACACAATAATACAGAGCAAAACTTCTAAGTTTCTCACATAACAAAACAACAAATTATACATACACATTATTATTATCATCATCATTATCACTATTATATATCTTATCCAGCAAGAACAAATGTGGAGAATGGATACATGTATATGTATGGCTGAGTTGCTTTGCTGTGCACCTGAAACTATCACAACATTGTTAATTGGCTATACTGCAATATAAAATAAAAAGTTAAAAAAAAAAACCCCAATGTTCCCATTCTAAAGATAGAACGCTTCCATTTTGAAATTTAAAGACTTAAACATAGAAAACATTCCATTAGCTTCTTCTTCCAGAAATATCTCAATGTCTCCCACAACAAAACTCTTTGTTTCCCATAGAAATATTTTCACAATAATGTTAAACACAGAAGGGTATAAATAGCCCCCATTTCCCATAATTTTCTAGAATTCTACACAGCAAACAGCACTTAATATGCACAGGCAATGAATGTTTCCTACTAATCTCTTTTCTTAAAAACATACTAATTCAGAGTCTTTCTTGCTTTTGTCTACCTCAAATTATCATTGAAATTGAAATTCAAAGTTTAAAAAAATGATATTCTTGCCCTCTCCACAGTAGTGTGCTTCCTGTTACCGAACACCAGAGGGCGCCATTCAGTGACTGCCTGGATTTGGGAGAGGGGGAAAAACAAAGAAGGAATGCCACTGCTAGTGAAAGAGACTGATTTTTTAGGGTGTACCCTTATCTACCATGAAACATTACCATGGTAACAGCACCAGTTAAGATGATTGTATATTTAGGTCACAGTATAAAAGAAGGAGCTTGAACATGTGTGCAGAAAAAGGGAAATGAAATAAAGTAAGACAAGAATATATCAAGTGTAGAAGGAGGCAAACCAGCCAGAACGTGCCTCACACTTTGCTAATTGCAGGCTCACAAAGTCACATCATGCCTTTCAAAGCAAAGGTGGATGATCAACTCTAACTAAAATCAGAAGTTGCCATTCAAACTCAGAACCTTAAGCACCAGCAATCTTAATACAAAGAAAGAGGAACTCATTTGGAGAGACAACTAGATGGAAAGTTGGGATGTGTGTATTCTGAGGCAGTCCTTGGTTAGCTGCATCACAATGGGAAAACCTCTTCATCCACTTCAACGCTTAACATGAGTTAAACCGGATAATATCAAAACTCTCTTTCATCCTTTAGCACCAGACAAAAGAAAATCTCAGTGTCGCTATAGGTGAAAATAGCATCAGCCAAAACATCAGGTGATTTCATTGCCCCTGTTTCCCTCTACCAGAGGCAGTCACTGATTAATCAGAACAAGCAGTTTGTGCCAACTAAGAATCTAGTTGGCGATGAATCTTTCTTGCTTAGGGTTTAGGGGACACAACAAGAATATGCAGAGTTGAACTAAAAGAATGGGGAGAACATTGTTGAACTCTGAATACCACAGTTGTGATTTCCCCAAACATAGCGGAAAATGTGCACTACAACTATTCATCAGCACAGTATGAGACAAAGACTGGAGTCCAACAGGCTTATGTTTGAATCCAGGGGCTGCGACTTACTAGCTGTGTGATCTCGGGCCATTACCTGACCCCTCTGAATGCTGGTTTCCTCATCTGTAAAATGGGGACAATAACATCTACTTCATAGGATTGTTGCAATGAGAAAATGAGAAAACTGATTCATCTATTCACTCATTCAACAAATATTTAATAAACTCCTAGGATGTGCCAGACACTATCTTAAACAGTGGGGATAAAGCCCTGACAGAATAGATGATATAACATATGTGAGGTGCTTAGGACACTTTCAGGGACTTAGAACACACTCTGAAAATGCATTTCCAAGGAAAACGACCGGCTTCCTTTGTCCCACACAAAACACACACTATCACCACCACTACTGCCATGTGACCAAGCTGAGCTTTGGGGTATGCAGTCAGTACACTTGCTCTGACACCTTCTAAGGAAAGCAGTCCCAACATCTGCTCAATGAACCAAAGGCAGACAAAATGGGGACAGGTGACAGGGAAGGAAAGCCAGGTGGTAACAGTCATGAGGAGGATATATTGACAGTGTTTGATATAGAGGAGTCCACTGAGGAAAACAACACAGGTCTGCATCATAAAATGCCAACCCAACTCAAATATAAGGTTAAATGAAGAAAACCAGGTCCCTCAAGGGAACTGTGTGACAAAATGTTTCTGTCAGTCTCTTGGAGACTGACATTACTCCTACTGAGTAAACTGAAGTAAGATTAAGATAAGAGTAAGAGTGAGGTTTGAGTGGTCATATTTAGACAATTACTCATGGGCATTCTCTCACAGGCATACCGCAAAAACTGACATCGGTGATGGAGGTTATTATAGTGGCTGTTAATGGCATGCCCACAGATTCTCGCCCTCCTTTTTTTCACCCGTTCCCTCTTCAATTCCTTTATTCTATTGCCCCCTCTTCTTCCTGTTTTGCACTTGCTTTAACTTTGTTCCCTGCGGTGGGTCAGAGAGCCATGTGTCTCCTGAGCAGCCTGCTGTCCTCCTCCACTGAAGTGGGTGCCATGCCTTCCCTGTGAGCCGGCAGGCTGTGGTCTGCTGTTTTCTTCAAAACTCTGACGCTGCCCTCCCTCTTCCTGTGCCCTGGGCCCTGGGGGCTGGCTACCCTGAAATCAGAATTGTAAAACTGCCACTGAATGTACATCCAAGTGCCTGATGTTGGGGGTTATCTGGGCAAAGAAGGGGATAGGATCATGTTTGGAGCAATGTGGTTTTTAAATGTGAAGATAGCAATCTCTGCCCCCTATGTTGACAGACCGGGGGACTCCTTCCAAAGGGACTTTTATCAATGTTTGACTGCTAGTCTTTTGTACATCCATCCCTGAGGTCAGCTGAGAGCTAAAAACACATTCTGTGGTTCTCTTGAACTTAAACTAGGATAGGGATATTCAAATCGACCTATTTTCTCACTCCATCCCCCCCACCCCCAGACACCCTCAGACACTTACATAAACAAACACACCTTTCTTTTGTAGGAAGACCAAGCATCTGTCAGGAAGCTCACCCTTAAGTTTTGGGTCCACGGACTTTACCCCACTCCCGCCCCATTTCATTCACAGAGTTTTAAAACAGTAAGCTGAGGTGGTTGGAATTTCCATGCCTTTGTAGGGTCAAGTTTTACTTTTCAGTTTTAATTGGCATAATTGTTTAGCCTAGTAAAGCATATAGAGTCAATAGAAGTTGCTTATCCTACTGCTACAACTGGACACATTACTAATAACAGTAATAACAATAAAAATTCACCTGGCATTAACTTATTACTTCTTGAATCCTTAGCTGCCAAATCCTGCAAAGCTGCAACATTGTTGGCACAAAATTCTTCCATCCATTTGCTAAGAGTCTCAAAAGTCCACTTTCTGAACTGCAGCCTAATACAGTTCTTACTGTGATCAACTGGTTTACTTCTATGATTATGACCTTGTTATTATCACCCCGAAGACCACACACACACACCCTTAATTGCAGTTTCTTAAGTGTGTCATCATCCTTATTATTTGCTTATCAAGGAAAATGTACTCTATATATCTCCTTGCTATACATATTGCCAAAAATGCATACATATATACAGACTGCCAACAAAATACAATGGGGGGCCTTTGGGGCACAAGGCCGGGTTGAATAGCTGGAGTTCATGAGCTGCCTCACTTTCAGAGCCCTCTCAAGACCGGTAAGCCCGAATGGCCTGGAGCGAAGTGAGGTGCTGGTCCACTCCAGGACCTGGCCATCTGAACTTCCCCAGAGAAAGGCTGCCTCCCAAGGGTGGGCTCTGCCCGAGGCAGGCGCTGAGGGTCTGGAGCGCTGCAGCATGGGGTCCCTTAATGCTCTGCGCAGCCGCAGCCGAGATCGAGCGCTGGGGGCCTTTTCCCTCAGTGTCTCCCCCCACCCCACCCTCAACCCAAATTCAAGTTTTTCCCAGGCCTTTCCGATTGCCCCACTGTTTCTCTCTGCAATCTGGGCTGGCTCCCCTCTCCTCTGGCCCAGCCCTCGGAAGAGCCAAGGCCACGGCCGTGATCGTGCTATGGAGGTGGCCATTGCTGCAGGCACTCGGGGCGGTCGAGCTGGGGGCTGCGTGACGGAGCGCGGGCGGGTGTGCCGTACAGCATGTAGATGCGTGTTTGTGTCGCTGGCTGCGTGTACTAGGGGACAGGCAAACTACACGAACCCACTGCCACCCAGCGCTAAGAAAAACAGCACGAAAAGCAAAACAAACCAAAAAAAGAAAAGATGAAAGGGAACTAGAAAGTCAATGCAGGGGATTCCGGAGCTTGAGGACCTGGAGGCGCCGTGCTCTGGATGGGCTCGCCGCGCCTGGGCTGGCCGACTTGGAGCCCTTGGTGGCCTCCGTCACAGACATGCCGTGGCCGTGAACTGACTAAGGACACGGTCGGGCAGCTCGGGTGAGATGTCAGCGGACAGCTCTGCTTGCCTTAAGCGTTTACCTCCATTTCTCTGCTCTCCTCCCGCCTCTCCGTCCCGAGCGACTCCCCAGAGATATTTCCATACAGGCAACATTGGTCTCAAGGCCTGGGTCTGGTGAGCTCAGCAGACGCTCCTTTGGACGATTTTGTGGCTCAAAGCAGCCTCGAAGACGGCGACGAGCAGGAGGGTAGAGAAAGTGATGGGGGCGCTGGAAGGAGGCTGAGGCAGTGGGTGTGTGCTGCTTTCCGAGTCAGTGATTTCGGGGAATCTTGAATCCTGACCTCTTAAGAGCTCTCCTAGGCATGCAGCCTCCTGCCCCGCGGGGGGCGCCCCAGGGGCGCGGGGCAGAGCGCACAGGTGGAATTTCTGCTCGATCTCCCCTGCTCGGGCTTGGACCGCACCTAGCAGGTTCCAAGAGCTACAAGTTATCTGCGATCACCCGGGTCCTCAGGTGTGGACTGCGAGGGACATTGTGGGTGCAGCTGTTCGTAATCTGTGACCCCGAACCCCGCCGGGGTGGCCCAGAGCCCATTGTGAGGTGGCTGTCGGCAAAGCCCAGGCACGGTCCGGGACCTCGCGGGCTCCCGGCTAAGACCCTGTCCTCAAGTCGAGGCAGACAGCCGACCTCGTGTGCGGGCCGAAATGGGATGGGGTTGCAGAGAGCTTCCTCCTCCTCTGTCTTGGGACCCTCTCCTCATTCTTATTCCCCTGCCCCCTGGCCATGCTCCTTGGACCGCAGGACCAAGCCTCTCTCCAGCGACTTGGCGCGGGCGCCCAAAGGGCAGTTCAGAAGGCGGAACCAGGGGACCATATGGAGCCAGAGGAGCTGGGCCTCCACCCCAAACGCCTGGGAGACGTGGCCAGACCCCAGGCTGGAAGGAACGTGAGGGGCAGGAGAGGGCGAAGCTCTCCCGTCTTTTCCTTGACAGCCTGTCGGGGAGGAGGAGGGAGTCGGGTGACAGTGGAGGGAATGGCGAGCTGGGAGAGGGAGCGATGCCCCGGCCGGCGCGGCCCCCAGTCTACCTTTGCCACCTTCCTCCGGACTCAGTGACCCGCGGAATCGCATCCTTGTCCCGCGCTCTGCCTCTCTTGCCCCTTCTTTCCAGACCCGCCATCGCTGCCCTCAGTTCTCCAAGCCCCAGAAACCAAAGTTTCCTTTCGAGGATCTGCACTTGTGGAGGAATTCTCCAATTCCCTAACACCTGACCCCTCCGCGCCCGCTCCTGGCAATTGGGAGGGACCCCGCGGTGCCAGCGTCCCTGGCGCTGGCAAGCAGAGAGCTGAGCAGTGCGCTGTCCTTACCTGCCGCCGGATTAGCTCCAGGTGCCTCCCCGGGCTGCAATATCCCTGGTGTGGGCTGGCAGGAGCGTGGAGGAGCCCTTCGCGGGTTCGGGGCTCACCGGCCGGGGAGCGAGCTGTGCTGCGCTCAGAGTCCGAGGCCAGGCGCCGGCTTGCTTTCTCCCTTGATCTTGCAAGCGAAAAGGAAAAGATTAGCTGGTGCCGCGACACTCGGAGGGGTGGGGCGGGGGAGGCGGGGAGAGAGCGGACCCGAAGGCTCGGGCCAGAGCTGCGAGGCTCGGGCGCGCGCTAGCAGAGTCGCGCACCCCACACCCGTCCCAGTCGCTTGACGAGTCTGAAACCCCTTTGCGGTGTAGACTGGAGTTAAAGTGACACTGCCCCCGCCCTCCACACCAAAACACCAAAGGAGAAGCAAAAAAGGAGTTTCAAACCTGGCTTTCACGAAGAAGCTGAGACTGGAGAGCAAGACCGAACAGAGACCTGGCTGGACTGGCGAGCTGGGCGGGATTCATTTCTTCACCGAAGTGCTTGGGGAAGTAAGGGAAGTAGTAATTAGTGTAGGGGCAACTAATTACTAATTAGTTCGGTTCCTCTGGCGATCTCCTAGTGGAATCTGCAGTTTCAAGGCTCTGGCCAACCCGCAGGCTGGCGCGTGTGTGCGTTCGTGTTTGTGTGTGCGTGTCCGCGTGTGTGTGTATGTGTGCACGCGCGCACTCGCTGGAGCGGGTCTCTGCGCCCGGGCACCTTTGGTGTAACAAGAGAACGTGCGTGTGTTCGTGAGTGTGTGTTCGATTAGCTGCAATGGGCGGACAATTTCTGGAGAGAACATTTACAATTTTCTTTCAATATGACAGGATTAGTTGCTCCTCCAATGAAATCTTCTCTGCTCTCTGATTTGGCGGTTCTTCCGAGCAAATATGACAGCCTTTTCTCCAGGCTCCTTTCTGCTCCTTTCCACGTCCATCCCCAGAGCCGAGCTCTCCATCTGCAATTTCTACATCAGAACGTTTACAGTTACTACCACCACCCAGTCCCATTCCTGCAAGTATGGTTGCTGCAAAGGTGACATGACATATCGGGAAGGACACGGTGTTGCTTTTTGATTGCTGAAGATGCTTAAGCCCAGTCTTTCCAGGTGGGAAAATATTAGAATAAATCCTCTGTGCTTTGTAAACATATAATCGTGCTGAACTGTTCACGGATTATTTATTTCTTTGGGACACTGGCAAATGTATAAGAGGAAGAGGTAAATTTTTTCTTTCTTATTTTATACAAGGGTCAATGCCCATGTTTCTTTGACTAATAGGCATTAGATTACAAAGTATTTATGGTGCTTTATGGAATTTGGGATCTCCATGAAAAAAATTAGGATACAAACTTTTTGTGTTAAATCAGTCTTATGAGAAATCCATTCTAAGAAGAATACTCATTATTTTTAGGTACTAGTCCCAACTGATAAAGATACAATGATATGATTCTAAAGTATAGTTGAGAACAAGACTTGCTTTTGTGAAAGTATGTGTATATAAAGATAACATCAGTGTACCATACGTTATAAGGCTACATTTTCTTTCACCCACCTTCGGCAATCAAATGAAAAAAGCTGAAATCTTAATTGATATATCCAATTAAGTTCAGTTCAAATCTTGATGCCAGGCCATTGCTAGCTGTCAAAGGGAATACAGAATAGCAAAAGTCCCTGTCCCTGTCCTTTATAAGCTCCCCATCTTATTGGCGGGGAAAGACAATCAGATGACAATCAAGATGAATAATTATGCAGCAATATAAATTCATTGATAAATGAAAATTATGTAGATGAAAGGGCCTGCCCTTTCTGTTAGCTCATAGCTGTCACCAAGCAGGATGTGGCACAAACTTTTTTGGCTTGATTGAAGTCATCCTGAAATAACGCATTATATCCTGTGGCTCTACCTTCAGCCTCCACACCCTCACATCCCACCACCACTGGGAGATTATAAGATACATGATAGAAAAGCAAGACAGCTCTGTCCAGTCTTGACCTCAGCCTCCCCCAGCATTTGGCTGTTTACATTAAATATCTGATTTTGTCATTTCTTCTCTCTTAGGTGATCTTTTGAAAATGAATTCACATTTTCCATTCTTTCTCCATTATTTCTGACTATTAAGCCTCCATAAACCCAGGGAGTTGCTTGGATCTTTAAAACAAAACAAAACAAAACCACATAGACATCCCAAAGCAGAAAAATAAAGGGGAAGGAATTCCTGGCCGGCAATAGAGAAGAAAACCCAGTGATCTGTTGCTATTTTGTTCTTTCATATCATTAATGCCTCTCATATCATAATATTCTTTCATATCATTAATAAAACAGGGCTACACATTCCAAAAAGAGCAATAAAGCAAAACGCCAATGAAATCTAATGAATATTTTCTCAAACTTGAATAAAACAGAGTCCATGAATAACTGAACTACCCTGTTCAACAAAAGTCATGATACTGTGGCCTTTTGGAGAGGAGCTGCAAAAGGAAACAGCATTTTTAGCAAGCAATCAGCAATAATGCCCATTTTCTTCTTCCAGGTTATCACTGAAAACACTTTTTTTAAACATATACTTGTATCTGTGCCACTCATTGTGTTTTTGGAAATATTTAACTGCTCTATGCCTCATATTTTTAATTTGTAAAAGGGATATAGTAATAGTAACATTCCTCTGGGGTTTTTATAAGGAATAATAGAATTCATTCATGTAAAGTTTTCAGAAGAAGGCCTGACATATAGCAAATTAGCTATAATTATAAGACTGTCAGTCAGGATTTGAAAACAGATTCTTGGGTCATGCCTCTGACCTACTGAATCAGAATATTTAGGAGTGAATCTTGCCAATGGAAACCATACTGCTCCTCAATTTCATGTAACAAGCATGTTAAACATAATCCATCAAAACACTGACCCAAAGAAATCCCATTTTTCCCCCTTCTAGTTTCTCCTTCTATACAAGAAAAGATCATGTGTATTCTGAGCATTTTATTTTTATTTCTTAAGACAGTTCACTTTCTGAGATAAAAGAGTACTCCCCCATCCCAGGAATATAGCTTTTACATTTATTAGCAACCCATGGTGTGGAACATTTTCAAAAGTGCTTTCTAAAGACTTTATAGAATGCATCTATGGGTTTCCTTTTATCTACATGCCTATTTTCCACCTCAAAGAACACTAATAAATTAGTAATTTCCACTTGTGAAGCCAAACTTCATTACCTGCAACCTCCGAAAGTTACTTTTAGGCATGTGCTAAAGAGCTCAGATGCTCGAAAGGGATGACTTTGAATCTTTGACAAAGTTCCTTTTTGAATAAGACTGTAAATAAGATCACCACCAACATGAGGAGAAGGTGAATGCCAAGTCTCATTTCTGGGAAGGTGGTGCATATTTTATTGTGCCATGTTGATTTCAATGTTGTAGCAATAATTAGACTTCAGTAATTAGATGCACAAATCAGCACTCTGTCATCATAAGCACATTAAGAGGGTGACGAGTTCAACTCAAGTGATTTCCCACCAGGTATGGCGGCCATAATATTTTCTTAATTTTCTGCTTTCAAAGAACCAAGAAAATGAATGTGCGAGCCTTGCTTATATGGGGAAAATGAGCCAAGAGCAAGGAGATTTTGTCTTGTCTTCATCTCCCACTCACACAAACTGTTCAAGATTTGAACTAGGAAAGCACAGCATTTGTCAGCAGGAGGTTTGGGAAAGGCGGGCTGATTTTTCTGATGTACGCCAAAGGAACCTATCTTTTCCTTGACCTCAGTTTGAAATATAACAATCCTGGGTTAAAAGTGAACCTCCACTAGATGACAATCACTGCTTAAAATGGGTGCTACAGTTGCCCTCACTGTTTTGAAATCTTAATAACAGTCCCATAATAGACACACTATTCTTCTTAGAGTTATTTATTTTCCCTGCAAACCTTTCTAGAGAGTAATTTTAAATGCTTCTATTCTTTAGCTAAAAAAGATTATCTCTTTCTCTCCTAGAAAATCCTAAGCTTTCTTTTTCAGTCCCTGCAATAGGAGTTTCCATATACAAATGAGACTGACTCTGAGTGACAATGCTTGGTGACAGTTTAACAAACAATGCTTTGCTATTTTTTTCCTTCTCCTTTTTTCTTGAAGCTTGGCATCACAGCTGTTTTAAACTCTTCCTCTCCAAGCAGTGGTGGTGTTATCCAAAGCCTGAAAACATTTACTGCTGCTGGGTCTAAAATATTTAAAATACAGAGCTCATTTTCGAACAGGGAATACAAAGAAGGGGGACAAAATGAAACACTCCCCTCCAAGATGTTAAGCAGATGCAATGGTGATAAATCAGTGTTAAGAATGCAGGAGAGAAAGGCCACACGGGACACGTGTTTCCTAGAAAAGCATTTAGTGTCTGGGCATTCCTCCTTCCAGGATGTAGTGCCCAGTTCCTCTTTAGAGGTGAACCTCTAACACAGGGAAAACAAACATTTCAACCACATTAACCTCAGGGTAGATTTTGACAAACAGCTTAAATTTCCCCTTTTCACAGCCTAAGTGAGATGCTGGAATCTCAGATGGAGATAAGATTCCAGAAAGTTCAAAGTGAAAGTCTTATCAGACTTCTAAGTGGGGCCCAAATTATTTGAATCAATGACTGTGCAGTAAAGAGTAGGCTAGGAAATCTCAAAATCTTTTCGATCTGTGGGGAAACTTAATTTCTTAGAATTTAGAGTCAACTACTCACATACTCATGGGAATTCACATAATTTCTCAGATCATATAGTTACCTGGTTCTTAAGCTAACTAAAATTGTCCTTCAAGGGACAGGTGGAAATTTTAAAACATTTCAAAGATATCCTGGGAGGCACCATCACGGAGGAGAGCGTCCTCACTAAATTTGATCTACTCTGTTTCTTAAGAGTGACTGAGATAACTGTGACGCACAAAGCAGCCTTTTGCCAAGCAAGACTCAACTGAATGTAGCTGATAATGTCACCCCATATAGACTTTTTCACTTTAAAGACACTCTTTCTCCTACTAGTGCTCCCAAAGAAGCATTCCCTGATTTACTGTGCCTAATAAGACAGATCCTGGACACTTTGCCCTTTCTTCCTCATTTACTCAGCAAGGTGACTGGGATTTGGGTTTAAGGGCCTCATTTACAAAATCTCATGAGCTGTATTCTATACAACCCTGCAAAAAGGAATGAGGCAAGGTCCCAGGCGAAGTCAACGTATGTGCTACATTTCTACAAGGCTTTTATTGACAAACGCTTTCTTAGAAAGGCAGTTCATTTTAAAAGGATGCCCAATAAACATGCACTGGTCATCACTGAACATTTTCAATAACAACCACTCAAAATTTACCCTTAAAGTCCACAGCTGACACAATGTGCTCTCCTTTTATTGATGCCAGGATATGGAGCAGACAGATTTCCCTGCTTGATTGTAATCCCATGGAAATGTTTCTTTCTTGAGCAAGTCTCATGTAAACAAGCTGCCATTGCATTGCTTCCTTCTGCAGCGTTGTGAATTGCACGAGACACTTCTGAGAGTAGAGTGTTTCTCAGAAGTCTATTATAAACTAAATGTGAAGTACGGAAATTGGCTCAACAAAATTAGTATATCATACAATATTCTCTTAGATACTAGGGCAACAAAAATAAATAACTAAGAAAGACTCCTGCCCTTCAGAAAGCTAACCTAGTTGGAAAGAACAACAGAAACAGAAATGTTGTTCTTAGGCACTTGTGATAAAACTTTTGATGCCATAATCCATGGGGGATTCAGGAAAGGGCCTGACACTTCTCTATCAGAGAGCTGATTCCATAGGTGGATTTTACATAAGGTACTCTACCTGGGATTTGGAAGCTATGACAAGTTAGATCTTGGGAGTGAGAGACTCTGGATGATGAAACAATACTTAAAATATTTAAAGCAATTAGCAGGAAGATACTGTTAAAACTGAAGACATATATTAGTGACCATATATTAATGAACAGAATATCCCACTCCAAAACATGCCTCTTTGGCATATTGATTATTTTGAGCTGGTTATTTTTGAGAAAAGGCAGACATAGGAGAAGTTCTGAAAACTGGGTAGCAGTTACCCTTTTGTAAGAGACCTTTTTACATTTGTAAGGGAAATCTCCATTTGTAAGGGTGTCTCCCTCTCTGTACTAAGAAGAGAAGGATGACTCTAAAGCTCTAGAAACAAGTTTTATCAAAGGTGAAGGTGAAAGCTTAAATCTATACAACAACCTTACCCTCATTTACTGTGCTTTTCCTGGTAACCTCCCACAACTGGCCTCTTCCGCCACCCCACCCAACACCTTCTTTTGCCTTTAGTTGGAGATGTTATTTAAGATGATGGCTTGGGCCATTTCAGAGAGTTACTCAGTTTTCCTAGGTCTCTCATGTATACTGGAGGTATACATGTTATTAAAATTTTGTTCGTTTTTTTCATATTAATATGAATCTCAGCTAAGAACCTAGAAGGGTAGAGGGAAAATTATTTTTCCTCCCCCACACCATCTACCAAAACTTGGGCACATGCTTTTGTAGTATCCAGGGTAGACAAATGTAACTAATATCTAATTTCCAGAGTTAGTTAATGGAGAAGACTAGAGTAGGACAGGAGCATCCCTACATACATTTTGTCCAGGGCACTATGCTCTAGGATGTACTTCCAATTTCACTGTAGCTTTTATTATACTAATTTTGTCTTGTTTTGTGTTTTGGAAGTAATAAGGTGACTGTGAAGTTACTTAGCAGAGAGTATCTCTGGCACATGGACATTTCTATAATTTGAGAAGAAAACTCTTGGGCACGGCCGTTACAGCTTATTCGAATTATATAATGGCATTGGGGATGAGAGTAATGTTACTAAGAACTGGAATGCAGTCCCTGTTTATGGAATGCACTTAATGCAGTGGAAACATTTTTGAGCCATAGTTTATACTTTCAGTTTGCAGAATTATACTAGGCTTATCCCTGGGAATGTTCTCTTCGGTTTCTATATGTCTTGCCCTAGAGCTGGTCCAGAGTGATGAGTGAGAGAATGAAAATGGGGCAAGAATGTAAATTTTCAAGGTGAAAGTGGGAATATGCCGCCCAGCATCTAAGAAGAGCAATGGTATATAGAAAGCCTTTTTATCATCATAAAGAAGTAGGGATTACCTGGACAATACTAGGAAAGTGAAGAAGATGAAAAATTGCTAAGTTATAAATAGTAGACTTGCTTTTAGAGCCAAAACATGGGAAAGATGGGATCCAAAATTCTTCACAGAGCAAAGCAAGGTTCAGGTTCAAACTTCACCACTTATTAGATGTGACCTTGGACAAAATGCTTAATCCCTTTACACCTGTAAAAGGAAAGTCAAAATGGAGCTGGTATCACTAAGAGAGCTCTCTAAAATGGACCCAGAAGGCCACTGAGGAAGTGTGACTTGTGTACATCTTAACCCGGATGGAACCTGACCTTTTGATCTCTTATTGTTTCAGCAGGCATCTAGAACATCTGCCAGAAACTCAAGATACTTATCGGACACTTACCCTAAAATAACTCGTGACAGTCTATCTACTCATCAAACCCTTACCCTAAAATAACTTGTGACAGCCTATTCTTTAAAGACAAATATTTCCTTTCCTGCATCAGAGTCAATCACAACTCTCTCCAGACAACTTATCAACCTAATGGCTTTTGTCTTTATAAGACCCTGACTCTTTCTCTTCCCTGATCTTACCCAAATCTGTTTCCTGAATTGCAGTTTTTAAGACCCCAAATAAAGCTCTTTGTCCTTTGTAGTCTTGATACTGATTATTGTTCGACACACCTCAGTTCCCTCACATGTAACTAATGTGTAGAATCTGCCCCAGAGTCGTCATGTTGATTAAATGAAATTGTATTTGAGAAAAGTATTTTGTAAGATGTGAATTATTATTGACGGTGGATATGTAACTAAATTGTGATGTGAATGACTGATTTCTTTTCTCCTTGCCCATTCCTACCTCCCCCAGGCAGGTGTTTCCTTCTTAATTAAAAATAATGTCTACTTAAGAGAATATTAGCCAATATGTGGCTGGGGGACAGGGAAAGTTTGGGGCAGGGTGTTATTCTTGTTCACTCAAGTTATATGAGGAAAGAATATATGTGTAACCTTACTAGAAAGATGAAGCAATCACTGGTGTCTCCTTTCCTTTACTTATTTAGTCTTATTAGCTCCTGGTATGGAATGTCAACTCAAGGTACCCCTTGTCCTTATATGGCTCTTAATGAAGAAATGAAATTTCCACTCCAAAACAAAGATGCCTGTCCTGCCCTGTGTCAAGCACAGAACTCCCCACAGTTGCTTTGCTCTGGCTTCCAAAACCATGAGTAGTCTTATCTGTTAGCTATAGAAACTAGTTTCTAATCCTCTAGACCATAAGTACATTCTGATAGTAAAAAGAAATAGACTAACTCCTTATGAATCTAAGCTTTCATACAAGGATTTCTTTTTCTGACCACCTAAATTCACAAATGTTCTCTCATTCCAAGCCTTTTTGCGCTTAAACATTTTCTCAGTTGCTACCCTGCTCTTATGTGTCCTACTGATTGGTTTGAGATTCACCAGATAATTTTAACCGCAACTCTCTACTTCCTATTGATTCTGTGTAAGTTTAGACTTGGACTCTTCCTTCTTAAATTTAAAAATAAAAAATCTGGTGTGAACCATGTTTCTCCTGTCTCTTTTAAACGTAACAACATTTCTTATAAGTCAGGGTGTGGTTACTGTACTTGGGCTGTAAGCATGGTAGACCCTTCCCCCAATCACCAAATCAGTTTTCTTTAAGTATATTCAATCTCAAAGTTATTTTGAAGTGGTTAATTGCTCAGAACTTGAACACCTAAAGGGAATATTTCTCAGGCTACAGTTATATGAATATGATGATAATTCTCATGGAGGAATTTAAAAACTTTTATTAAAATATGAGCTATCTTTGGCACTGGCTTATTACCTTTGGCCAGAATATTAATATGCTATTAACATAAACACATTATTTATATACCATTAAAAATAATCCCAACACATTAAACAGTTTTTTACTATGACTACTTAGTGACACTGACTTATTCTGCAATGTTAGAATTGGTAAAGTTTCTTACTTTCTCTCCAGAACTTCTGATTGTTATATTTATTTCTAATCTGGAGATATCCCTGGTGAAGTTAAGTTGTGAACTAAAAGAAAATAATTGAATTAACAGACTAATGAAGACAGAAAAATAGGAATAAGTTCTAAAACTGATTGCAGTAGAGGGAAAGAGATTAGGGTGGGGAGAGGGAATGTGAGAAGACATCTTGAAAAAGGCACTTACCAAGTGAAACTGAAACCAAGCCCCCCTAAAACCTAGTTCCCTTGCCAAATTTATGATTAATCTCTTTACCTACAACTTTACTTCCTTTCTTGTCCTGCCCCTGTTACCCTCAGGATTGAGGAGTATCAAAGAAAAGGGGTGATTGAAACTGAGTAGGACCCTGCAGGGCCTTCCCAGGTACAAAAACTCTTCGTGCCCCTCATTTCTTGTTTGTAGAAAAAAGGCTTTAGTCTCCTAGGCCTTCACTGAATTCCAAAGAGCAGACTCAAGCAGTTACTAATTAGGGAAGTGAGGGAACACAGAAACAAAGAAAAAGAGTCAAGCAAGAAAAGTAATGATAGCTTAAACAATAGGTCAGTAATAAAACAGAGTCCTAGTTCCTCCTCAAGGGACATACATAATAATCTAACACATATCTTTGACTTGTTCTGCAGAAAACAAGACCTCCACCCTGGTGGAGGAGGTGACCTCATGCTGACCAGCACAGTAGACCCCAGACTGGTTGGAACCGGAAGGTTGATAGTTAAGATTCCTGAAACATCACCTTGTCACCTCACCGCCAACCAATCAGAAGAAAGTCCATGAGCTGCAACCCTCACCCTGAATGTTGCCTTTAAAAACCCTTCCCTAAAAAAAAAAAAAAAAAAAAAAAAACCCTTCCCTGAAAGCCATCAGGGAGTTCAGGTCTTTTGAGCATGAGCTGCCCATTCTCCTTGCTTGGCAACCTGAAATAAACACTGTAATTTCCTTTATCACAACCCAGTGTCAGTAGATTGGCTTTGCTGTGTGGCAAGTGAGCAGCCCCAAGTTCAGTTTGGTAACAAAATTAGATGTCCTAGTGGAGCCATTACTCATAATCTAAAAAGACAACTAAGAACCAACTCCTGGTGTTTATCACAAAATACATCCATGGGAAGATGGAAGACTAAAACAAGCACTGTCAGGGAAAGGCAATGAGCCATTGCTGTTTTGTGCTCCTTTGCTAAACTGCTAGAAACTACAACATGGCTCTCATACTAAGCTGAAAGCTCTCAGCTCCTCAAATGTGTCTTATAAACCCATTCCATTGAACTGTTTAGGTAAATATGTAGCAGAAACAAAAATAGTCTTGAAAAAACTTCTGTTTCTGTTTGCTTTTTGCTTTCTCCCTTCTGGGGTGACAGTTCTCTCTGTAAACCGCTTTAGAAACCTGGTGGCATAGACAAAGAGAACTTACTCAAAACAGCCTGGAGGTGTGCTGACAGGGTGGAGGAGAGACTTGGAATGTATAGCAATCAAGTTGCTAAGGATAAGCGTCAGAATATAATATCCAAAACCAGCTTGCCATTGTATTTCTCAAAATGGATCCATGGTGAACCAGAAAAATTAATCTAAATGTTTTATTAAAGATATAAATAGCATCTTCTCTGCCAGTTTTACAAAGCACAGCAGCGCTAGGGAGACAGCATTTTTAAAGCATTTCTATGTGACTGTGTATAAACACGCAGAGCATTTACTTAGCTTTCAGTTAGCCCTGAAGAATAAAAGTGACTGTCTAGTACAGACAATACTTCATAATACAATTCCAAACAACATGAATTTGTAGATGAATGGTTCTTTTGGAGTTAAGTCTAGAGTCTGCCTTCACCTTCTCCTAAGTCTGCTCCCATCGTTGCCAATGTTTATATTTTTCCTTAATAGTGACCATCTTGATTCACTTAAAAATAACTTGTCAAGCAGTTATTTATGTGCACACTTCTGTGTCATGAGATCAGCAAATGGCAAGCTTCAGATTCTCGTAGAAAGAATGTACCTTGTACACAGTATTGTCTTATTGCAATGGCATGAATTAGGTGAATATGCACATGGTCACATCTGGAAACATCAATCAGCCTCTTGTAACTAGGTCCCTTTATGCAAATTGGAAAGCCTCTTGTATCATGCACATAGAGGACTGATCATTTGGTCAACATCAAAGGATTAACTCACTATATTGTTGAATTACCCCAGTACTGTAAATTTTTAATTTTAGTCTTCATAAATTTAAAAACAAATGTTAACTGCTTGATAGATTTGTTCTAGAATGTATTTCAATATAACCTGGCTTCCTAAATGCAATGCAAAAGTGATGGCTTAGTAGAAAGTGCCCTGCATCCTAATCCTAACTCTTTCTAGTTATATGGCCTTAGATAAATAATTTATCTCATCCATCATTCACTGTCTTTATCTGCAAAATGGCAGTGTGTTCACCCTAAGTGATTCCAGATTATTTTAAAAACAGTTTAATACCTCAAGATTTATCATATTATATTTTGAGAAACCAGCTATTATAATACTCCTTTGGCTAATTTTATGATGATTTTATAATCTTCAATGTTTTAATATGTACTAAGTTTTTAGGTAGAATAACGCCTCCCCTTCCGGAGATGTCCACATCCTAATCTCTGGAACTTCTGACTATGTTACTATAAATGGCAAAAAAAGGGATTTCAGATGGTGAATGGAATTAAAGCTGCTACTCAGCTGACCTTAAAGGGAGATTATCCTGCATCATTCTGCTGGGTCCAATACAACACAAGCATCCTTAAAAGTAGGTAACCAAGACAGAAGACTCAGTATCAGAGTAATGTGATGTGAAAAGAATTTGGCTGGCCATTACTAGCTTTGAACATGGAAAAAGCCATGAGCCAAGGGATGCAGGCAGTCTGTAGAAGCTGGAAAATTTAAAAAAACAAAAAAACAAAAACAGATTCTCTCCTAGAGCCTCCAGAAGGCAGGCAGGCATGCTGACACCTTGATTTTATTCCAGTGAGAGCTATACTGGACTTCTGAACTACTAAATTATGAGACAGAGACAATAAACTTGCATTTTTTAAAGCCACCAAGTTTATGGTATTTTGCTACAGCAGCCATAGCAAACTATATACCAAGTTTCCACTAGTGTGGAAAGTGATTTAGGTATTGTAGATTTAACCTGAATTTAGCTTGTCCAAATTTCCAGGTGAGTGCTTATGTTAGTGGTAATATAACTGTGCCAACTATTGTGCCCCCAATCTCAGCTAAGTATAGTGGCTACAGTCACCTTCCCAGAGTGGGAGTGGGGTGAGGGCTGCAAAGGTTTGAGGAAGCCATTTATTGCTGCTAAACGTTCACCGCTTAGGACAGTTTGGCCATATTTACCAGTTTTGAATCAGTACCTTGGAGAGAGGACAGGACACATTCTTTCTTAATAGATTATTGAGATAGGCCCAAATGATGAATTACTCAGTGGTGAAGCCCTCTGTCGAGATCTCTGAGATTTGGGGAGTGACGGGGCTATCATAACCTGAGAAGGAAGTATAAAGTCATCTCCATTCTGAAGCAGTACTTTTCTCACCATCAAGTGCCCTCACCTGGCAAAGCCAGTTGGAGCCAAAATGTCAGATTTTCTCTGAGCCAGTGCAGCATACCACACGAAGCTTCTGTGAACTTTCTTAGTCTGAATTGCCTTCCTATGTCTCCCCGTGTGCTAATCTCAATATCTGACTTGAATGTCATAGTCCTTGCTTATAATCTGTCTTCACAGTCCAGCAACCCTCTTGCCTTAGAATAAAGGCAAACTGAGCTCACTACTAGAAGGCTTGGATAGAAGATGGTATGGGTTAAAAAAAAAAGTCAGTGTGCGTTATTCATTCATTCATTCATTTAATAAACAATATTTATTTATTGCCTATTCATAAGCCATGCATGGTTCTATGTGCTAGAGATAAGCTAAGTTGACTACGACAAAATTTTGCTTTCATGGGCATCTTGTCGGGGGAAGTAAGCAATAAACAGCTAGCCAGATAGATAGAGCTATAATATCGAACAATGGTGATTACCATAAAATGCAGAAGCAAGTGAAAAGACTAGTCTAGATTATATATTATGCTGTCTGCCAAATATTTATAGTTCTCCCTCCACACAGGCACAAGGTCAGACTGCAGTGGTTGGGGAATGGTCATGTGATTAGGTCTAGTTATGAGATCTGAGTGGCGCTGATGTGACTCAAAGCTGAGCATTTAATTACCAATGTGAGAACCACCAGGGCTCTCCTTCCCTCTGGTATAGCAACTGCAATGTTCAAAATCGTAGAAGCTCCACAGTCTGGGTCTCTGAATGACTCCTGCTAACCATTGTGGATAAATAGTGAGTTGTAAAATAAAACTTTGTTGTTTTATGCCACAAATATTTGTCTTTCCCTCCACAATATAATCTATCTTACTCTGACTGATAAAGATATTCAGGGAATGCATGACACAAAGGAGCTGAAATTTCATCAGAGACATGACTGATAATAATTGAGCAACGTTAAGTTCTGGAGTAAGAATATTTCAGACAGGGGAAATAGCTAGTGTAAGGGGCTTAGAGATAAGGCACAAGCCAGGCTCGAAGAAAAGTGCTGCACAGCTCTGAACCAAGCTTGGACATGGGTCATATCTCGACAATGCCAGTTGTCTTTTTTCTTCTTGCCTACTAATTTTTATTTCTTCACATGTTACTATTTATTTTGAAAAACATGGTAGATGTTTGAACCAGGATTTTTAATTCTTAGAACTCCAACCCAGAAATATAGCTCAGGACCTTTTTTCTTACCTATACAATTATTCTAATCAGGTGCAGTCACTTTTTGTCACTATCTTTACACTCTGGCCTAAGTTCTTCTCATAATTTTCTCTGTAACTTTGGGGCAATGCTTAGGAGCTCATGTAGCCTCTGATTCACTTCAATGTCATCATTTTTAATCCCTTTATTTATTAAATAAATATTTATTTAAAAACTACAATATGCCAGATTCTGTGCACAGAATCTGGTGAAGAAAGATAGAACTTGCAGGGTAGTGGAGAAGACAAATATAATCACACAAATTCAATGGAAAATGACAACAATGATAAATGTAATGGAATAAAGGTATGTTGTTCTGAGAGTACATAATAGGGGGATTTGAATCTGCCTGGAAGGTCAGAGAAGACTTGCCTAGAAAGTGAAGCTTGAGTTTACATCTCATAGATTGAGGAGGAATTAATCAGGTGAAGAGTGGATGAAAATATTTGCTAGGAAAAGGGAACTTCAGCTCAAACCTTCTGTGGTGGGAGAGAGCACTGAGGATAGAAAAAAACTGAAAAATATCCAGAATGGATAAAATAAGGAAATTTATGGGATGTCTTTCATGAGAGGAGATGGGTAGGGCAAGCATGGAGGAGGAAAGCGATGCATGGCAGTGTTTGGGAACACTACCTTTATAATAAAAGTTATGGGAAGCCACTGGAGGATTTAAGTGGGTAGGAGGAAAAATGACTATAATCAAATGTGTTTTTTAAAAAAATGTTCAGGTCACAGTGAGGAAGATGGATTAGAGGAAGGCAGGAGCAAATGTGGATAGGTCGTCATGGCTGTTGCCTAAGACCAATTAACAGATGATGACAACTTTGATTGGGGCATTGTGATGGGAATAGAGAAAAGTGATGAATTCCAATGTGTTTCGATGAGGTGAATTTTATGACATTTGGTAAAGAGTGAATATGATGGAGGAAGAGGGAATTTTGAGGATGACAGTTTGCAATCTGAATGGTGATGCCATTAACTAAAACTGGAAACACTGGAAGAGAACAAAGCTCTGAGGAGGTTTCATGTTGACATACTGAATTTGAAGGACCTTTCAGACAAACAAGAGGGGATAACAAATAGACAGTTGGAAATACAGATCTGGAACTCAAATAAAGGGCTAAGCTAGATATATAACTTTGTGAGTCATTTGCTCCTAGGTGGTAGTTGAAGCCAGGGGCAGGGCTGAGACTGCCTAGGAGACATCTTAGAAAGAGGAGGAGCAAGGGTGGGAAGCCAGGGAAGATTAATGAAAGATTAGCAGAGCAAGTAGAGAAGGAGCAGAGGGGCAGGATTAGAGCTAGAACTGGATCCGGACACATGTCAGGAGGTCTGGGTTCTATCCACCATGGTCTGGGATCAAGGTTTTAGAGAGTTTGTGCTCCAGTACACAAGTTCTCAGTAAGAGAATTTACTTCACAAATTAATGATTCAGATTATCTGAACTGAGAAGGAAGGACAGTTCCCTTCTCTGAAATTAGCTATTGCTCTTTTCCCCACAAGTTGCCCCAAGCTTGAGTGTTTATATATCACAGACTCATTCTAAGAACATGACCACTGTCATACAGTGCACTCAGGGATGTGCAGGGGATTAACATACCTATGGGAACAGGAGACCAGGTAGCCTTATGTTTTAGGACTGAAATAAAGCAATAACTTACTTAGAAGATAGACTTCCACCAGATGCAGTATTTGGAACATATGCATATATGTTCCAAGCAAACAAGCAGATATCTCCATTGCTTTCAAAACAGATGTTTAAGAAAAGAGAATACTATGTATTTGTGCGGGAATTTCTCAGACACTTATAGAACTTTTATAGACTCTGCTATCTGATTTCCCAACCAACAGAAGGTTAATTGCATCCAATTATAAAAATTAAAGAACAGGCTTACAGATACTAATAAGAATGGATGACTAGAAACCTGGGAAGAGTGAAAAAAAAAAAGAAAATCAATAAAAGATCTTCCTGAGATATCAAGAAACAGAGCTCTTTGGGGCTATAGTGAGAACACACAACCTTTCTTACCCCAATTGCCCGTGAAGTCTTTGCTGTATTACAAGTTGGCTAAATACTTTTGAGTCATCCTGGTGATCCTGAGGTTGAATTATGTTAACTCTACTCTTTAGAAGGGCAGAAAAGCTCATACACATTGCAGATTAATTTCTTAAAAAAAATAAATAATGGCACTTGAAGGAGTAAACTTCAGTTATTTTGAAAATAAATCTTTTCCAAACTTCTCATTTCCATGTGAGCTATAAATATATAAGCATGCTGCAATCAATGCATTAGCTAATAGCATTAGTATTTCCTGCATTTGGACATTAGCTAGAAGTATATTTAAGCCTAGTGAGTTTGCTAGGACCGCCATAACAATGTACCACACACTGGTTGGCTTAAACGACAGAGTAATATTGTCTCAAAATTCTGGAGGACAGAAGTCTGAAATCAAGGTGTTGGTAGGGTTAGTTTCTTCTGAGGGCTTCAAGAGAAGGATCTGTTCCAGGCTTCTCTCCTTGGCTTATAAGGAGAGGCTTCATGTTCACATGGTGTTCTCCAAATTTGGTAAGTTTGTATTCAAATTTAGGGCTCACCCTAATGACTTCATTTTAACTTGTAAAGACCCTATTTCCAAAAGAGGTCACATTCTGAGGTACTGGGGTGAGGATTTCAACATATGAATTTTGGAGGGACACAATATAATCCATTGCACTTGATAAAGATGCAAAATGAATAAGTAAATTAATATATTATATTTTCTATCACCTGTTAATGTTGGTCAAAGACATGCTCTTCAACTTTTATTTTAGTAGTGCTGATGGGTTGCTTTCAATTCACTTGTCTTATCTGTTTCATGATCAAAAGAAGTGTTTAATAATCAATGATTAGCCACTGTGTTTCCATAATACTTATCACAGTCAGCCTGGTGCTCTATTCTTCCATAAATATCCCCTCCTCTAGTTCTCTTGTAATCTTCTTGGGGACATGGGCTATGTATTGATCATTTATGTATGCTTGTTGCATCCAGCACTGTGCTTTGTACATAAGCCATTAATAAGCATTTTATGAGGTGAATTGAATTGAAATGTTAGTTGAGATAATAAGTTTTCTAAGGGACTGTAGAACTGTTTGAAGTTAATTGATTCACACAGAAGACTGCCTTAGTCTCATTCACCAGGGTCTAATTAAATAAGGTAATAAAAAATGGACAAATAGTGGTTCAATTAGACCAATTCTATTTTGTTTCTTGGACATTCACTGGCCCTGAATTTCAGAAGTGATTTTAATGATCTGGGATGATCCAGTCTCATGCCTAAAACAACGAACCCAAGGGTTTGGTGGTCCGACAGTCCTCAAGAGTCAATCCAGTAGCATCTTGTACCTGGGTAACGAGGTTGGCACAATTAAAGTTAATCATACCTGATATAATTTTCTCAGAAGCTACTGAAATGAGAGGAAAAAGTGTTGTATACAGCTTCTACATATTCACTAATTTACATGTTGATTCTGATGTCATTTTTAGGTGATACAGTTTTCAGTTCTAACACCACCTTTTCAAAGATACTTTCCTGATCGCATAATTTAAAGATACCTCTCTATATCATTCATTTTCTACCACTTTATCCTTTAGAAATTTTCTTTTTAGTGCTGACCACTGTTAAATATAATCTTTTATATTTTTGTCTATTATCTTCTGATCCATGCTTCCCAACCCTCTATTTGAATATAAACTTCACAACAGCAGATGCCTAGTCATTATTGCTTACTGATATCTTGTTCATCAACCCTGGCTAGAGTAGAAACTCAATTAATATTTGGTGAGTATGACTCTGCATGACTCCCCCACTCCCGAACCAGCTCTCTGACCTCACACCTTACATATCTCCCCACTATTCATGCCACTTAAGCCCTAACAGTTTCCTTGTTCTTCTTCAAACACATCAGCCACCATGTCCTACCTCAGAGCCTTTGCAGGTATATGTCATGTCATTTACTTGGAAAGTTCTGACCACAGAAATCTGCAGGCTTTGTGCTTTCACCTCTCTTAGGTCTCTTCTCAAAATAATCTATCGTCTTTTCTGCATAAAAGCCCCCTTTGTCTTGGAGACTTTCATGCTTTGTTTGTCTTATTTTTCTCCATAGCACCAGTTACCACCTGACACAGCATACATTTATTTGTTGTACTGAATGCTGTGATGCACCACTTAGATGTCCCTTCAGGAACCAGATACTCATTCTCCAACCTGTGGAGATTGTTACCTGCTCACAGGTTATAAACCTGCTCCACTGGAAATTGGCCTTGGTTAAAGGAAGCTGTCTCACTCAAGGTTTTGTCCCTTCCTAGGGGTAACCCACATCAAGTACATGGTCAGTGCCAAGGCCACCCCAACTCTAGAAATGCCTCTGGGGTTTTCTGAAGCCCTTGTTGCAACTAAGTCTCAGTTTAGCCTTTCCCTCCACCCAAACTTGCTTCACTTGCTCTGACATGTGCTGATCCCTAATAGACTTCCTGCACACAATCTCCATTTCAGAGCTTACACGGACTGTAAGGGCCATGAGAACAGGGGCTTTGTCTACCTGATTCACTCTTATTTCCTGTTGCATCCCTCAGTGTCTAGAACAGTGCCTAAAAGGAGCTTCGTTAATATTTGTTGAGCAAATAAATGAATGAGAAGACAGTCATCTCTCCTCCCAGAGAAGAATTTATGGACATGGATGAATTCTATATGTTTTCACTGGGAGACAATACAGAGCAACTTTCAGGAAGGTTATTCAACTCTGTTGAAGTAGGAATGCTGCCATACTATGAACAACCCCTATGGACGATTTATCCTTCATGTCACAATTCCAGTTTTTAGTGTTTTCACAGAAACATCCAGAGTCACTCCAGTGTTATCTCATAGCTCATTTGACTTTCCTACAAACTATATGAAGAAGGCATTTGAGAAATTATCTCTATTTTCTAAATGATAAAACTGAAGATTAAAAAGGTTAAATTGATTCCTCTAAGGCCACTTGTTATTAGCATATAGCAGAACACCCAAACTCAGGTCTTCTGAATTTTTGTGCTATGTTCTTTTTCATTCTTTTGCTAACAATAAATCCCGTTATTAATGACTGTGTTAATTTCATGTAAATATAAATATTTATAAGCACACACACAGATCTGACTTGCCTAACTTTTATAAAACTTAATGTCCTTGTTTAAGTGACCAGGTATCCTGCTTTGACTAAGACTCACAAATTACTCTGTAGAGTTGAAACAAGTAAAAAATTAAATAAATCTATTTAATTATATCTATTGCTTTTAAGATTCATTTGTGAAGTTCTTAAAACTCACTGCAGGAAACAGTAATCATTATGCCATTGATCTTCAGAAGTATTCCTTCTAAGAGTCACCAATTAGTCCTGTTACTATAGAGATGCCAATATGGCTTGTCAGTATAACTTTCTTGTGTAAGTCTAAATTTAAATAGAAGATATGCACAACATATTTATTATACTACAGATGTATTTTATATTAATATAGAGATCTGTCTTTATGCACCCATGTATAAATACACAAAACAAAAAAATAAATTTAACCAAGACATGTATAATAATTCTAGCTAAGCAGCTTTTAAATTACATTCAGTATTATTGACTTCATAATGGGTCACTTGAATCTCATGGCAAATCAGACTAACATCTAATGATATTAAAATACCAAAGCTGTTTTAGAGAAACATTTTTCTGAGGAATGAGTATACGAACGTGTGGCAGCCATGCCATACGTTCCCATAGACCGCTCAGACCTCCTGCTGGGGTGAGCTCAGTTGACTGGTGACCCTAGCTGCTGTCCTGGATCCACGAAGGCCATACTTCCCATAGACTGCTCTAGTGAATGACTACACCTGGCAGAGGTGCCAAGGCAGGCCAAGCTGGCAAGATGTGGGACTACTCCAACTAGTGGCTTTGGTTCAAGGACTCCACGGTGACCTGGCTAAACCATTCTTGGAACTGTGCAACAGTCCAAGATTCTTTGTACCCAATCCTCCTTCCTTGCCTCTTAACTTCCAAAAATGTTAGATGTGTATTGCTATCTAAAGGATCTCCCTGCCTTGCCTGCTTTTTCCTCCAGTAAATAAATCTCTTAGATGCAATCTAAACCCATATAGGCATTTGCTCCTCAGCAGATGCATACTAATGCAAATGATAAATATTCGTGTATCAGCAGAATGTTCCACTTCCACCTCTCCACTTGGTATACTCAAGCACAAGACCTCAGCATAACTTTCAAAATAACCAACGTTTTGACTGTTCCTCAGTAAGTGTCAAGAAACATCCAGAAATCACTCCAGTGTTATCTCAACCATCACACAGACTATATCCATCCTCAGGATGTGCAAAAAAGAAATTCTTCCTAATGTGGCAATTTTTCATGGTTAATTTTTGGCATGGTTACAGTATGAAAAACGACTGTGGTTGATATTTCTAGAAATGATTGCATGGTATGGATCCGATTGGAGAAAAGTAGTATAATTTTTTTTTGCTTGGGAGGAAAAAAATGATATTCAGCTCTAGATAAAGGAAAGATTTGGGAAAATGGTGAGGCCATTCTCATCATGATAGCTTATAAGAATGTCATAACCACCAGGCAGCTTGTCCCTGCTGGGCATGCTGGAGGGAGAAATGTATCTTCTGAGTGACAAGCTTCACCTTCAGTGATGGACACATGCAGCAGCTTTATTCCCTGATATATAGCTAGTTACATTATAAACCTTATAATGCAATTATAAATAAACCAATTTTTTTTTCTGGAAACCATTTACATTTACTCAGATGTTCTATGTGAAACTGTATGAGAAAATACTCTTTAGTAATAATTGCATCTTGGAACATATTTTTATCAGAGTAAGTACACTGAAAGAGATATGGGCATCTACTCTGTTTACTCCGCTAAACAGCCTTTGGGTAAATTTACCTTTGGGTAAGTTACCATAGGCTCTCTGAGTTAAAGTTCCCTCATGCAAAACAATGTTGTAATCCCCAGCATCCTTCCTTCAAAGAGTTGTGTATATTCCGTATGCTAACACATATATATGGAATCTAAAAAAAAAAAAAAAAAGGTTCTGAAGAACCTAGGGGCAGGACAGGAATAAAGACACAGACATAGAGAATGGACTTGAGGACACAGGGAAGGGGAAGGGTAAGCTGGGACAAAGTGAGAGAGTGGCATGGACATATATACACTACCAAATGTAAAACAGATAGCTAGTGGGAAGCAGCCGCATAGCACAGGGAGATCAGCTCCGTGCTGTGTGACCACCTAGAGGGGTGGGATAGGGAGGTTGGGAGGGAGACACAAGAGGGAGGAGATATGGGGATATATGTATACATATAGCTGATTCACTTTGTTATAGAGCAGAAACTAACACACCATTGCAAAGCAATTATACTCCAATAAAGATGTTAAATAAAAAAAAGATTTGTGTATATTCAATTGAGTTGAAGTGTTTATAAGGGCCATGTAAATGAGCAAAATGTACAAAAATAAAAAATATTTTTCTCTTTACAAAAGAAATCTATGTCACAAATTTGACAAAATTTAACCCTTCCAGTATTTCACTTGTTAAAACAAAAATTTCACAATTTAAATATGGGTGGGGGAAGCTCCTTGTGATCTTTTTTGTGTGTTGTACACATGCTTTGTGGTTTTCTATTTTTAATGCAAAGTGTTTGTGTTGGCTAATGTTGGGTAGATCATCCCATTTCCATTTTCAGGCAAGAATATAGATTTTTAGAGGTACCCCGTACAGTTTATAAATAAATGACAAGGATCTAATAAATATCACCCGGAGCTTAAATGTGAGTGCTCCCCCCCTTTTTTTTTCCCAGAACAGGATCCTATAGTGACATTCACATTTCTATTTAATATATTTTATTCCACAAGCTGAAATAACAGCAACAAAATTACAGCAAAATCTTCCAACCCCCAGGCCTCTGTTACCTGCTCACCTTTGCCTGTTGACAAGACCTCCAAATAACCCTTCCCCCTAGCTCTAGTCCCTATTCCTTCATATCACTGTCACATTACATTTCCTAAAGCATCAGTCTGGCAAGGTAAGTCTCCTACTCCGAAATCATCAGTGATTTCCCATTAGATAAAGCTCATCCTCTTTAGACTGACATTCAGAGCTATCTACCATCGGAGTCATACTTCCCTTTTCAGCAATATTTGCCATTATCCTTCTGCATGAACATTTTTCTGTAGGGGAAAAATGGTTTACTCACTACTTTCAGAACTAAGGATGTACCATTCCACCTTCTTATTCCTCCTCCCCCAGAAATTTCATTCCTCCTCAAATATCACTTAACTATTGAACTGAAAGGGTCTTGGGGGATACTTGTCTAAAGTCCTTTATTTTAAACTGAGAAACAGAAAGATTAGGCAGACCTAATTCCTTTAGTGGGTGAAAGCCCCACATTCTAGACCCACAGCTTAGAAATTTGATGTCTATGCTATTTTCACTGTGCCAGCAACCTGCAGTGAGTTGGCAACTAAAATGAGGCTAATACCCAGATCCCATGGATTCTAAAGCAGTGTTCTCTGAGAGTTAACTTAAACGTGACCCCTGTCATTAACCCTTCATGATTAAGCCAGTTGGGAATTCACTCTAGCTTTTCGGAATCCCCATATCACTTTTTCTGTCTCTATAATTCACCTGAATAATAACCATGTAGTACTTTGTGGCATCTCCTAATTTTTCCTATTGATTTTTAAATTACAAAAGTACTACCTACTAGCTATAATAAATTGAAATTGCATGGAGATGTATAAAGAAAAAATGGAAAGACCACTAACTTCTCTACAAGTTAGCCACCAAAGTAACAACTGCTAGAATTTATTATTGTTTAGACTTATTTTTCTGTGCATCTGTAGTTAGTGTACCTAGAAAAAGAACCCAGTCTGTGCTCCACAGAGCTCATATTCAGTCCTTCCCTTACACTCTCTCTTTTGCTGTCTCCCCCAAGTGCACATACGCACGTGTACCCACACACACACGGGCACATGCACACACATTTTAATGTGATCATAATATATATAATCTTTTAGGTTGTTTCCAATGTTTTGCTGTAACAAGCAATTTGATGATGACTATTTCTGCTCTTATATAGAATACTTATATAACATTTATAGGAGAGATTTATCAAAAAGGAATTAGGTCAAATGTATATACACTTAAAATGTAGATAATGTTTTACAAGTTCCCCTCCAAAACTCACCAACAGTTCATATGAGGATTTATTTTTCCTCATACTCAACTGGATGGCTCCAGTTTTTCCCAAGCTGACAACAAATTCTAACATGTTATTATAATATGTATTGTGTACATGAATTGCATTTGTTTGTTTATTTATCTTTTTAGCTGTTTTTAAGCCTTGTTTCTTTTTTCTGTGCATTTTCCTATCTTTTTATTATCTTCAACATTTCTTCCATTCGTTTTCTGAGCTTTCTTTTACATATTTTCCAATGAATTAGCTTTGTTAAATGTTTTTCCCCTTATTTAAAGCTGGAGTGAGAACTTAAGGCAGAGATTTTCTTTTCACCTTTGTCTTTTCAGGGATTTTTAACATAGAACTTGCACAGAGTAGGTGTTCAGTACGTACTTATAGCTTGTTTTTCATGGTAGATTGTCTAGCTGTTAATTTTGAGAGCTAAATTAAACAGAAACAAGAAATAATTGAGAACAGATAGATGAGATTTATGGGCTTGAGAGGATTAGCTGTGTCCATGACAAATTCTTTCTTTAATTTAGCATGGCGTCCATAGAGCCAGGGGTGCAGAGCCTACTGACTGGATAATAAGTTTAAACTCACAGTGGGCTGTAGAAGGACATCAGCTTTAAAAAGTTCATGGAGTTAGGGATATTCATTTCTTTTACTGACCTATGGAGGCACTGCCACTTAGAGAACAATAACCTTCTTCATTACTTATTCCACTGCCTATATCCCTCTTCACTACATAATCATGCACATTTTAAGGCTCCTTCCTATTCTGTTTTCTCACGTGTGAAACTGATACCATGTTTTCGGTAGAAAACATGAACTACACTTAACATCAAGTAAGAGCTAAAGGCATATGCTCAAATCCATTTCCTTTCTCTTGATCAGATGAGAATATGCCCCACTCTTTACATCCACGTGAATGAAAAAATAATAATAAAATGAATATGCATAATGGGTGGAATGAGAGGGAAAAACATAATCTGTACCCTTTTCCTTGAAGCTTGCATCTATCTCAAGAAGGGACTTAGTCTCCTGGTGCCAGCTGCCTCTGCAGCTCAGTGTAAACCTACTTCTTTATATAGCTTAAGGAAGTAGCTACCCAAGAAAAAAAATCCATGAAATCTAACTCAAATGTCTGTCAAATTGAATATTCTTTCTGTTCTTTCACTGAATTATGTACTTTTCAATGAAAAGTATAGGAAGACCTTGGAGAAATTTCCATCATTTCTTAACATCCAGAGCTCTCTCCAACACTGTCACGAGTTCCTGAGTAGGTTGCTGTTTCTCAGTGTTCCCAGGGAGTATAGACACACATCACTGCTCTTCTTCCCCATCATTTCCTCTGCATCCCCACTCCCACATGACTAATTTCTTCCATTCCATAATATGAACCACTACCCAATTTCTCCATCCCACTCATTACCTTGCTTTGCTGTCCCTTTTCTGTCATATAGACCAACAACCCAAGGATAGAAATTGGTAGTTGCGTATGTGATTCTACATGCTTTATTTATTTCTCAAGAATACTGAGGGAAAGTTTACAGCCTTTCAGCTCACCAGAAGAGTGAACACAGTTCTACTCCTGTAGCTTGAACTTGCTCCTTCCTTTGTGTTACAATCTCTTTCACTCTTCTTGGGTAACGTCTTTACCACCCCCTTGAAACAGCAGCATCTCATCCTAACCCTGCACTACTGTATCACTCCTCTGTGTTTTACTCCAGCTCATCCTTTGCTCTAATTATCTGAATATTTCCCTCTAATACATTTCCCTTTTTTCCTTTTCTCACTTATACTTCAGTGCTTTGGTAATTTTTGTTTTTTAGGAATTACACATTCTTACCTGTCTTCTGAAAGGCCCTTTAGGCAGCAGCCCTTGATAGTTCTTATGCTGGTTTGTTACATAAAGGTTTCTAAAAGAATTGTTAGAGAGCCTGTGAGCTCTGTGATTTATGACTATTGCTCAAGCAGTAGCATAGCTGGAAGAATTGAACAAAATACAGAATCTCAAGGGAAACAAAAAGCTAACGTAAAATGCCATAAACCTCTAGTTTCAAAGGGCTCTTTACAATAATCTAGTCAAGACTCAGTATTTTATATAAGAGGATACTGCAGCTCAAAGATGATAAGTAATTTACCTAAGGTCATACAACTAATGGGTAGCGGAATGAGGAAAAGGTAACTGCACCCAAGTCTCCTGCTTACTTAGGTTCCTTCCCCTATTTCTTCCATTACAATCACTTCACCCTTTTTCAAGGTCCAAAATCAAACGCAAGCTACATGAACCCTCTCTCATTTATCTAGGGGTACACAGATCTCTGGCACACATCAAGGGAGTTACTTTCCACGGAAGGGAAGTTGGTCTGAGAGCAGCTCAGGAGCTCACAATTGCATTGTTTTAAGAGCAAACTGCCTCTCTGTTCAGCCTTCTAAATTATAGGGGAGGAAGAATCCAAGCTCCTAATAGTTTTAAATAGACTGCATTGAATGGCATGCTAACTATGAATAACCGTGCCATCCAGGAGAACCTCATCATCATGCTGGCAGACAGGGACTTGGGGCCAGAGCCAGAAGGGAGCTGATGACTCTCAGGGTCCTTGCCCAACTCTAAACCAAAGAAGAAGGCAACAGAGTTTCAAACTGCCTTCCTTTAATAACATTACCAGTTTTATGCTTGGAAAAAGGAGACCTGACTAGTTACTCTGGGTAGTTCATGAGAGCTGCGTGCAAGCATTTTCATTGGATTTGCAAAGCTGCTCTCCAGATCTGTTTCAAGATTGCAAGACAATTGGAAAGGGGAGTGGGAGAGAAGTGGATGAAGAGGGCGCCTCCCCAACTAATAATAACATCCATTTCAGGAAGGTTCATACTTATGAGTACTTACGTCCATGAGGGCAAGCTTCCTTGGACAGAAAGTGGACCTTACTTATTTTAAGGTACCTTATGCATACTATGATTGGTGCCTTGCTTTTTGTTTTCCCTCTATGTATTTAGGGGCTTAGTAAGAAGGGATCCTGAGGGACGGAAGGGAGCATTTTTAACTGTAGACTCCAGGTGTTCTTTTTTTTAAACATCTTTATCGGAGTATAATTGCTTTACAATGGTGTGTTAGTTTCTGCTTTATAACAAAGTGAATCAGCTATACATATACATATATCCCCATATCTCCTCCCTCTTGTGTCTCCCTCTCGGTCTGAAGTCCAAGAGCCTGATTCCTCCAGCTCTGTTTTTCTTTCTCAAGATTGCTTTGGCTATTCGGGGTCTTTTGTGTTTCCATACAAATTGTGAACTTTTTCGTTCTAGTTCTGTGAAAAATGCCATTGGTAGTTTGATAGGGATTGCATTGAATCTGTAGATTGCTTTGGGTAGTAGAGTCATTTTCACAATGTTGATTCTTCCAATCCAAGACATGGTACATCTCTCCATCTGTTTGTATCATCTTTAATTTCTTTCATCAGTGCCTTATAGTTTTCAGCATACAGGTCTTTTGTCTCCTTAGGTAGGTTTATTCCTAGGTATTTTATTCTTTTTGTTGCAATGGTAAATGGCAATGTTTCCTTAATTCCTCTTTCAGATTTTTCATCATTAGTGTATAGGAACGCAAGAGATTTCTGTGCATTAATTTTGTATCCTGCTACTTTACCAAATTCATTGATTAGCTCTAGTAGTTTTCTGGTAGCATCTTTAGGATTCTCTATGTATAGTGTCATGTCATCTGCAAACAGTGCCAGCTTTACTTCTTCTTTTCTGATTTGGATTCCTTTTATTACTTTTTCTTCTCTGATTGCCACGGCTAAAACTTCCAAAACTATGTTCAATAATAGTGGTGAGAGTGGACAACCTTGTCTTGTTCCTGATCTTAGAGGAAATGGTTTCAGTTTTTCACCATTGAGAACGATGTTGGCTGTGGGTTTGTCACATAAGGCCTCTATTATGTTGAGGTAGGTTCCCTCTATGCGTACTTTCTGGAGAGTTTTTTATCATAAATGGTTGTTGAATTGTGTCAAAAGCTTTTTCTGTACCTATTGAGATGATCATTTGGTTTTTCTCCTTCAATTTGTTAATATGGTTTATCACATTGATTGATTTGCGTATATTGAAGAATCCTTGCATTCCTGGGATAAACTCCACTTGATCATGGTGTATGATCCTTTTAATGTGCTGCTGGATTCTATTTGCTAGTATTTTGTTGAGGATTTTTGCATCTATGTTCATCAGTGACATTGGTCTGTAGTTTTCTTTCTTTGTGAAATCCTCGTCTGGTTTTGGTAGCAGGGTGATGGTGGCCTCATAGAATGAGATTGGGAGTGTTCCTCCCTCTGCTATATATTGGAAGAGTTTGAGAAGGATAGGTGTTAGCTCTTCTCTAAATGTTTGATAGAATTCGTCTGTGAAGCCATCTGGTCCTGGGCTTTTGTTTGTTGGAAGATTTTTAATCACAGTCTCAATTTCAGTGCTTGTGATTGGTCGTTTATATTTTCTATTTCTTCCTGGTTCAATCTCGGAAGGTTGCGCTTTTCTAAGAATTTGTCCATTTCTTCCAGATTGTCCATTTTATTGGCATATAGTTGCTTGTAGTACTCTCTCATGATCCTTTGTATTTCTGCAGTGTCAGTTGCTACTTCTCCTTTTTCATTTCTAATTCTATTGATTTGAGTCGTCTCCCTTTTTTTCTTGATGAGTCTGCCTAATGGTTTATCAATTTTGTTTATCTTCTCAAAGACCAAGCTTTTAGTTTTATTGATCTTTGCTATTGTTTCCTTCATTTCTTTTTCATTTATTTCTGATCTGATCTTTATGATTTCTTTCCTTCTGCTAACTTTGGGGATTTTTTGTTCTTCTTTCTCTAATTGCTTTAGGTGTAAGGTTAGGTTGTTTATTTGAGACTTTTCTTGTTTCTTGAGGTAGGATTGTATTGCTATAAACTTCCCTCTTGGAATTGCTTTTGCTGCATCCCATAGGTTTTGGGTCGTTGTGTTTTCATTGTCATTTGTTTCTAGGTATTTTTTGATTTCCTCTGATTTCTTCAGTGATCTCTTGGTTATTAAGTAGTGTATTGTTTAACCTCTACGTGTTTGTATTTTTTTACAGATTTTTTCCTGTAATTGATATCTAGTCTTATAGAGTTGTGGTCGGAAAAGATACTTGATACGATTTCAATTTTCTTAAATTTACCAAGGCTTGATTTGTGACCCAAGATATGATCTATCTTGGAGAATGTTCCATGAGCACTTGAGAAGAACATGTATTCTGCTGTTTTTGGATGGAATGTCCTCTAAATATCAATTAAGTCCATCTTGTTTAATGTATCATTTAAAGCTTGTGTTTCCTTATTTACTTTCATTTTGGATGACCTGTCCATTGGTGAAAGTGGGGTGTTAAAGTCCCCTACTATGATTGTGTTACTGTCGATTTCCCCTTTGATGGCTGTGGGCATTTGCCTTATGTATTGAGGTGCTCCTATGTTGGGTGCGTAAGTATTTACAATTGTTATATCTTCTTCTTGGATTGATCCCTTGATCATTATGTAGTGTCCTTCTTTGTCTCTTGTAACAGTCTTTATTTTAAAGTCTATATTTTCTGATATGAGAATTGCTACTCCAGCTTTCTTTCGATTTCCATTTGCATGGAATATCTTTTTCCATCCCCTCACTTTCAGTCTGTATGTACCCCTAGGTGTGAAGTGGGTCTCTTGTAGACAGCATATATATATGGGTCTTGTTTTTGTATCCATTCAGCCAGTCTATGTCTTTTGGTTGGAGCATTTAATCCATTTACATTTAAGGTAGTTATCGATATGTATGTTCCTATTACCATTTTCTTAATTGTTTTGGGTTTGATTTTGTAGGTCTTTTCCTTCTCTGTGTTTCCTGCCTAGAGAAGTTCCTTTAGCATTTGTTGTAGAGCTGGTTTGGTGGTGCTGAATTCTCTTAGCTTTTGCTTGTCTGTAAAGGTTTTAATTTCTCCGTCAAATCTGAATGAGATCCTTGTTGGGTAGAGTAAACTTGGTTGCAGGTTTTTCCCTTTCATCACTTTAAACATGTCCTGCCACTCCCTTCTGGCTTGCAGAGTTTCTGCTGAAAGATCAGCTGGAAACTTTATGGGGATTCCCTTGTATGTTATTTGTTGTTTTTCCCTTGCTGCTTTTAATATATTTTCTTTGTATTTAATTTTTGATAGTTTGATTAATCTGTGTCTTGGCATGTTTCTCCTTGGATTTATCCTGTATGGGACTCTCTGTGCTTCCTGGACTTTACTATTTCCTTTCCCACGTTAGGGAAGTTTTCAACTATAATCTCTTCAAATATTTTCTCAGTCCCTTTCTCTTTCTCTTCTTCTTCTGGGACCCCTATATAAGTCGAATGTTGGTGCATTTAATCTTGTCCCAGAGGTCTCTGAGACTGTCCTCAATTCTTTTCATTCTTTTTTCTTTATTCTGCTCTGCGGTAGTTATTTCCACTATTTTATCTTCCAGTTCATTTATCTGTTCTTCTGCCTCAGTTATTCTGCTATTGATTCCTTCTAGAGAATTTTTAATTTCATTTATTGTGTTGTTCATCATTGTCTGTTTGCTCTTTAGTTCTTCTAGGTCCTTGTCAAACGTTTCTTGTATTTTCTCCATTCTATTTCCAAGATTTTGGATCATCTTTACTATCATTACTCTGAATTCTTTTTCACGTAGACTGCCTATTTCCTCTTTATTTGTTTGGTCTGGTGGGCTTTTACCTTGCTCCTTCATGTGCTGTGTGTTTCTCTGTCTTCTCATTTTGCTTAACTTACTGTGTTTGGGGTCTCCTTTTCACAGGCTGCAGCTTCGTAGTTCCCGTTGTTTTTAGTGTCTGCCCCCAGTGGGTAAGGTTGGTTCAGTGGGTTGTGTAGGCTTCCTGGTGGAGGGGACTGGTGCTTGTGTTCTGGTGGATGAGGCTGGATCTTTGTCTTTCTGGTGGGCAGGACCATGTCTGGTGGTGTGTTTTGGGGTGTCTGTGACCTCATTATGATTTTAGGCAGCCTCTCTGCTAATGCGTGGTGTTGTGTTCCTGTCTTGCTAGTTGTTTGGCATAGTTTGTCCAGCACTGTAGCTTGCTGGTCGTTGAGTGGAGCTGGGTCTTAGCGTTGAGATGGAGATCTCTGGAAGAGCTTTCACCATTTGATATTACATTGAGCCGGGAGGTCTCTGGTGGACGCATGTCCTGAACTTGGCTCTCCCACCTCAGAGGCACAGGCCTGACACCTGGCCAGAGCACCAAGACCCTGTCAGCCACACTGCTTTTGGGAAGTCTCAGGTGTTCTGCCAGTGTTCAGTAGGTTTTCTGTAGGAGTTGTTCCACGTGTAGATGTATTTCTGATGTATTTGTGGGGAGGAAGGTGATCTCCACGTTTTACTCCTCCGCCATCTTGAAGGTCTCTCCCTAGATGTTCTTTTTATACAAACAATCCTAGTATGGAACGTTTGTGATAATGTCGTATGTTTTTTTTTTGCTTGACACACAGGATTATTTCTCATTGGGGGTAAAAAAAAATCTCAAAAATTATATTGCTTTAGTTTAGATTAGACTTGCCAGATAAAATACAGAACATCTAGTTAAATTTGAATTTAAGATGAACAACAAATAAATTTTTAGTACAAATTGTCCCCAAAGTTTCATGGGGTCATAAGTCCATTTTTTAACCATTTTTTAAAAACTGAAGTATAGTTAATTTACAATGTTGTGTTAGTTTCTGGTGTGCAGCAAGGTGATTCACGTATCTTTTTCAGATTCTTTTCCATTATAGGTTATTATAAGATGCTGAATATAGTTTCCTGTGCTATACAGTAGGACCTTGTTGTTTATCTATTTTATATATGGTAGTTTGTATCTTTTAATCCAAACTCATAACTTATCCCTCCCCCACCCTTTCCCCTTTGTTAACCATAGTTTGTTTTCTATGTCTGTGAGTCTGTTTCTGTTTCATAAATAAGTTCATTTGTATCTTTTTTTAGATTCCATATATAAGTAATAGCATATGATATTTGTCTTTGTCTGACTTACTTCACTTAATATGATAATCTGTAAGTCCATCCATGTTGCTGCAAATGGCATTATTTCATTCTACTTTATGGCTGAGTAATATTCTATTGTGTGTATATATATATATATATATATATATATATATATATATATATATATATATATATATATATATATGTATATACCACATCTTCATTTTCCATTCATCTGTCAATGGACACTTAAGTTGCTTCCATGTCTTGGCTATTGTAAATAGTGCTGCTATGAACATTGGGGTGAATTTATCTTAGGGTATTAGAGTTTTCTCCAGATAAATGCCCAGGAGTGGGATTGCAGGATCATATGTAACTCTATTTTTGTTTTTAAGGAAACTTTATACTGTTCTCCATAGTGGCTGTACCAATGTACATTCACATCAACAGTGTAGGAGGGTTCCTTTATCTTCACACCCTCTCCAGCATTTATTATTTGGAGACTTTTTGATGATGGGCAGTCTGACTGGTGTGAGGTGATACCTAATTGTAGTTTTGATTTGCATTTCTCTAATAATTAGGGATGTTAACCATCTTTTCATGTGCCTACTGGCCATCTGTATGTTTTCTTTGGAGAAATGTCTGTTTAGGTCTTCTACCCATTTTTTGATTGGGTTGTTTATTTGTTTGATATTAAGCTGTATGAGCTATTTGTATATTTTGGAAATTAATCCTTTGTCAGTTGCATCATTTGCAAATATTTTCTCCCTTCTGTAGGTTGTCTTTTTGTTTTGTTTATGGTTTTCTTTGCTGTTCAAAAGCTTTTAAGTTTAATTAGGTCCCATTTGTTTATTTTTGTTTTTATTTCCATTATTCTAGGAGACGGATCCAAAAAGGTATTACTGAGATTTATGTCAAAGAATGTTTGACATAACACATAAAGAGTGCCTATGTTCTCCTCTAGGAGTTTTATAGTATCTGGTCTTCCATTTAGGTCTTTAATCCATTTTGTGTTTATTTTTGTATATGGTGTTAGAGAATGTTCTAATTTCATTCTTTTACATATAGCTGTCCAGTTTTCCCAGCACTGTGTATTGAAGAGACTTGTCTCTTCTCCATTGTATAGTCTTGCCTCCTTTGTTGTAGATTGACCATAAGTGTATGGGTTTATTTCTGGGCTTTCTATTCTGTTCCATTAACCTATACGTCTGTTTCTGTGTATAGTCTGAGGTCAGGGAGCCTGATTTCTCCAGCTCCATTTCTCTGTCTCAAGACTGCTTTGGCTATTTGGAGTACTTTGTGTTTCCATACAAATTTAAAAAATTGTTTTCCTAGTTATGTGAAAAACGCCATTGGTAATTTGATAACGACTGAATCTGTAGATTGCCTTGTGTGGTATGGTTATTTTAACAATATTGATCCTTCCAATCCAAGAACATGGTGTATCTTTCCATCTGTTTGTGTCGTCCTCAATTTCTTGCATCAGCATATTATAGTTTTCAGAGTACAGGTCTTTTGCCTCCTTAGGTAGGTTTATTCCCAGGTATTTTATTGTTTTTGATGTGATGGTAAATGGGATTGTTTCCTTAATTTCTCTTTCTGATATTTCATTGTTAGCATATAGAAATGCAACAGATTTCTGTATATTAATTTTGTATCCAGCAACTTTGCCAAATTCATTGATGAGCTCTAGTAGTTTTCTTGTAACGTCTTTAGGATTTTCTACATCTAGCACCATGTCATCTGCAAACAGTGACAGTTTTACTTCTTCTTTTCTGATTTTGATTCCTTTTATTTCTTTTTCTTCTCTGATTTCTGTGGTTAGACTTATAAAACTATGTTGAATAAAAGTGGTGAGAGTGGGCATCCTTGTGAAAAGCTTTCTGCTTTTCACCATTGAGTATGATGTTAGCTGTGTGTTTGTCATATATGGCTTTTATTATGTTGAAGTATATTTCCTCTCATAAGTACCTTTTAGAAGTCTTCATTGTTTATCTGAAATTCTGATTTAACTGAGTATTCTTGTATTTTTATTCTAACTCTGGCAACCCTCGTTTAGATATCAGCATTGAACCAATTGTGGATTATTCTGCCTCTAGAATTTTAAGAAGTTGTAAGAAGCAGGGAGCTCCTGATACAAATCAACTTTATAGATTCCTTGGGAGGATTAATTGGCATAATGCATAAAAGTTGCTAAGCACAATTTTTGGCAAACAAATGCCCAGTAAGTGGCAATGACTTTTCCCCCACCTTCCTCTTCATCCTTCACAAATATTTATCAAAATATTAATTGTAAGATAAAAAATTGTGGAATATTCAACAATGGACTCCTACTCAGCAATATGAAGAAATAAACTCTGAAACACATTACAGCATTGTTGAATCTCCCAAACATAATTTTGAGTAAAAGTAGCTATGTAAATGAGAATACATTATATATTAATGGCGTATATGACATCTAAGGTGGATCATTTTGGATGTATCTCCACCATACAACAAAAGTATTTTTAGTAACAATCATAAAATTAAATGAAAGATAATAATTGAGGAAAAAACAAGGCAAATAGTAAAAGTAAATGAATTAAAAACTATGTTAGTAAAAATGATAATTAAAAATATTACAGTAAAATGGTAAAAATGAATAATATATATATGATTTTATTTTTATACAGTGTTCCTTACATGTTTTCATAATTGCATGGGAAAGTGTCTGAAAAACTATACCAAAATAGTGACTCTGATTATCCTTTTTTGGTGGCATGGTTGGGTATTTTCTCTTTGCTTGTTCAATTACTTAATTTCAAGAAAGCATAAGAATTAAAATAAGTAATTTTTTCAGAAAGAAATCTGCTTTAGTTTTGCATTAGCTTTATTTTTTTCCAATGAATATACATTTTCATTTGTAGTAATAAAAAGTAAAACTACTTTTCAAAAAAAGAACACCATCTTCCATATTCACTTGTCTGAAATCAGAATTAAATATTAACAGGTAAACTGTGATGCTTTTGTAATGCCCTCATGGTGGTGCACGTGACCACACTCCTATTGATGACTGATGTGTTTTACTGAGTGAGAGACAGGAGTCTGGAGTATGGGGTAAAGGGGGTGATGAGAAAGATAGAATCAGAGAGAGAGAGAGGAGAAAATTCCACTTGGTTATGATTTTGAAAATCTCTTCAATAAAAAACAAAACATAAACATTATGATGAAACAATAATATAAAAATTGAAATAAATATGTATGTTAAGCTAAAACACATTGCCTTTTTCCAAATATTTAAATGTTAATGATTAATTTCCATCCAGATTTGAGTAGCTTGTATCTTTTCACTTAGAGTTAAAAATTTTCTAGAGTGCCTTGAAGGCTCCAATAGGAATGGCTATCTTTGGATAAATAACACATGCCAAGTTGACTTTTGGTCCTTGATCTTTCAGCGACAATGATCGTCAGCCATGAATGGACATACCGTCTCCAATGGAGTATTTTAAAAATCTAGCTATCTGGGCAGGATGTCAGTCTTATTGATTCAGAAATTCTGTAGGTGCATCTCTGAAATTTTATTTTTAAAAATTCCACAGTCCATGTTGATGGATAGCCAGGGTTAAACACCATTGCTCTAAGCACAGAGACCTACACTGTAAAAGAAATAAAACCCAAAAGATGGCATTATGTTTTCTTCTCATAATTCTACAGTAGAGCACTGGGTTCCTGGCAACTTTCTTTTATGGGAAGAAGCTAGAAGGTTAATTATCCTCGTGGCATCTTTACATCAGCAAAATAACATTGTGTTTTATAAACTTTAGGGATCATACCTTTTTTTTTTTCCTAAGTGTGTTGATATGGTGAATTGCAAGGAACGGTTTTTCAAATATTGAATCAGTCTTGAATTCACATAGAAAAATACTATTTGCTCCATTTGTTTCTTGTTCTTTTATGCCTCTTTTTTTTCTGGCAGCTTTTGGATTACTTATATATTCATACGAATCTATTTAATCTCCATTATTGGGTTATTATTTATACCTCTTTATAATCTTAATAGTTGCTCTAAAGTTTACAATATGCATATTTAATTAATCACAACCTACCTTCAAATAATATTGTATGGTTTTGCATCTAGCATAAGAATCTTACAAATGGCAGTAGATTGCTCCTTATTTTTGTGCTGTTATTGTCATCTGTGTTACTTCTTCAGTTATCAACTCAAACACATTGCTATTACTTATACAGGAGGCCATAAGTTACCTTTTAGAGCAATTAAAACTTTAAAAAAATTATATGTATATTTATATTTACATTTATATTTATGTTAGCCATTTCCAGGAATTTTTACTTCTTTGTATAAATCTAAGCTTTTAATCTTGTATATTTGGTCTTCCTGAAAACGATTTTTAAAAAACACCTTGTAGTGTAGGTCTGCTGGCAATGAATTCTCTATTTTTAACTAAAAAAATGTTCATTTCTATTTTCCTTATTAAAGGTATTTTACTAGGAATAAAATTTGGTGCATTGACAGCATTTTACTTTTAGCACATTAAACATTGTGATAACTTTCCTTTGGGCTTGCAAAATTTCTGACAATAAGTCTGCTGCAATTCTTCCATTTTTCCTGTATACATCATGTATACTTTTGTTCTCTGTCTTGAAGGTATAGTCTTTGCCTGTAGATGACGAATATAATATATCTAGGTGTATTGTGTTTCATTTCCCTTGGTGTTCATCATACTTGGAATTCTCAAAATTTCTTGTATCTGTAGTTTGATGTATTTTGCTATTTTTAGAAAATTCCCAGCCATTATCTCTTCAAATATGCATTCTGTCTCTTTTTTGTTGGGGGGCTGTATTATATGTATGTTAAACCATTTGACATTGTCTCAATTTGGGATGTTCTGTTTTCATTCTTTCTCTCATTTATTTCTCTTTCTGTTTTAGTTTGGGTAATTAATGTTGAAAAATCTTCAACTTCACTGATTCTTCCCTCAGTTGTTTTGAGTCTACTGCTGAGTCTGTCAAAGTGATTTTTCACCTGTGTTACTGCGGTTTTTATTTCTACATTTTCTTCTGATTTTTTTCGTATGGTTTCCATCTCTCTGTTGAAATGTCCCATATTATGGCATTTTGTCAATTTCCTCTGCTTGAGACTTGAACATATTAATCATAGTTATTTTCAAATGCCTGCCTGAAATTTCAAAATCTTATCATTAAGTCTGGTTGTGTTGACTGCTTTGTCTCTTGACTATACATTGTTTTCTCTCTGCAATTTTTGGATGTCTCACGACTTTTGACTGATTACTGGACATAGTTTGTAGGATAGTAGGACTGAGATAATTAGTGTTTATGCCTGAAGTGCACATGCTGCTTCTACTGCTAGACCTTCAGACTGGAGATTTGAGTTAATCTAAGAAAATGTTGAACTCTTTGGGGGGTTTGTTGTTGTTATGATTATTTTCAGTGCATCACTGGCTTCAAATTCCTTTGATGTCATCTTATGCTTAATGTGGAGATTGGCGTGAAAGTGGATTTTTCTCAAGTTTCACTGGATAGAAGCACTGCTTTAGCTATATCCAACATATTTTGAGATATTATGTTGTTGATTTTATCTCATTGATAATCTTTTTATTATAACTTTTAATTTCTTCTTTTACTTATAAATTATATAAAAATGTGTTGTTTCATTTCTAAATATTTGGGATATTCCAGATAGCTTTCTGTTATTAATTTATAATTTAATTATTTTGTGGTCAGAGAACACACCTTGTATGATTTCAATCACTTCTTATTTATTTAGCTTTGTTTGTGGCCAAGATCATGGTCTATCCTAGCAAATTTTTTGTGTGTACTTGTAAATAAGATGGGTATAACATTGTACAAGTCTCCGTCAGGTGAATTTTCTTGAACTTTTGTATTGTTCCCTATATCTTTATGCTTACTAATTGTTTCCTTGATTTGTCAATTTTTCGAGCTGTTGAAATCTCCAAATATAATTATAGATACATCTATTTCTTTCTCCTTTCAGGTCTATACATTTTGCTTCATGTGTTTTGAAGGTTTGTTATTAGCTGCATAAACATTTGAATTGTTATGTCCTACTCATAAATAGAGGGCTTTATTATTATAAAATTACACCCTTTATCACTGGTAATATTCCTTGTTCTGAGTTATACTTTAAAATTAACAAAACTGGACTAGCTTTTTTGAAATATTAGTATGGTATATATCTTCATCTTTTTATTTTTAATAATTTTTAAAGTATTTTAAAATTCGATTTTATATATATACTTACAAATATAAAAATACTATTTACATTTATATTTAAGTGAACTTTTTGTAGATTAAGGTGAAATCTAGCTTATTTATTCAGTCTGAAAATCTCTGCCTTTTGATTGATGAGTTTAGATTATTTACATTAATGATTTATTTTCAGGGTTAAATTCTAGCAACTGGATAATTGTTTTCTATTTTTCAACTGTTCCTCATTCCCTGTTCCTCATTTTCTTTTTAATTTGATTATATTTTATGAATTCATTTCATATTTTTTATTGGAGATGTATAGACATATGTGTGTGTGTGTGTGTATGTATATATATAAATATAATTGTTTGATTTTCTTAGTGGATTCCTTAAGGTTTACAGTATACTTTTCTCATGTATACCAGCACAGGTATTGTGCAAGGATTCTACAATATAGTATATTTCTATTGTACCTCCATCTGTCATTGTACAATTGTCATATATTTTTTAATAAAAATTTTTATTTTGAGGTATCTGTAGATTTACATGCCATTTTAAGAAATACTACAGAGAGGCCCTATGTAACATCCCTCTATTACCAAAAGGTAATATCTTAGAAAATTGTAGTACAATATCCCAATTAGGACGTTGGCTTTGATACAGTCAAGACGCAGAACAGGTCATCAACTCAAGGATACCTCATGTTGCCATTTATAGCTACACTCACTTCCTTTCCACCTTAAAATATTAAAAAGTCAAATCCAGCAATATAAAAAAGGCTAACATGTCACAAACCAGTGGAGTTCCTCTCAGAAATGCAAGTTTGGCTCAACATATCTGGTGCCAGACAGCAAGGAATTACCAAAAATCAATGCCAATGCATGTCAAAAGTCAAAGGAACCAAACTGAAAGAACTCCAATGGCTACAGCTGTAACAGTTTGAACAACAAAGTAAGTAATTATAATATTGGCTTATAATTCCCCCAAACAAAATAAATATCCATGAGTCCATATTGATATAAGCAAATGAATGAATAAGTGAATAAATGGAGGAGAAGGGACAAATCTTTCTTACAGGAGAATTCCAAATGTTAAATATAGAAGGAATGATGGAAATAAAAATTCACCTCAGTAATAACTGCCCCAGGCATGATCCACCAAGGCATGCTAAAATTTATGGGTGAAACTTCAAGAAGTAACAGGCTATTTGCACAGCTTCAAAGTATCTCCCCCAAATATATATTCATTGCTATGGTGGTTCTAACAGATGTCCCCAAATTATTTGATATTCCTGTCTCCAAGAGGTGGCGATTCATACCTCTCCCTTTGGTTGGACTTAGTGCCTCTCTTCTAATAAATAGAGTATGAAAAGGAAAAAAAAAAACCCAGTAAGTTTACAAAGGAGAACTCTCACAGATCTACACTGACAAAATTATCAAAGTTAATACTATCAGTACTAAGTCCTATTGATATCATGTACCTCCTAATACGTGATAATGATCAGAACACTTCACTTCTGTAGTATGTTTCCCCCAAATCCATAATCTCATTCCAGTTATTAAAAAAAAAAAACTAGACAAAACTAAATAGAGGGAACACTCCACAAAATACTTAAGAAATACTTTTTTTAAGTGTCAATCATGAAAGCAAAGGAAAAAACTAAGAAACTGTCACCGATTGGAAGATACTAAAAATACATGATGATTAAAGCAACATGGCATCCTGATTTGGGTCCTGAAATAGAGAGCAGTAGTGGAAAAATTGGTAAAATCTGAATAAAGTGTGTAGTTTAGTGAATTATATTGTATCAATGTTAGTTTTTTAGTTTTTATATACCATGGCGATATAAGATATTAATATTAGGGGAGCCTGAACAAAGGGAATATAGGAACTCCTTGTATTTTCTTTAAAACTCTTCTATAAACCTAAAATTATTTCAGGATAAAAATTACAAAAACAAAATTCCTTATCATTTGTCTACATGGCAAAATTATGAACCCCAACCACCTCTGTCACTCTCACTCTTCTTGCCTTAGCCAGGACCTCTCTCTTCTAGCCCCAGTACTTGCAATGATGCTCCCTCCTAACACATGGTTTCTGCACAGGGTACAGAGGTTTTCCCTCTGGCAGTAATTTAAGCTCTTATCTCCCTTATGAGCGCAGTAATCCCTTACTCACCCTTCAGACCTCAGATCAAATATCTCTGCTTCACTTTGGCACCCATCACTGGAACAAATGCTTTTATAGGCTGTCATATATCATGTACCATTCCTTCATAGCCATAGACATAGTTGCAATTGTGCATTTGTTTGCATAATTATTTATAAATATTTGTCTCTTCCACCAGACATTAAACTCAATTGTCAGGAACCATATATACTTTATTTTTTTAACTACTGGCAAAAAGATTTATGAAATCTAAAATTTAAGAAGAAAGAACAGAATGAATCAATCAAATATCCTCTTTGAAGAATGGGATAGTTTGTTTGGAGTTCCTTATGAACTGATTTTTAAAATATAGTATTTGATGAGCTGTGACGGTTGAGCTAATTTTTTATCAATTTCATTTTCTTTTTTTATTTTATACACATATATATTTTAATTGAAGTATAGTTGACTTACAATGTTGTGTTAGTTTCAGGTGTACAGCACAGTGATTCTTTTTTAGATTCTTTTCCCTTATAGGTTATTATAAAATATTGAGTATAGTTCCCTGTGCTATACAGTAGATCCTTGTTTGTTATCTATTTTATATATAGTAGTGTGTATATGTTAATCCCAACCTCCTAATTTATCCCTCCCCTGCCCCTTAACCCTTTGGTAACTATATAGATCAATGGAACAGTATACAAAGCCCAGAAATAAACCCACCCACTTATAGTCAATTAATCTATAACAAAGGAGGCAAGAATATACAATGGAGAAATGACAGTCTCTTCAATATACAGTGCTGGGAAAACTGGACTGCTATATATAAAAGAATGAAATTAGAACATTCTCTAACACCATATACAAAAATAAACACAAAATGGATTAAAGACCTAAATGTAAGAGTAGATACTAGAAAACTCCTAGAGGAAAACATAAGCAGAACACTCTTTGACGTAAATCTCAGCAATATCTTTTTGGATCCATCTCCTAGAATAATGGAAATAGAAACAAAAATAAACAAATGGGACCTAATTAAACTTAAAAGCTTTTGAACAGCAAAGGAAACCATAAACCAAATGAAAAGACAACCTAAAGAATGGGAGAAAATATTTGCAAATGATGTGACCGACAAAGGATTAATTTCCAAAATATACAAACTGCTTATACAGCTTAATATCAAACAAACAACCCAATCAAAAATGGGCAGAAGACCTAAATAGACAATTGTCCAAAGAAGACATACAGATGGACAACAGGCACATGAAAAGATGCTCAACGTCCCTAATTATTAGAGAAATGCAAATCAAAACTACAGTGAGGTATCACCTCACACCAGTCAGAATGCCCATCATCAAAAAGTCTCCAAATAATAAATGCTGGAGAGGGTGTGGAGAAAAGGGAACCCTCCTACACTGTTGGTGGGAATGTAAATTGGTAGAGCCACTATGGAGAACAGTATGGAGGTTCCTTAAAAAACTAAAAATAGAGCTATAATATGATCTAGCAATCCCACTCCTGGGCATATATCCAGAGAAAACCATAATTTGAAAAGATACATGCACCCCAATGTTCACTGCAGTGCTGTTCACAATAGCCAAGACGTGGAAACAACCTGAATGTCCATAGACAGATGAACGGATAAAGATGTGGTATATACATATATATACACAATGGAATATTACTCAGCCATAAAACAGAATGAAATAATGCCATTTGCAGCAACATGGATGGACCTAGAGATCATCATACTAAGTGAAGTAAGCCAGACAGAGAAGGACAAATATCATATGATACTGCTTTTATGTGGAATTTAAAAAAAAAAAAAAAAAAAGATACAAATGAACTTATTTACAAAACAGAAATAGACCCAAAGACATGTATACTTTAATTTATCCAATGCTTAACAGAGGCTCTGGCACATGGTAGGCACTCAATAAATACTTGTTGAATAAATGATCTAGTCTTTTACATTGCTGAAGCATTCCAAGTTGTTTTACTACTTTCCCACGAAAGAGGGAGGGAGCACTTCCCTCTCTGTCAAGCATGTTGGCAGGCAAAACATCTAGTTATAAAAATTGTATAAGGAAATACTTCAAATGGGGGATCTTTTAGGTATTCTGAGATCCTTCCTTATAGGAAGCAGAAATGTGACAGCTCCCTTTGTTTCTTTCTGCCCAACAAAATTGCAAGCAACTCTACTATCAGAGTTAAGTATTATGGCTCCTTCAACAACCACTTTCACTCCATGGATAAAGAATAAGAGGATTCAGACATGCTTGCAATGCAAGCTGAGCAAACCATTGTCTCCCCTTTCCTTCCTTCTTCTTCTTCTTTTTTTTTTTTTGGTTGTTGCTGTTGCCATTGTTAATTGAAAGAAGTTAAAACCCATTTTGCAATTTGCTGTTTATCAGGCAAATGATCCTTTCAGGCAATTCCCAGTGGGATTCATTCTACATTTATATTTTAGGGACATTCCAGTTCAGTGACAGCAGATGGAACATCATAGTTAAAATTTTAAAAAGATAGACAATGAAATGCATTCCCGAAAGATAACAAGGTGGCCTTTGCACAGGCAAGAAAAAAAAAAGAGCTAGAAATATTGCTGTTTAGAATGAAAACGTGCACACAGGGAACTGGGAGATGTGGGGATGTGAAGAGAGGGAATGTTAACCCTCTCTTGGTCTGGATTTTGAAGTACTGCTTGTCACAGGGCTAGCTTATTGAGAATGCGAATCCTCTATGTTGATTTAATTTCTTGTGGCATCTATAGATCTTTTTTGGGAGTTGAGGAAAGAGTAAGAGGAACTTAATTCCTCCTGATACTCAGAATAGACTCTTTATACCTCCTTATGCATATGCTATTTATTATTTGACTCTCTGCAGGACTGTTATTAGACATTAGTTGCTATAAACAGAGAACAAAATAACTGGCCCTTTATTAAAAATATATCGGGTATTAATGAGCTGATAGGAAAAATTTCAGATGACAAGTATTCCCCTGATTTGTAAAGCTCAGCTCATTTCTTGCATGGCTAATCTTGACTTATTTTATAAGTCCTGTTAAATAGATTATGAAGAGCCTATGATGAGGAATTTTATGGCCTCTTCATAATTTCCTAAACATATTTTTCAACAGAAAGACACTTATGCATACATACTATGTCAGTGTTTAGAAACAAAGTAGAGAGTAAACATCATTCACCTATTATCACACCATCCAGAGATAATGCCTGTTCCTCCTGCAGGTTTTTAAGTTATGATTGCAAAGAACAATTTTCAACACTATTTTTATTAATTCATTTACTATATCCTAAGTATTTTCTCATATCATGAATGAGTCTTTCTAAATCAAAGGGGACTGGGTCTACAGTATCATATCAGCTGAGTGCACAATTAAAAAAAAAAAAGACTTAAACCTCTGAGACGTTTTTAAGCACAGTTTTTAAGCACGTTTTTAAGCACGTTCTAATGCATGTGCTGAGTGGGGACTGGGTGAGGTCACCTAACAAGATTCCAGTTTCTCTCTCCTATTATATGCCAAGCACAAGAGCTGAATATACTGCTACAGATGCAGTTAGATAAACTAGCGAAAATATTTACAGGCAAGAGTTAATTTTAACAAAGATCCTGCCATTTCGGTTGGGGGTTTACCAAGGATTTCCCTTAGAGAAAGATGAAGAGGGATTGTCCACTTTGGGTATGATTTTATGAGCACTGCCAAGTGACTGTTCACCTTCAAATTGCTCTAACATTCTTCTACAATTTTGTTTGAAGTTCTCAGTCTTCAGATGGATGCTTTGGATGAGACATTGACTAGTTCCATGAAGTCCTCAGTTAGAAAGGTAAGTAGCACAGCATGAGTCCTTGAAGGAATAAGGGATCACAGGAATGACACATTTTAATGGGGGCTGGAAAGTGGAATAAAGGACATGGAGGTACAGTTCATAATGGAGTTCTCAGTCATGGAGCACTAGCCAATAAGACGGGGCCAGGAAAGTGGGGATCACTGCGTAGGCTTTTGCAAACTGAACATATGAGACATGTAGAGACAGAAGGAGTAGGTATATAATACAGAGAGGAAGATGTAGGCAGGAGGACATGAGCATAGCAGCTTCTTGAAGTTTGCTGGATATGGGAAATCATAGGAGTTAAGAAGCATTAAAGTCAAGGTCAGAATATTTATTTATTTATTTATTTATTTCTGGCTCTCTGGTCTTGTTGAGCATTTGAGATAAGTTTATGTTTTTAGTTTATTTAATGGAAGAGAAAATACTGAATGAGAGAGTAGGGCAAGGTTTGGGAAGCACTTTTTCAATACTTACATCCAGTGCTTTGCTGGTAAATGTCTGACAGTTAATTCTCTGGGGAAAGGAAAGGAGGAAGCTCTGATTTGTATCATTTGCTGATGTCTCTGGTGTAAACGTTCCCATCCTGGACAATTTCAAGCTACCAATGGGACAACAGCTGGCTCCCCAAATTCCTAAAAATCTAACAACTGTCTCTCCTGAGCTGTTATGACCTGGCTCCAGCATACATCTATTTTGGGGGGTTTTTCTTTTGTTTTGTTTTTTCTTTTTACACAGCTCAGATAGGAAAGGCATTCATATCCCATTAGCAAAAAGTCAGAAAGATTAATCTAGTTTCCCTCCTCCCTCTTCTCCTGCAGGGGTCAAAACTAAATCTCCAGGTGAAAAGGCAGAAGCACCAGGAGCCAGGTAGCTGGGCTCCTTCCCTCTTTGTCCACTAATGCTTATGTATTTTACTGAACCATGACCCCATCTGGGTTGAGTAGGTCAAGAGAAGAGCCAGAATCACTTAAGGAAGAAGTAGCTGATCCTTCCTATAAGGATATAGAAAGATTGAATGAAGATTAGCTCTAAGTGGCATCCCAGCTTTGAGAGCTTACAGCAGCAGTTCTCAACTCTAAATGAAAATTAGAATCAGCTGGGGAGCTTTTAAAAAGGCCTAAGACTAATTTCAATCACCAGAGATTCTCCTTTAATCAGTCTAGGGTGGGGACCTGGGTACTGGCATACTTTAAAGGCTCCCCAATTTTGAGAACCACTGGTTTATGGGTTGCTTATAGTTATATTTCTAGGTAGATGGTAATGAGCAGAAACAAATGTGTGGAGAGGCAGTTGGTGATGTGTGAAGAGTTAGAGATGTATTAATATATTTATGTTTTAAAAAGATAGTCGTATTATTATACTGAAATACCTAATAATATTAAATAGTGTCATTTTGGCAAATTGATGTAAATAGAACCAGGCTAACATATTTCAGTTTTGTTGAGAGTTGTCTTTGAGTTTATTGTTTTCCCTGGGACAGTTTCTAAAAACTCTGAGTTGGAACCCAATAGGTGCTACATCTTCAAGTATTCAGTTGAACTTCTACATAAAAGAAAAAAAAAAAACAAACTAGGCTTTTTCTGTCTAGGTTTCATAATGACCCCAAAGTCAGAAAGAAAACAATAAAGACCAGTTAATTACACCACTCAGAGAAGTGTTAGACCACATATGCCGGACTTGCAAGAATGATGCACAATAGTTTTGTGACACTCATCTACCTCTAGGCTAGGAGAGCAAAGGAGTCCCGACTCTTCTTAGAGAAGGTTTCTTAGGGGTCAAATTTTGAGCGAGTTGAGGTATTTCCCTCATACCCTCTGGAGAAAGGGAAAAGGGTATTTTATTCTCACTTCCAAATCAACTGAGAAGGGTTTTAATAGGGTCACTCAGAGAACCTGAGATATATCCCTTGCAGTCTGGAGGAATACAGGGGATAGATATTTGTCTCATCTTCAGATATTTAAAGGCAAAAGTTGTGGTGGGCACTTATGGGAGAGGGAAAGAGAAGTTTCCATGGGAGTCAGCTCAGCTTCCACTAGAAGCAAAAAAGGCAACATCTGTCTTTGCTTTGGATACTGAGAGCCATGCAGCAGGGAGCAGTCTACAGGCCATTTTAAAGGGACCTTATCCAAGAGAGCTTCCTTCCAAAGAGAGGCTACCTCAGTAGAAAGAAGATGAAGGGGTACCCTCAGATATAGAATCAGAGGGGACTATCTTCATTGAGCATGTTGGTGTCTGGCTAGAACTGCTGCCCATCTAGAGAGAGATACAACCAGGTATTTGTAATGGAGACTATCTGAGGTATCATAAAGTACCATGCATGAAAGTCAGCTTTAAACACCTTCTAAACCCAGAGAACACCAACACCAGTCTGTAGTTCTATGTGCTAAGTAAGATCTTTTCTGCCCCCATTTTACTCCACACTGCCCCACATATACCTCCAGAGAGGGGTCAGCAAGAACACTCTATGGGGGTGGGGCAGGAGGGTAGGATACGAAGCAAAAGGCAAGGAATTGGAGAAGTTGTGGGGCACATCAGATTTCCTCATGAATACTGCCTATCTTGAAGCAACATCACTCAGGAGGGGAGAATACTTAATGTATACAGTAGCGATTAAACTGAACTGAACATTTTAATTATGAAAATGGAGAACTTTTTTGTGACTAATGGGACTAGAAGACTTTTTTAATATCCAAGAAAGTGAAAGAGTTATTAGATCTGCCCAAGGGCAATGAAAACAAAAAACTGCATCCAAATAGGGGGTTTAGAAGAACAATGACAGGAAAGAAGAAAGTTATATTTTGCAGCACCCTATGGAAGCCTGGTCTTTCAATGTACTAGTTGTTCTATTCCACGAAAACTCAGTGATTCCAAGAGACTGTTTGAGGTCTAAAAACTCATTGGAATATAATCCTTAACACTGTAACTATAAAGTAGTTACAAAGTAGTATAATCAAGATGAACGATAACAAAGGCCAGTTGCGCTTCAAGGTGCCTGTGGTGTAGTGGAAAGAGAATTATAGGAAAAAAACCAAAGTTCTAGTCTGCACTGTGCCATTTTTAAAGTGTGCAAGTAAGGGAAAGTGACTTAACTTCTCTTAACCTACGTTGGCTCTGTAAACTAGAAATAATGATAGTTGCCCTGCTTGCCTCCCAAAGTTGTGGGGAGAATGATAGAAGGAAATGCCTCAAAAAACAGCAAACTTCTATAAATGTATAATGTTGCTGTGACTATAACAAGACTCAGAATGTAGCATACAGTTCAGAAGCCATGTAGATGTTCTTCTTAAACTATTCCCATTGCCGTTTTGTATCAGAGGAATAAATTCTTTTCTTCACAGGATACTATTCTCTCTGTTGATTCGATCCAAGTAAAAAAAAAACAACCCAAACATTAGTTCTCTGTCTTTTGTTCCCTCTTAATGTATTTCCCTTCAGAGACAGACATCAGAAACAAATCTTGGAGAAGATATACCTCTTATTTTAAACTAACATTGATTTTTGGTTAAAAATGTAATTGCAGGAAATTTGGAAATATATAAAAGAGTACAAACAAAAATCTCCCATAACCTCAACATTCAGAGAACAATTACTGTAAGAGTCCCACGGTAATGCAAGCTCTAGGAAGGCAGGCGTTTGTTTCCCACTGCTATCTTCCTGTTCTTGGGACAGTGTGAGGCCCATAGTAAGCACTCAATACATATTTGAATAAACATGTGTTAATATTTTGGTATATTTCATTTTAGTTTATCTTCAATGTGTACATAGATTTATCATCCAAAAGTGACAGTTACAAAATTGGGGTAGTACAATACTGCATCAGTTTAGGCTCTTTGGTTACAAAGAACAGAGTAACTTCAGGTAATGTGACATCTTGCACATACTTGGGAATAGGAACATAATTTGTCCTTACAGAGAAAGGAATATAGATTGGGGATGAGAAAGTCATCTAGACTCCAAATGAAGTCTACCCATCAGGTTGCAGTAGCAAAATTTTGGCTTCATGATCTAGCGCTCTATCTCTGCTATGACGTGGGTGAGTTCCACATCGAGGCTGTTTTCCAGGTGTTTTGTTTGGTTTGTTTTTTGACTTACATACCTACTAAAAACTGCCCCACTCTCTCTGTTTAAAAATTCTAATTCTCTAATAGAGTGAATCCAGTTGTTCTGAATGGTCCCTATTATCCTTGAGTGACCAAAAACTGTACCCAACTACTTCCTACGCCACTGACTAGCATAGAACTTGGCAAGGTAAAATGGCCACTATGGCTTTATCTGCTGTATACAGGTCATCATGGGGATTCAGGTGGGAAAAAAGAAACCTCTAAATAGGCATATCAGACATTCTAAGTCCAGACTGGTGCAGAAATTATACTATATATTGTTTTGTAACCTACTTTCTTATTTGATATGTTCTTATCTCATTTAATTCATAATGTCATAAAACTTGATTAACAATAGCTGAATAGTGCTTCATAGTAGCCACGTATAAGAATTTTAAAAACTATTTTCTTATTACTCAATATTTAGATTGCTTTATATTCTTACTTATTATGAATAGCGTTGAAATAAACAATTGTGTTTGAAAATCTTTTTCACATCTTTATCACTCGGGATTAAGGCTCTCCTTGGCCATGACAGTTTCTCTGATGTTCCTTATTTTTGATGATCCTGACAGTTTTGAGGAGTACTGGTCAGGTTGCAATCATATTTTTAGGGCATAGATGACATTCCCGGTATGGATATAGCCAAATCTAACCATTCTCTTATTATTGGTCATTTGAATTGTTTCCAATTTTCACTATTAAAATTTTAATTCTGTTTAAAAAATTGCTTCATTTTCTTCCTGAGTTTATTTTTTCAGAGGATAAATCTGAAGTCAGCCTTCTCATTCTTTCTCTCTTTGTTAGTAACCTGCTACACTCCTTACTCATTCATCTTCCTGCCTTGGAGTGTCTGGCTAGACATAGAACCCTCTCTCCCCCATTTACTCAGAAATGAATAAAAGTTGTGTTATCCAGAATCTAATTCTTCTTTCTTTGTAAGTAACCTGTTATTTTTACTTTTTGTTTTGTTTTACTTTTTTTTTTTTTTGGTCTCTGTGTTTCTGTAATTGTTCATTGGGGCACATTTTAAGAGAAAAAATATTACTATATTTTATTTTCAATGATTTTAATTGACTTGGGTTTTCTTCAAATCTGAATTTTTTTATCGTGGTTACTGCTTCACTTTCATTTGTTGTTTTCTCTTCCTTAGGAAGTTAAGCTATCAGTGATTTATTTCCAAAATGAAAAAGATATATCAACTGTTCTTGTATATGTATATATTTTTACTGTTTTAATATAATGGTTGACATGCAAAAAAACTATAGATAACATACATGTAAGTTATAAAACATAATGTGAAATACTAGCAATCCTATCATGCTACTCTACAATTAAAGCATCACCAGCACTGCAATCCCAGTGGCTGTCATTGCACCCTCCCCCTTAATTCCATTCTGCAACTCTCTCCAAGGAGAAGCCAGTCACATTTTGCTTTCATCATCCCTCTGCATTTTAACATAGTTTAAGAATATCATACATATATGAATAGACATCCATATTCATGACAGTTCATTGATTAATTTTGCTTAATTTCAAGATTTATAAAAATGGTATTAACCAGCTTATAGGTTTCCAGGACCTTTATTTTTTCCCAACCATATAATATAATGTACCTAAAATTCTTTATGTTACATGTAGTTATAGTTTATTTTATTTTTTTATATTGTTATATAATAACCCATTCTGTGACATACTATCTTCATTTATCTAGTCTCCTGACAATGGACAAAATGCTGCTTCTCGTTTTTGTTTTAAAGACTAGGGCTGTAATGAACATTTTGTATGTGTTCTGATGTACTTGCAAGTGTTTCTCTAGAGTCCTGTGTAAGAGTGTAATAGCTGTGGCACAGGTAATGTGAATATTCATGTTGATAAGGTAATATCAAATTGTTTTCAATCTGCTTACACAGATTTATACTCCCACTCTCAGTTTATACTCCCACCCTCAAGCTGATCCAGGCCTATTTTTTTTCCCATGCCTATTCTGACATTTTCAGAAGTTGTCATTTTTGTCAATTTAATTGGTTTAAAACTCATGGTTCTCCTAATTTACATATATCTGATAGTAATTTTGAGTATCTTTTTGCATATTTATATACCATTTGTGTGTCCTCATCTGTAAAAAGTCTATTCATGTTTTGGCCCATTTTTCTGTTGGATTATTTTCTTATTGATATGTAGAAGCTCCCTTAGAGAAGTTCCATTACTTGGCAAACTCTCTCATTTCTGTTTCACTTAAAATGTTTTTATTTTTCCTTTGTTTTTGAAAGGTTATTTTTCTAGGTATGCATTTGTACTTGACAGTCACTTTCTTAAAATACTAAGAGTCTGTTAATTCACTGTCATCTGGCTTCCATTGTTGCTTTTGAGTCTGCTGTCTAACTGGCATTCTTTTTAAGTCTATCATTTCTCCTTGCCTGCTTTTAATACCTTCTTTTTGCCTTTATTGTTCTTTGTTTTATCATGATATATAGCAGGTTTTCTTTTAATCCTCTTAGGTGTGTGTGTGTCTGATGTTCAAAACATCACTTGAGCTTAAGATGTCACAATTATATTTCATTTCGTGAAGTTTCATTTTTTAAAAAAGAGCTGCTTTTTGTTTCTACCCTTTATTTCTTTAAATGTTTTATACATCACTAGTCTATAATTGATAACTGACAATTACAGTATCTTCAGTTCTCAGCATCTGTATCTGTTGTTTATTGTTTTTGCTGATTCTTATTTATGATCTGTCTCTGAGTGTTTTAGATCTTTGATTAGGTATCATTGTTTGATTCTAATCTGTAGGACTCCTGTGGGTCTAAATTCAGGATGCTTCTTCTCCAGGGAAAGTTTGCTTCTGCTTCTGCCAGGAGACAGAGTCTAGCACATGGGAAGTCTGGGCTCCATACAGGTCATTGGCTCAAACTTGTGCCTTTCAGTTGGCTCAAGGTTTGGTATCCCCACGGTAATGTTGCTACAGGCAACTGTCCTCAGCACAAACCTGTCTCTTGGACTTTCTGTTGCTTACTATTCCCAAAACAATTCTCCTACTTTTTGAAGGTCTGAGTAGAATTGTGAACCTAGAAATAAATGTTTTAAATGTGTCCTATCCAAAATGTAATTCCATTTTGGGGGGAGTGGGCAGAGGTTCTCAAAGCATCTACTTCGCATTAATACCCAAACTTTTTAATATTATGTTTCATCGCCTTCATTTCCTCTGCATTTCCTTAAGGAGTATCTCAAGTTCATCTTGCTCATCACTAATTTAATTTTCTGTAGTGCCTCTCTGTCCTTATTTGTTCTCATACATATTTTACTTCTGCCCTTTTATTTTTAATTTTATGATAAGCTACTGTAACATTTTCATCAGCTGTTTATTCATATCTGCCTCTCATAACTTTTTCTCATTTCAAACTGTAGTCTTATCAATTCTTTGTTCATTTCTCATATCTTAGAGGTCATATTTTCTTAAATTTTATTGAGAACACAAGAACTGATAGTCTAAATTTTATGTCTGTATCCTGAAATACTTCCTCAAAAGTATGTTAACCCTGCATATTATTTTCCTTTAATGTTGCAGATATTATTATTTATACTCTCTATTATCTATCCTTGAAATAAAAGCTACCTTCTAGCAAAGCATAATACTCATCAAGGGAGAGATGAAGATAAAGATAAAGCTTTTTCTTCTTAATTGTTATCACTGTACCTTAATTGTTGTTAGAATCCTCTTGGCAGATATTAAACTAGAGAACTAGTAGATAAATATACTGACTAGTCAAATTTTACTGGAGTGCAAAGTGTTCTGAAACAGAGAATCCTGGACCTGGTGTGTATTAGTCAGATTTAAAGTGAGAGACATGTGACTCTTCCTTTCACTTGAACATGTAGAGACCACTGTCAGGTTATTAACTGGCTGAATATCAATGTTGTTATATCTTAGAGAACAGAGAGGCCTGAGGAGAGGGAGACAGTTGAAGGAAGAGCTGGTTGGTAAAGCAGTCAGAACACACACAACATTTATTAACTTCGCTGTCTTGTATGGGTGTAGTTTGTGATGCCCCACAACAACGACAATAGTAACATCAAAGATCACTGATCACAGATCACCATAACAAATACTGTAATAATGAAAAGAATTGAAATATTGCAAGAATTACCAAAATGTGAGACAGAGACACAAATCTGCAAATGCTGTTGGGAAAATGGCACTGATAGACTAGCTTGATGCAGCGTTGCCACAAAACTTCAATCTATAAAAAATGCAATATCTGTGAAGCACAATAAAGTGAACTGCAATAAAATGAGGTACGCCTGTATAGGACCATGTCATATCTGAATAGAGAGAGCTTTACTAACTCTTTTGAAATTTACATACTTTTTATTTCTTTTTCTTAACTAATTGCTCTGGCTAGAGCTTCTGGTACGATATTAAATAGCAATGGTGGGGCTTCCCTGGTGGCACAGTGGTTAAGAATTCGCCTGCCAGTGCAGGGAACATGGGTTCGATCCCTGGTCCGGGAAGATCCCACATGTCGCGCAGCAACTAAGCCCATGCGCCACAACTACTGAGCCTGCGCTCTAGAGCCCATGAGCCACAACTACTGAGCCTGCTCGCCTAGAGCCCGTGCTCTGCAACAAGAGAAGCCAGCTCAATGAGAAGCCTGTGCACCACAACAAAGAGTAGCCCCTTCTCGCGACAACCAGAAAAAGCCCACATGTAGCAACGAAGACCCAAAGCAACCAAAAATAAATAAATAAATTTATTAAAAACAAATAAAATAGCAATGGTGAAAGTCGGCATTCTTGTCTTGTTCCTGATCTTAGAGACAAAGCTTTCATTTTTCATCATTGAATATGATACTAGTTGTGGATTTTTCATATGTGTCCCTCATCGTATTGAGGAAGATTCCTTAGTTTTCTTAATGCTTATATCATGAAAGGATGATGTATTTTGTTAAATGCCTCTTCGGTGTCAACTGCAATAGACTATGTTTTTTAAAATATGGGATATTATATTGACTGATTTTCTTTTATGTTCAAAAGCCCTTGCATTCTGGGATAAATCCTACTTGGTTGTGCTGTATAATACTTTACTATGCTTTTGGATTCACTTTGCTAATATTTTGTTGATTATTTTTTGCATCTATATACATAAAAAATATTGATCTGTAATAGTCTTTTATTTTGATATTTTTATCTGGCTTGATATCAGGGCAATGCAGGCCTCACAGAATGAGTTAAAAATTTTTCCTTAATCTTTTATATTTTGGAAGAATTTGAAAAGTATTAGTGCTAATTCTTCTTTAATATTAGTTAGAATTCACCAGTGAAGCCAGCTGGTGCTGGACTTTTCTTTGTTGGGAGGTTTTTGATTACTGAATCAATATATTTATTATTAGGTTTATTGAGATTTTATATTTCTTCTTGAGTCAGTTTAGGTAACTGTATGTTTCCAGGAATTCATCTATTTCATCTAAGTTATCAAATTTGCTGGCATACAATTGTTCATTGTATTCTCATAACCATTTTGGGTTTTCTGCAATGTCATTAGTAATGCCCCCACTTTTATTTCTGATTTTATTTATTTGTATCTTATCTCTTTTTTTTCTTTGTCTGTCTAGCTAACTATTTGTCAAATTTGTTCATCTTTCAAAGAAACAATTTTTGGTTTTGTTGATTTTCTATGTTTTTTTCTATTTTTTATTCATTTAGCTCTGCTTTAATCTTTACTATTTCCTTCTGCTGGCTTTGGATATAGTTTTTCCATTCTTTTTCTAGTTCCTCAAGGTACAGAGTTAGATAATTGATTTTAGATCTTTCTTCTTTTTTAATGTAGGCACTTAACAGCTATAAATTTCCCTCTAAGCACTGCTTTTGCTACAACCCATACATTTCTGTATTTTATGTTTTTCTTTCATTTATCTCAAGGTATGTTTTCTAATTTCCTTTGTGATTTCTTCCTTGGTTCATTGATTGTTTAAGAGTATCTTGTTTAATTTCCACAGATTGTGGCTGGGGCTGAGGTCATCTGAAGCATTATTCACTCTTATACGTTACACTTGAGCTGGGAAACTGCAAAAGCTAGAACAGCAGTTGAGAATTTCTATCTCACTGTAATCTCTCCAAGTGGTCTCTCTAGCATAGCAGCCTCAGGAAAGTCAGACTTCTTTGGGGCCTCCAGGATCCAAAGATGTATGTAACAAGAGAGAGCAAGGAGGAAACTATATCCCTTTGATGTCCTAGATTCAGAAGTCATATAGCATCACTACTTCCCTCTATGTGTCAGAGCAGTCATAAGCTCTGATGAAATTCGAGGCAAAGGAACACAGTCTTCATCTTATCACTGTCCCACTTAAGAAGAGCTAGTAATATGAGAGATATTTTTGTGGTCATTTATTTAGTTAAATACAATATGAGACAGTGTGATAACAATAATATCAATCTGAACTCCAGATTTTTTTTTAAAGTTTATGTAATGAAGCTTTTTTTTGATATGTAAAATAATAGACTTATGGTGGCAGAAAAACACAACCAATCATTTCTGGTGCATTGTTAATCTTTTTTTGGTGTCTATCTCAAATCACGTATTTGAATAAATTATATTTATCTTTGCTACATTCAATAATATCACATAGTAATTTTAGTGTTGTCATTTGTGCAAATAAAAACAAAGTGACTACTCTTACAGTCCTCATCTACTCTATTACTTTCTTCAAGTAGGTTTTCTGGGCATAGATGTAGCTATACAGAGATAAACAAAATTAAGAATGGAGATACAGAAACTCAAATGTATAATCATATTTACTTATGTATGAATTTACATTTTACCTTGTTCTACAGAACTCATTCAGGCCTTGCTTTCTTCACACAAGGTTTACTGGGTGTAGGTATAAATACTGAGGAATAAACATATGAAAGAAGAAACATGGAAACACAAAAATGTCAAATAAAATGTAGAATCATATAATTCATATATGGATGCATATTTTGCCTCTTTCCATGATAAGGACTTGAATTGGCAAAAAGATATGTGAACGAAAAGGCATCAATGTTGAACATTCACAGCCTCAACTCTTCTGTTTGAGAACACAAAACAAAGCAAAAACTGCTTTTATCGTTAAGCATTGGTTTCTGAACTTGTGCAAAGTGGCATAAGAGGTAGTACTAGCTGGATGGATTTACATTGGGAAGGGCATGGTAACTCTGCAGAAGAAAGAACCATAAGGCAAGAGAGAAGTGATGAGAATACAAAAGTCCTTGTGTGCTGGATTTTAAAATGGAGGATGGTTAAATGATAGATGAAGCAATTGACAACTGAGCTCTACTGAAGGGAACTTGGGGGAAATAGATGGGTAAAAAGAAGAGTTAAGAAGTGTTACACTGTGAGTGAATGGAACTCTAAAGAGGATTTTCATTTAAACTGCAACTAGAATTTAAATATCTGTTCAGCCTTTTTTGGCTATTAGGTTGTTTTTTTTTTTTTTTTTTTTGTATAGGACACCATGGTAAAACAGAACAGTAGATTAAAGACCCAATTGTTTTACTGTCTGATCAATCAGGGTATTCATGAAAGAGGAGCAACAACTCATAGAATACAGTGGAAAGAGTACTTAGCTGGGAATTATGAGATATGAGTTCTCATCTGGGTTCAGGAAGAACAAAGGTTCTTTCTGCCTCTAACCTGCTAAGATTCTGTCTTATTTTAGTTATAAGACAAAAGAAAGATATACAAAATATGTATCCATTTGGTCTTATGCCCTTACCACTTCCAAACGCAAATTGTTCACAAGTAAATGTGCAAGATTAATTATAAATACATTTCTGCAATTGGCAATCAATCATAAATATAATCTTCATTTTTCAAAGGAGTTTGGAATATATAGATATATACTATATTGAATATATACATATATATAATAACACATATATAATACAAGTAAATATTGGTCTTTGACTACAAAAAGTTTCTAGGAACTCAAAATAGACTTTTAAAAGACTGTCTTTTCACCATGACCACATCTATAAGTGAATCCATTTCTCAGGAAAATTATCTGGCTCTCTTCAGCAATTCATCTTCACTCAACTGATCAGGCAAACTGAACCTGTGTAATTATTGTAGTTATCTGAGGGACCAATTCAACTGGATTTTAATTTGATGTGTTTTAGATCAATAGACACAGTTTAAGGTGTCTGGGAGATGCATGAGGCAATTATCCAAAGAGTTTTTAAGTTATTATAGTCTTATTTGTTATGAATTATTTCTCATTAAAGGAAATCTATTTGGAGATAATTTTTTCAGTAATGGACTTACTGTGCCTTGTAGACTATTTTAAAATAATCTTTGGGCCTATACTTGTTGCTAGCCTATAGAAGCATGATGTGGTAGAAAGCGCAGTGACGTAGGAATCAAATGACTGGGCTGTAGTCCTGCCTAAACTACTAACTTCAGGAAAAGCTCATAATTGCTCAGAGTCCAGCTTCCTTATCAGTAAAATGAGAGGATTGAACAAGAGGACTGCTACACTTCTTTTCACCTACAGTATTCTATGACTGTGCCCTCTTTTAATATGCTTGTTCCGAAAGGTATAATAAGTTGGATCTGGAAGAGAAATAAATGTTGAAGTTGATACTACTGTCTACCTGCTCCATTCTTTTGTCTCCCCAAACTTCCCAAATGAATCAGGAAATAGCACCACAGTTGTCATAGCAGGGCCCAGCCCACATATCCAGCCAATTTTCACTACAGAGTACACACAAATAGCTCTTTGGAAATTAAGGAAATACACAAGTGCAAATATTTGTTGCTGATCTTAAAAGAGAGGGCAAAAATCTAGATCAAAGTACGGAAAATCTACACAGACAATAAAAGAAAAAAATCACAGAATATGGAATATATTTTTAAAATACAAGTCTATACAAAAGTCTTTTTTAATATTTAAAAGAAAGAATCACATGTTCATTCCCACAGCTTTTCTTTCTCTTTAATTTAAACTATAGATATATTTTCTCTTTGTCTTGGTATAAGCTTACTTTGGCTCTCCCTGGAAACCTATATATCTAGTAAAAACAATAAAAAGAAATTAAAATGTATATATTTAAATGTATTATAAATAATACATATTTTTTAACATCTTTATTGAAGTATAATTGCTTTACAATGGTGTGTTAGTTTCTGCTTTATAACAAAGTGAATCAGCTATACATATACATATATCCCCATATCATATCTCCTCCCTCTTGTGTCTCCCTCCCACTCTCCCTATCCCACCCCTCTAGGTGGTCACAAAGCACCGAGCTGATCTCCCTGTGCTATGTGGCTGCTGGGAGGGGGAAGGGTAAGCTGGGACGAAGTGAAAGAGTGGCATGGCCATATATACACTACTGAATGTAAAACAGTTAGCTAGTGGGAAGCAGCAGCATAGCACAGGGAGATCAGCTCGGTGCTTCGTGATGACCTAGAGGGGTGGGATAAGGAGGGTGGGAGGGAGACGCAAGAGGGAGGGGATATGGGGATATGTATGCATATGGCTGATTCACTTTGGTGTACAACAGAAACTAACACAGTATTGTGAAGCAATTATACTCCAATAAATATCTATTAAAAAAAAAATCTCAGGGTCTTCTGAGTGCAGGTCCCTATGTGACTGCACAGTTTGCATACCATGAAGTCAGCCCTACACAATTATCCCTTTTCCTATGATATTTAGATAAAACGAATTTTTGTTTGCTTATAATTGTATATTATTAGCTGTCAGGCTATCTTTGACTAGAAGCTACAAAATGTCAAGGATTATATTCCATGGATATATTCCACTCCGGTTGTTACACATATTACTCATATTCTCCAAAACTGATGTATTCCCATCCATCAAGATTGTTTACATAAAGTCCATGCACGGCATGTAATAAACTTTCAATAAATGTTTAACAGCAAAAAAAAAAAAAAAAAAAAAAAGGATAACCTAAAGAGGGAATTGGCCAAAGATGAAAGTGCAGCAAAGAAGTGAAGAGGGATGATGGGAGACGTGAAACTTGAATCTAGCATAAATGGAGTTATAGAAGAAACAACAGACCGTGAGAATGTTGACACTGCCGCCCTCTGAGAGCCTCTAGACATGCAGTCAGAGGAACTTAGTAAAGGTCAACTTTTCATCATAGATGAGGAATGTGGTTGTGGCGAAAAGGATGCAGGCCTCTCAGAGAAAGTGACACCTACAGAAAACCTCCCATTAAAGGGCCTCTCAGACATACTTCATAATATTAAAGCATAAAGGATACAATGTTAGAAGCTGATCCAGAATTAGACTGGAGTATGACAATTTACCCAGGTATTGGAAAGATACTTGCTCTATATTGTAAGTTACAGTGATGAGAAGGAAAAGATAAGCACTGTTCAAATTAATCTTGGTAAGTTTTTTACACAGATATAAAACACTTTAATTCTCAAGTTTCCTAATATTTTAAATTACAGTGTACTAAATAAATACATATTTAGTGTAATATTTAAATAAATACTTAATGAGTATTTTATTATTTATTAATTAAATTTATAAATTTTAAATTTTTATAATTATAATAATATAATTGTAATGATACATAATTTGTGTTTTAAAAATTAATAAAAATTCTGTAAGTTTATAAAGTTATAACTAATAAACACATGTATTTATTAAATAAATAGTTTTATTATTTTTTTCATTTTCCTATATATTTATGACAGAGTTTCTAATATTTTGACAAAAATTTTTTAAGGTTAAAGAGCAATTATGATTTTTCCCATTGGTTAACATTGCTTTGCACAGTTTTGGATTACACAGTCATTTTCGTGGTCCTGAACTACTGTGCAAGGTGAAGAGAGCCTGTGTTTGAAATTGTAATTAGCTGCCTCACTCCTTCCTCTCCTTTAGTCCTAACTCCTTCAGGCAGCTACATTTACTTCTTCTAGCTGTGTCTTGTGATATTTATCTCCACATTTTCAAAAATGTGTTATAATTGCTTTTTCATGACTCATTTTAATTTTTCTTATTTTTTACTGCCTTGTTTTGGGTTCTTTTTTATGGCAGTGTAGTATTTCATTGCTACATATTATTTTTTTGATTAAATAGAATACAATTTGTTTATTCATTCTACACTTGATGGGCAATTGATTATATGTTCCTGTTTTTACCTATATAAATAAAGTTTTTAAGAAAATTCTTTCATATGTCTTTTGACATTATTTGACATTGACATCTGAAGCATCAATATTTTATTTGCACAGCCATAAATTTATTTTTGACTACATTTACTTCAGAAACCATACATAGATTTTTTTTTTTAATGGTATACAAAATTAAATTCATATAGTGAATTCCAGCATACATATCAGCTTTATACAACATAATCAGGAATACAACCACTATGTTCCTTAGGGTTTGTTGGTAACAATTTGTTTCCAACATTACATATAAAAGAGTGATGTTTATCTTCATTAGTGCTTTCTCTTTTATCAGATCAATGGCCTGTTCTCTTGGTCTTTCCTGGCCCTGCTTTAGGAGGTGACAACAGAAAGTTCATCTGAGAAGTTAGCATTTGTCTTTGGCTGACATGATGTTCAAAATTATATTTTAATACCCAATTGATCTAGACTTTCAGAGCTTTTAATTATCTCCTAATATTAAAAAAATCTAAATCTATGTATATATTAATGATTCTATAAAATATACATTTTGTCCTTATAAGCTGTCTCTTATGGAATGTAAAAAGATTATCAATAGAATATTAAATGAACATGTTATTTGAACATTGAAGTATGATGACTAATCACACTCATTCTCCATGTCACCCCACCACCAAGAGCAGAATCAGTTGAGAGATATTGATATCAAACAGAGGGGTGATCAAAGTATATAACTCTCTACTGGTGAAACTGAGTTGGAGAATATAGACTGCCCTGTGTCTGGTTATCATTTCCCCTGGAATTAAATTTATCCTCCTAGAACTGCATTTTCCCCCACATCCAGGGTACACTGTGCCACAGGAAGCGAAACAGAATCCTTGCATCCTAAGGACAGGCTGCTCTGAGAGAGGGGGAAATGCTGGCTGGGTTCCCTTTGTATAGAGCCCTTCTCTAAGCTTGTCTGTCAAAAAAAGATCAATTTGAGGTAAGGCTACAGTCCCAAATTTCCTAAAGGACCATGGTAGAACTGTGCAGAGAAAGTCAACATGTGGGTAATATTTATATAGTGTTTGCAATGTGCCAACGTCCCTTCTAAAAACCTTTGTATTTATTGAAATAGTTAATACTTACAAAACTCTACATGATATTTCCATTTCAATGATGAATAATTGGAGGCATAGAAGGGTAAGTAACTTGCTCAAGGTCACATTGCTAGTAAGTGTCTGAGCTGAAATTTAAACTAATGTAGGCTATGTCCAAATTACATAATACTTCCTACAGTCTGCGATTTCTTTTTCCCCCATAATTTGAGGGTAGAGCAGTGTCCCTCAAGGGAGAAAATCAGCTCCCACCTTCAAGGGTCACTTTTTCAATATAGAACATCACATCTTTATCTATATTCCTGGGACTAATATGAGAAGTTCATTTTTTGCCCCTTGCCCTTCCACACTCAGGATTCTGAAATGGGTCTGGGTCATGCATTGATTAACTAAAAGATTACCCTATACCCCAATGTTGTTATCTCATCACTATCATGATTCCTACTTCAAATGTTTCCCTACCATTGTGTTAAATATGACTCAGTAGAGGTTACCCAATGAACACAAGTGACTCCATAAAATTACTATGAATTTTTTTCATAAAAACCCCAATTTTGCACAATATGAACTCTTCTCCATTATTAAATTATCAAGGAAGAATTAAAGACCAGAAATTTAATTTTGCTCTAGCAGCTCCAAATCCTAAGAAATTAAAATCCTTCAACCCTCTTCTCCAGTTCTTTATTCTGGTTAGTTTCAGTCTCGGGGGGGGGATTCTCAGTTCCTGGTGGAGTTGGAGGTTCTGAGCAGCAGCAGCCTGAGGTCTCTTCTGTGTAAAAACGTGTTGGATGTCACCCAAATGTGTGGGATGCACCCAAATGTATATCAACCAAACCTATGTTTCTCATGGGTCCAGACTTTTAAGTGTTCTAACGAATTTATAGATCAAATATGTATTGTCTCTCCTTGTCAAATTCCACTAAAACATAGTTACAAATAAAGTATCTACATACACACATATATGTGTATACTTGTGTATGTATGTATATATACATATGTATGTATGTATGTATACATACTCACCGGTATAGAGAGAATGGGGAAAGGAAGGGTTCAACAGATGAAAGGCTTTAGTAAACTTTAGGTGGACAGAAAGCAGGTGAAGGAATGTGACTGACTCAACTGAATATCTGTGACCCTGTGAGGATACAGCACCTGGCTCCCCCCGCTCATTTCTGAAAAGTTTAGGACTTGGAGGCAACAGGCACCAGAAAAGATACAGGGAAACTGAGCTAAAAGCAAGGGGAGTTTGGAAAGACTTTAAAGTAAAAAGTTGGTATCCTGGTCAGGTCTCCCCTGCTACCCTTTAGCCCCGATAGACATTATCTGGCCCCCTGCATTAGGAGAGCAGGCAACCAGGGAAGTCCCCAAACTCTTTTTTTTTTTTTTTTTTTTTTTTTTACCTTTAAGCCTGGCTTTGGTTCACGTTATATGAGAATGTTCTTAATTCTGGTAGTAGAATTCAAGGCCACCACTATCTCCAATTCCAGATCCAGGAAATATATGACTTCACACTGAGTTTACCTCTTCGTGTTTCCATTCTCTTTCTGATTCATGGAGATGCTCACCTTGAATTTGAGCATTTCTTTATTTTTTTTTAATTTTTATTGGAGTATAGTTGCTTTACAATGTTGTGTTAGTTTCTACTGTACAGCAAAGTGAATCAGCTATACGTATATCTATACCCCCTCTTTTTATTAGTTTTTTAAACATATCTCTCATTGCAATAAATTATAAATGTAGAGGACAGTAATTTCCTCATTAACTTTTTCTGCCATTTTGAAATACATCTGTCATCATTATACACACATTTAAACACACACATACAGGCACACACAAAGTATTGATCTTTCAAATTCAGTACCTTTGCAATAAGAGAGATTTGGGGCTGCTATGTAGGCAGACCCTTACCAATGAGCATTCAAGTGAATACATAGGCAAAGTGGCACTAATGGAGTTACTGGTCTTAAAATGTCTTGTTGAATTTTAATGCTTAACATGATTTGTCATTACTACAATGTATTGACCTTCATTTTACTTGATACCATGTTTCACAAAAGATGTTAGCTAATTGCGTCAATAGGATAAATAAGAATATGAAGTGTAATCTACTCTAAAAATGTGCAATCTTTTTTCAAGCTCTTTTGGGAACTAATTTTGCAGCAGATGTTTGCATACAATGTGCTAACTTCAAACGGTGCTTATTTAATTCTTGGAGGAAAATGTATCCATTTTGGAAGAGCTTATACATTCCCTAGAATAACCCCAAGTATCTTAGATAACTTTTTTCTATAATTTCTTATATTTTAAAGATATTTGGTTCATTCTTACCAGACTCAGGAGTTTAACTTGAAAGGCAATAGTTTAGAGGAAACAGAACGGATTTTAATGTTAGACACATCTGTGATCTAAAACTCACCTCTATTATTTTCTAATTGTGTAAACTTGGGCAAAATTAATTTCTCCAAGCCTTAGTTTTTATTTGTTAAGCAGAGATGACAATGACTATCTAATTTCTAGTACTTGGGTGGTTTAAATGAGATAATGAATATAAACTTCAAAATAGGGGACTGATATAGAGTTGATGGCCAATACGTGTTAGTTTCAGTGTCTATTTATCCCATATCTGTGACATTTTATCCTAAAATGCAAATGTGACAATTACGTGCTTCTCTTTCCAGTCATTCTTAATGAGTAAGGTTATGCTTACCAGCTCTTGTACCCCTTCATGTCAGAAAAAAAAAAAGCTGGATCAAAAATAGATGTTACTTCCTTATGTATGCATATGTGTTTCCATTTCTCATTGCAGCTTTGGAAAAAGGGTGGTATTTTTAAGATAAGAGCTTGTGAGAAACAATGCAATTATTCAGTCATTCTGAAAGATGGCCCAGGAGGTATTGTTCTGCTTACATAGGCTCTACAAATAGATAATGCCATAATGAATTTTTGTTCTAAGGAGATTTTTTATACCTCAAACATATTAAATATAACAAATGCCAAACGGAATTAAAGAGATGGACAAAACTCAGTACATTTGTTTCCAATCTAAACTCATCCTTGAGGTACATTAGGACAGAATCCGAGGTATTCTGCCAAAAGAAGGTTTCCTTCTTTTAGTCCCACAAACACCATGTTATGCTATGCATACAGGTGCTTCTCTGTGAGTAGGTCACCATTTATTTTGCAAATACAAATCAGGTAGAGAATACTTGAGCAGGAAATGCTGAAGGTATTACTCTAATGTCAATTATTTAGGGTAGGAATTTGCAAAGAATGTCCTCTAGGAAAACACACACACACACACACACACACACACACACACACACAAACTTGAAGCAAGAAGACCTGGATTCAAATCCCAGCTTTAACTCTTTCTACTCATATGATCGTGAACAAGTTAGTCTTTCCAAAATTCAGTTTCGTCACTCCTAAAATACATAATTTTGACAGTCTAACATTATATGTCACATAGATAGTAGATACTGAAACATATAGGTTACTCTCCTTTCTTCCTTGTGTAGGTAATTTTATACCTCCCAAAGAAAGCCCTTAGGCAGTTTCTGTGATGAATGCAAGAATTCAAGTTTCAAAATACCAGTGATAGGTTTTTGTTCACATGTGTGACTCCTGCTTCTAGAATTTATATTATGCAATAATCAAGTCAATTGAAAATAGTAAATTAAATATGGAATTAAATGATGCCATCAAAGTAATATCATTTTTTGATTTGGTTTAATCTTCTTGATTTTCATTTTCAAGGAAATTAGGAAAACACAAAAATTTGAAGATGAAATATACAATTCAATAAATGCTTGTTACCATATGATACAGAAATTCCACTCCTAGGTATATACCCAAGAAAAATGAAAATCTATGTCCACACAAAAACTTGTACATCAATATTCATTGAAGTATTATTCACAACAGCCCCAAAATAGAAACAATCCAAATGTCCATCAACTAATGAATTGATGAATAAAAGAGTATATCCATACAATGTTGTATTATTCAGGAATATAAAGAAATTAAGTACTGATATATGCTACAACATGGACAAATCTTGAAACATTCTGCTAAGTGAAAGAAGCCAGTCACAAAGGACCATGCATTGTATGGTTCCACTTATGTGAAATATCCAGAATAGGCAAGTCTATAGAGATGGAAACTATATTGCTTAGGGCAAGGGGGGAGAGTTGGAAGGACTGTGAGATTGGGGGGTAGGGGGTGAATGCTAAGGGGTGTGGTGGGGTCTTTTTAGGGGGGTAATAAAAGCGTTCTAAAATTGACTGTGGTGATGAATGATCAACTCTGTGATTACATTAAAAGCCACTGAATTGTACACTAAATGGATGATCTGTATGCGAATTATGTCTCAATAAAGCTGATAAAATAAATAGAGCATGATCTCTGCTATAGATGAAACAGACATGTTAACAAATAAATTATGATGGCTTCTGTTACAAAGATCCATTTAATTCATTCACTCATTCTTTCGTCATGCAGATATTCAGTGAGCATCTACTCTGTGTCAGGCACCATGTTGGGAACAGGACACATACACAGTGGTGAGCAAAACAGATGTGGTTTCTGTCCTCATGGAGATAATCACTAATAGCACAGTGACTGGTGCTCCATTGATTTCCTTTGTTTAGAAAAATGAGAGCATGACTCTATTAATTTCTGGGAGTTAATTCCCAGTTCCTGTGTTCTTAATGGTATTACTTTAATTAAGTTTTGTATAAGACGTAAAGGTTTCTCATAACAGTATTTTTAGAAAGAGAGATGGAGTCAAAAAACCAGAAAGAAATAAGGTACTTCATCTTAGAAAGACCTTGACTCTGGCCTCAAATGTGATCATCTTGGACCAGCTATATAGATTTTTTTTTCTGATATTAAACAGTCAGAAATGGTAATAATTTGGAGTTCATGAGCAAAAATATAGAGACTTATATGATCAACTAAATAGCTTATTTGCCACAATTTAGGACAACACTGAATCTTTCACCACCTCTGTGCTGCAAAAACCTCCTTCATTAGGAAGAGGTAGTTCAGTGTGTATCACAGTCCAAAGGACATATTGGCAAGAAATGAAGATTTAGAGGAAGAGGCAAGTCAAAATCTTGACCTTTCCTTTTCTCTGTTATTTAGTTTATCCCAGTCAGAATCTGTATCCTTCTTCCAATATGGAGAGGTCTCTTCATGTCTTATTTGTCCCATCCACCTCTCCCTTCTACCCTTCCAATTCACTCAGAAAACTAAGCAGAAATTAGAATGAATCTCAGTAAGAAAAAGGCATGGGACAAGGACTTATTTTAGTCTAGACTAAAAGGGATTTTACTGATACTACATAAATAGGTATATGAGGATATATGCTGTGGATATTTGGAGCCAATGTGCATCAAAGGAACCACTGATCTAGTTGACAGAGTATAATCTTGACACTCAGGAGAACTTGGTGTTCTACCCCTGCTTTACCACTAACTAGTTGCGTGATGTTGGGCAAATTACCTCCTCAATACATTAGCTTTTCTCCTTTGTTGATTGAAGGAATTGAACCAGAAGATCTTTCCGTTCCTTTTAGATCCAAAATTAGTATTTCCTTCATAATGTTATAGTCAACTTATAAATTATTCTTCTTATATATTTTGGAGTATAGATGAGGATTAAGAGTATAGGATTTGGAATCAGATAGAGCTGGGAGTGAATGCATATCCTATCATTTATTAGAAGCTGTTTATGCCCTGGGAAAAGTCTTTATATGCCTCATTTACCTCATCTATAGAAGAAGAAAACAGAATGACCTCATAAGGTTGTTTTGAGGATTTTCAATGACATCCTATACAAAAAGCACCTGGACTACTCTATGTGCTCAATAAATGAAAGCTATTACTATAATTGATCTAGACTAGATGAATTCATTTTATGTAAAGTAGTCTGCTTAGCATCTTTGGTATTATATTTCTCTTATACACAAGGTGTCCATCTGATACCTTATAATATTGCATTTTCTTAATATGCTATGTGTCTATCTCCAGTATATGATAGCCAGAAATGACTTCTAAGCTACAGGCCAATCTCTGAGCCAATGAATTGCTCCAAATACTTGACTGCTATCTCCTCTCTGTGACCTTCTTTAGAAGACGTCTATACTGACAATGTGGAAATATCATGGGGGAAGTGAGATGTAGGGAGAGAGAAGAGAGTGGAGTTATGTAAAGAACACTAGAAGTTAGAAGAGAAAAAAATAAAGGAAATAGTATAAAAAGGAATACCTTAGTTTGAATTCCTTATGTTACTGTGTTTTCCAAGTCTTTTACAGAGACCAAAAATTATTTTTATAATAGGAAAAATTATATAACTTATAATATAAAAATATGTCATTGTATGAAAATGGTACTTTAAAACTTCAAAGTAGCTCTTGAAGAGAGCAGAGCAGAGCCTAAATGGATTTCTTCTCCCTTGTTTAAGATCAGACCTAAGGCATGCACATATAGATGCTTTACATATACCTCACCAGCCATGCATATATTTATAGGTATGCTTCCAAAAAAGAGGCACATCTCTACATCTATTTACAGTTGAACATAGGTTTGTATTCACTAAACATAACAATCCTTTCAATCGAATAGACACATACACAAACTCTTATTTGTATTCATCCAAATACACAGACATGCAAACATTGATGCCCACACTTGCAGAAAGTATCAATATCTATACCAGCTGAAACTAATGCTTCAGTTTAGTGAAAGGAAGAGAGGGCTTTTTCTCACAACAATCTTTAAACCTTTGTAAGTACAGGGTTTGTTTGTTTTTTTCATTTGTAAAATCTGGCTGTGTAAGATATCCTACTCACTAAAATAGCTTAGGATTTTGAAGTTAAAAATAAACATTATATAGTAAAATTAGTGTTAGCATCTCCCTCCTAATGTTATATGCAATGATTTCATAAGTGCTCTAGGATAGTGTAAAGTAATGAGCTTCTGGCCTCATTACAGCAGTTTGCTGGGCTGGCCTCTGGGAAACGGCAATGGCAACTGCCTAGAGTCCACGGAAGATGCTGAGGAGACAATGTCCTCTTTGGAACAAAGACTATAATCTTTGGTCCTATAGACTTATTTAAGAGTTCAAATGAGCAAGTTACAGATGTGCTAATGAAAGGCCCAAGAAATATAGCTGATGGGCATAACAGTGATTTTAACCCAGATGTTCCATTGGGTTAAAATAGCATTGTTAGCAGTGGTTCCCAAAATTTAGGTTCTCAAAATCCCTTGGAGGCTTTATTAAAACACAGATTGCTTGGCTCTACCCCCAGAGCCTTTAATTTAGTAGCTCTGTAGTTGGGGCTGGAGAATTTGTCTTTCTATCAAGTTCCTAAGTGGTAATGATGATGCTGGTCTCTAGACCACACTTGGGAACTGTGCCTTAGAGAGACAGAACGATTTAAGGAAGAAGGATGTATCAGAATCTTTCAGGGACTTGAGGTGGGATCTGAGTGGACATATGTAATTTTGTAAAGTTCTGTAGGGGATTCAACTTCACTCCTCTTTCACTCCCAATCCCAACCCTCCAATCCTGCCCCAACCAGACTGACAACTAACTACTGGGCTAGATAAATTATGTGGTTTCAATCACAGAAGCAGATAGTACTAGCTTTAAAAAAAGTCCAAAAGATTGGAAGTATGTATTGCAGATAAAAAGTTATTATGAAGTGGATACACAAAATGGACAGGAGCCCATAGCATTTGCTTCATCTTTGCCAAGCTACCATAGACTTTTGAAATAAATACTTATTTCTTTTTTATACTAATGTGAACTTAAAGGTATGAAGTGACATGAAAGCCATAAAGCAGAAGAAGGAAACTTAACATTTATGGAAAATTAGTGCCAAAGATTTGCTCACTGGTAATGTTGATTAGAAGTTTTGCAGTCTTGACCAATTAAATCAGCTTCCATACCACAGTGAGTAAAGGATGGTTGTGAGTGTCTTTAAGAGCAGAGAGAAGGCAGAGAGAATTAAGGAAAAATCCAAATGATAGCAGAATGTTTTCCTTTTAAGGCAAGAGAAAGAAATATCCAGAGGACAAACTTAGGCTTCAGCTTCTGAGATGAATGAAAACGGTTTTAGCTCTCAAAGCTGTAGCTATGGAGCAGCTGGTCCTCAAGGCACTGAGTTAATGATGTGGTTGATTGCTTCTATGCACAGAGTCATTATGACTGATACTGGGCAAGTTGCTTAACCTCTTTTGGTCCCAGTTTCCTCATCTGTAAAATAAGGAAATCGGAATAGATGATTTCTGAAGTCCCTTACAGGCCTAACAATTTATGATTTAATGCCTGACTGGCAATGCATCCTCTTAAGTGCCACTATGCATAGCCATGCATGACTTAAAACATTCCTGTGCAGGGTGCCAGCTTGTCTTCATGATGGAAATTAAAGAGAGCTGGCTTTAAACAAAACAGTAAAGTAATCCAAGTTTTATTTAATCTTCTTTAAGTTTTGTTTAAACTGACTCTCATGCCCTTTTAAATTCCCTTTCAGGCAACCTGGGTTTCCTTGCATTCTCTCATTACCCTCTCTTCACACTTTGCTTTCAAAGGCATATTGGGCATTGGTAAGAATGCAGGCAATGTTTATTGGATAACTGATAATCTCCTTAAGGTGACACTAAGACAAAGTGCAGACAACAATTAAAATTCCAGGGGAAGAGCCTGGATAATCAGGTTTAGAATACCAAGCAAAACATTGGCAACACATTTGAGAACTCGCCCAAAAGGGCTGGAGATATGCTTGGTAAAACTGAATGAATGAGAACCTCGATCCTCAAACACATGCTCACACGACCCAGAAGAATATCAAAACGTGTTGTCATAAGGGGCTAAAAAAGTTCAAGCTTAGTGAGTTTGGGGTAAAAAAATACTGAAATAATTGTAACCACATTGTCATGGGGGTATGTAGGCATATAACCAGGGGAAATCCTGGCAGAATCCTTCCCACTGCACTTGAAATCTTCCTCTAAGGCTGACTCCTGAGGAAAACCTGATCACTTGGTCTAGAATCCCTGAAGGCTTAGCTGTATTTTTCTGAACACCCTTCCAAACTTCCTTCCATTTCCTAAAGAGGAACCCTTTGAAGGACCCTGAGCTGGCGGGGAGAGATGGAGGAGCGTGTGTCCAGGACTTATTGGCTTTAACCCGGACATCTGAACTTGGAGCCTTCTTTCCTGAGCACTGGTTTGCCTCCATACCTAGGTCACTTCCCTGTGCTTCTGGCTCTTGCCCTCCATTCTGTAACCACACGTGGTCAAGCACATGGTCATGTTCCGATGCTTCTGACCATCTACCTAAACCCGAGTGACTGAGAGTTCCTAGAGTCACAGTCCTGTCATCTAGAACATCTAGTATCAGGCTTTTAAGACAGAGAATAACTGAAAAGGCTCCCAGATAATTCAAGTAAGAGGCAGAGACACAGAAGAATAGGAAAGCACAGCAAGAATCCTTGTGCTAGGCTGCAGTGGGTAACATGAGTGACTCAAAATTCAGAATTAGAACATTGTCTCTGAATACATGTATTAGTGGATATATATAAATACAGTTGTAATAATTGATATAATTTAAAGATAATATAAGTAATAATAAAGGAAAAATATTTTTTAAACTTGGCTTTACTATGAAAGAATAATAGTAACTTCAAAAATTTACATAAATAAATTTTTCCAAGTGCCTAATATTACATAAAATAATGATATTACGTAGCAATTAATCTATCATATTACTAACGACTTACAGCAGTTTGCTCTGAGTTTTGTATGATTACAACATTAAATTCTGGTCAAATATGCTATGATTCTATGTCTTTATGGTTCATTTTTGGAGGAAGTATAGTTATCTGTTCATAACTCAAAAAGAAATTAAAGGGAAAAGTGAATGATTAAACTGTTTTGTTTATAGATTCTGAAAGATAAATGAATATTGGCCTCTTTAAGATCTCCATTGAGAGTAAAACTACTGTTTTTATCCATTTTCAAAACATTAGAAGTAAGCTATTCTTGTGTGAACTGGGATGCAGCTCAGCAGCCCAAGTTTTGTTCTTAATTGTTCCCTTCATGCAGACATGGCTTGGAAGAAAACCAACAACTTGATCCTTTTATTTCTATATCCACTGGCTGGAATAAACCCAGGTTGAATATTTTAAAATAATCACAACCAATTTTGCTTTACTCTTCAATGATTTTATATTGAATACAGAATTGAGAGTCCCTTATAAAATTATCAAGGGGTGTTCTAAGAGATTCAGATGAAGCCTTTGATTAATTTTAACTCCAGTTCACTCTTCATATTTTAGCAAAGTGTGAAAACCTACACTGCTTTCCACCTGTCCTTGGCTCTTCGTAGACTAGCTACTGGTCAGAGATAACGGGCAGCATATCTAGATGTGCTGGGATACGGCTGAAAGGGGGACACGGTACATCTAACTTAACTAATTCAGGGACCAACAGAACACAGCACTACTATGAAGCACAGAGTAGGCCACACATTTTCAAAAAAAATCCCTTACTTCAGGTAGAGGGGCACATAGGAGCGAGCGATCGATGATAGTTTACGAAGACAATGACAAAGGGATGCTATAAAAGTGAGAATAGCATGAGAGTAGAAAAGTGTTTTCAAACTTTTAACCATTAATGTTACAACTTCATGCATTTGCCACATCCACATACCACCTGAACCTGTAATTTAAGTAATTTTACTTAAATATATTTAAATAGACTCATTTAAATAATTTTTAAAATTAGCCTCTTACTCTGAGTTAGTATCACTGGTCACCATGCTTCCCTTCCTTACATCCACATCCCTTGAGATCTTTCCATCAAGAGGTAGAGTCTACTTCTCTATCCTTAGAATCTGGGTAAGCCCTGTGACTCACTGTGGCCAATAAAATGTGGTAGAAGCAATGTTATGCCATTTCTGAGACATTAGGCCTTAAGAGATTTTATGCACTTCTGCTTTCTGCTGGGACCCCTGCCTCCACCATGGACTAGTTTGCTATAGTAATGCCTAATTAACACAACCATCTACACCTTTTGTAGTCCTCCTTCCTCAGTTGAAGATGACCTTGGATTGAGGAGGATGGAACCTTGGCAGAAACGGTAAGGAGCATTTATTTTCTTTTCATTGCTGATCATTTCTTCCTTTATAGAGAGGTCAGACTCCTACTTAAGGAGTCTTAAGGAGGTTGATTTTGAGGTAAGACCTGCTTATAAGGTGCATTTGGCTCTGGAGGAACGAAGAGGAGACAAAGCAGCATTATGAGAAAATAAAGGAGAGACTTGCCACCATGGATGGGCCTGGGGGGTGAAGGTCTAAATTAATAGGGGTCAAGATGACCTTTATCAAAGCTCAGCTCAGCTAAAAGGAAAACAGACCTGGATAAAGAACAGAAATACTGTTCAGGAACATAGTATGCATTTAGCTAATGTGTCTTTAGAGATAACACTGAGATGTGTTAATATAGTTAATTTTTGTTTGTTTGGAGTCTCATATGAGAACAGTACTAGAGTTAGGTGATAGAATATCTATGCTAGGATTTCCCAATATGATGGACATGTCCAATATGACAACAATTACTCTATCCGCCAAGTCTAGGGTACAGATAGCAGTGCTAGAAAATTGAGTGGGAATACTGGTAAGTGAAGATTCTAAGAGAGTTTTCAGTGTGCTTTGAGTTTCCTTCTTCTTTCTACCCACAAAGGAATGGAAGGAGGTACTTCCTCCAAATAAACCCAGGTGATGTGAGAAATTCAAGATGAAATTTTAAAGTATACATAGACTTCTGCTTAATTTTTTTCTGGAAAAAGTTAAAAGTGATAATCCAGCTGAAGCTGCCTATGAGAGACAATGGAGAGGAAATGCCTATGAGAGACAATGGAGAGGAAATGTCTATGAGAGGAAATGGTTAAAATGGGAGCGAAAAACCTGTGGAAAAGCCTGACGATCACTACCTTGGCCGGGTGATCATGTTAACATCAATGATTACAAATCATGTAGGTAGTTGTGTATTCTTGATATGATGTGATGAAAGTGGCACTTTACTTCTTGGTCTTCTTGCCCCCAAACCCATAACCCCAGTCTCATTATGAAAAAAAATCGGACTAATTCCAATGGAATGGCATCCTACAATATACTAGACCAGTACTCCTCAAAACTTTCAAGGTCATCAAAAACAAGAAAAGTCTGAAAAACCATCACAACCAAGAGAAACCTAGGAGATATAAGAATTAAATGTAATGTGATTTCCTGGATGGATCCTGGAACAGAAAAAAATTAGGTAAAAACAAGGGAAATACAGATCAACTATGGATTTTAATTAATTATAATACAGCAATATTGGTTCATTAACTGTAGCAAATATACTATACTTATATAGTATAAGAGGTTATTAATGTGGGAAATTGTGTATGGGGTAAAGGGTGTGATGCGGGAACTCTGTACTATCTGCTCATTTTTTCTGTAAATGTCAAACTGTTCTAAAAGATAAAGTCTATTAAAAAAAATGGTAGCATATGGATGAGTAGAAGAGCCCATCAAATGGATGGTGAGTTTACCATGATTTCCCTCCATTATCTCCAAGACTAAACTCAATTCAGCCTAAAATCCTGAAGTGGACATCAGAGCAGATAGAGAGAATTTGAGGAGAAGCCCTCTAGCTCTGGCTCAAGGATCAAGAAAGAGTCTTCTAAAATTCAGATACAATGGGGGTATTGCCCATTTTTTATTTCTCTTCTTTTTCTTTTCTTTGTTTTCTTACATTCTAGCCTCCAAACAATCCAATAATTTAATAGCAACAGGGGTGATGGGAACCCACAGAAGCCTAACACTCTGAAAGATAGGAAACTTTCTCTCCTTATCAGAGGAGTTATGACCCCAGAGGGCAAGGGAAAAACTCTTGTTACTTCTCTGTGTCTGTGTCCTTCTGTCCCTTGACCCCAGACACAGGCATAGTCCAAAGAAGTACATAAAACAACAAGGTAGGGGCTTCCCTGGTGGCGCAGTGGTTGACAGTCTGCCTGCTAATGCAGGGGACATGGGTTCGAGCCCTGGTCTGGGAAGATCCCACATGCCGCGGAGCAACTAGGCCCGAGAGCCACAACTACTGAGCCTGCGCGTCTGGAGCCTGTGCTCTGCAACAAGAGAGGCCACGATAGTGAGAGGCCCACGCACCGCAATGAAGAGCGGCCCCCGCTTGCCGCAACTAGAGGAAGCCCTCACACACAAACGAAGACCCAACACAGCCAAAAAAATAAATAAATAAATAAATAATAATTAAAGGTGCTAATAATTTAAAAAAAAAAACAAGGTACATAAAGCCTGGTTTCCTCAATGGAGTAGCCCAAAGGGAGTACTTAGAAGATTGTGGAGAGGGAAGAACATGGGACTGTGACCTCTTAAAGTCCTATATGAACTCCTGGGCTCATCTCTAAGCTGAACATGTATGAAATTGACCTAAACAGAGTACATAGACTCTGATAACCAAACTGTGGAATGGACTGCCATTCAAGTACCAGTCTGGCCACTGGGTGGTGCACACATGGCATAGATCCTAAAAGTAGGGCTAAGGCTTTGAAAACTGAACTGATACTGGAATCACAACCCACAGAAGGTAGGTCAGGACTTACAGTCTGAACCCAATCAGGATGATTGCCTGCTTAAAAATATAATTAGTGTTATCTACGTATATTAAGGCAAACAGTCCCATAACATAAAATTCAAAAAGTTCAGGATATCATCCAAAAGTACTTAGTCTATGAAGAACAAGAAAAATCTCAACTTGCATGAGAAAGAACAATCAGACTTCAACAATGAGATGACACAGATGTATCATTTTTCTATCTAAAGAAGAACCAAATGGAAATTTTAGAACTGAAAAACATAATAACCAAAAATTTTTTAAAAATTCAATGGATGAGCTCAATAGCACAATAGGGAAGACAAAGGTAAGAGTCAGTTAATTTGAAGATAAATCAGTAGAAATTATTCAGTATGAACAACAAAGTGTAAATTGATGGAAAAAATTAAATAGAGCTTCAAGGACATATGAGAAAATACCAAAATGTCTAATATTTTTGCTATGAGTGCCTGAGAAAAGAGAGAAAGAATGCAGAGCAAAAAAAAAAAATTGAAAAAAATAGAGATTGAAAACATCTCAAATTTGTCAAAAGAATAAACCTACAGATTCAAGAAGCTCAGCAAATCTTAAAGAAGAGGCCCCCCCAATCCACATCTATACATATCATAATTAAACTGCTTACAACCAAAGATAAAGGAAAAAGTCTTAAAAGCACCCAGGGGAAAATAATGCATACTTTCACTGAAATGATGTTTCAAATGACTGTGGATGTCTCGTCAAAAATCCTGGGGCCAGAAAAATGAGCAACAATATTTCTAGAATGTTGAATGAAAAGAAGTACAATGCAGAATTCTATATCCAGCCAAAATATCCTTCAGGAATAGAAATGAAATAAAATATTCTTAGATTAAGGAAAACTAAGAGGATTTGTTAGTTGCAGACATGCTGTAATAGAATTGTAAAAAAATTCTTAAGACAGAAGAAAATTGATACCAAAAGGAAACTTGGAACATCAAGAATGAAGGAAGAGCAACAGAAAAGGTAAATATCATAGAGTGAATATAATAGATTGTTCTCCTCCTACTTAGTTGTATAAAATAGGTTTTGACAGTTGAAAGCAAAAATTATAACACTGATGAGGTTTTCAATGTTTGTGGATGTAATGCATAAATGACTACAACATAAAGCAGTGGGGAGGGTAAAAGGATCTATATGATGGGAAGGTTCTCCTTGAAGTGGTACAAACATCAGTAAAGTTAAACATGTGTATTCAAGTTAAGATGGAAAAAAAAATTGTTTATCATGAAATATATCAAAGTGTAAGTAAAATACATATGTATAATTTAAAGAATAAAAAAATGTGTATTCAAATGCCTAGAGAAACCTCTAAAAAGTGTACAAAGGGAAATGCAAATTAAAACTGCCATGAGATACTTCTGTTATTAGAATGGCTAAAATAAAATATCCTGACCACACCAAGTGCTAAAGAGGAAGAGGAGCAACTGGAACATTGCTGGAGGGAATGAAAAATGGGCCAGCCATGCTGGAAAACAGTTTGGCAGTTTCCTATCAAGTTAAACTCCCACTTATCATGCGACCTACAATCTCACTTTTAGGTGTTTACAGTAGAGAAATGAAAACCTATGTTCGCACAATTGTACACAAAAGTTTATAGCAGCCAAAATGGTCTTCTGTGGGTGAATGGATGAACAAATTGTAGTACATTTATACAATGGAATACTACTCAGCAGTGAAAAAAGCCAGGAGCTATTGATGTATGCAACATCTTGGAAGGATCTCAATGGCGTTTTGCTGAGGGAAAGAACCCAGTCTCAGAAAGTTACATTCTATTTACTTAACATTCTTGCAAAGAAAAAACTATAGATCAGATCAGCAAGTTGCCAGGTTTCAGGGTGGAAGAGAGTGTGACTACAGAAGGATAGCAAAAGAAAGTCTTTTAGGGTGATGGAACTGTTCTGTATCCTGATTATGGTGGTAGCTATGCAAATTTAAATTTTTTAACAGTCACAGAACTGTATACACACACGTTAATTTTATTGTATATTAATATAAAAAAGTATATTTTTAAAAGGCATTCACAGAGATAAGAACAAGATTAAAATGAGAGGAGCCAAATGAAATCTATACCCCTCTGAGCACTGAAGATAATAATACAGACTATCCTGTTATAAAAAATATCCTTTGAACTTGAGAGGTCAGATAAAGCAACCCAATAGTGCTAAATTCACAGAATGTTCTTCATCTGTTGGCCAAATCAAATTAAGCAAATCACCAGGACAGATGGCATTCACTCCAAATGTTTTGAAGGAACCCTTCTAATGAGAATGTGGTTCGTATCCTCTTGAGTTTTTCCAGTCATAATCTGTTTCACCTCTGAATTTCCAGCTACCAGAGCACCTACAGACCTTTTAATTTTCTGGCCATTTAACGACAATCATAAGCACTTATAAAGGTGAAATATAAATTAATCATATTGGAATCCAAAAAAGGAGGGATAAATTTAGATTGCCCCTATAGTATTCAGTGAATGCTTGTTCAAAAAAGTTATCCTGAAATAGTTCTATCTGATGTCCTGTGGAGGGGAGAGGCAAAGATGAGTTTTATAACGAGGACCACTGATGTCTTGGATGCCAATCTCCAAGACCTTGTGAAACTATTAAGCAGAGGAGGAAAGCACCTGTAATCATGAAGTGAATTCGAGATAATATGGAGTACACACATAATTGCCATAAAAATAGGAGGAGGAAAAGAGACATGCTGTAATAGAATTGTATTACAGCATGGGTAACATAGAAATGAGAAATTGATGAAAAACTTTGAAAGTTGTCCCTTATAATTATGCCTTGTATGCATATTTATTCATTCCCTTCAGTGGAGAAAGGAAATGAAATGAATAAATGTAAGATAAAGTTTTCTTTTTTAAACATCTTTATTGGGGTATAATTGCTTTACAATGTTGTGTTAGTTGCTGTTATATAACAAAGTGAATCAGCTATACGAATACATATATCCCCATTATCCCCTCCCTCCTGCGTCTCACTCCCACCCTCCCTAACCCACCCCTCTAGGTGGTCACAAATCACCTAGCTGATCTCCCTATGCTATGCAGCTGCTTCCCACTAGCTATCTATTTTACATTTGGTAGTGTATATATGTAAATGGCACCTTCTCACTTCGTCTCAGCTTACGCTTCCCCCTCCCTGTGTCCTCAAGTCCATTCTCTACGTCTGCGTCTTTATTCCTCTCCTGACCCTAGGTTCTTCAGAACCATTTTTTTTTTAGATTCCATATATATGCATTAGCATACTGTATTTGTTTCTCTCTTTCTGACTTACTTCATTCTGTATGACAGAATCTAGGTCCATCCACCTCACTACAAATAACTCAATTTCGTTTCTCTTTATGGCTGAGTAATATTCCATTGTATATATGTTCCACATCTTCTTTATCCATTCATCTGTCAATGGACACTTAGGTTGCTTCGCCATCCTGGCTATTGTAAATAGAGCTGCAATGAACATTGTCGTGCATGACTCTTTTTGAATTATGGTTTTATCAGGGTATATGCCCAGTAGTGGGATTGCTGGGTCATATGGTAGTTCTATTTTTAGTTTTTTAAGGAACCTCCATACTGTTCTCCATAGTGGCTGTATCAATTTACATTCCCACCAACAGTGCAAGAGGGTTCCCTTTTCTCCACACCCTCTCCAGCATTTATTGTTTGTAGATTTTTTGATGATGGCCATTCTGACTGGTGTGAGGTGATAACTCACTGCAGTTTTGATTTGCATTTCTCTAATGATTAGTGGTGTTGAGCATCCTTTCATGTGTTTTTTGTCTATCTGTATATCTTCTTTGGAGAAATGTCTACTTTACTCTAGTAGGTGGGTCAAAAAGGATCTTGCTATGATTTACGTCAGAGTGTTCTGCCTATGCTTTCCTCTAAGAGTTTTATAGTGTCTGACCTTACATTCAGGTCTTTAATCCATTTTGAGGTTATTTTTGTGTATCGTGTTCTACTTTCATTCTCTTACATGTACCTCTCCAGTTTTCCCAGCACCACTTATTGAAGAGGCTGTCTTTTCTCCATTGTATATGCTTGCCTCCTTTATCAAAGATAAGGTGACCATACGTGCGTGGGTTTATCGCTGGGCTTTCTGTCCTGTTCCATTGATCTATATTTCTGTTTTTGTGGCAATACCACACTGTCTTGATTACTGTACCTTTGTAGTATAGTCTGAAGTCCAGGAGCCTGATTCCTCCAGCTCCATTTTTCCTTCACAAGATAGCTTTGGCTATTCGGGGTCTTTTGTGTTTCCATACAAATTGTGAAATTTTTTGTTCTAGTTCTGTGAAAAATGCCATTGGTTGTTTGGTAGGGATTGCACTGAATCTTGCTTTGGGTAGTAGATTGCTTTGGGTAGTATAGTCATTTTCACAATGTTGATTCTTCCAATCCAAGAGCATGGTATATCTCTCCATCTCTTTGTATCATCTTTAATTTCTTTCATCAGTGTCTTATAGTTTTCTGCATATAGGTCTTTTGTCTCCTTAGGTAGGTTTATTCCTAGGTATTTTATTCTTTTTGTTGCAATGGTAAATGGGAGTGTTTCCTTAATTTCTCTTTCAGATTTTTCATCATTAGTGTACAGGTATTCAAGAGATTTCTGTGCATTAATTTTGTATCCTGCTACTTAACCAGATTCATTGATTAGCTCTAGTAGTTTTCTGGTAGCATCTTTAGGATTCCCTATGTATAGTATCATGTCATATGCAAACAGTGACAGCCTTACTTCTTCTCTTCCGATTTGGATTCCTTTTCTTTCTTTTCTGCTCTGATGGCTGTGGCTAAAACTTCCAAAACTATGTTGAATAATATTGGTGAGAGTGGGCAACCTTGTCTTGTTCCTGATCTTAGAGGAAATGGTTTCAGTTTTTCACCATTGAGAACAATGTTGGCTGTGGGTTTGTCATATATGGCCTTTATTATATTGAGGTAAGTTCCCCCTATGTGTACTTTCTGGAGGGTTTTTATCATAAATCAGTGTCGAATTTTGTCAAAAGCTTTTTCTGCATCTATTGAGGTAATCATATGGTTTTTATCCTTCAGTTTGTTAATATGGTGTATCACATTGATTGATTTGCGTATATTGAAGAATCCTTGCACTCCTGGGATAAACCCCACTTGATCATGGTGTATGATCCTTTTAATGTGCTGTTGGATTCTGTTTGCTAGTATTTTGTTGAGGATTTTTGCATCTATGTTCATCAGTGATATTGGCCTGTAGTTTTTTTTTTGTGACATCTTTGTCTGGTTTTGGTATCAGGGTGATGGTGGCCTCGTAGAGTGTTCCTCCCTCTGCTATACTTTGGAAGAGTTTGAGAAGAATACGTGTTAGCTCTTCTCGAAATGTGTCATAGAATTAGCCTGTGAAGCCATCTGGTCCTGGGCTTTTGTTTGTTGGAAGATTTTTAATCACAGTCTCAATTTCAGTGCTTGTGATTGGTCTGTTTATATTTTCTCTTTCTTCCTGGTTCAGTCTCAGAAGGTTGTGCTTTCCTAAGAATTTGTCCATTTCTTCCAGTTTGTCATTTTACTGGCATATAGTTGCTTGTAGTAGTCTCTCGTGATCCTCTGTATTTCTGTAGGGTCAGCTGTTACTTCTCCTTTTTCATTTCTAATTCTGTTGATTTGAGTCTTCACCCTTTTTTTCTTGATAAGTCTGGCTAATGGTTTATCAATTTTGTTTATCTTCTCAAAGAACCAGCTTTTAGTTTTATTGATCTTTGCTACTGTTTCCTTCAAATTCTTTTTCATTTATTTCTGATCTGATCTTTATGATTACTTTCCTTCTGCTAACTATGGGTTTTTTTAGTTCTTCTCTCTCTAATTGCTTTCAGTGTAAGGTTAGGTTGTTTGAGATGTTTCTTGTTTCTTGAGGTAGGATTGTATTGCTATAAAATTCCGTTTGAACTGCTTTTGCTGCATCCCATAGGTTTTGTACCATTGTGTTTTCATTGTCATTTGTGTCTAGGTATTTTTTGATTTCCTCTCTGATTTCTTCAGTGATCTCTTGGCTATTTAGTAGTGTATTGTTTAGCCTCCATGTGTTTGTATTTTTTACAGTTTTTTTCCTGTGATTGATATCTAGTCTCATAGTGTTGTGGTCGGAAAAGATACTTGAAATGATTTCAATTCTCTTAAATTTACCAAGGCTTGATTTGTGACCCAAGATATGATCTATTCTGGAGAAACTTCCCTGAGCACTTGAGAAGAACATGTATTCTGCTGTTTTTGGATGGAATGTCCTATAAATATCAATTAAGTCCATCTTGTTTAATGTGTCACTTAAAGCTTGTGTTTCCTTATTTATTTTCATTTTGGTTGATCTGTCCATTTGTGAAAGTGGGGTGTTAAAGTCCCCTACTATGATTGTGTTACTGTCGATTTCCCCTTTTATGGCTGTTGACATTTGCCTTACGTATTGAGGTGCTCCTGTGTTGGGTGCATAAATATTTACAATTGTTATATCTTCTTGGATTGATCCCTTGATCATTATGTAGTGTCCTTTTTTGTCTCTTGTAATAGTCTTTAAAGTCTATATTGTCTGAAATGAGAATTGCTACTCCAGCTTTCTTTTGATTTCCATTTGCATGGAATATCTTTTTCCATCCCCTCACTTTCAGTCTGTACGTGTCCTTTGGTCTGAAGTGGGTCTCTTGTAGAAAGCATATATACGCGTCTTGTTTTTTCATCCATTCAGCCAATCTACGTCTTTTGGTTGGAGCATTTAATCCATTTACATTTAAGGTAATTATCGATATGTATGTTCCCATTACCATTTTCTTAATTGTTTAGGGTTTGGTATTGTAGGTCTTTTCCTTCTCCTGTGTTTCTTGCCTAGAGAAGTTCCTTTAGCATTTGTTGTAAAGGTGATTTGGTGGTGCTGAATTCTCTTAGCTTTTGCTTGTTTGCAAAGGATTTAAGTTCTCCATCAAATCTGAATGAGGTCCTTGCTGGGTAGAGTAATCTTGGTTGTAGATTTTTCCCTTTCACCACTTTAAATATGTCCTGTCACTCCCTTCTGGCTTGCAGAGTTTCTGCTGAAAGATCAGCTGTTAATATTATGGGGAATCCCTTGTATGTTATTTGTTCCTTTTCCCTTGCTGCTTTTAATATTTTTTCGTTGTATTTTTGGTAGTTTGATTTATATGTGTCTTGGCGTGTTAACTCTTTGCTTTTATCCTGTGTGGGACTCTCTGCGCTTCCTGGACTTGATTGGCTATTTCCTTTCCCATATGAGGGAAGTTTTCAACTATAATCTCTTCAAATATTTTCTCAGTCCCTTTCTTTTTCTCTTCTTCTTCTGGGACCCCTATAATTCACATGTTGGTGTGTTTAATGTTTTCCTAGAGGTCTCTGAGACTGTCCTCAATTCTTTTCTTTCTTTTTTCTTTATTCTGCTCTGTGGTAGTTATTTCCACTATTTTTTGTTCCAGGTCACTTATCCTTTCTTCTGCCTCAGTTATTCTGCTGTTGATTCCTTCCAGAGAATTTTTAATTTCATTTATTGTGTTGTTCATCATTGTCTGTTTGCTCTTTAGTTCTTCTGGGTCCTTGTTAAACATTTCTTGTATTTTCTCCATTCTTTTTCCATGATTTTGGATCATCTTTACTATCGTTACTCGGAATTCTTTTTTCAGGTAGACTGCCTATTTCCTCTTTGTTTGGTCTGGTGGGTTTTTATCTTGCTCCTCTACTGCTGCGTATTTCTGTCTTCTCATTTTGCTTAACTTACTGTGTTTGGGGTCTCTTTTTCAAAAGCTGCAGGTTCATAGTTCCCATGGTTTTTGGTGTCTGCTCCCAGTGCGTAAGGTTGGTTGAATGGGTTGTGTAGGCTTCCTGGTGGAGGGGACTGATGCCTGTGTTCTGGTGGATGAGGCTGGATCTTGTCCTTCTGGTGGGAGGACCATGTCCAGTAGTGTGTTTTGGGGTGTTGTGAACTTATTATGATTTTAGGAAGCCTCTCTGCTAATGGGTGGGGTTGTGTTCCTGTATTGCTAGTTGTTTGGCATGGCGTGTCCAGCACTGGAGCTTGCTGGTCGTTGAGTGGAGCTGGGTCTTAGCGTTGAGACAGAGATCTCTGGGAGAGCTCTTGTCAATTGATATCACATGGGCCCAGGAAGTCTCTGGTGGTCCAATGTCCTGAATGCAGCTCTCCTACTCAGAGGCACAGGCCTGACACCTGGCCCGAGCACCAAGACGTGGGTGCTCCCTTCTCCCTTTTCATCTTACTCCTCCACCATCTTGAAGGTCCTCCAAGAAGAGCCTTAAGATAAAGTTTTGTTTAAAGTAAACACTGCTCTTTTTGTGTAATTATCAGGCAGGATTATTGAAGTAATCGTCCAAGGAGCAACTCCATTCTCTATTGTTACCAAAGACTGACATTTTTATAATTCTCTTTCCTGTTCTCTTTGACACTTTTATGAAAATCCTGACATGACCTACCTTGGAAGAAAATGGATTAATCAGACTTCAATGAAAGTCATTTTTTGAATGTGATTTGATTCTCCTCATTTGGTTGAGGGCTAAGTGGCTAACAGGGTAGCTGTTTCTCTCCCAAATGTAGGAAGATCTTGAGACAGAAATTGATCAGGCTATTTTAGTGCTTTATCTCAGAAAGGAGATACAAAGTTTCTAGGTCTGGAAATGAGAACAAATGGGAGTGGGAAGAGAAGAATTTTGACAGTTCAATCCAGAGAAAATGGTTTACCTAAACAAATGGTGATTCATTAAAATTGATCATAGATTAAGAGTTCTTTCTTCCAGCTACATGATAGACTATATATATATATCTCAAATTAATTCTCCCAGCAGCCTTATGAGTTTGGTGTAACACAGCCTAAGTAGCCACTCACTGCAACACTTATGTATCATCTATCCATTAACAAGTAGTGATGGAGCAGGTGAAATATAACAGTTGTTCTGATGGGCTGGACTGAACATGGCAGAGAGAGTCCCTCTCCTTAGGGAGCTTATGTTCTATGGGGAAAACAGAAATTAAAGAAATAATTATGTTCATGTTCTAGGAGCTTTCTATTGGAGCAACTATCCAAACACAGGGATGAGAGAAAGCCTTTCCAAAGAATATTGAGTTTAAAATCTGAAGAATGAATATCAGTTACCAAAGCTGGGCTGGATGTCTCTTTGATGTGATGTTGTGGCCCACCCACCTCATCACTGTATCCTCTGCTTAATTCCACTATGTAATCCATCAAGATATTGCTTCTGTCCTAAATGAGCTCACAGTTACATGGTAGAAGAAGCATTAAAATAGATGATGAGATCTGAGGGCACTGAACAAGAATCTAAATCCTAAACACTAACTCCATTTCCTGGTTAATAATTTGGGAATTTTACAGATAATTACGTTTTCATGAGTGAATTATTAAAATATAAATATTCCTAGAATATAGATAATAACTGACATGAATGTGGTGGTTACCTGGTGCCAAGTCCTATACTTAGGGCTTTACACATATTAATTAAATTCATTATTATAATCACCCTATGAGGCAGACACTAGCATTATCCCCATTATGTAGATGAGGAAAATAAGGCACAGAGAAATTAAGAACATCCTTTAAGAATACACAGCAAGTAGGTGGTGAGGCAGGATTCACAGCTAAAGTCCATTTTCTTAACCTCTTAACCTCTATACTCATGTATCAACCAGCTGAAATTGAGACCCTATAATTACAGAAGATAGTTGTCAAGGAGAATTTAAGGGGAAATGGGGAAAAAGAGTGAAAGGAAGCAGAAAGAACCAGTTACAGAGGGATGATTCAGTCCTGATATGAGAGATGAGAAGGGGCAAAGAAAAACTCCACTTTATAAAACAAAATGCTGCCCTAAGTAGGTGTTTTCATTTATATTAACTGTTACACTAATTTCATTAGGTACAGTTTGGTGGTCCAATGTGAAACTTCTTGGAGTAAAATAGTTCTATAAGAAAACTTGAAAGCTATGGCCCTATCTCCAGAAAAATTCAAACATATATACTTTTACATATATATCACTTTGAGGATTTTCAGTCCTAGAAGTCATCTATAAAGATGACCATCTCAGGGACCCTGCTTTTTGTTATTGTCTTAACTGTATTGAAATGATTTTCTCAAAATGCTAAAGCCAGGAAAAGAATCTGTCAGCGGTATTTAGAGTTTACAACAAAGTTAATGAGAAGGTTCTAAAAATGTTAACGATCAGGGAAGCAATAGAGAAGAATAAATCGTTGTAATGTTAATGAATATCTGTTCTTCCTGTGTAGCCCTCACTCCTGCTACCTATAAGCAGATGGCCAGGTCATTATATTCTTCATTTTATATGCTTGGTCGAGTAGGAAGTAGAACTTACATTTAAAGACATTTCTAGTGGTTTTTGTAAAAGCCCAAAAGTTTTTCAACTTTTATGCTAGATTTCTAGAAGGGGACAGAGAAAGAGGAAAAACTTTGAGGGAAGGAAAAGGGGAAAATAAATGAAATTACAGCTTGGGGTGGGCCCTATTTCATGCCATTTCCCAAGAAGTTGTTCTCAGTGGTGGTGACTTCCAGGAGCTTATGGAAAGACAGGACCCTAAGCACTTCTTAGGCCTGGACAACTTTTATGTCCTAAGTCTGTCACCAAATAGAGAGTTGCCAGAGAGTTATGACCATGCAGTCTTGGAAAATACATTGCTCAGTGGCAACCCATATAGACCTAAGTCTAAAAGAATCTTCTGGGGACTTCCCTGGTGGCGCAGTAGTTAAGACTCTGCGCTCCCAATGCAGGGGGCCCGGGTTCCATCCCTGGTCAGGGAACTAGATCCCACATGCATGCCACAACTAAGAGTTTGCATGCCAAAACTAAGGAGCCGGCAAGCGCAACTAAGGAGGCCGCTAGCCTCAACTAAGGATCCCGCCTGCCACAACTAAGACCCGGCACAACCAAATAAATAAATAAAATAAATATAAAAAGAGAGATTCTTCTGGAATATTTTGTTCAAAACAAGATGCCAAGACCTTTGTATGATTTGTGATTGGAGAGGCAGCCCCTTCAATAAATTATACTAAGTTTCCAGATGGGGCTTTAAATCCAATTTAATTTAATTTAATGAAAAAAGTAACATTTTTGTATTGTATTTCAGCACACTTTATTACAAAATGAATATTGATTTTATGCAAGAGGTGGGAAATTTCACATTTGGTGAAGATATTTTGATATTGTATCAGATATTCAAATCAAATTGAAACTCCAATCAAGTAAACTAAGTACTAAGGTGAGTATAACAATCATAGAAAAATCCCTCCCACCTTTACTCTCACCTCAAAAATACCCACTAGCCCTCACATAGTCCTCTCTAAAAGCAGGAAGGTGGACACAAATGCACTTTACATTCTAGTAGAAGTTAGACTATGGAAAAGGATATGGGAGAGGAACCAATGAGGGTAGGTCTATTTTCTAGTTTTCAAACTTAATTCTAACTGAGAAACATGTCCTGGAGCTTGAATTGAAAATAGAATTGGAGAAACTACCATGCTTTCTGAACACAGTCCGGGCTGCCCCTTTGGCATGATCTGCTTTGATTCCCTTCCAGCTCCTCTCTGTCTGCTGTTATCTTCCAATGCACCAAATGTGCCTTCTGCAATTAGCCTGCCAAGCTTTCTGGTTGACCCAGTGTCCTGGAATGAAATCAGTGTTAACGGTTCCTGTGATTCTGGTTGTTTTTGCTTTATTGATGTTTCCTTCTCCCTTCATCCCACCTCCAAACTAATTTTCATTCTATTTGAAAACAACCCAAAATGATGAATTATTTTGTGCTTTTCTGCAGTGGTAAGATTTAATTGGGTTTCCCTGGCTCAGTTCAATTCCTGGCACAACGAAGTCAAACCCTTGAACGTGAGGGACAGACAAGGGGTAAGATGGTGAATAACGTGTCCTGAGCACTATGCAAGTCTGCTGAAAACAATTATGTCACCCACGTATCTCCCTTCACCTTTCTCTCTCCCTTTCTTTCTTTGTTTTTGTTTGTGTTGGCAAAATATTTCCAGTATTACGTGGAATAACATTAGGATACAGAAATGTTGCCAATAGCATTAATATCAAAAGAAACTAATTACTTTAATATTCTGGTTCATAGGAAAATAAAATAGTATAAACCTCTTTGCAACTTTATAAAGGGAGTGTTGATAATATTTGGTTCTTTCTATTGAATAAAGAAGAGTTAAAAAGAAATGCCAAGCATACCATTTATCTACTGAAGTGTAACAAGCCACTGTGATTCTGCTGCTCGTGGGGGCGTTCTGCTGTTTCTTTCTGGGCTCGTCACATGGCTGTAGCCAGCCAGCCCCTTCCTTGGGGCTGCAGGATCCAAGATGACCTCACTCCTATGTCTGGGCTTTGGTGCTGCCTGTCGACTGGGTCTCTCACTCTCTCTCTCCCAAAGGTCTTTCATCATTCATGGGCTAGGTGAACTTCTCTAGTTGTGCTGGAAGCATTCCAAGGGCTCAGAGATGGAATCCATACATCTTCTTGAGGCTGAGGCTGCAGAAACTCACATAACCTCATTCTATTGGTCAAAGGAAGTCTTAATGCCAGCCAAAATTCAAGGAATAGGGGAATAGACCCCACCTTTTGATTGGAAGAATTGCAATAAATGTGCGATCATATTTTATCTACCACATTGAGCAAGTAAAAATTTATATCAGAATTATATGTCTAAATGCCAAGGTGGGCTTCTTGAAGGCAGTGAATATTTATTATATTTATTTTCACATTTCAAGCTCAGAGTGCTACCACATAGTAGATCCCATTATCTGTCTGTTGAACAAGTATTGATGCCTGTGGATTGAGAAAATATAACAAAAATAAAATAATGATAATTCCTTATGATTGACTATGTAACTTAGAATTTTTATGGTTGTTTGTGTGAAGTCATTTATTATGTGAGATTAATTTGGGTGGACCTAGAAGCTCTCTTTTAGGGGTACAGAGTAATTTGGAAAAAAATGGCTTGAGGCATTTTAGACTGGGAGTATAGCATGTATAAAAATCAAAAAGGTGGGAAGACAACTTATACGTGGAGGGCAGTCAGCATATTGTTGAGTGAATAAAGGACTATCAAGTTTGTTGAGCTGAGAAGTGGAAACCGGTGGATTTTTTAAAGGCAAGACAGATAATATCAGATCCAATGTGATAGGTTAGAGGAAGATATAGAAGGAAATTAGACTTTCAAAAAGTGGCTCAGCACTTTCCTATTAAGAAGTCTTTACATTCAAACACAGGTTCTTCCACTCAAACAAGTCATTCCCAAGTGCTAAATTTAAAGGGGCTACATGGAATACTAAGGAAGCTGGAGTAAACAGAGTTTGTTTTGTATCAGCAGGCTTAAACTCTTTGCCTCTAGGCTCAAACCTAAAGAAATTCTGACTTCCTCTAATTTTGACTCTCCCATTCTCAACACTCTCTACCTGTCTGACCACTGCCACACAGGCCACCTGAGGGGTGATGCTTCTCCGAGATTTTCCTTATGCACCAATTGCAGTAAATACCATCCTGCACTTTGCAGCCTATGAAACACTGCTCACTTGATACTCTGTATCCCTAACCAAACTATACATTCCTTAAGGACAGAAAGGTTGTCTAGTCTTTTCCCTCTTTTTGCCCTCAGTGATGGTATTCAGTAAATCTCTAATTTAAAATAAACAAAAATCTTAAAAGTATTTTTCTTGCATAGTAATAATATGCATGCCTTTTATTTTCTTCTTTAAAATGTATTAACATGAGCAAAGCATTTATACCAGTGCCTGACATAAGGAATTGCTAAATGATATTTTACTGTCCTTACTACCATTATCATTATTGCTTGCATGTAACTTATAAGCAGATCAGGTCAAGGCAACACCTCTCCTTGTAGATCCTCTGTAAACCACGGGCAGACTGGCCACCTGCATTAATTGATTTAGGTAACAAATATTCATTGTACATTTCACATGTGCTAAGTTTGCATTTTCAGTGGTAAGCAAAATAGACATGGTTCTTCCCTCCGTGGAGCTTACAATCTGGGTTTGGGGTTGGAGGAAGCACATATTAAATTAGTGAAGGAGCAAATTACAAATCTCAATAAGTGTTATGAATGGAAAGGACAAGGTGCTATGTATGCGTACATACGACAGAGGGCAACATACTAGACCAGGTGGTCAAGGGATACCTTTCTGAAGAAGTTATACTTAAGATGAAATAAAAAAATAAAACAACATGGTTCAAGCCCAGTGAACAGTGATAGAAGAACAGTGTAAACAGAAGGAGCAGCATGGGGTCAAATGCATATGATGAAAAGAGAGTATAGCAACTGATCAAATAGAAGAATTTCCCATTCTTGGTCTCTGAAACTGACTACCTAGGTTTAAATCTTGGTCTTTTCCTTTGCTAGCTGTGTGATTCCAAGCAGTTTATTCTGTGCCTTAGTCTCCTCATTGATAAAAAGAGGTAATAGTAATTACCTTATAGGGCAGCAGTCCCTAACCTTTTTGGCACCAGGGACTGGTTTCGTGGAAGACAATTTTTCCATGGACGGGGTTGGGGGTTGGGGGTTGGGGGGGATGGTTCAGGCGGTAATTCGAGCAATGGTTCAGGTGGTAATGCAATCGATGGGGAGCAATGGGGAGCGGCAGATGAAGCTTTGCTTGCTCGCCCGCCGCTCACCTCCTGCTGTGCGGCCCGATTCCTAACAGGCCTTGTACCCTTACCGGTCTGTGGCCCAGGGGGTGGGAACCCCTGTTATAGGGTACTGTGAGGATTAACATGAAAGTGCTTAGCACACTATAAATGCTTTATCAGTATTATTGGAGAAAACTGGGCTGGCTGACTCATTCAGTCAACTACGTGTTGAGAATATACTGCGCCAGGCCTGCTGGTGATGCTCCTGACATCACCTGGATCACTGGCCCCTGTATCTCTGCTACTAACCTCTCTTTTTTCAGCCAGAAGCACGACATCACTTTGAATGTCTTGCTTTTTGGGTAAGAGTTCCTCAGCAGAGCTGTTTGGGTTCTTAATGATAAAGGTTTACATTTTCCATTCATACCACAGCCCTCTCTTTCCCAAAGCTTGGAATTCTGTAGGTGAAGCTTGGAAGCAGGGAGGGCCTGGGAGAGGTTGGATCAGTGGGCTTTCATGCGGTCTCACACTGCGCCCCCCCCAGAATCTCGCACTGTTCTCTTTTACACGCTGCTGCCAGCCTGCAGTTTTATCTTCACACACAGTTTCTCTCTGCTTGCCCTTTATCCCTCCAATCCTCTCCATGTCTCAGAAATCTCAGCCATATCTCAGACACACAAGCCACAAGTCTTTCCTCCTCTGGCCCTGGAATTTTCTCCTGTGCCCTCAGTAAGAGCAGCGTGGATTTCAGGACAGTTAATGCTCTGAATCCTGGACCAAAAGCAGATGGAAACAATGGACAGAGCCTTCTCTTTCCTCCCCCGACCTTTCTTTCATATTGACGACTCTCATAAGCGTTTCATCCATTTCTCACAGCAGCCCTAGTAGAAACCCCAATAAACACCCTGATGTTGGCTTTTCCTCCTTCCCAGAGTTGCCCTCATAGGTGCTTCCGGTGATAGCCTGTCAAATTATTACTTACACTCCAGCCCCCCAAATAATGGTCACCTCTGCACCTAACAGTACTTTTTATTTTTCCTTCCTTTCTTTTTAAAAATACAAATATTATGTAATTTTAGAAGCTATCTAATAAGAGCCATTTGGAAAATTCAAAAGAAAAGAAAATATATTAGAATATATATATATTTTTTTCTCTCTAGTATATTTTATTCTCTCTCCATATATGTACACACACACACATATATATACATCCATACATATATACACAAACATATATATTCTTCCTCCATGAGTCCTTGTGCTTAAAGGGAAGAAATGAATTTCTTTAAAAATTTGAGAGTACTACTAACAAGTACACATTTTAGAAGTACAAAGCAGGTAACTTACTGATGTTTCCTCCCTCTGTAGCATTAATTATAGTGGATGCACACACGGAACTCTGAGAACAGCATTCTAAGGTTATATTCAGTGTGCGTTCCTGACATACCACCTGAGAATCCATCCATATGTCTTTTGTTTAGGAAATATTTTTGAAAAATATGACAGTCCCCTCTATACCTAACAGTAGTTTTTCCCCCTTTCTTTCTTTTTAAAAATATAAATATTGTGTAATTCTAGGAACTATCTTATAAAAGTCATTTGTAAAACTCAAAATAAAAGTTACTTAATCAGAAAATCTTTATATATCAGCTATGTAGAGAGACAACTCATTTTCAACATTTTTTTAAATGCATGCAATTTCAAGTAGTCTGTCTTTTTGTTTCCATGAATGCATTTGTAAATACATGTTTAAGCTTAAATACATTTATCACTTTAAATATGTAAACTATTATTGCTCACTATCTTATCTTCATCTATTCTCTTATCTTCATCTGTTCTCTTGCTCCAAGACCTCCTCTGTGATTATCAAAGGATATAACATTTTGACAAAATGAAAAGGTAAAGATTACTGACTGGAAAAGCAAGTTACAGAAATACATAGAGTGTGTGATTTTATTTTGTTGAAAAAAGAAAAATACATTTATGTATGTGTTATTCATCTAACTCTGAGGGAGAGATTTATTATTTACTTAATTCTAAGAGAGAGAGAGAAAAGAAGAAGGAGGAGGAGGAGGAAGAGGAAGAGGATGATGATGATGATGATGATGATGATGGGGAAATGAAGAGGAGATCCAGAAAGTATACCACTAAGGTATTAACACCGAGTATGCATTTTTATTATTGTTTATGGGTTTTATTATCTGTACTTCTTAATTTATTACAATGCCCATATTTCAGCTTCTACCAAAACATATACATGTATATGACAACTTACACATGTATATGACAATATATATGTGTATATATGTGTGTGTGTATGTGTCTGTAACAAACTTGAAGAAAGCACTGATTTAAGCTTTGTTTGAGGCAACTATTTTACTCTTCTGAAAAAGAAACAAAAGAACACATAGTCTCTTGCCAAGGATAAATCAACTCAGATGCCCACAAGAGGTTTCAAGTTTGCTTGGAATTTCCAAGTTCATAAATGTTCAGTGGTCTTTAAATTTGGAAATCTGTTTTTCCCATTGCTAATAATAAATCTTATGAACTATCCTACACAAAGCATTAGGTACCCTAAATAAACACTATAAAAATAATCTCCTTTATTTATGGTCATGCTGTTTCAGATGCCCACAACCAATTGTCTCCCCTGCTTTAGAGGCCGGAACCCTTCTTGTCTCTCTTCATTTCACCCTTATCACTCCCAATTCTCTGGCAAGTTTGGTAAATACTAAAAATAAAATAGGCAATATATAGAAAGATGATAAGTAAATAATATATGTAATTTATACCTTCAAATCTTCTTCAATGTGTTCTTTGAGTTAGTTTTCCAGTGTGTTGGATCAAGGAGTTTTCCTTCTTCATATTTTACAAAGAATTCTCCCTTAAAAAAAAAAAAGGAAAGGAAAGAAAAGAAAGGAAGTTGAGAATCAAGCATATGTCACTGTTAATGGAACGATGGAGTCTAGACTATGAGACACATTCCCTGGGATTCCCAGCAGCCTTTGCAACATCTCTAGGTCACTTACCTTTAAGACCCCTCTCCTCAAACTTCACAACCCTATTACATTCTACAGAAGGCCTTTTTTAGGGGTGCCATTCTTTATTTTTATACAGAGCAAATGACTTCCATGGTAAATTTTGGAGGGGAGAGGCAGACCCAATAGCTTGCTCTGAAAGATTCCTAGAAATAAAGAAGTAAAGGATAAAAGTTCTTTCTCTCCCTCTCTCTCTCTCCCTTCCCCTTTCAACAGTGAGCATAGTTTTCTTTCTGCAACTGAGGAGAGTCAGGCAGAGGGCTGGGTTCCCTGAGAAAGATAAGTGTGTGGGCACTCTAACTCTATTCTTTGTGATGGCTGAGAGCCTTGCCAGACTGCTATAATGTATTGATACTTCAGAGAAGCAAGGAAATATTGTGAGATTTCATTTACTTAATGGCTTACAGATTGAGTTCCATACAGCCTTGAATATTGTACGGTTTACCTTATAACATATTGTACTATTTTTAAAAACAGTATAAATGATTCTTTCTTAAATAAACATAGTATTTTTTTTTCTTTTGAATTAACTAGTTCCAAGTGACCCATCACATCAAAATCGTATGTGGAGGGAGAGACCTTCAAGATGGCAGAGGAGACGTGGAGATCGCCTTCCTCCCCACAAATACATCAGAAATACATCTACATGTGGAACAACTCCTACAGAACACCTACTGAATGCTGGCAGAAGACCTCAGACCTCCCAAAAGGCAAGAAACTCCCCACGTACCTGGGTAGGGCCAAAGAAAAAAGAAAAAACAGAGACAAAAGAATAGGGACGGGACCTGCACCAGTGGGAGGGAGCTGTGAAGGAGGAAAGGCTTCCACACACTAGGAAGCCCCTTCGCGGGCGGAGACTGCGGGTGGCGGAGGGGGGAAGCTTCGGAGCCACGGAGGAGAGCGCAGCCACAGGGGTGCGGAGGGCAAAGCGGAGAGATTCCCGCACAGAGGATCGGTGCTGGCCAGCACTCACCAGCCCGAGAGGCTTGTCTGCTCCCCCGCGGGGGCGGGCGGGGGCTGGGAGCTGAGGCTCGGGCTTCGGTCGGATCCCAGGGAGAAGACTGGGGTTGGCGGCGTGCACACAGCCTGAAGGGGGCTACTGCGCCACGGCTAGCCGGGAGGGAGTCCGGGAAAAGGTCTGGAGCCGCCGAAGAGTCAATTGAGACTTTTTCTTGCCTCTTTGTTTCGCAGTGCGCAAGGAGAGGGGATTCAGAGCGCCGCCTAAAGGAGCTCCAGAGACGGGCGCGAGCCGCGGCTATCAGCGCGGACCCCAGAGACGGGCATGGGACGCTAAGGCTGCTGCTGCCGCCACCAAGAAGCCTGTGTGCAAGCACAGGTCACTCTCCACACCGCCCCTCCCGGGAGCCTGTGCAGCCCGCCACTGCCAGCGTCCCGTGACCCAGGGACAACTTCCCCGGGAGACCGCACGGAGCGCCTCAGGCTGCTGCAACGTCATGCCGGCCTCTGCCACCTCAGGCTCGCCCCGCATCCGTACCCTTCCCTCCCCCCCCACCCTGGCCTGAGTGAGCCAGAGGCCCCGAAGCAGCTGCTCCTTTAACCCCGTCCTGTCTGAGCGAAGAACAGATGCCCTCAGGCGACCTACATGCAGAGGCGGGTCCAAATCCAAAGCTGAACCCTGGGAGCTGTGTGAACAAAGAAGACAAAGGGAAATCTCTCCCAGCAGCCTCATGAGCAGTGGATTAAATCTCCACAATCAACCTGATGTACCTGCATCTGTGGAATACCTGAATAGACAACGAACCATCCCAAAATTGAGGCAGTGGACTTTGGAGGCAACGATATATATATTTTTTCCCTTTTTCTCTTTTTGTGAGTGTGTATGTGTATGCTTCTTTGTGAGATTTTGTCTGTATAGGTTTGCTTTTACCATTTGTCCACGGGTTCTGTCCGTTTTTTCTCTTCTTTTTTATTACTTTTTAATTTTTTTATTTTTAATAATTATTTTTTGTTTTTTACTTTAATAACTTTCTTTTCTTTTCTTTCTTTCTTTCTTTCTTTCTGCCTTTTCTTCTGAGCCATGTGGCTGACAGGGTCTTGGTGCTCCGCCTGGGTGTCAGGCCTGAGCCTCTGAGGTGGGAGAGCCGAGTTCAGGACATTGGTCACCAGAGACCTCCTGGGTCCACATAATATTGAACAGTGAAAGCTCTCCCAGAGATCTCCATCTCAATGCTAAGACCCAGCTCCACTCAATGACCAGCAAGCTCCAGTGCTGGAAACCCTATGCCAAAAAAGTAGCAAGACAGGAACACAACCACACCCATTAGTAGAGAGGCTGCTTAAAATTATAATAAGATCACAGACACCCCAAAACACACCACCAGACGTGGTCCTGCCCACCAGAAAGACAAGATCCAGTCTCATCCTCCACAACACAGATACCAGTCCCCTCCACCAGGAAGCCTACACAACCCACTGAACCAACCTTAGGCACTGGGGGCAGGCACCAAAAACAACGGGAACTACGAACCTGCAGCCTGTGAAAAGGAGACCCCAAACTCAGTAAGTTAAGCAAAATGAGAAGACAGAGAAACACACAGCAGATGAAGGAGCAAGGTAAAAACCCACCAGACCAAACAAATGAACAGAAAATAAGCAGTCTACGTGAAAAAGAATTCAGAGTAATGGTAGTAAAGATGACCCAAAATCATGGAAAAAGAATGGAGAAAATACAAGAAACGTTTAACAAGGACCTAGAAGAACTAAAGAGCAAACAAACAATGATGAACAACATAATAAATGAAATTAAAAATTCTCTAGAAGGAATCAATAGCAGAATAACTGAGGCAGAAGAACGGATAAGTGACCTGTAAGATAAAATAGTGGAAATAACTACTGCAGAGCAGAATAAAGAAAAAAGAATGAAAAGAATTGAGGACAGTCTAAGAGACCTCTGGGACAACATTAAACGCACCACAATTTGAATTATAGGGGTCCCAGAAGAAGAAGAGAAAAAGAAAAGGACTGAGAAAATATTTAAAGAGATTATAGTTGAAAACTGCCCTAATATGGGAAAGGAAATAGTTAATCAAGTCCAGGAAGCACAGAGTCCCATGCAGGATAAATCCAAGGAGAAACATGCCAAGACACATATTAATCAAACTATCAAAAATTAATTACAAAGAAAAAATATTAAAAGCAGCAAGGGATAAACAACAAATAATATATAAGGGAATCCCCATAATGTTAACAGCTGATCTTTCAGCAGAAACTCTGCAAGCCAGAAGGGAGTGGCAGGACATGTTTAAAGTGATGAAAGGGAAAAACCTACAACCAAGATTACTCTACCCAGCAAGGATCTCATTCAGATTCAACGGAGAAAGTAAAACTTTTATAGACAAGCAAAAGAAAGAGAATTCAGCACCACCAAACCACCTTTACAACAAATGCTCAAGGAACTTCTCTAGACAAGAGACACAGGAGAAGGAAAAGACCTACAATAACAAACCCAAAACAATTAAGAAAATGGCAGTAGGAACATACATATCGATAACTACCTTAAATGTAAATGGATTAAATGCTCCAACCAAAAGACACAGACTGGCTGAATGGATACAAAAACAAGACCCGTATATATGCTGTCTACAAGAGACACACTTCAGACCTAGGGGCACACACAGACTGAAAGTGAGGGGATGGAAAAAGATACTCCATACAAATGGAAATCAAAAGAAAGCTGGAGTAGCAGTTCTCATATCAGAGAAAATAGACTTTAAAATAAAGACTATTACAAGAGACAAAGAAGGACACTACATAATGATCAAGGGATGAATCTAAGAAGAAGATATAACAATTGTAAATACTTATGCACCCAATATAGGAGCACCTCAATACATAAGGCAAATGTTAACAGCCATAAAAGGAGAAATCGACAGTAACACAATCATAGTGGGGGACTTTAACACCCCACTTTCACCAATGGACAGAGCATCCAAAATGAAAATAAATAAGGAAACACAAGCTTTAAATAACACATGGAACAAGATGGACTTAATTGATATTTATAGGACATTCCATCCAAAAACAACAGAATACACTTTATTCACAAGTGCTCATGGAACATTCTCCAGGATAGATCATATCTTGGGTCACAAATCAAGCCTTGGTAAATTTAAGAAAATTGAAATCATATCAAGTATCTTTTCTGACCACAACGCTATGAGACTAGATATCAATTACAGGAAAAAATCTGTAAAAAATACAAACACATGGAGGCTAAACAATACACTACTTAATAACCAAGAGATCACTGAAGAAATCAAAGAGGAAATCAAAAAATACCTCGAAACAAATGACAATGAAACCCCAAACCTATGGGATGCAGCAAAAGCAGTTCTAAGAGGGAATTTTATAGCAATACAATCTTACCTCAAGAAACAAGAAACATCTCAAATAAACAACCTAACCTTACACCTAAAGCTATTAGAGAGAGAAGAACAACAACAAAAAAAAACCAAAGTTAGCGGAAGGAAAGAAATCATAAAGATCAGATCAGAAATAAATGAAAAAGAAATGAAGGTAACAACCGCAAAGTTGAATAAAACTAAAACCCGGTTCTTTGAGAAGATAAACACAATTGATAAAGCATTAGCCAGACTCATCAAGGAAAAAAAGTGAGAGGACTCAAATCAATAGAATTAGAAATGAAAACGGAGAAGTAACAACTGACCCTACAGAAATACAAAGGATCATTAGAGATTACTACAAGCAACTATATGCCAATGAAATGGACAACCTGGAAGAACTGGACAAATTCTTAGAAAAGCACAACCTTCTGAGACTGAACCAGGAAGAAATAGAAAATAGAAACAGACCAATCACAAGCACTGAAATTGAGACATGATTAAAAATCTTCCAAAAAACAAAAGCCCAGGACCAGATGGCTTCACAGGCGAATTCTATCAAACATTTAGAGAAGAGCTAACACTCATCCTTCTCAAACTCTTCCAAAATATAGCAGAGGGAGGAACACTCCCGAACTCATTCTACGAGGCCACCAGCACCCTGATACCAAAACCAAACAAAGATGTCACAAAGAAAGAAAACTACAGGCCAGTATCACTGATGAACATAGATGCAAAAATCCTCAACAAAATACTAGCAAACAGAATCCAACAACACATTAAAAAGATCATACACCATGATCAAGTGGGGTTTATCCCAAGAATGCAAGGATTCTTCAATATACGCAAATCAATCAATGTGATATACCATATTAACAAATTGAAGGATAAAAACCATATGATCATCTCAATAGATGCAGAGAAAGCTTTCGACAAAATTCAACACCCATTTATGATAAAAACCCTCCAGAAAGTAGGCATAGAGGGAACTTACCTCAACATAATAAAGGCCATATATGACAAACCCACAGCCAACATCGTTCTCAGTGGTGAAAAACTGAAACCATTTCCACTAAGATCAGGAACAAGAGAAGGTTGTCCACTCTCACCACTATTATTCAATATAGTTTTGGAAGTTTTAGCCACAGCAATCAGAGAAGAAAAAGTAATAAAAGGAATCCAAATCGGAAAAGAAAAGTAAAGCTGTCACTGTTTGCAGATGACATGATACTATACATAGAGAATCCTAAAGATGCTACCAGAAAACTACTAGAGCTAATCAATGAATTGGGTAAAGTAGCAGGATACAAAATTAATGCACAGAAAACTGTTGCATTCCTATACACTAATGATGAAAAATCTGAAAGAGGAATTAAGGAAACACTCCCATTTATCATTGCAGCAAATAGAATAAAATACCTAGGAATAAACCTACCTAAGGAGACAAAAGACCTATATGCAGAAAACTATAAGACACTGATGAAAGAAATTAGAGATGATACAAAGAGATGGAGAGATATACCATGCCCTTGGATTGGAAGAATCAACATTGTGAAAATGACTATACTACCCAAAGCAATCTACAGATTCAATGCAATCCCTATCAAACTACCAATGGCATTTTTCACAGAACTAGAACAAAAAATTTCACAATTTGTATGGAAACACAAAAGGCCCCGGATAGCCAAAGCAATCTTGAGAAAGTAAAACGGAGCTGGAGGAATCAGGCTCCCGGACTTCAGACTATACTAAAGAGCTATAGTAATCAAGACTGTATGGTACTAGCACAAAAACAGAAATATAGATCAATGGAACAGGATAGAAAGCCCAGCGATAAACCCACACACATATGGTCACCTTACTTTTGATAAAGGAGGCAAGAGTATACAGTGGAGAATAGACAGCCTCTTCAATAAGTGGTGCTGGGAAAACTGGACAGCTACATGTAAAAGAATGAAATTAGAACACTCCCTAACACCATACACAAAATTAAAATAGAATAAAGACCTAAATGTAAGGCCAGACACTATCAAACTCTTAGAGGAAAACATAGGCAGAACACTCTATGACATAAATCACAGCAAGATCCTTTTTGACCCACCTACTAGAGAAATGGAAATAAAAACAAAAATATACAAATGGGACCTAATGAAACCTAAAAGCTTTTGCACAGCAAAGGAAACCATAAAGAAGACCAAAAGACAACCCTCAGAATGGGAGAAAATATTTGCCAATGAAGCAACTGACAGAGGATTAATCTCCAAAATATACAAGCAGCTCATGCAGCTCAATATCAAAAAACAAACAACTCAATCCAAAAATGGGCAGAAGACCTAAATAGACATTTCTCCAAAGAAGATATACAGATGGCCAACAAACACAGGAAAGGATGCTCAACATCACTAATCATAATTGAAATGCAAATCAAAACTACAATGACGCATCACCTCACACCGGTCTGATGGCCATCATCAAGAAATCTACAAACAATAAATGCTGGAGAGGGTGTGGAGAAAAGGGAACCCTCTTGCACTGTTGGTGGGAACGTAAATTGATACAGCCACTATGGAGCACACTATGGAGGTTCCTTAAAAAACTAAAAATAGAACTACCATACGACCCAGCAATCCCACTACTGGGCATACACCCTGAGAAAACCATAATTCAAAAAGAGTCATGTACCACAATGTTCACTGCAGCTCTATTTACAATAGCTCGGACATGGAAGCAACCTAAGTGTCCATCGACAGATGAATGGATAAAGAAGATGTGGCACGTATATACAGTGGAATATTACTCAGCCATAAAAAGAAAAGAAATTGTGTTATTTGTAGTGAGATGGATGGACCTAGAGTCTGTCATACAGAATGAAGTTATGTCAGAAAGAGAAAAAGAAATACCGTATGCTAACACATATATATGGAATCTAAAAAAAAAAATGGTTCTGAAGAACCTAGGGGCAAGACAGGAATAAAGACACAGATGTAAAGAATGGACTTGAGGACACGGGAGTGGAAAGGGTAAGCCTGGACGAAGTGAGAGAGTGGCACAGAGTAATATATGCTACCAAATGTAAAACAGATAGCTAGTGAGAAGCAGCTGCATAGCACAGGGAAATCACCTTGGTGCTTTGTGACCACCTAGGGGGTGGGATGGGGAGGGTAGGAGGGAGGTGCGGGAGGGAGGAGATAGGGGGATATATGCATATGTATAGCTGATTCACTTTGTTATCAAGCAGAAACTAACACACCATTGTAAAGCAATTATACTCCAATAAAGATGTTTAAAAAAAAAATCGTATGTAGAAATTTTAGGCTGAAAGACATGAAATTATATTATTCCTCTAACTTCAACATAAAGCAAGATTTCACCCTACTGAATCCTCCAGGGACATAACCCAAACACAGAGGTTGACTTTTAAGAGTGCTTTTCAAATAGGAGAGCTTGCAAATGTACTTCAATTTTTTAAAAAATTAGTTATTTTTGTTATTCTTTTCTTTAACTGAGAATGAGCAAAAAATATTGTTTGACTTATTTCCGTCCTTCAAGAAATTTCAGTTTTCTTTGAGTTGTACATTCAATGAATTCTGGGGTGAAGTGAAGTCAAAAAGCTTTTGTCAAGAACTTCCTCCCCTATGTAACAAGACCTATGTTGAACAAAGACACTGCAAAGAATTGTTTTGTTAAATAAGAAGTGAAACTAATGTCACACACTTATATTATTCAGAAAACAAAATTAATGATAGTCATATAAGGATTGTCAAAATTCAGAGAAGTAAGCAATCCACACCGGCCAGAGTAGGGAATTATCATTGATGAGATAAAATGTACTTTGGGTGATGGGCTTAATTTGGTTACATGAGGGAAAGAGTGTTTTATGACCAAAGTGCAGGTGGAGGGTATCAGGGAACGGCTGGTGGCAAGGAGGAAACTGGCCTGCCTGGAATAGGCATTTCATGTTAAAGAAAAGTGGGGAAGTTGGCTAAGTTTGGACTATAGGTTGGGGAAGTAGACAGGAAAGGTGGTGAGATAAAAAATAGGGCAAATCCTTAAGTACCCAAATAAGAGGTTCAGATTTGAACATTCAAGTGCTAAGAAGGCATTGAAGTCTTCTGAAAAATAAGGGTTGTCATCTCTATAAAGGAGGGCAGAACTAAGATATGAAATATAGGAAAAGGAAGGGAGAGACAGCCTTTTGCAATTTTCTCTACTGGTAATGAAGATGAAAGTGATAGACACTGAAATGGAAACATATTAACCATAGTAGCAGCAACAATAAAGCCACAGATCACTAGAGAGTAAGGAGTCAGAATGATATATACCTCACTTTGACCATGGTTGAGTTTTTTACAGCACTAAATGGGCTCTTGGCAGTTGAAACAATACAGGAGGAAAGAGTTCAGGCAAAAAATATTATAAAAGAGAGATATCCTCAAAGCACGGGAAATACTCTTACTTTTTCCTGTTATAAATGGCTGAGAAGATGAGGGAAAATTTTGTCTGTTTGAAACTAGTCTATTTTAAATCAATCAAATTAATTTAATTAGCTAATTAAATTTATTTTAAATTAATAGTAGTCAGCTTACCTTATTTCCCCAGTTGCCTGCAACCAGTTCATTAGTCCTCTTATTGCCAGATTAAACCCTTTGCTTTTGCAACATGGTCCTCTGCTAGTGTTTCCTATCTTACACTATGGATCTTCCTACCTCCCTCAACTTTTCTAGCACCTGCTGTGCTATTTTCATATTCAGTGTTCCTCTCTCTCTCTCATTGCCCCACACTGTACATTGTAAATGTCTTGCTATTCTCATAATTCTACTCTTATTTAGCTAAAAAATTCCTCCAAAAGATCACTCCAGATTTTTTCATTTCCAACTGTTTCATTTTTCTCCTCTGAGCTCTTAATTAATGATTGAATTGACACGATGAAAGAAAAAAAAAACCTACATGAGCTTTATTATGCACTTGTCTTCATTAAAGTTAAATGACTGTCTCTAAAGTTATCCTTTCAATTCCCAGAGAATTAATGTTTTTCACTTCCCTAGGCTGAATTCCCTCCCCTAAATGCTGGAACTGATCACTTCTTGCCTCTTCTGGGGTTTTGTTTCTACCACAGATATTTCATCTGTTCTTAAGTAAATTTTAGCTTACTATATCTTTTAGAAAAAAAAATACAAACAATTTACTTAGAGAAAATATTTGTTCTATTAGCCAGTGAAATTTTAAATGTTTGGTTTCCATTTTCCAAATTCCTATCAGGGATTCTTAGGCAGGATGATTGACTAACCATCCATGACTACCTCTCCTCCTTCCTGAAATCTCATTGAAATGTGAGAAAACTCTAAAAACTCTGCGCAACTAAATCCGTTGTACCACTGCAAAACCCAAAAGGGTATGATTAAATTATCAGAACATCAAGGATTTTCTTGACAGTATAAAAGAGATTGTTTATGAAACTCAACCAATCTTAGTCACCTGCAGTTCATGACAGATTAAAAATAAAAGGGCACCCAAGTAAGCGAGTTTACTCAGCAGAACTTTCAAAGTTTTCCAATTCCCAAAGCAGCTGGAACTGGGAGTAGGACTAGCCCTGTCAGGTGGTTGATTAATTCAAGGACTGTGGAATAGTTGGAGTAGTCTCTCAAAAAGGAATTTTCCTAGAAGATAAAACTAAGTAGAGCTCTCCAAGTAAAATGGAAGTTCTGCCCTAGGAGACTCTGTAAGGAAATTGGGTCAAGAAGAAGCTGCTATAATGGACAAAAAACAAACAAACAAAAAAAAACCCCAAACAAAAAATCTGTTGTACCTATACATTCCCTTCTCCTTCTAAAGAAAAGCCAGCCACACACAAACTTACTCCCCATTTTAATCCTCCCCCCTACCCTTGCTCTCAGCCAGTGACTTTCACAATCAGGGTCAGAATTCACTGTGGGATAAAAAGCTTACTTTACCTGTGATTTAAAGACACCTGAATGTAACATGTTGCTACATCTGGGCTGTTAGTTAAAATTGGGAACAAACTAAAACCTCAAACGACTGAGAGAAAACAAAGGTAAGAAAGAGAGACAACAGAGTGAATGAAGTCCCAGGGAAAGCTAAAGCAATAAAGGAAATAGAAGGTAACATCCAGTATAGGATGTTTAACAACCTCAGAGATTCTAAACGATTGCATATCTCCAAAGCAAGAACTGGCTACCATAAAAGAGAAGTAACTAAGTAAACTGAGGTCTTGAGAATTAAACTGCCAGCAACAAAAAAAACCCCAACTTCAGTGTTAATAAAGTAGAATAAGGAACAGCTGCAGAGTGACATTTGTCTTAAAGACTATATACAGAGGCATGCCTCAAAATTAGAGATGAAAATTATGAATGAGAGGTGAAATTATGAGAATGCAATTAAGAAATATGGAAATGGATCCATGAAATCAAATAATCATTCCAGGAGGAATGATGAAAAATAGAAGAAAAGTTATCTTCTAGAAGAAACATGTGGTGCAATGAGCAGAACTGTCTAAAAGTGACCCTAGGAATTCCCTGGCAGTCCAGTGGTTAGGTCTCCCTGCTTCCACTGCAGGGGGCACGGGTTCGATCCCTGGTCAGGGAACTAAGATCTCGCAAGCTGTGCGGTGCAGCCAAAAATAAATAAATAACATTAAAAAAATAAAAGTGACTCTAGATATTATTGTAGGTTCCCCGGACAAACTGGCTTCTACCACTTCTCTCAGGTGTGTTGCACAAAGCTTGGCTTCCCGTAACAGGCCAAAGGCCACCCGGTGCTAGGCAGCTGGTTTCTCAGACAACTCTTGTAAACAGCTTGAACTGATTCCAGACTACCCAGCATCAAAAGATATTTTCTTTCCCTGAAAACACTGTCCTGCTTGCACCATAACAAAGCAGATACACAGGGGAGAGTGACCTTCAACAGGATCCCAGCCTCACACTGCGGGCCAGGAGTACCCAGGTCTCAGGACATTCTTCTGCAGGTGGTGGAAGAATGGGAACCTTCTTCCTTTGCTCGCTTCTCTTCTTATTGAACCTGGACCTATGTGTTGTCCTTTTCCTCAATGAATCCTGTTCCTTAAGCCACACAAAATGACGTTGTGATATATCATAGATGGAGACCTAGAAGGGACTCACCATGCACAACAAATTATTATTGAGTCTTCAGAGAAAAAGGCCCACTAGGTATTGGTTATTTAAACATATTTTGGAAAAAGATACGATCTTCAAGGATAAAAGGAAATACCTATATTTTCATTTTTTGGATAGATTACATTTATAGAACCAGTTAACCTTGAATTTAATGGAATTCCAAATGTATTTCAAAGGAAAATTAAAAAAGAACTCAATAGGCCGATTTTAAAATTCATGTGGAAGATAAAGGGTAACAAATAATGAAAAAATTTTTGTGTGAAAATATAATGTGTCGTGTAGTGGACACTGTGCTTTTCTACCCAGATCCCTCTTGTGGACCGAAGGACACGTTCCTCCTGCGGCTTCGAGTTCTGCCAGCAGATAGCCCCCAGTAGCCTGTCCTCTCCAGGAATGTCTCTCAGGGGAAGAAACCACTTCACCCAGAGTCTGTGTTCCTTCTAAGAGGCAGCCTATATCCAATTACTAGTTGATGCAGGAGTATAATAGCTCAGCCATCCCACTTCAACTTGGGACATCTCTCGGGGACTGTCTCTTTCTTCAGAGCTCCCTGTGGGGTTAACTGTGGCTTAACATGATGTATCAAGCACATGTTCTCCCTCAGCCCATTCCTGCATCAGTGTCTTCCCCACAGATGCTGATCACCAGAGCACTCACTAATAAAATTCCTATATACTAATCTCCATCTCAGAGTCTGTTTCCAGAGAACCAGACTTGCCCTATCAGATGTAGATATCACAACAGCAAAAGACAGCAGTTAAACACAGTGATACCAATATATCAATAGGCAACTGAATCAGGAAGAAATAGACACACACATATACTATGGTGATTTGGTATGTCACAAAGGTTTTTTTTTTTTTTTTTTTTTTTTTAACTTGGCCAGGAAATAATGGACTTTTAAAAAAATGGTTGGGGACAATGATTGTCTATACATCAAAGGAAAACATAATATAGTCAATTTTCAACTTTATATAATACACAGGAACAAATTACACATAAATTAAAGATGTAGACATAAAAATCAAAGTATGAAAATACCTAGAATTAAGCATCAGACAATATTTTATAAGCTTGAATGGGATGGGGGTGTTAGTATAAGGCTTCCCAGACAAAACACAAAATTCAAAGGTCATTTTAAAAAAATGATTGTCAGATTTTAAATTTTTAAATATTTACCTTTGCATTTTGACATAATTTCGGACATACACAAAGTTGCAAAAGTAATACAAAATACTACCATATATGATTCTCCCATGCTGAAGAAAAATTGTCTAAGAAATATTTAGTATGTTTGTTTTTCACAAAGATATGATTTAGCAGTTGTGAAACTACTTTATTTGTATTCTAGGACTGAGTAAATACATAAATATATTGTAGATAATGAAAACCAAGTTTCTCACAGTCAGAGAAAAAGTTTATTCCAATGAGAACACTAGAATAAATGCTGTGGTAATTGGTGGCATTAGTAATAATTCATGATTATAGATAGATAACCACCCAGGCCTGGATTTCTCCATGGGGCTCAATTCTTCAAAATTAGATTTCATTCCATTTCTGTTATCTTGATTCCATATATTCCCACCTTTCCCCAATTTCAATTACTTCCATAACTAATTTAAATGTGTTTGTAAGCTTGAATCTTCCCTTAGAAATTTCTCCTTGCTAACTCAAAGGAATCTCTAACATTTGAAATCAAATGCAAAGTAATAAAGTGAAATAAAATATTCTAGACAATGTATATGAGAGAAAAACTGCCTTCCCTAATCTCACAAAAGGGTCCCATAATAAAAATATCAGCTGTGTCCTTAAGGATAGATTAATTTTTAACTTTTCCATCTGGATTAATTTTCCTGTACTAACATAGCTTTGACCTCACGTTTGTATCATGTGATTACACCTGTCTAACTTTTTAGAAGTGTGGGTCCAATCAAATCCTCTTTGTGTAAATTCAAATTAAAGACAAAGAAACTAAGAATCAGAGTGTGGTGACTGCGAGAAGCAGTACTTGGAGATATGGACTTTGGGGCTATGGTGGCCATTTTGACCCATGTGCACCAATGAGGCCTGCAGTAACACTGTTGGTACAGAAGACAGAAGTGGCACAGGAGACCATGCATTTGCAGAGAGAGTAAGTAGCTAGAAAGTTTATATATTTACTTGTAAACTTTTCATGTCTGGTAAGGTCTGACTATATCTATAGTTAAGTTTAACTAAATGCTCGTAATTCTTTAATATAGAATGCCCTCCTTGCTTAAGCTACCTTGGGTGGGTTTTTGTTTGTTGCAATTAAACAGTTATCTGACAAGACATTGTAATACTGTTAAAATTGAAGTAGGGTGATGAAAGAAGTCACTGCAATGTGGATCTTTAGTAAATAATAGTATTTACTATTAGTTTAAACCATGTATAAATACATTTATAAGTAATAGTTTAAACCATGTGTAAAGTCATTTATAATATACAAAACGGAACAAAAGGTTATCATATTGCTGGTAAAATAACAAGAATCAAGTCTCTGTACTGATGTTTCCTCCATAGTTTGTTGTGGAATTTATTTCTTGATAGGTATTCTATGTTCGTTCAGACTTTAACCTAGATGTTTTTAATAAAGAAAGAATATAAAAAGAAGTGCTTCAAGGATTTGGAAGTTGAAAAGAGTCATATATATATATATATATATATATATATACACATATGAACATGATCTTCAATGGTCCTAGCATATCCGAAAAAATTTGTGTTCAATATAATTCTCTAATGCATGCTGATAACCTGGAATCAAAGAGCTGAGAAATACTAAGCTGAATCTAGTATTATAAAAAGGAAATCATCAATAATAATTGTATTAAAAGGTACCCTTTCCAGAATTCAGGGGAAAAAATTCTCCCCTTCCCTTAAAAAATAATTAGGATGCATGCTTTGGAATGTTCTGCATTTCCCTGATCAAAAGCATTTTAAGCAAAACTAGCTCGATCTGAGGAACTAAAATATAAGCAAGTATTGAATAATTGAGGAAGAAGCTTAGTAGGGTTAGGGAGTTATTTCTCTCAAGAGTCATTTTAGAAGATCTGAAGCATGCAGACAGTGACAATCTATTAATTTTCCTCATAAGCTGCCTTATTTTTTCCCCTTAGTGGTCAGCAAATGCAAAGCCAACTACCAAACACTCAGCTTTGAATATTCACTAATCAACAGACAATTATCTCTGACTGAGGCCAGGATGAAAACAACCCAAGAAATAAACCACTATCTTACCCTTACTCCATTCTTCACTGTATCTGCACTCTCTCCTGGTACGAGCATTCTAAACATTTAGTGATAATTTTTTGAAACACACACACACACACACACACACACTTCCATATAAAATTATCTTCTCAGAACATTTCACAAGGAAAACTCACTTTTCCATTGTGGCCAACCTATAAACTCAAAGTCAATACAATAAGCAATTCAGACTAGCAATAAAACTAACATACAGTATACAATTACATTGATTTTGTGCTAGATGTCTACATTTTTTGTTACAAAAATTAACATATGCATTCTTATCCTCATTTTACAGATGAGGAAACAGAAGTTCTAAGAAATTAAATCTTATCCAAGGTAACATAGTTAATTAGATACTAAGTGATTAATCCGTCTTAAAACAACCCTTTAAAACATTAACCACCCACTTTTGCCTCTGTCCATGAGATAATGTAGAAGTATATTGCTTTAGGCATTTTGCTAGCTGTATTTTTTTAGATGCATCTATCAATTGGTATAAAGTAGTAAAGAAGGAAAAATAAAATTATATCTATATTCATGTTACAAATATGAAATGTAAGCTTAACTATCATTCTATAGAAATGCATTCTTTATAATTCTGATATTATTACAGGTTGTCCATTTTTAGAATGACAATGTAGGTTGTCAATCTGTCTGAAGTTTATCTTCCCTAAAACATGATCATGTCATTTTCATGCTAATTTTTACATAAATTAGACTGTACTTTTCACTCTTGTTTTTGTGCTGCTTCATATCCACAACCCACAAAAACATATTAGTGTCTCAGAAATACTTGAGTAAAACATAAAATGAGTAATGAAAGGTGTAACATGAATTATACAACTCAGAAAATTGTCTCAAATTACATCAAGCATGAGAATCTGGTATGAAAAAATAAACTTGTTAATATAGTGACAAATGTACAAATGTGAATATTTGTATAAGCACCTATATCAGAAAATTACAATCAAGATATCCGATAGTAAATATCTGAACACAGGATATTATTAGATGGGAGAATCAGCTGAACAGCTTTGGCATAGAGCCAGTGAAGTCTCCATAATTAAAAGTAAAGAAAAAAAAAAAGGAAAACCTAGAGGGTTTTTTCCCCTGAATTAGTAGAAAAATACAATTCAGCAAAAAAATAATTAATTTTAAAGATAAAGACAGAGAAGAAACGAAAACTATAATTATAGCATTCAAAATTGTAGTCCTGAGACTTAAGTATAAATCACAGTATGACAAGATATTTGCAAAATCAGGTAGAAAATTAAGAATTAATGTTCTGTTCAAAGAGAAAACTGAAAAAGTTATTGTAAAAATTCTCTCATTAAATGATGTTGGTTATCACATAGTGGTAATGAAGTACATTATAGAAGAGCAATTATTATCACAAGATCACTCCATCAGATAGTTTTGTTTATAGCTGTGCAAAAACCCTTGAGGTACAGAATATGGCTCTGCTCTTAGAACATATGTGGTACCTATATCAAGGAGATGGTCCTGGTTAGTATTTGTTTGATCTGCTACTAAAACCCAAACCACTGGGAAAGAGGTATTTCATTTCGTTCACATATTTTAGTACTTCATTTCGTTCACGTATTTTATGTACCATAACTTAGCTGGAGAAGGAGGCATTAATGCCAGTAGTAATGGAGAGTTATCAATAAGTGTGCCAAGAGAGGGCATTTCTGTGTGAAGAGAAGAAGTTGACTATGAATACTGTCAACTAAAAAAAATGCATAACCTAAAATTTGAGAATTATGTTTTATTTGGCAGACAAAACCAAGGGCTTAAGCCTGGGACTCAGCCTCTCAGAGAGCTCTGAGGACTGCTCCAAAGAGGTGAGGGAGGAGCCAGGATATGCAGGAGTTTTTGCAACAAAGACCAGGTAGTCAGAACTTCAAAAGATTACTGTGAATTAAAGAAAACCAGACATCTAAGGAATTTAGCACTTTTTCTATGTATGGGAAGATGCAAGAGTCTGGGCTCAGTGAAATCATTCCTTTGATATGCACCTTAGCTATCTGCGGTCAGTATCCTGTTCTTTCCCATCCTGAGTTCCCCCATGGCTCACCATAGGGGAGGCTGCAGTGGCTTGTTTGATGGCTGCAACATCTTTTGTTTACTGATATGGCAGGCAACATTTTTCATTCACAATACCAATCCACACAGAGTTTTATTCAGAGACAATGGTTGAGAGTCAAAATTAGATTTCTGGATCATAATTTGGTGATGAAAGAAATGGTAAATATCTTAAATTTGTTCAAAGCATATTCTCTGGGTCTACATCTTTTCAACATGCTGAGTGAAGAAGTGGGCAGCAAATACAAACCTAATTTCCCATATGAAGGCTAGTGCACTTCAAAGTGAAAGATGCTCATCCAAATTTAAAGAATGAAATATGAGGTAAAACTATTTCTTAATGAATGATTCTAATATCGAAAGTTAAAGTGTCCTTTGAATTTATGTGGCTTGCTCGGGTGGCACAGGTTAGTGATATACTCAGCATGTTGCAGGGTCCAAGTCTGTTATTTAAGGATCACAGTATTATTTTTTATTATTGGAGATAAAAGAACGGTACATCTTAAGAAAAAAGTCCATCTCAGGGTGTATTAGTCAGAGTTCTCCATAGAAACAGAATCAATAGGAGTTCTATCTATCAAGAAAGATTGATTTCTTATGAGGAATTAACTCACATAATTATGGAGGCTGAGAAGTCCCACATCCTGTCATCTGCAAGTCTGCAAGCTGGAGACCCAGAAAAGTCTGTGGTGTAATTTAGTCTGAGTCTGAAGGCCTGAGAACGAGGGGAGCTCATAGTGTAAATCCCCATCTGAAGGCAGGAGAAAATGAGATGAAATGTCCCAGCTCATCAGTGAGGCAGAAGAAAGGGGCAAATTCCCCCTTCCTCCACCTTTTGTTCTATTAAGGCCCTCAACGGACTGGGGGATGCCCACCCACACACTCTGTGTTACTGAGTCCACCAGTTCAAATGCTAAACTCATCCAGAACCCCACTGACAGACACACTAAGAAATACTGTTTAACCTGGGCACCCCTTCATCCAGTCAAGTTGACACATAAAAGTAACTATCACAGAGGATAAGTGAATAGATTGCTGAAAATTTTATTTATTTTTCCTTAACGCTTTATTATTTTCTTCATTCACTAAAGATACATTATTAGACATATTTTAACATTTATATCCAAATGATACTACTACATCCATCCTGTTGAGTGTGGGATCCTCCCAAAGAGTAGACTAGGAATTCATTTGCCATTATCCTTTGTGCTGAACTAATCAACCTAGGAACTTTCAACTGAACCATACTTACCAACTTGGCATCTATGGAGAGACACTGAAAGAAGCTGTTGATTCCATTAGAATCCAACTATCCAGAACTACTTGACAGAAGCACCACATTCTGGATGCCTTTCCCAATGATCTGCAACTGTAACTTAAGACTATTTCACTTAGTGGAAAATGCAAGCAGAAATGCAAGCAGAACCTGATTCATTGCTCAAAACTCTCCATCCCCAAAAGAGAAGATAACGCTTATTTTTCTATACTTGTACAGTAGAGAGAGAATCCCTATAGCTGGTCATGTACTCACTTTGTAATTTTAGATTAACCAATTCGGAAGAGAGACTATGGGAGCTTCAGAGTCTTTACCTATAAATGAGCAATTCCTTCCTAGAAAGGGCTTTAGTAGAATAAGTTAAAAGTGTAAAAACCACTCAAAGTATCTTATGATAAAGAAATAATATAAATGACAAAATAAGCCAGAATATTTGGGCTGGAAGTGTTCTTATACATCATCTATTGATTTCTTGTAGAGGTCCAGAGGGTTTAATCTCTTACCCTGGAACACACAATTAGATAAAGGCAAATCATAGACTGTAACTCAGTGTTTTGGTCTGTCTCAGAGTTCAATGCTCATTCTCCCTTGCTCTGCAACACTTCTTTGTATTTTGTTTCATTTAGATTGCCCTTCAAATGTACAACAGATATTTTGCTGAAGATGCTGTGTAAATTCACTTAATGTAATGCTAATCATGTTGTACATATATGAGACTAAACTTTACACACACAAAAACCCCTATCTTGAAGTCTAAGGTAATAGAAATAATCATGTAACCTATCTGAATTATGAGTTTGATTTTCATATATCAATATTGTCTACATTTCAAAGTGTCTTGACCCTGCTGCATTTTCTTGTTTTCTTCATGTATGACAGCAGTCCCCTGAAAAGCGTCTTGAGTCCCAAGTGAATTTTTCATGGATACATGACTGCTGCTGTTGTTGTGTCCTGCCCACTGGACACCATGGCAGCCACTCCCATCCATGGCACTGGCCTCAAATGTATTGGACATTAGACTCACCTGGGAGGTTTCACAAATCTTAATGTTCAGTTTGCAACCCTCATCAATTAAATCAGAATGTCTAAGGGGTGAAAACCAGGCTTGGGTACTTTTTTAAAGATCCTAGGTGATTCAAAGCACAGCAAAGTTTGGGAACCACAGACCTATTCCCAGGAGCTGTCAGACTACTCAAGCTACATAATGGTCTATGGGGCAAATGAAGTAGAATTGTTTTCCCCATCTTTTCTATTATAGTCTGTTCCTGGGTGTGTCGGTTAGTTTCCTCTTGTCTCTCAGCCATACACATGGCTTTTCATTTTCTCCTCTACTCTGCCAAGGATTGGAAGCCTCCAAATTATTTTCCTGGACTCCTTTGCTAACTGGGTTTTGATTAAATTCTGCCAGTGGGAGGCATTGGCAGCTGATTGGAAGTCAGGAGAAAGAGAAAAGTAATTTTTTTCTGCTTCTGGCTCTGGCAGTTGCTGAGCTATCAGCAGCGAGTCAGCAGTGCTGGAGGGACTGCAGGCTCCTGGCTCCCTGCTCCGTGGTTGCAGTAGCTGTAGTGTCCCCCTATGGGTTCTGGGCAATGCCACTTTGCTTTTCACCCTAAGCAGTCGTAGCACCTTCCTGCATTTACTTCTCCCTTTGGATCCTCCTCCTTTCCAACAATTTAGAAACATTTAGCTTTGAAATACATAGAGTGATTTTTTTCCTCCAGCTTTATTGAGGAATAACTGACAAATAACATTGTAAGATATTTAAAGGGTCCATCATGATGATTCCATATATACATTGTGAAAAAATTCCTACCATCTAGTTAAATGACACATACATCACCTCACATATTTATCCTTTTTGTGTGTGAGAACATTTAAGTTCTACTCTCATATGATGTCTTTGGGTAACTTAGAAAAATGCAGTTTCTATGGGCAGATTAATTTTTTGCAAAAGAATAAAAGTACACTCTGCAGGTGGATACAGCCCATAGGCACATGCCTTGGGAAATGAATATTTTCTTTGTGGGAAGAAAGAGGCATCCCTCCCTCCAGGAGACACAATGCTGCACTGAGGCATATGCTCAGCAGACGGATCAAGTTTCTGTCCCCACGCACCCCTCTGCCAGGCACCCTCATGCTTCACTAAGCTACCCTGGGGACATGGAGTAAGGAGCATAGTGTGCCCTGAATCAGGCTGTGGGGATTTAAAGAAGAGGGATGTACACAGACGACCAAGGCATTTTAAGGAGTAAGAAGAGTAGGTGTATCTACTGAAACCGATGGAAAGAATGGTGAGTGTGGTAGGAAGAAAAACAATGCCGTGAAATGCCACTGAACACTGTAGGAGTTCAGGGGGGAGGTGCTCCACAATGTTGATTCTACAAAGACGATAGATTCCAACCATTATTAAACTAGTAAGTGATGCTCTCAGATAGTTTAGTCATTTCCATTTCTCTCTGGTTCAGTTATGACCCCTGTGAAAACCTGACTATAAAAACCTGGTAGGATTCTATAAATGTAGGCAAACCACCAAAAATGAAATCACCTTTCTGTTCTGGCTTTGAAAGCCCAAAACTATAAACTGAATTCACTTAGTTTTTGTGAATATAATATGCTAATGTCTTTGACTTTGTAAAATAATTTTTTCTGACCTTTTTCACAATCTTAAAAAGAGGTATCATTCACCTTGCATTCAATCACTTCAATATTTTCTATTATAGCCAGTCTTGTTTATATTTTCCCCCTTTTATATGCTCATGAATTTAAATACAACACTAAATAAAATAAAAAAATAAAAACAATTAAAATATTTTTTCTATATCATCCTTTTTTTATTCCTGCTACCTTCTTAACCATTAAAAGAGTTTAAGTGCCTGATTGGCTAACATTTATTTTAGGCCCTTTACAAAGAGAAACAAATAGAAATAGTCTGTGTACCTTAGTAGATCATAATCTCTTATTTTTGAATCCGAAGTTATTTTTATTTCCTGATTATAAAAGCAATACACACTCATCATAAAAATTCAGATAATGTAAGAATTTGTTCTATCATAAAGGAACTTGACTGGGACCCAGAAACAAAACAATAAAAATATTCTCCAATGCAAAATAAATTAATTATATATAAATAGCTAGTAAATTTTTTATAACAAAAAGAAGTGAAAGCATAAAAGCAACAGTGCTATTTTGTTTTTGTTTTTAGAGCATCTAACAATTTACAAACACTTTTAAATACTTAAACATACAGAGTTAGGTTACTTCTCCTGTTGCTATATTCTTTTTGTGTGTGTATGTGTGTGTTGCTATGTTCCGAGTACCTATTTCTGCTTACTAAATTGTGACTTGATTTTCCGACCTCTGATTCGTAGAATGTATTATGATCTTATGAAACAAAGTTTATCAGTAACTTATGTTTGATTGCAGCTTGTTCAAAGGAAAGTTAGTACAGTCCATGTTTATTATTCTCATTTTTGCTGCATTTACCATTCGCATTAGTTTCCTAGGACTGCTGTAAAAATTAGCACACACTGAGTGCCTTAAAACAATAGACATGTATTTTCTCATGTCCTGGAGGCTAGAAGTCTGAAAAATCAAGGTATTAGCAGGGCCACACTTTGTCCGAACGATCTGAGGTAGAAATCTCTTCCATGCCTTTCTCCTCGCTTTTGGCGGTTGCTGACAATCCCTGGTATCTGCCTCCATCTTCCCCTGGCATTCTCTTCTCTATATGTGTCTATATCTCCATATCTGTACCTCTCCATCTCCCCCTGCTTATATGGACCCCAGTCATTGTATTAGAGCCCACCTTAATTCAGTATGATCCATCTTAACTTGATTACACCTGCAAAAACCCTATTTCCAAACACGGTCATATTCACAGGTGTCAGGGGGCAGGGATTAGGACTTCAACATATTTCTTTGGGAGACATAATTCAACCCACATTGTTTTGTGGCATTTGCTATTGCCTATGTCTTCCTTCTGGAATGTTTCTTGACTACTACCTCTCTTCAAGGAGGCCCTCTCTTGGTCTCTTGGAAAAAGAAGAGTGTTTGTATAGAAGTTAAAGCAGTGGTTCTCAACCAGGAGTTATTTTGTTTCACAGGACATGTTTGCCAATATGTGGAGAAATTTTTGATTGTCACAACTGGGAAGTGGGGGAGTTGCTACTGGCATCCACTGGGCAAGAATGCTTCTAAACACTCTTCAACGCACAAGGCACCCCCCCCATCCCCACAATAAGGAATTGTGGTCCCTAATGTTAACAGCACCAAGATTGAGAAACCCAGATCCAGAGGTTTCACAGAGCTGTTAAAAAATACATTCACTTAGGATTCCTATTTCATGCCTTCATTAGAATACACATTGTTGAGCTGAGGTTGGTGATGGGAATTTGGAGACACAGACCTGGGACTGGTTGGACAGGACCTCACCTCACAGCTTGGCCTTACTACTCTACTGGTTATTAAGAACAGATGGCAGAACCACCAGGGAAACATTAAAAAATGACAAAAACTCAGGTTCCACACTTTGATCTTTTGAACCAAAATTGACAATGGATTGTAGAAATCTACTCTTATGAAGTTTACAGTCTACTAGAGTAAGTCAGGGAGTAGAAAACACACAGGCATAATGTTGTTTTTCTACTATAGAAAAGGAAGTAGCCTAGGGGAACCCGCCCATAAAAAAGAACAATGGGAATACAGTGCTTACATAACTAAAAGGGAGAATTAAGGAAAACACTTATTATTTTATTTTATTGTAGGTTAAGTCAGAAGTAAACATGTCTCCATTTTTAGAGAGGATCAATGACTAGAAGAGGTGTGTGAAGAATGAACACAGGGAATCATCATCTTAGCATAATTCTCCACTGTGTCTCCTAGACAATGTAGCTCTGGGCACCATGTTCACTTGAATACTTCCTGAGCATCCCATGGCCTTGAAACATGGCCCTTGAGCCAGGAAGTCTGCTTCGATTGGTGCTAACCTCTGTAGTGAGGTAACTGCCTAATATCTCAAACCAAAACTAGTAAGAGCAGTGCCTAGAAAATATTGGGTGCTCAATAAATGTGTTAAATGAATTAATAAATAAAGAAATGCTCCAAAGTATAAGGAAAAACATATTTGATCTTAGCTGTCCTCCGGAACAACCTAGCATGTTAACCTAGCATGTAGCAAACAATGTGCCATGTTAGCAAAAGTGATATGGTTCCCTCAATCCTGCGAAAACTAGAATAAAGAGGAAAGTCTAAGAATTGGATAATATTATAACTGGGATGTTGAACAAGCATGATGAGTTAAATGCAGTAAAATGAAAATATATTATTGTTTTTAACTATCTTTTTAAAATGAATTAGCTTACTCTAAGTCACAATGCACCACCACTATCTGCTAATGAGAAAGCCCAATCTTCTGTTCTGTCAGAATGTTGAACTTGGCCAGCTCAGACAGTACTGCTCACCAGACCTTTCCCTTCTCTGTTCTACTTTCCCTTTCTTGCAAATAAGGGCTTTGGTCCACTGTGGACTGAATTGAGGGAGGAGGGTATATGCCTCTCTTGACAAGGAGAGTGAGTGACTAACCAAGTAGTGCTGCAGAGCCTGCCGGATATTTAAGCCTTTCTTTCTTGGGTACTTTCCTTGGTCCTTCAGATGCCCCCTCCTCCCTTCCACTGGGCCGCGGCAACTGGGAAATACACCTTTTTTTTATCAGTCAGCTGCTACCAATTTAGCCTCATGTTTTTCTCCTGGATTCACTCCACACAGAATTCTCCCTGTTAAAATCCCCACCACTACCCCAGGCATTGTAAGAGGCAAGATTGGAAAGGACTCCAAGTCATCTCACTCTTTCAACTCTGGACCTTGGGAGAATTTATGGGAAAAACTCATGCATTCTTTAAGATGCTGGTTTCAGTCTTTGGTGAGAGCACAGTTTGCACTGACATTCCAAATCTTTCTTTCTTTCTCTCCCTCTCTCTCTCTCTCTATCTCTCCCCCCGCCTCTTCCCCCCACCCCCAAATGCTTCAGGCCGATAGCTACTGTCTCTCTCCTTAAGATAACCCAGACTTGTGTCAGACACTATCTACTGAGTAACCTGACTGCAGAGACTGGTTTCTTTGAGGCTGCCTGTCCTCAACTTGAGAGCAGAAGGCAGTAGCCCCCTCCTCACTCTTAATAGGGTGGACCCAAGAGAGTGGGTGGCAACTCTTCATATATCCACAATTATGTGTTTCACCTCTCAACCCATTTCTATCTTCCTTGTGAATTTGAGAGTTCTCTATCTTGATACCTCTTGAGAAATGTCTACTCAGCAGTCTAGCACATTACTTTGAAATTCCACATCTATTGGATCCAGTTGACTCAACTGAAACTGAGAAACAAAGAGGCCATTTGTATGAGGATCACATCCTGTAATTGCACCTTCTTTTTTTCCAATAGTACATAGTAATTTAGTAATTGGTAAATGGCTATATTCAGGTTTTCCCCTCATTTTAGTGTTTAATTTAGAGTAATAATTAAATGAAAAGGTGTGTTAACTTCTAATCATGGCTATGTAAGTTCTTGCATGGCCAAGACACCATGTCTCGATGCCTAGACAGATTAATTACTTAGTCTCTTGGGTGAAATAGCCCCTAGAATGCTCAACTAGCAAATCGAAATCCATAAAATGAAAGTAAAAAATATTACCAAAAATCTAAAATAAGTTTTAGCTTTGAACTCAGGTAGCCCATCTACTAATTCAAATAACTTAGTAAAATGAGACACTGGCAGCATTACATTTAGCAGCCACAGTGATGTTAAAATGTAAATTGTATTAGAACTGGCCTTACTAACCCTCCAATGTCTTCCACCTGTACGTAAAGTGAAAGCCTAGGTCCTTACCACAGCCTGCAAGGCTCTAATGTGATCTGACCTCTGCCTACATCCAGACTTTTTTCCTCTCACTCCCCCCTTAAATCACTATCTTCCAGACACACTAGCTTTTTACATGCCTCTTTGGCTTGTTACTGTTTAGGGCCTTTGCACATTATGATGTCTCTGTGCCAGTGGTTCTTACCTGGGAGCAAGTTTGCCCTCCATGGGACCTCTGTCAATGTCTAGAGGCATCTTGTTTGTAACAACTGGAGTGGGATAGTGCTATCAGCATCTCTGGGTAGATGCTAGGGATGCTGCTAAACATCCTACAATACCAGAATAACCCCCATAACAAATTATCATCTGCCCTCAAATGTTAATAGTGTCAAGATGGAGAAACCCTTCTTCTCTGTTTGCAGTGATCCACCTGAATACATCCCCATGGCTTCTCCTCCTTTTCATTCTCAGCTCAAAGCTTCAGAGAAACAAACATCCTTTCTACCACCCAAGCTAACATAGCCCAGGCCCCACCCCACCCATTCTTAGGTCACCACCATATCTTGCTTATTATGAAGTTTATTGTTTTATTGTCTTTATTCTTCCAGTCTCTGACTCTAGCAGGAGATTCCTTGTTGTATACATTCACTGCAATATACCCTGCATCTGAGCAGTGCCAGGCACACAGAGATCTCCATTAGATATGAGTTAGATTAGTGAGACAGAGAAAAAAGTGCATAAGAGAGAGTTAACAAATAGCTAAAACTTTTTAAAAGATTTTTTTTTTTCCTAAAACACGTTGCTGGGCCAAAAAAAAAAAAAAGTGGAAAAAGGGTTCAGGAATTGATTTATAAAAACAGCAAGTGTTTTCAGATGCAATGGGTTAGCATCACTGATGTTTTAAAGCTCAGGTAAGTCAGAAGAGAGCTAGAGCACAACACACTAATTTTTCAGTAAAAATAACATGTTCATACAGTGGCAACTCACACTTCCATGGAAGTAACTTAGCACTGCAGTGAATGAGTGGCAACGTGGAGAAAGGCTGTGAGGTCCCTCAGGAGGAAGGAGAAGAACCACTTAGAGAACACTACAGGAGCTGAGGATTATACTTTCATTTTCTTGGAATTTAGTCAGTCCCTTTGCTATAAATTAATGTCAGATCAGTGGTTTATAGGTGCTAGATTTCTCAAAGCACACCAGATGAATTTCTCCTTTCTTTTTGGGTGCCTGAAAAGATGGCATTCTTACTCCCCACTGGTTTGATGGCTCAGTCTTCAATTTCTGTTGATCAACACAGGAGGGAAGAGGACATTCCCTTATGCAACTGAAATGCTACTGAAATGTGATCATTTTTTAAATCATTATCCATGCAGGTCTGACTTTTAAGGCAGCAAGATTTTCCAATTTCCAAAACAATAGGTATGCAGGGGTGTGGGGTGGGGTAGGGAGAAAACACCAGAAGGAGTGAATAGGTTAAATCTATAGCTTATGAAAGTATCCTGATTCACCCCAGTTTTACCTTCAGTCAAGGGGTAGATACTCTACAGATCAATGATGGGAATCTGTGAACCTCGCAAATTAAGTTTAAAATAATGTTTATGTGCATTTATGTTTTGTTCTCAGAAGACTCTCCACTACTTTATTGGAAGTTCTAACATTTTCTTTCTTTAGGTATTCTGCACTTGGGGAATATTCCCTATTTGGTGACACAGCAGTCAATTACAAAATTAGTATAAACAGGGACTTATTTAGATGAACTTCGTAGAATTCAGACGTACGTTATTCACATGTTTCATTTTTAGAAAGTACAAAGATTTAGTAAAGAAGCCTATGACTCACCAAATCCACACGGAATCTTTGCGCTGGTGATAAAACTATTCCTGAGCATCCTGTTACATCATCTGAGAAGAGAAGTGAAGAGAAGAGGGCAGGTGTTGTCTCCTTAGGGCAGGAATTCCAGCAAGCAAAATAAAGGAATTTATCTGATGCTATCTATAATTAGAGTTTATGGGAAGGAGTTAGGAGAAATATGGAAAAAAAGAGCACTGCTTCAGAAGGGAATGATGAATGAAGCATGGTAAAGCAGGACACACCTGGGAAATTCTGGACTTTTCACAACTAGGCAGTTAATAGACTGTAGAGTCTGAACTTGGAGAAGTAGAAGACAACCAGTGTGAAACTTTCTCCTCCTTCTGTCTGATCCCATATTCGTTTGTCACATTTAGGAAAGGAGCTTAGGTTTTATCTTCCTTCACTATGTTTGAAACTTGTGAGGAGGGATGGCAGTGATCAGAATATTGCCAAGTAAATTTGTAGTAAGTGGAAAACACTAATAAAGAAACATCTAGAATTTCTGCATTTTCCACACATCGATTGTTATGTCAGACTCATCTTTTCCTTGGAGACCTCAATCCTGCAGTATTGAAACCGTTTAGTACTGGTTTTTCTCTAGGCCAACTGCATAGTGGTCAATGTGGCATCTCCCTTCACCATCATTATGAAAAGTTCTCTCTTTTGAGTTACAGTCCCTATTTCCTGAATTACACACATCTCCCTCTTCAATGGTTTATTCCCATTGCTTCCTAGAAAAAGCACTTAGGATGTAAATTTTTGGAGACTTTGTAAATTGACTAGCAGCTTGACTGAGGATAGAATTTTAGGCAGAATTAATTTGTCCTTTAAATTTGAAAGTAATGTTTCATTAGGGTCAAGTTTCTAGTGCTGTGCAAAAAATTTAATTTGATTTTTATTCTTATTGCTTTTCAGGTAATGAGGGTTTTTTCCCCCTCTCTGGAAACTTTGATAATCTCTTATTGTCTTGTTTTTAGAATGTTACAGTAATGTGTGTTGGTATGAGTCTGCTCTACTGTCATAAGCTTGGACACGTGGTAGGCGTTTTTAATCAGCAAACTGTTATTTTCAGTTTTCAGTACTTCTCTTGACTTGTTCATAATTTCCTACCCTCTGTGTTCTCTGTTCTCATCAACAGAAGCTTTCTATATTTGGATTTTTAGACTTTGCGGCTGATTCTCTAACTTTATTACCTTACCTTTCCTATTATCTATCTTTTTATTTTTGCTGTTATTGTTCTACTTTTTGGTAGATTTCTGAAACTTGATTTTCCAAACTTTCTATTAGCTTTTTCATTTCTAATATTATATTTTTAATTTCTAAGATTTGAGGAAAGAAAAGAGAGTTGTTTTATATTATTTTATGAATATCCTGGTTTGTAATTTCAGTTCTTTTTAATGAAGGGATTTAATATTAATATTAATTAGGGAAGTAATTTATCTTTTCTTATCTGTGTGTGTGTATGAATTTTTTCCTACTGCCTTCATTTTTTCCTCCTACTTCGGTTTTCCTCCTTTTTGTTTGTTTTGTTTGCATGCTATAGGCTTATTTTAAGTATCCAGTGATTCTTAACTGTCTGTTCTTATTTAAGAGTAAAATATCAGGGCTTCCCTGGTGGCGCAGTGGTTGAGAATCTGCCTGTCAATGCAGGGGACACGGGTTCGAGCCCTGGTCTGGGAAGATCCCACATGCCGCGGAGCAACTGGGCCCGTGAGCCACAATTACTGAGCCTACGCGTCTGGAGCCTGTGCTCCGCAACAAGAGAGGCCACGATAGTGAGAGGCCCGCGCACCGCGATGAAGAGTGGCCCCCGCTTGCCACAACTAGAGAAAGCCCTCGCACAGAAACGAAGACCCAACACAGCCATAAATAAATTAATTAATTAATTTTTTTTAAAAAAGTAAGATATCAGAAAGTTATTTGGAGGCAGGTTTTTTCAATGCTTGGATTTACTGCAGGATGACCTGGATGGGCCATTTAATTGGGTAATCCCCAATTGACAGATTTATTATTACTGTTTTCTTAACTGGATCAGTTTCTCCATAAACACTCAATTTCTTACTTGGGAGGAAAAAACTTAGCTACCAGAATTTTCTTGAATCCAAGTAGGAAATAGGGGAGTGAGGTGTTTATCTTCTAAGAAGAAAACTTTCAATTAATCCCTCTGTTTTCAGTATGTTACTTCAGGCCTCACGTGTGCTTGGTGTCCACAAATCTGGTTCTCTCTCACTTAATATTTATCTTCCAATGGTTTGAGAATGGAGCCATTACCTAGCTGAATTTTTATACAAATATTCGACCAATTCTACTGTCTCAACCCCATATTGCACCCTCCCTTTTAGACCTATCCAAGGTGAGTTTCAGAGTTCCTGAGGTTTTCTGGAATTCTATGGTACAAATCAGCATGATTCTGGTTCTGAGTTAGCCTCATAAATTCTCTCTCTCTCCGTCCCTCTCCGTCCCTCTCCCTCCCTCTCCCTCCCTCTCCCATCCATCAATCATGTCAGTAGTTTGTTGTTGGGTTATTTGGTAAGGAGGCAATAACTTGCTTTCCTTTTACTTGTGTGAGTACTAAACCACTTCAAAAGTAAGACAAAGGAGGCATATGAAAAACAAAATAAACATTGTGAAATGTTAATGCTGATATTAAATAGTGTTTCTTTTACCTACAAGAAGGTAGACTTCCTATTACTGAATCCTGCAATGAAAAGACTTACCCTTCCAGCAGTAATAGACAGAAGCAGGCCTCCATCCCTGAGACAGAGCTACTCACAGAGATCCAAAACACAACATATGTCACCTGCTCTCTGCCTGTTTCTTAGGAAGAAAGGAATCTGCTGGCCACACAGGCCCACTTTCTCCTTCCAATCTACCAATCAGATAAGGATATTCCACCTGCCCTTGGGCAGAGTGAATAAGTAAATAGCAAGAGGCCAAGAGAATTATGCCAAAAGATCTCCTCTTACATGGAAGTAATCATCAAGAGTAAGGTAGAAGCATCACCACTTCCAATATTCCCCAGTTTTGTTCTTTTAACTTCTTGGCTTGACCATTAAAACAATGCTACCTCCCTCTTTAGAAGAGATTAGCTGTCCATCAAAATAATACTTCATGATGCATTTAACAACTGCCTATTTGCCTTTCTCTTTGGATATGGGTCAGAAGAGTGCATTAACTAAATCATCTCTAAGACCTCTCTGTACTCAAGGTTAAAAAGTCACTATTCTATTTCTCTTCTCAAATTATGCTACTTTCTTAAAGGTCCTCAATGGGACCAAATGACATCATAAATATATTTCAATAATATATTACATAAAGTCACCATAATAATAAAAGCCCATCAACACAGAGGTGTTTCAGATAGATATAGATATAGATGTTATAGATATAGATATAGATATATCCCCTGCCATCATCAAACTCCCTGGGAGAAAACAGATCCAACTATTTTTTTAATTTTTTGGTCACACTGCATGGCATGTGGGATCTTAGTTCCCTGACCAGGGATTGAACCCATGCCTCCTGCAGTGGAAGTATGGAGTCTTAACCACTGGGCCACCAGGAAATTCCCTTATATCCAACTATTAAATTCCCTTGCAAGTCAAACCCCAAAGACCAAAACATTTGTAGATCCAAAATTAAATTATATTGTTCTTATGTATTAATAGTGCAAAGAAATAAAAGTCCACCCCAATTTCTTATTTTTGCTGAATTTCAAAGCTCAGTTGTATTTGTCTCAGTGATCAAAAGTAGTGGATAAATTGTAAAGCAATTATACTACAATAAAGATGTTAAAAAAAAATTCTTAATTAAAAAACCTAAAAAAAAAAAATAGTGGATAGAAGCACAGAGTCTGGATCAGATCACCTAGGTTAGAATCCTGTGGACATTACTTGATAATTGGATGACTATGTCTCTCAGATATCCAATCTGCAAAATGGAAATGATAATCATATCCATCTGATGAAGTTAATGAGTTTTACATAAAGTAATATCTGTCCTTAAAAGAGTGCCTGAGATATAGTAAACTCTCAATACAGTTTTAATATAATTTCTTCAGCAGCTTCAACCTGGACTATCTTCCAATGGAACTGGTAGGACTCCTCTGAGTCCTTGGAAGTTAAAATGATCAATGCCAGATCTCTGAGGTTGCTTATTTTTAGAATCCATATCATTAACAGGACATCTAAGAATGTGATGACACCAATTCCACACCCACCAAAATAATACAAAGTCCTAGAGCAGTTATCCCAGGCAAAATTATATTCCCAGAAGTCAGTGTTCAGAGTTGCTGAAGATCATAGCACATTCTCAACAGTAACTGTTGAGAGAACATTAATAGAGAATATCTTTCTTCAGTCTTAGCATCATTCAAGTAGTTCAGAATCCATGACCCATGATTTTAAAATGCTCATTAAGATGTTAATTTGGGCAAGTGCATTTTCTGTAAATGGTGGGGAGTAGAGGGAATCTATACACACAATCATTTCTCCTATAGAGTGGCATTTGTGTAATAGCAGCTCTGCTTATCAGATATTTTGAACTTGGTGCCCTTCTTTAGATTCTAGTATCTTCATAACTTCTTAGTTTCCTTTTCCATTTTGCATCCCCTGTGGCCATGAGTCTAGGACAAAACTGAGCGAAAGAGAGAGACACAGAGACACTGTCTATCTGTAGCCAGCTACCCTTCCAAATTCACTAAATAATTCCACATTTCCGAGGGCAAAATTATGAGGAGTGAAGAGAGATTATGCTACTGCGAACATGGTAGGATACCCCAAGAATGGAGATAAATTCCACTAACATTTTTTTTTTCACAGAACTTAACATTTGGTCTTGTGGATAACTTCTTATTTTAGCTTTGCTTTCTCTTTCTCTAATTTATGTTCTTATATTTATTCATTTTCTTCCACCTACTTTCATTAGGTTAATTCCATTTTTCTTTTTCTAATTTGTTGAATTGGACATTTAACTCAATTTTACCATTTCTTTTATTCTAGAATCCCTTTTAAACATCGTTTTAGCTGCATCCTACAAATTTGGGTATGGAGCATTTTGATCATAACAGTTAAAAATTATCAAATCACCATTTAATGTCTTCTCTGACCATGAATTACTTAGACTATTTTTAATTTTCTATTCTATGGAAAGTTTTAATTCATCTTTTATTTTTGCTGTCTAAAAATTGTATTCGATTAAGAAAATGGGTTCTTTGTAATTCTAATTCTTTAACGTTTATTGAGACTTTGTAAAGCCCAATATGCAATAAATGTTATAACTGTCCCTTGTTTGTTTATAAAGACTGTATATTAGCTAATTGTTGGGTACAGTGTCTCATGTTGTATGGTCTCTGCCCATGTAGATAGGGCAACCTCTAACATTCCTTACCCTTATCTCTAACTTTTTTTACCCTTTTGAGTCCAAGGAGACTAATCTCTTTGGACTACATCAAGAGGAGAGTAAGGTAGGATGTTTAATCCTCCCTCACTGTGAGGCCACATATTTCCCCACAGAAGGCCACAGTTTCTGTCAGATAGCTGTCTTCTTCAGCTACCACTATAGCTACACATTTCACTGGGTTCAGGGAGACTCTCCTTCACTTGCTTCTTTACATTTAGAGGTAGTATGGTTCCATGCTATAGCTAGCTCCTGGAAAACTTCATCATCCCTTCTTGGTTTCCCTTAACTCTGACAACTCAGTTAATAGTTCTTTTGCTCAACCCTACTCAATCAACCCATATGAATGTGCCATCTGTTTCCTTCTAGGGTCATGGCCAATATAGTGCTATACATGTTTGCTCAATTATAATTATTAATTGTATTATTAATTTATTTTTCACCATTCCTTTTTTTGGAGGGAGGTCAACTATTAAGAGCAATGTCAAAAGATTAGTTTAATTTCCCAGTTTAATTCTTTAGCGAATTGTTACTTATCTTATTATGTAGCCATCCTCTTTATAACTCATTGACTTTTGCTGTTTATATTTTACATTATAAATTTTTATTTTTTGAGGCCTAGTTTACATACAGCAAAATCCACCCTTTATGTAGTATAAGTCCTATGTGTTTTGAAAAGGGCATAGTAAAGCAACCACCACTAAATCAAAATGTATAAAAGTTTCATTGCCCCCCAATTCCCTTATTTTTCGTTGTAGTCAACCTGCTCTCTCACCCCTCGTCCTTAGCAACCACCAATATATTATCTGTTACTATAGTTTGCCTTTCTAAGAATGTCATATAAATGTAAACATATAGACTTTTCACTTAGTTTAATTCATTTGAGATTCATCTGTGATGTTGCTTGTATCAATAGTTTGTGCCTTTTTGTTTCTGAGTAATATTTGATTATATGTATTTATCATAATTATGCATTTACCTATTGATTAAATATTGGTATTTGGATTGATCCTAGATTTTGTCGATTATAAATAAAGCCATTATAAATAGTTGCATACAGGTTTTTATATTGATATATGTTTTTATTTCTCTTGGATATTTACCTTAGAGTAATATTGCTGGGTTGTAAGGTAACTGTATGATTTACTCCATGATAAACTGGTAAACATTTCCAACATGGCTATACCATTTTGAATTCCAACCAGTAATATCTCTTTGGTTAATTCTGAGTAATTTATTTGGGTATACAGTTTGCTCATTTTCTCTTTATATCTTATCTACATTGTTATCAAATTCACTGACAGCCTTAATTTCAATAATTATGTTTTTCATTAATAGAAGCTTTGTTTACTTGTTTTCCTATCTATCTGATAGTTTTCTACAATCTTGTTCTCGATTTACTTCTTTAATTATTTTATATGTAGTTATGTATTCTCTCTGATATTTTTGGTGGCTAAGGTCTAATTGTGTTTTTTCCCCTGTTCATGATATTTACACTGATTTTTTTTTTTTGTCAATGTGAACTATTTCCTAGTATGCCTGGTAATTTTGGATTATTAAGTCATGTTCATTGGAATTTTATATGTGAGAATCCAGTGAGCCCTAGGTTGAGGGTATATCTTTTAGAAATTATTTTTATTTGGTTTTGTTAGGACTCCAGAATGCTGCTAATTCAGGCTAACTTTAAGTTAATTTTATTGACCTGAGTTTCTTTTCTTTGAAGGAAAATAGGCTTATGGTTTCAATTTCTTAGGGGACCCAAGGCAAAAGAAATGTTTCCTTCTTGTTTCTCATTTATGTCAGGCATATTTTTTTTTCCTATCATACTTCTAGTCATTATGTAACCCTTAAAATTCTTAACTTTTTTCAGGTTTCTCAGTTCTATCTCTCCACAGGATCAGGGTGTACACCATGTCTCTTTTTCCCACATGGCTGCTAAAACCCAAACCTCTTGCTGAGGCAGATAAACTCCAGTTTCACTTACAATTCCATTTAAGAGTATTGTACTTTTGTTCTTTGGTTATCCCCCAAATCAGACATGTTATTATTTTACATAGCCAATATTTTTTAAAATTTAAAGAAATTTTTAATCATTTTCTTCTCTCACTATTTCTTATCTCATAGATATTTCCTCCTGGTTCATTTTCTTATATTTCATGCACAGGTGCTTTATATACTGTAGCTGATAATTCTAATATGTGAAATTCTATGAATGCTGTTTTACTGAATTTTGCTCATGTGACTTGTTTCCTTGTGTGTTAAGTGATCTTTGATTGTGATTTCATACTTGGTGGTTCTTTATCCACATGGGAATCCTATGAGGTTCTGACTTTGCTTTTGTGAGGCACTGGGGGAAGAGATTGTTTAATGATTTGAGGCCCATTTAGCTCCCCCTGCACTTCATGCAGGAGTTTAAGTTCAGCTACTGCACATTATAGCTGATTCAAGACTTATCTAGACCTTAGAATTAATAAGGATAACAGTGTTCTGGGCAACCAGTACAACAAACATGGCATACAAATAGAAACCTATTTGCCAACTCTGTGCATTTTTAAGGCATAAAGGATAATTCCCAAAGTTTTGAAAGAGTGATTATACCTGCCAGAGTTTATGGCTCATTTCCTGGTAGCAGCTTAACATTTTACACAACCTGTCCAATCATCTTTTAGACAGGAGATACCTACCAGAATTAAATACACAACAGAAGAAGAAACTTAAGAGATCACACAAAGCAGTTACAGAAAAAAATAAATGACCCACCCAAGTTCATACATCCAGCTGGTAGTAGAACATGGACAAAGACTCGAGTTGGTATTAGGTGAAATGTGTTAAGTATTTCAACAGACATGAAGATAATATGAGCTAATCTCTCAGGATCTGGACATCTGCAGCCAAAGGGATCAATTCTCATTTAGTTTTCTGCCTTCTTCCCTTTTCCATATCCATTATCTAATCCCAGTCTCCTCATTAATATGGATGTTTAGGCTCTAACTATACTTGTTATGGTGTTAAACTAGATAAAGTTGTTGCAAATGTTCTTTGCTGGTTTTGCATTTTAAAGATTATAAATCCAAATCCTGTTACAGTGCAATAACAAATGTTTATTTATATGTACTTCAATACCACATTAATCTCGAATACACTAATTTGTAACATCATTTGGGATGAGTTGAGCTGGCGTTCACTTGTGTTCTATTTGTGAAAAATGCATCTTGGAGCAATCAGATGGGATATGCAAACTTCAGGAACTGTAGTTAACCATTTTAAGAGAAGAAATTATTTTTAATTAACCTAGAGGATCTATTTTCAATAGTTTGCATGCTAATTACGAGTCTTATCTTTTCAATAAAAGGAGTCATGGATATTCACTAAGGCAAAGCTTTGTTAAACTGGTTCAGACTGCATGGCAGCTGAACTTTATTTAATTAAAAATATCAAAAATTAAGACATTACAAATTGAGAACCCACTCCAATATTTCATTTAACTGGAAAGAATTAGGAGGTTGGGCTAAGATTTTGAAAAATTATATTGTGAATTCATTCATAGTCTTACAAACTAAAAGAACAAAAATAGTAATAGAGGGGCTTCCCTGGTGGCGCAGTGGTTGAGAGTCTGCCTGCCAATGCAGGGGACAAGGGTTCGAGCCCTGGTCTGGGAGGATCCCACATGCCGCGGAGCGGCTGGTCCCGTGAGCCATGATTGCTGAGCCTGCGCGTCTGGAGCCTGTGCTCCGCGACGGGAGAGGCCGCGATGGTGAGAGGCCCGCGCACCGCGATGAAGAGTGGCCCCCGCTTGCCGCAACTGGAGAAAGCCCTCGCACAGAAACGAAGACCCAACACAGCCATAAGTAAATAAATAAATAAATAAAATTAAAAAAAAAAAAAAGTAATAGAAATAGTTCATGCATGTCTTTAAAGAAGCTAGTTTGGAAAAAGAGCAAATTGAATTAAGTCAAGTCTAACCCTGTGAAATGCAGAAGAATGAACCTTGAGAGTTATTCAATTCTTAACTTCCTCTTCTCTCTCTCTTTTCTATGGAACCAAATACCACTGTTTGTTCTTTAAAACTCCTTTCATGTGCCAACTTCTCTAGGCAAACTTTCCTGATTCAAGGTCTCAATTAGACACCATTATTCTGTTCTTCCAAAATACCAGCATAATCTCTGTCATAGAACTTCTCGCATGACAATTCAATAGTTGGCTCACATATATCCAGACATCACATATCTAATCCTCCCAAATTATGGTCATTCAACCTTAATTTGCTTAAAGGTAGAAACCATGTCTTTGTTCTCTATACTCTGACCCAAACACACAATCTGACACAGAGTAGGCACTTTACAAATATGTGGGGCATATAAGCAGCCAGAATTTAAAGTTATGTTCCCTAGAAATAGACTGTAATTCTAGAAGTATTCTACATATTGAACAAATTTTATCAGCACAATCTTTATTATTCATACACTTTATTTTATAGCGAGTTTTTTCAGAGGATCAAAAAAACTTATTCCCAATAGTTACTTTTTTTTTTTTTAACTTAGAGGTATGTTGTTTCAATGTATTTGATGCTTTCCATAAACATGGCTAAAAACTTTACAAACCTCATACAATTAAGTAATTCTGACCCATTGAATTAGGGAAAGGAGATTATATAGGAATAAGAAATGAGAGAAGAAAGTCAATTAAGAAGAGAAGAAAAGAAAGCAGAGGTATAAAGCATTCTTTAAGAAACTGAGGAAGAGACAGTATCAATGCACTTTTATTAAATACCTACTATGAGCTATATACTGTATTTGATATCAAGTTGAATTTTACATGGATCCTGAATTCCAGGAGTTAGAGTCCTAACTTGAGAATAAAAGATGAAGAGTAACTAACATGTTACTAAGCCCTAGGCAGGGAAGAAAGCTACAGGAAATTCACTTCTATACCCATTGTACTCCTAGCTAGTAGATGACTACTGATAGAAGGGTTATAGCTATTATTCTTACTCGGCCACTTAATAGGTAGAAAGTCACTTAACCATGCTAACTTTCCGAAGTAATACCGCTATGCAGAATGGTTGTAAAGATTGAATATTGAGAAGAAAAGTATAGAAAAAGGCCTGGTACGTGGTAGGAACTCAATTTAAGTTTTTAGATAGTGTGGTATAATTCTTTCTCTTTTATTTTAGATAATTATAGACTTCATTTTATTAGAAACATTCAAACAATTTAAGAATTAGAAAATTCTTTTATGTTCTCACAGAATTAAAGGTATTTTGGTGTGCCTGACATGTATCACACCAGGAATAAGTGTATAAGGCTGCCTTTGTGTCAGAAAACCTGGAATGGAACAATGACTTCTCAAAGTCCAGCTCAGCCCTGGGTGTCCGTGCTACGTGGTTTAATGGTGGAGGAAGTGAGTGATTATGTTTCCTTTCTGTTCTACGTTGCGATACCATAACTAATACATCTGTGACACACGGGATTCCTGCTGTCCTGAAAACAATTACTGAAATCAAAATTCAGATGGCTCTTTGATCCTAAGTTTGTGGTTGCTCTTCCTATTGCTTCCTTTACTAAGGAGATAGATAAGAAAACAGAGGGAGGGGGCTTCCCTGGTGGCGCAGTGGTTAAGAATCCGCCTGCCAATGCAGGAGACACGGGTTTGAGCCCTGGTCCGGGAAGATCCCACATGCCGCAGAGCAAGTAAGCCCGTGCGCCACAACTCCAGAGCCTGTGAGCCACAACTACTGAGCCCACGCACCACAACTAATGAAGCCCATGCGCCTAGAGCCCGTGCTCTGCAACGAGAAGCCACCGCAATGAGAAGCCCGCACACCGCAACGAAAAGCAGCCCCCGCTAGCCGCAACTAGAGAAAACCCGCGTGCAGCAACGAAGACCCAACGCAGCCAAAAATAAATTAATTAATTAATTAATTAATTTAAAAAAAAAAGAGAAAACAGAGGGAGGGAAGCACTTTGCTCCAAATCCAACAGAAGTGAACTATGCAAAATTAATCCTCAAGAGGGATTACTCTCCCACCTGATATGATATGGAATAACGCCAGAAACATATGGTTAAGGGACGGAGGAATTTGAGATTCAGGTGGCTATCCAACTGTAGGCTGAGATTTCTTAAGTCCACTTACATACAGGTAAGCACATGTTCAAGTAGATAAACTCACAGAGATACCCTAACAAACACACATGCTGACAAACTTACTAACACCTACATGCATTCAAAGACGTGAATAGAGTAGGTAAAAACATGAGTGAGTAAGCAGGAGGGGGGATAGGGAAGCAGGAGGGTAGGTAGGAGATGGATGGGGATCAAGTAAGATGACAGACAGTGAAAGTAAATGTGAGTGATCTCCACAGAGACCAAAGGATGCTAGTGTACAATACGTTTTAACTTAGAACATGAACACAATCAGTTGTAAGAGCCAGAGGAATCACACCGCTTTTCATGAGTGAAAATTCTAAATTTATCTGTGCTATTTGGAGCCATTATATGCCGTCATTGTGGCCTTCCCCGGGTGCTGGCTGTCTGATACCAAATGAAACATTTAATCTGAAAAGACGACATCTGGTGATTATTTATTTTCCCAAGATAATAAAGAAATCCTTTTTTCTATAGAAGAGAATTCTTCTGTGCCTAATAGCAAATGCATCAAGCCTTTAAATGGCAATATCTTGAAAGCATTAATCACATTCATCTTCCAAGTGCTTCCTTTGCCTCTTGTTGCCCGTTAGGCTAGAGTACCACTTGACACTCCACTCGACATCTCTGCAATATCATGTCACTGGGATGTAAATGTCCCATTTGAAACAAATCAGGAGTTATCATTTGCCAATTAAAAGTTCACCAGAACTTCGTCTATGATATTCTACCATCTCACCACTGGAAATAATGTACAGTGAATATTTTGTAATTTATGGAATGAAATGATTTAATTTATATAGCACAGAACATCCTTCTGACAGCTGTCTTGTTGCTGGGACAGTAAGGACTCCCTCTAAATCAGCATGCTTCCAGAGATTTTCTTACGATAAATACAGTGGCCTGATAGCCCTGGGAGCTCTGCCAAGTGGTCTGGCCTCATGAGAACCGACCCTGCCAATGTGGAGAACCTCCCAGCCAGCCTGTGCCGTTAAACAGAGGTGGAAGAGCTGGCACTGCATGATGAATCGTCCTCATCTCTGAGGTTGGCCTTATGCATCCCCAAGGCTCTGGTTCTATGAGTTAGCAAAGGGGAGGTGTGGGGAGATCGTATTTTCCAGCTGCTTCCTATTCTCCTGGAGCCTGAGATGACTATACCAGTGATGCCGTCCTTAACACCATCGATCCTTCCAGACACTGGCATCAACAGAATGCCTGGAATAAGTAACATTTAATAAGTGCAAACTGTTTGCTGGGTAAAGTGCTAGGCACTTCACCTGCAGCATATCACTGAACTCTAACGATCATTCTAACAAATTGGCATTCTGATATTCATTTTACATATGAGCAAACTGAGGCTCAGAAAGGCTAAATAACAAAGTCCGGCTTGATAGCAAGTGCAGGACCAGCATTCAAATCCTGTCAAGATGACCATAAAATCACAGGCATTTATCATGACGGGCCTTGACATACGAGTTCATGTGAAATGCAGTCTGAGCGCACCCACACAGCAGCAAACTGCAGTACATTCCAGACTGGGAAACATCTCAAGGGCAAGTCTGGAAGGAGGCAGTTTCAGAGTAAACACAGGGCATCTGTCTCCCCGACAGATGGCTGCCTTTGTGAACCTTCCTTCCAAGGGTGTAACTGTGCTGGGAGGGATGCAGATCTTCACCAGGCAGGAAAAGTCACGGAATAATCTGGGGAGGTGTCTGTGTTCTGGCAAATCTCACTTCCCACCAAGTACAGTCCCAGAGGCTGGAGATGAAGGTGAGAAGAATGTTGTCTCATTTATTTTCTCAGGAGGACTGACGGCCAACTTCCTGGCTTGGAGGCGAGGCGGTTTTTCTCTACAACCACACTCCTGCCGCCACAATCCCCAGTGTGTCTGTTTAACACATATTTCTCCTAAGTCGTATAATTTAAGAAGAGAGCAAGTACATAATTTTGGAAGTCGAGTGGCACTTTCAGAATTAACACTGTTTCAAAGTTCCAATATTTTAAAAATAGGGTGTCAGGAAATAACTGAGAAGGGAGGGATTAGCTGCTACTTTTAACTATGTTTTCAGCAGTGGTGATGCTGAAAATCTTCAGCTCTGTAGATTTCAGCCCCAGTGTGTAGAATGCTTGCTTAATTAAGTCCTTGTCTCCAGAATTAGATGTGAAGCACAGTCTGGGCTCCCACCTACCCTGAGCACCATGGCCCATGTCCTGCTTCTACAAATAAGGATAGGATTGGTGACTAGATACACAAGCTTTTCCTAGGCACAAGGATGGGTGTTAGGCACACCACACATTTCTTCACATGAAACCTCCCTGTAATCAATAATAACACAGAAGAAAGATTAGCTGGGTAGGATTAGGAGGGCTCTCAGGGCATATTTCCAGTATAAAATTATCTGGCTCTTACAGAATCCTTGAGTTCTCCGATAATATAGCAAGAAAACCACAGACAAAAACACACAGAAGGAAAAAAAAACATTTCAAAAAATGATAAACAATAAATAAAAAAGCAAAAAAGAGAACATTTTTCTCTACGTTTCATTTCTTAGATCAAAGAATAGATTGAAGATGCTAGAAGGTATCTTTGAAATAATACATTCTAACCATCACAGGAAAGGAATGGGACTTCTTTCCTTCCTTCCAATTTAATGTAAAAGCTCTGAGGGAAAAGATTTTTGTTAGCTTCTCTTCATATCTTTGGCAGTACCTAGCATGTTTCTCGTACATGATAGCCATTAAAAACACTTATAGAATTTATTGTATTAAATTGCCTTAAGTCACATGGTTAGAACAAGACAAGCAGAGGCTGGATGGAGCCTGGATTTTTTGATAACTAGTATTGTGGTTTTCTCATTACACTATACAGTCATAACTAAAAGAAAAAAAGTATACCTATATATTGAATGCTATGCAGATTATAAAATCTCCAAAGATATCTTTTGATAATGGTGCTTTCATCTCTGCTTCCTGAACTTCAGCATATCCTAAACTACTCCTTCGTATTATAAATTGCCACATACATTGTACTAATGATCTAATGATAAGGTGTGTAGGAATTGTTAAAGCACCAGGCCCTTACAGGTATTATCATTACTGATGAGCTCTCTGCTCATGGGATTTTAGGCAAAACCATGGTTAGGCAGGATGAGTCAAAATTCTTTTGACCACTGAGCTTTCTTGTATCACCTCATAGCCAATACCTGAACATTTAGTCTCTAGAATTTTCAGAATATCATAGGAGCTTAAAGTAAACACCATAGACAAATTAGAGTTATGTGGAGAAACCAAGACTAGAATGTCACAGAGATAAAAAAAAAAAAAAGGAAACCTTTACAGAGAAGGAAAGGCAATAGCCTTTATTAGCAAGAAAAGTGGGCGTTGTTAACTGAGATGGGGGCAAAGAAATGACAGAGATGGTGTCAGATGACTTGAAGAGGGAACTGTCAGATGACTTGGAGGAAGCTGTGTAGAAGGGTTAGGGCTTGAATAATAAAATACATTAGACTTAGTCTTAGGAATCATTTCGTTAAAGACCTTTAAACTATATCTGAAGACACTGAGAACAGAGACAAAGAGAAAAAGCGGAGACAGTCAGTGATAGAACAAGGACTGGAATTAAATTTGTTTTAGCACAGATTTGCTATGCAGTTACCTGAAAGGGGGTGGCAACTCAAGGACAGGGATATGCAGCAAACTGATAGAAGTCTTAGAAGAGAAGGACGAACAGTGGGAGTGGTTGACTCTGGAGGAGGAGAATCCTGCTGTTTAGTGAGAGAGGTCAGCAGGAAGGAATAAATACAACTGAGGTAGCTAAGGACTGCAGAAGATTATTTTAATTGTTTTTTAGCCAGCCTCCAATTTTTTAGACTTACCTGAAACTAAAAGCTCTTTTGAGATGACCATGTAGTATAGTTAAGTGAGTGTAGCACCAGGGCCTAGTTTTATGGGCAATCATCCAGTTTTCTAGGGGATTAGATGACAGAGCTAAAAGCGAAGTATTTTATGTCTGTGAACAAGCTGGATTACTGTCTGGCAAATCAGTGATTGAGTCCCACCTTTAAGAAGCTCTCAGGTTTTCTATTGAGAACAGAAATAATATTGATGCTTGATGCTTATAGTTTGCAATTGTAGGGTTACTCAACAGCTATGTGTACTTGTGTTTATTTTCATGGGGGTCTTTGCACTTTCATTCATGCCCAGGTGTTTGAGAGTAACAGGTAAATTGTAAACAGTTTTTAATTTGTTATTTAACATTAAAAATATGGCCTTGGGCTTCCCTGGTGGCGCAGTGGTTGAGAATCTGCCTGCCAATGCAGGGGACACGGGTTCGAGCCCTGGTCTGGGAAGATCCCACATGCCACGGAGCAGCTGGGCCCGTGAGCCACAATTACTGAGCCTGCGCGTCTGGAGCCTGTGCTCCGCAACAAGAGAGGCCGCGATAGTGAGAGGCCCGCGCACCGCGATGAAGAGTGGCCCCCGCTTGCCACAACTAGAGAAAGCCCTTGCACAGAAACGAAGACCCAACACAGCCATAAAAATTAACTAATTAATTAATTAATTTAAAAAGAAAAAAAAAAATATGGCCTTGACATAGGGCAGCATAACTGGCATCTGCTTTAGAGCTATAAACAGCAAACAGTTAAAGTTGAATTTTAATCTACCACTTTATGTTTAATTTTCCTTACCTATAATATGGGGATAATAATAATATTATCTACCTCATAGTGTTATTGGGGAAATTAAATATAATATATACAAAGCACTAGCTCAGTATGGGCTCATAATAAACGATCTTATTATTGTTGTTGTTATTATTATTTTTTATTTGAACACATATCTGTGGGTTTTTTTACACAATCTAAGAAAGGAGTAGAGAAAAAAGACAGGATAATTAACATTTATTAAGTACCCACTGTGAGCCCTATGAATTTTTGTGCATAATCTCATTTTAGTAATCTCAACAGTGTCTCAGGTAGGTACTGTCATTCCTATTTGGATGTGAGGTTCAGAATGCTATATTTAACTTGCCATAAAGTCTCACAGCTTATAAGTGGCAGGTACATGACTAGAAACCAAATATGTTTCCATTTTAAATAAATCACATGAATTATTCCTCTCATTTGGAAATTAGTTATTTGGAGTGAAAGTAGAAGGTTCATATGTGTCTATATTGATTTAACAAGTCTTCATTAAACCTCCACTTTAGTTGCTGGAAACTACAAAAAATCCCATAAGCAGTAGCTTGATCTCTGGTCTCTACATCCTTAGAGTCTGGGGAATGAATATCATCCTTGAATTGCCACAGAGAGACCCTCTCCTTCCTGGGGAGGAGGGAGGTACTTACACAAGCCCAAGCAAATGAAAACTGTCACCTGCACAGCCAAGTCAGCCTGTCAGCCAGCCAGAGTCAGACACTGATTGCACAGCTGACATCTGTATCTCATATTAATCACAGTGTCCCAACTTGGCCAGAGACACAAAGACACAGACAAAGAAGCAGCAAATAACCCCAGATCCTCTGTGGTTCCTCCATCTGTCTATCAGGAATGCGTCAGCATGAGTGTTACTAAATTGATATACTCAAGGGGAAAAAAAGGCCATCAACAGAAGAGCCAAAAACAATATCCCGATACATGTTAGATGTGATCAACATTCTTGTTCAAGGCAGTGTTTTTATAATTTCATGCATGTTTGCCCTTAAAAATCATGTGTGTGCTGTTTAACGACCGCCTCCCATTCCTTCAACTCTCATATATGAGCAATTCCATCATGCTCTCTTGGGGCTCTTCAAGTATGTACACTACGTCTTAAAGAGGTTAGTAACAGAGGACGATCAAGTAAAAAACTGATTTTGCTTTGATCAAAAATGAACCATTTATTAGAGTTCTCCCCCAGTTCATTTTTGACTTTCTTAATTTCTATATAGGGCTTCCTCCCTGAGCATTTCTTCATATCCTACCCTAAAAAAGCGCTGAAGATCCCCTTTACCTATCTTTCTTAAGTCTGAAGTTTCCGTTAAGCTCTAAGCATCCACATCCTTTCTTCCTCCTCCCTAGGCTCTATGTTACCTGCTCTAACTTCCAGGTAAGTGGTCAGGCATATGTGATAGGACCTATTAAGGCGTCACATATACATATATGTTTGTGTGTATATACACATATGGATGTGTGTTTGTGTGTGTGTGTACAGAGAGGGAGAGAGGCAGACAGAGAGAGAGTCAGAAAGAAACAGAGACAGAGAGAGACTGGTGTCATCACTAGGAACGTGGGCCAAATAGTTGCACTGTCACTACAGAAAAAGTGAAGTGTCTTCATGGAAGCTGGGATGCAACAATGAGGGAAGATTAAGGCAGTATCCATATTTATCCGCTAGCAGTGGATTGAGACATTTAAAGTTTGTGAATGTCTGATTAAGTGGGATTTATGCATCATACCATCTAATGTACCTTAATTAGCCCTTGTAAAATGCAAAGAGCCCTAAGAAAGTTCCTTTAAGAAAACTGTGGTTTGACCATAAGGCAATACGACTAGAATAAATAAACAAGAAAAGGTCTGAACTGACACTTCTATTTCAGTGTATCTGTGAACATCTCTGTCAGCAACTGTAGAGACAACAATATTTACTGCTGGTAGTGTGCTACCTGGCAGATATTAGAAAACTAATCATACAATCCACCTATTCAAAGTAAAGAAGACATTTTAAATATAGTCACCCAAATAACTGATTTTTATTTTATTTTATTTTCCGAATAGCTAATTTTGAAAAGAAACTTGTATGATGGAGAGAATACTTTCTAAATTGGATATTCTATGTGATTTTGTTGTTGAATTTAAGCTAACTGAATAAACCTTATTTAGATACTTTAATAACTTAGAAATAAAACACAAACTTAAAAACATGATTTTCTATCCAATGTAAAAATTGTCTATGCAAGATTGGATTCATTTGTTAAACATATCAAAGTGCAATTTCCTCCTTTATATTCACAGGAAAAATTTCTTGACCTCAGTGATTCTTACAGTCACACAAGAATTATTGTGTGGTATAAATATATGAACAGAGGTATGCTTAAAGTAACACCATTTCTGTGGCAGGAATGTGTGGAGGTGGAGACATAAAACAAAAATTTAATATGCATAAGTTGGCCCTTTAAGAATGAATCAGGGAGACAGTGGAGAAGTTATTTCAGAGACCAAAATACGCCAGTGAACAGCCTTTAAAACACGCTCATGCATTCATTAAGATAACTGAAAGGGGGCAGCACTGCTGGATTGAGGTTTGCAAGGGGTAGGGAATAGTTAGACTGGAAGCTGGAGAGGTAAACAGGGCTAATCAAGATGATTCATTGTTCTCTTCTAAAGAGTATGGCCTCTTGGGGTGATAGGAAACTGCCTGGTAAGTAAAGCATCACAGTCAGATTTATGATATAGAAAGATTACCCAGGCAGGAAAATGGAGTGTTGTACAGGAGGGTTAGCAGTTTGGAAGCAGAGAGCCTGGTAAGAAGATACTTAAAGTATTACAAGGTGATAGGTATTGAGGTAGGGCCAGAAAAGAACCAAAAGCAATGAGGAAAGACATGAGGGGAGAAATGTAAAGACCTATAGAATATAAATAAATATTTTGTGATGGACACCCATGCTTGGCTGAGAAGGGAGAAAGGTCTAGGGCTAATGAAGTTATATAGAAGAATCACTAAGTTTAGACAACAGCACTAGGGATTTAGGAGTCAGGCATTTGGTTCTAGTTATATTACACAAAGATGCCTTCAGGGATCACAGGTCATCCAGTGTCTTCTATCAGAATTATTTTCTCCGATTTCCAAACAGGGATATTAACATCTATCCTATTTCTAATTCCTGCTAATATGATGAGCATTAATGATAGAAAAAAACAATGGCACCAGGCAATACAATGTATAGATAAAGCTTGTTTATACAGAAAGCTAAACAAAGGTGTCCAAAATGTAGAACTGTTCTAACATTTTTTAAATGATCATGTTCTTTTAAAAGCACTCCATGAAAAATGCTGAAGAACAATTTGCTATGATACTAAGCTCTTGGTGATGGTGGCACATGCCAGGCTGCAAATGACTAGTTGGTGATGTTGCAACAGTCCAATCTGTGCAACATGCGAAAGGCAAATCATTGTGACTGAGGATGGAAAATTATTCTGTTAGAGTCTAGATTGTGTTAGGAAAATATCATAACTTTTATGGAATAAAGATCACTTGCTATAGCGTAGGAAATGCTCAATATGTATAGGCTGGTAGCCATAGTTAGGCATAACAAGAGCAAGCAGAAGACAGTAAGAAATTTCTTCAGAAGAGCTGCTGTATCATTTTTACCTTCAGGTTTTCCAGTGGCGCAAAAATCCACATGCCTAGTTGAAACTCAACATGGGCTTCTGGTCAATTACATTCTACCAAATTATAATGACACATTTTTGGCATTTTAAAAAAGTGCACTGAAAATTCTGGTTTTCAGTGTGAGAGTTATGAGGAAAATGTATGTGTCATGTTTAAGTCACTATAAACTTGGAGTTTTATGTAATATTTTTCTATTCTTATGTAACTTCAGTTGTTTTTATTAATATGAAGTCATGACAAATATGTACTATGTTCTTCAACTGCATTCATGTGATACATTCATTGCATATAAGCGCTTTCCAAGATATATGCTCTGAAAAACTCATTTATTCTTCATATTTTATAGGTTCCCCTTTTTTAAAAACATACTACTATTTTGAATGAAAGCTATCTAAACTCTGGGAAGATCTTTACTGTAGTGTCTGGAGAGTCAGGAAAAAATGAACATTCAGATGTTGATGGTTTGTTTGTTGCAATTTATCATCACTCCATCAGAGAGCAAGAGACAACGTGTGAACAAGAAGATCTAGCTCTTGCTTCCATAATCTGATGGAGTAAACTAACAACTGGGATTCAGTATAGTAGGTGAGTCAACACTATGTGCCTTAAGAGTGGGAAGTAAAAAAGGACTAGCTGGGGAAAGGCAGTGTCTGGGAAGGCTCTTAGGGGAGGTGATAATTCAGTAAGACCTTGAAAGATGAGGAGAGCTTGTCAGTTGGAAAGAAAAGAGGAGAATTCCAGGCAGTTAGAACACATTATGCAAAAACAGAGAGATCATAGACTCTAGCTTGAGGTGGCCACATTGAAAGTTCATTTGACTACCTAGGGCACGTAGCGATGCAGGAAAGAAGGGGAGAGCCAGGTTCTCACATGAGGACACGCAAGACAGGAAAGAGACACTCCAGTTCAATTGGGACAAGTCTTGTGTGCCAAGTGGAAGAACTTGAGTTTGCTCCTCTTGGAAAAGAGGGATAATTGAATGTTTTAAGCTGAAAAAATAGTAATGTAATCACAGTGATCATTTTGATATCAATAAATAAATAAAATAGAAGAAGAGATATTGGTGATATGGAGTCTCATGAGAAGGCTATTAATACAATCAAGGAGAGAGGTATAGCTTTAGGGTACTTTATGTCTCTGTATATTCTTGTATCTTTGTGCTGGTGAGGGAGATATCATTTACCATTTTTGCAAATGGAAAAACCAACGGTGAGTTGAAGTAAATCATCTGTGGTCATTAAGAAATTACAGGCCACTCTAAAATCTGCTTCTAAACCCTGTCGTTTCTTTCCAAAAACTTTGTCCTCTTTTTCTTCTTAGCAGAAAGCAAAAACATAAGGAATAAATAATATTTATTGGTCAATTATTCCTCAAAAAAGCTGACAATTATTATTTTGAAATATTTATTCTAGTATCTCATGCATTTTATGCTTTCAATAATTAAAACATCAACAGGGATTAACCTTATATCACAGATTACAAACATGCAAGTGTATGTAACAATAAGATTAATTTTAATTTCTACTTTCTTTGTTAGTTTATAAGTAGTATTCCAAACTGAGATGTTCACAGGACAGAGAGTGGGAGGGAAGCGATTTTTTTTTTTTTAATACAAAACTTCTAAGGAAATCATAAAAGTGCCTCTAAAACTCCAAGGAGTCCAAACTCAACACTATGTTGCTGTGGGAGAGGGAACCTAATAGTAGAAATTTCAGAAATACTATGGAAATTCCAGACACAAGGAGTTAATTCTAGGACAACTTGGGTTTTTTGAGGTCTAGGTCTACAGGGCCATTAGAATTCTCTTCAAGGCACCTTAATCCTCTAACTCCGATAACAGATATAAATAGGTTTGAATATCAGTTCTGCCCTTACTAACGGGAACTTGAAGAAATTATTTAGCATTGTTTCCCTCCTTTACAAATCAATGGCAGCACTTACTTCACCAAAGGGCTGTTTTGAGGAGTAAATAATTTAATCCATGTAAATGATTTGGACCAGTGTCCAGCCAGAAGTGTGTGTTCAATACACTGTAGCTGTTATTATAATCATCTGTTTAGAAATCATAGAATCGGAGCTAAAAGGAACTTCAGCAATTACCTAAACAACCACCTGATTTTGCAGTCGAGAAAACTGAGGTCTAGACAGGAAGTGTTTCCCCAGGTCACACAGCCAATCCATCACGGAGCCAGGACTGTAACCCAGACCATCTAGATTCTGGTCTGGTGTTCTTTCCACTGAAACACACCAACTTCAGTGCTGCAAGATATACTGATACACTGTGAGTGGTTTTACAGCAGATGTGTGATGGTTCTGTCTGGCATAAGTGTATGTAGCTGAAACTCAAGCAATTTGGACGTGCCCACGGGAAAGGGCGGAATAAATAAGAGTGAGCCTCATATTTGGGCACAGATTGAAGAATCAAGCATAATTATAATGTGCACTGCTCTCTTTCACCTTTGGATTCTTTGGGATTTACATATTTTTCCACATAGGAAGCTAACGTCTTTGAAAGACAGGTAGTGTGAGACACATGCCCTGAACTCCAGAGTGAATAGCAGCTGAAACAGCTGCTTGAGCCCCAGCCCTGTCACTGAGCACCCCCTCTGTCTCCAGGCTGACAGACAGCTGCTGGCAGCATCTGATCTGTCAGTATCTTCACTCCTCCAGAATGAGCAAATAGTCTGGGCCCTGATCTGAGATGAGGAAAAACAACAGCATCATCACTAGAAACTCTGCCACTGATGTACATGCAATAGCAGTTTATGACAATGAAAAAGAGTCACGTAGTTGATAGAAAAGTCCATATTTACATTATAACTGTGTGAATAAGCGCCTGGCTCATCTTCAGGAGAGGAGAAAATCTCCCACCAGGACTTTGCTCCAACAGTGCCAGTTTCAACATTAATCATTTTCAATAAAGAAAGTCTTAGCTCTCTTTTAACACTGGAAACACAAATTTAAAAAAACATATTACTTTAAATGGAAGGGGTATCATCACAATTCAATCAATGTTTATTTTCTGCTTAAAAGTCTCCATGTGTGACTAAAACAAGTTGGCTCTGACTGTATTTTATTCTTAGGTGTTAAATTAGACTACTGAATCAGATAATCTCTAAGGCCCCTTTCATTCTCCATAATATTGTAACACTGAGCTTAATGGTTTAACATTTAATTGTATATATATAACTCATTGTACTTCTCTATGATTATTTACCAGCCCAAAATAGGTAGGGTTCCCATTGGCCTAGAAATAGTCTTTAAGCACATATTTTATGAGCTCAGGCAATTTTACAGAACAGTTAAGAACTATTTATCCTCTTGATACACTGAGAGAACGATAGTTGTATTTAAGAATCAGGAGATGAGAAGAAATAACATATAATATTTTATATTAAAAACATTTTATAGCTTCCCAAATACTTCTGTATACCATATTTTATATAATCTTCACCAAACCCAAAAAAGTACATATTTTCTCTTTTTTTTCTGTAATTCTGCAATTCAGAGAATTAATGGAACTTGTCCAAAACACACAGCTTTAGCTACAACCTAAAACTAAGCCTTTGGATTCCAAGTCTGAATCTCCATCACTAGTCTATGTCTGCCTCCTGAGGAGGGGATGGTGTCCTCCAATTAAATGCATATTTTTAATGAAGAAGTAATAATGTTAAAGTTCTCTATTTTCTTGACTTATTTAAAATATATTAATATAAATACAAACTAACTATAAATTGTTTATCAATATAAACATGCAGCCAAAGAATAAATTAGTTCTGTAATGAAAAAGAGAAAATATGGATGAGAATATGTCTTGGAATGGAGAGATGGAAATAGGATGGGGAAGGGAATCATATAGGAGTTAAACTCTTTCTGCAATTTTTTTAAAGAATATAAATACCATTATATATAAAACAGATAAACAACGACCTTCTGTATAGCACAGGGAACTATATTCAGTATCTTATAATAACCTATAATGGAAAAGGATCTGAAAAACAATATGTATGTGTATATCCGAATCACTTTGCTGTACGCCTGAAACTAACATAACATTGTAAATCAACTATACTTCAATAATGAAAAAAAAAGTGGAAAAAAGAGAATATATATACCAAATATGGAAAAAATACCAAGAACTGGCCAAGTTGTCACTTCCTTTTGAGAAGGTGTCTCCCTCCCCAGTACCAGGAAGGAGAGAGTGAATCTTATCACCAGAGATAGCACCCAGAGGAGTCTGCATAAGCAGGACCTTACTAAACAACACTTATCTTTCATTTGTTTCCTTCCATAGAGTTACCTTCCCATAATTTATTGCTGCTAAAAGCCCAAACTCCTTTTCCTTTCTCTTGTCACCTCTCCACAAGTGTATTACTCTTTGGGTCTAACCACTTCTTTGGATCTTCACTATTTTTCTATGAAGAACTCCATATGCATAATAATAAACTGTTTCTCCTGTTAATCTGTCTTTTGTCAGTTTAATTTGTAGATCCCAGACACAGAACTTAAGAGTGTGAAGAAAAACTTTTTTCTCCCCTACACCCTCATAAACTTTTCATAAAATCTAACTTGCCAAGCTCTTGAACTGCCATTCAATTTATTACTGTAAAATTTATTTTCTATTTCTCCAGAATTTAAAAAAAAACATATTGTTGGTCAAAGACAATTTTTTCCAGAACACTGCAGGGACCTGAGAGTTGTCTGACCCTTAGAAATGAGACTCTAAATTTCTGCTGTCTGGCGGGCCTGACCAAATACCCTGTGACACAGGAGGTAAAGAAGAATCTAATGTTCCCAGCTTCAACTCTGATTCTGACTACAGAAATACAGGAACCTGCTTTAATCAATAATGAAAGTAGATTTTACCTTGAAAATACCAGCTCACAACAATGTGGTGCTAAAGGTGACAGTGTGTTTTGCTTGGTCATTTTCTGAATGTAACAGCACTTGGAGGATGACCATTTAGCTCTTTTGTTATTTATTTAAGCAGTAAATTGAGAGGTGAATACACTGACTTCTTGAAAACTTTAAATTAACCTCCTAGTGGCTCTATAAGCAAAATAAATAGAATGAACAATAGCCAGAAGACTGAGTCATCCTGCAGAGAAAGCCTTCAAATGCAGTGTATTCGTCTTATTTTCCACTGTAAGAGCTGTGTTGTCTGGAGAAAAAAAAGATGAATGTAAAGAAAAAAGTTATATAAAGCTGTTCTTTTATGCTGTTATTTTCACAACTTATATATTATTTGTAAGAGGAAGACATCCAAATTATATATATATGTGTATATGTACGTGTGTGTGTGTGTATATATATATGTGTATGTATATATACATGTGCATATGTATATATATAAAATGCCCATATTTGGGCATTAATATCAGCAGATTAATGTATCATGCTTGCTTTTGTTTGCATTTCTATTCTCAAATGTAATGGCTCCAGCTACGTGCCTTCTGTTTTTACTCATGTTTTCAGACTATGAAAGTGATTACTGGGTCTATCTTCTTCTAGGGCATGAAAATTTTATGAAATCCAAACACATTTGAGAAATGTAAACACATTTTTATTGACTAAGGACTATAACCAAGGATTGAGCTCTGATTTGAAAAAATTCTTAAAGTGCTTTATAGTATCAAAATCTGTTCTACTGCAACATTTCATCTAACCTTCACCATCCTGTGAGGTAGATATTGCTATAATTCTTATTTAATAAATGGAGAACCTGCAATACAGAGTTAGTTATTCTGTCACATTTTAACAAAGGGTATATCTGGTTATTAACCATAGATTCATTTGCTGTGAGGGCTGTGAATAGCTATTTTGTGCCATATACGGTGCCAGGTGGTAGAGAAGAAAGAAAACTAACACAGAGTGCCAATATTAGGGAGAAACAGAATATTGAGGAGATAGACAACAAATAATTAAAATACAGTATTGTTGATTGCAAGAAAGTAAATCCAGAGTGCTATGAAATTACATGAAAACAAAACAAGGCCGCTCATCCAGTTTAGCTCTGGGTATGTGTGTTAGGAGGGACTATTAAAAGGTAGATAATTAAAATTTTAAGGGCCGATGAAGTTAGATAGGTCAATGACTGCACAGGGTAATCAAGGCAGCAGCATCAGTACAGAATAATGAACAGACTTCTGCACAATCACGGAACCATGGAATCCACAAGTGATGCAGGATGGCTGGAGCATAGGGTACAAGAGGGGAGTGGCAACTAATGAGACTATAGATGTGAGCAGCCAGATGACAGAAAATTTTCATGTAAAGCTGAGGAGACTGGAAGGCAGCCTGAAGCAATGGGAAGCCATGAAGGTATTTTAGTAGGTACATAACATTCTTAGATTTGTTTTTTAAAAAATACACACACTTACATACTGGCAACAGTTGGGAAAAGAGTTTAAGGAGAGGTAAAATTGGAGACTGAAGCAGTCCAGGGTCTCCACTGAGGGCAGCGGAGATGCTGAGAAGAAAAAGGGCACAAAGGATATGAAGGCAAATTCAGAACGTAGGACAACGCCAAGTTTTCAGACTTGAGCCACTAGGTGGATACTAAAGATATAAAATGTTGATAGAGTTCAATTTTGGACAGACTAAATTTGAATGTTCTAAAGGGACATTCAAGTAGAGTTGGATATAGAAATCTAGAGGCCAGAAGCCCGGACTAAAATTATATTTTAGTTCCATCAGTGTTTACATAATGAGGAAAGAGGATTAAATTCATCAGAGTATTAAAAGTAAAAACAGAAAATACTTGAAGAGGAATCTCTGGGAAAGAAAAATATGGAAAGAAACCTGAGAGAGAGGGGGAGAGAGAGAGAGAGAGAGAGGGATTTTGTGGAAAAAACTGGAAAACAAAAAACCCAGACAGTTTTGAGTAGGTTGGAAAGGTCAAAGGCACCAAGTACTATGGTGAAGTTAAGTCACTCTTGATAAAGGGTACAACAGTGATGCTAGGGAAAGCACTTTTAGTAAGATGGCACAGATGGAATTGTGTATCAAGATTGATTTGTGTGAGCCACAGGTGAGAAAATGAAGACCACTAGCATAGACCACTTCCTGGAAACTTGGATGTGAAAGAAGGGATGAAATTGACCAGTACAAAATGAAAATATAGGGCTAAATCATGAACCCAAGTATTCTAACTCCAAATTTCTGTGTTCTACTACCTCTGTGTTTTTTTTTTTTTAAATCATGATTTTTTATAACCTATTCAGATAGTTTTCTTCTGAGAAGATTAGTTTAGCTGGTGAGAACTTGATGCTAATGAGGTGAAAGTTCTCCCTATACCCTAGCTTGCACTCTTGACCCTAGCTGATGGCCTTGTAAATGTGTACCTTTTGACTAAACAGAGAAAATGCAGAGCAGTGGGAGTCTCAGAAACCTTATTATTGTCCTGCGCAAGCAAACTAGGTCACAGATCAGTAGTATCCACTTTGCATAAAAGGATAGGGCTCTTAATGATGGTAGAAACAGTGTGAGTCTTCAGATTCTGTAAAGACAAGTGCTGTGCTGTATTCCTAGGTTTCTAACCAGAACTTGAACAGCAGCAACCTCCTTTCTGCTCTCGTTTTTGTAGCGGCAGGACCCGTCTAAGTAATAGTATAAAGTATTCATTGGTACCCTCTTATCATTTGTTGCCCAATTCCATGTGCTGTTTGACCACACTTACCCTAAAAGTCTCCTTCAGATGATACTTATTTAGTAAACCGGTCTTTTATGCTAGGCATAAAAGTGCTCTGAGACCTTAAGGGTTGGAACCACCCCTGCCTTCAGGAGCTCACAATTTAGTAACAGAGAGGAGAATTGTAGTACACTTGAATTTGTAACCAAGCAGGACCCTACGGGGCCTTCCCAGGACAGATCCCTCCCCCATATCCTCTGCTGTAGCTCCTCTCTGAAGTACCTAGATAACAGTACTTGATGCACACTTCTTGAGTTGTTTTACAGTTGCTAAAACCACCACCAAATAGAAGAAATTAACTCCTTGATGATCATGAGCCCCCAGACCTATGAGCACCTAAGGAATGATAATGTTCACTGCTCTATTACCTCAACATCAACCAACCAGAGAATTGTGTACAAACTGATCACATACCCTGTGGCCCCCACTCCCTCACCTGGCTTTTAAAAATGCTTTGCTGAAGCTCTTCAGGGATTTCGGGGTATTTTGAGCACTAGCCACCCATTCTCCTTGCTCACCCCTGCAATAAAACTTTCTCTGCTCCAAGCTCTGACTTTTTAGTTTGTTTGGCCTCACTGTGCATCTGGCACATGAACTTGCATTCGGTAACAGATTGGCACATCTTCCTCTCTCTTAGCTGTGCTGGAACTCCTATACATCCTTCCAGTCTGTGTTCAGGCATCAGTTCTTTCTGGGGCCTTTAATAATAAGGCCAACAGTGGGAGCCACCCCCTCTTTTGCCCTCCCACTGTACCTTTGACATATTCCTATTAGAGGCCTTGCCATGTCCTACAACAGCAATTGTTAATTGTCCAGGCACCCTGTTAAACCATGGTCCCCATGGGGGCAGGAATTTTCTTATTGATGTTTCTTTCCCCAGAGTCCAACCTCATATAATTAAGCTCTTGATATAAGATTGGGTGTTAACTAGACTTATTGTGATGATCTTTCCATAATATATACAAATATTGAATCATTATGTTGTACACCTGAAACTAATAAAATATTATATGTCAATTATATCTCAAAAAAATAAAAAGACTTGAAAATTTGTCATGAATATAAATGACTATAATACAGTGAAGAACTATAAATAAAGTTCTATAAGAGGTCAGAGAATGTGGTAATATTTGACCCGGGCCTGGAAGAATAAGTAAAATTTGGATATGTAGAAATGGAGTGAGGGAGGTATTCCATGTAGAGGAATTAGTGTGAGCAAAAGCAAACATTTCACTGGAGCTTTGAGACATAGCAGGTATAGGAAGCTCAAGGGACAAGCTTGAAAAGAGAGGTTAGAATCCAACTCTGGAGAACTTTGTATATCAAGTCCAGGATTTTGCTCATCTATAACCACAGACACCTTCAGGTATGAATTCATCCCTATAGCTGTGAAAACACACTAGTCTTTACATTATTATAAGAATGGCAAATATAAGACAGAAGTAGGACCAGGCTTTGCTCTTAATAGACACTTATTTTCGTATGGAGTTTTGGAGGAGCTCTTTCAATTTATAGACTTAGGTTCAGAGACCACCCACTGAAAGATGGATATGTCAAGTCAGGAAGTCAGGAAGTTTCCATCAGGGAGACTATATGACTTCAGGATAGGTTGGCAGTCCAGAAGGTGAGTACTGTTCAGCAGTGGGAGGAAATCTTCCAATTCAAAAAATAAGGGCCAGTGAGTATTGGCTGTCTCACAGGCAAGCACACCAAACATCTTTAAGACTGTTCACAGACAACAATGATAACATACACTCTGAAAGGGATAGTGAAAGTAAAGGACATGGTATGGCTTGTGTTACTGATACCTGGAATATGTCCAAGCTCTCTTGCGTCAGGGATCCCATTTGATCTTGACCACTTTTATGGTGACTTGGCTATAGTAAAACTCCCAAGCCTGGGATATGCTGTCTCTGATCTCTAAGGAGGCCAATCAGGTGTTGCGTCACTTTTGTTTTAGGCGGTGGCTGCATGGCCAGTAGTTTGCTTTTAATAAACTGGGGAATATCATTTGGGGCTGATGCCCATATAGTCTCAAGAGGACCTTGGAATTTTGTCTTTATAAAAGGTCCATCCATTTTTAGTTGACTGTGCTTGAATAGCATGCAAATGCAAGCAGTTTCCTTGGTGGGGCCAATCTTAAAACATTATGAATATTCATCTGAAATTTGCTAAAATACTGTCAGGGAAAAAAAACATGGCAGTATAAATGAAACAGGAATGTCAGAGTGTTGGTAAAAGTTGATATTAAGAATGTATATGTTGATATTATAAGATGTGCATATGGTGGTTTAATATACTTTCTTTCTTTTTGTGTATATGTAAATTTTTAAAACTAAGAATTAATTTTAAAAAAGCAATAATAATGGAATGTTGGACTTCAACAAGCAATTTACATTATGCTATTGTTTCCTCAATTTACTGATGATACGTCACTAGCTGCAAAGTTCTGGACAGTTATTGTACACTCAGTGTGCCTTGCTAAAAGAAGGCAAACTTAGTTGACTCTTCTCTGTGGAAGAACATGGAAAAAAGCTGGTCCAAGGATGCATACCAGGTACCAGTAATGGATGTGATTTGTTAAGTCACCACTATGATAAAAGTCACTGTTGGTCTATACAGCAGACACTTCTCTGTATAGACCTGACAAACCACAGGAAGTACTAAGTACTAGTGACTTTTTTTAAAAGTAGTCAGACCAGGTTGTTGAACTGAGAGACAGTGTTGTATAACATCCCTTCCTGCATCAAGTCTTCTATATGGAGACTGATTGATTTTCCTACTCTTGGAAAGCGGTACTGCTTCAACTGCATGACTGTGGCAAGTTTTAGAATTACAGTCATTTCTCAGCAATGCCCCTGGCCAAATGTAATGAAGCCCAGCAGCAGGGGTCAAGTGATCTCATCCAACAAACCTGTCCTCCCACTAGTGCTGGATTTAAGGAACTCAGAAAGTCTAAATCAATTATGCAGTCTAACAAAAGAACAGCAAGGCAGTCTAGATAAAATAACTGGCTACAGCTTTATAAGCTCCAACACTGAACACCTATAAAAGGCCTCTCCACATGGTGGGGAGTAGAAAATGCAGCCTGAGATGTATAGTGGGAAATGGAGTCTGGGGTGAGAACCTAGCCCTAGCTCTAACTGATTTCTTACTGAGTGTGTCCCTATATTTCTCTTAAGTCTGTTCTGGGTCTCTGTATTCCCATCTACCTCCCAGACCTACAGGAGTAGGTCATAGAATAAGTTTCTTAGACTGTATGTGTTGACCCTGTGTGCAAGCTCTTCTTCTGGATCTTCCCAGGCTTTGCTGCAACTGTCTGCTAGTAGCCTTATTATAGTTGTCTGTTTGCTCATTTTTTGGTTTGTTTTTACCCTGAGGTGAATCCACTCTTTTGGAATACCCAGGTGATCCTTTTACCTCTGGGCTTTAGTGGACTCGGGAACCTACAGATATGACAGCTCATGAATACCACAACTACCCAGGTAGGAGGCATTTCAGTGTGACCAGTGACCTGGTCACTCTGAGGCTGTTGTGGCTGACAGCCAATATGATCACCTGGTTACCAGCCATCTTGTTGATCTGCCCTTATCGCCAGAAGGATGTTCTACCAGTAGGATGACCTATTAAAATTCTTTCATCCATTCCTTAACACCATATGGCTATAAAATGTGGTATGTCCATTGTGGTCAGCAATGGTTTTACCAGGGGCACAGTAACACACACTGCTAGCAATACACTTATTAAGGAAATTTATAGGCAGGTAAAGTAGCTGAACATATGTTATCCTCCAAGCCTTCACCATCCCACAGGAAGGAGTGGTTGAGTCAGCCACAGCTGGACTCACCTGGAGTGTGCTCCAGGAGATGGACTCTGCTTTCACCACTGTACATATTTATAAGGTAGATGGGAGGAGTAAGGCAGTCCCTAGTTGACTGTATAACAGTGGCAGCTTCCTGGCTGGGAATAAGACCTTTTCATGCCTGAGTTTAGCTAGATGAGCTTGCATACTAATGCTCTTGGTATCAGCTAAGGACCTTGGGTACCCATAAACTAACTCAATCCGGCTGAAAGAGTTCATTGTTAAGCTTCTAGGAGGGAAAAGGCAGAGAACCCAATAGGACCATAGGAGACAATATATTTGTCTAGCCTCACTTATTAGGTGTTTTTGCCATCTGTTTTTCTACCTGATGTTTCATTAGACCAATGTTTCTTATAGAATTGTCTTCATATCCCTTATATAACCATAATTTGGGGTGGGGGGGCTTATTAAAAATTCCAATGTCTGAACCTTACCTGAATTCTACTAAATCTGACTATAGAAAGATGGAACCCAGAAATCTTCTATTTTAACAGGCTTCTCAAGTGATGCTTAGGGACACTGAAGTTCGAGAACTACTATTCCAGATCAGTGTTTCTTGAATCTATCTTATCACCCAAGACTCTTGTTCAAAAGACAATTCTCATGTGTCACTGGAGACCTACTGAATCAGAACCTCCAAGGGAGTTTCCAAAAATCAGGGACTATATCTAATTCATCTTCACATTAATTCTAGCCCAGTGTTCATCATACAGTATTTTTTTTTTAATTAACTGAATTGTGGCTTGAAACATAACTGTGAAGTTAATTTAAGAACTTATTTAAGAGACAGCTAAAAAAAATTAGAGCCAAAGTATTAATTTTTTTTCAAGTAATGGAAAATTACTTTCCCAGGAGAAATAGCCTGAAAGAAAGTAGAATCAAAATAGTACTGATCTTAGGAGTTTAAAAATTTTTTTTCAAAGAGAAAAATATTAACCCATTATATACTGTGGTGAGATCAGGTAAGATAGTGGCAGGGCGTGTGTCGCTCTCTCTGGGAACAGGAAGTTTCCTGACCACAGAGAGTCAGTGTGAATCACAAGCTAAGGGTGGAGTCAAATCATTCTTGGCTGCGAACTGAGTGAATGTCGAGTGAGGGAGGGAATTGGTGTAATTTATTCTATCAAAGGGTGTGGTGACAAGAGGAAGGAGAAAGATAGGAGAGACAATGCCTTCAACAGTAACAAATTGATGAAAATGATTTATTTATGATAACATGAGTATATTTGTGGATCAAGGGGAAAAAGTCAATGGAGAGAGAAAATTTGGAGGCATAAATTAAATGTAGTTGGGAGAATGGATTAGATTAGGAAAGTGAAGAATTTTTAAGACTAGAAAAATGTCTGTTTATTATTACAGGACTTTTGCCATAATCCTCCATGTGGAACCCTGGGCATGGTCCTGTAAACCCCATTAGGCCGAGGCCTACATTTATATAACTGAAGTGGACCTTCATGACCTTTATCTCTACGAGTCAGTACTCTCAGGTATCATCCATCATCCTACCACTATATAATATTAGGAAAGACAAATTCAAGTTTCTCCCTATATTCTATTCCTTGCCTATGTCAGCCACCTCTAGGCCTTCACAGGACAGTAGTCAGGATAGAAGAAATAAAAGCTTTCAAGTATGAGATTGCACCAGGATCATTTTTGTCATAATTTCTACATAGAGCAGTTAACCGAGGTTTTCCAGAAGAAAAGGCATTTAAATTTGAAACCTGAAGAATTAGTAGACAGTCAATGAAGGGAGGCAGGATTGTTCCAGAAAGTGGAATGGTAAATGCAACTTCCCAGAGGGAACACAGTGGTCTTGAATAAGTAGATGTTTAGTGTGGTTGTAATAAATTATAAGATTAGTGGTGCACCATGAGGCAAATGAGAAGAGGGAGAACAAGATATTGTAAACTCCTATGGGTCATAATAGGGATTTGGGGACCTTATCCTTAGAGCAATGAGAAAGCACTGGAGGATTTTAAGCAAGATCCTGAAGGGTTTGGTTTGTACTTTTAGAAAAACATCACTTGAGTTGTAATATAAAAACTGACTGAAGAAGACTGTAGAAGGAGTCAGGGAGCCTTATAGAGTTCTACTGGTATAATTCAAATGCGGGAATATGATGGTCTGAATTCCTTTAGTGGGAGTAAGGGTAGAAAAATGTTAATAAATTAGAGAGAGAGATCTGAGAAGGAAGCATTAACCTTCTCTTTAAGAATCGATCTATCTTTCCTATAGGAAAGAAGAAACTTTCCACCCCCATTTACAATGTCTCCTCTCACCATCTTCTAACTTCTTACTAAGAAAGAAGAGATGGCTAACATTATCTGTCAAAATCTAAGATATTAAATAAAACACACTTATTTAGTTTATTTAAAGTTCTTATGCTTAATGAACAAGAGCCATGATGTGTCTTCATCTTTCACTTTCTGCCTTAATAGGAGCCCAGTCTCTAGGGGCAAGCCAGCAAACCTTTTCCAAGTAATGGAATTTAGGGCCCCTTTTAAGGTCCAGCCATTATTCCATTTCTTCACAGACACGCCTGAATACATAAGCCCCAACAATGAGATGTGTGACAAGGTAAAAGGCATCAATTAACAACAAACGCTCTGACGAAATTTTCACAGGAGAGTCCTGTTTTATGGTTTGGATGAAGATTACTGATGACGTAGGTTTGGCCCTGTCATTTTTTTGTCAAGTGGCTGATGGTAACATAGTTTCCTCTGCAGTCCCATATGTTTTACACTAAATGGTCAAAGAAATGAGAGACTTCACTTAAGCTACTATTCTTCAGTCTACTTTCATCTTTGAAGCTCTCCATGGAGCATGGCAGGGAGACATATATTAGGCATTTGCTTGACTGTCAGTTAAATGATAAATATCAGTCAGGATGGACTGGTTTATACTGTCAAAAATAAATAAACTCTAAACGCTGGTAGCTTAACACATCAAAAGTATATATCTTGCTCCTGGTCTATGTCCAGTGTGGGCTGACAGGGAGTCTGCTCACCACAGTTGCTCAGGGAGCTGGGATATTAAAGCTTTATGTCAGCCTATGCTTCGCAGATCATTGTATTCAACAGGAGTGAGAGGGAATATGGCTAATCTGTCATTGGCTTTTAAAGGATCCACTGGGAGAATATACCTGTTACTTCCCCTCCAACTTCATTGTTCAAAGAAAGACTTAATTTCAAAATATGGTGTGGAACTGCAGTTCAACCTTGAGCCTGGAAGGTGGAAAGCTGTAAATACTTGTTGAACATCTCTAATAAGTGCCATGTGATATCTTGTGTCCCATTTGGTTGTTGCATGTTTTGTCTATGCTCCCATGATTGAGAAACTTGGAGTATCTAAAAAGAGAAGAGTAGGTTTTGTGAACAAAATCCCACCCTGGACCCCTTTCAAAACTTGAGAGGTATAATCAATGTAGTTAGTAACTGATTATGAGGTAGAAGGTATAGAGGAGGAGTAATGCAAGAAAATTCTTAGATTTCTGTCTTGGAGAATCCAGGAGGTGGTGGTGCCAGGTTATGCATAGAATCAAGGGACATGGTGACCCATGACCCCAAGGGACCTCTTCAAATTCCGTGCCTCATGTTATAATACACCCCCAGACACTGCCACATTACATCACAAATCCCAACATGGGAGAAATATTTATGACTTTTAGAATTGTGATAGCCATCATACTTGATAATACAAAAAACTAGCTAGAAACATTTTGAAACATTTCACAGCATATATTTTCACAGCTGTAAAATTTCTTAAAGTAAATGAAAAGTGCCATTTCATGGAAAGATCAAATACCATGTAAGATTACATTATTCCCCTAATCCCCACCCAAAACCAACCTATCCCAGCACTGCCCAACCCATTTCAGTCATATTATGCCTTTGGGGCCATTCATAGAGACAGAGAACACGAGAGGCAGAGAAGGTTTCAGGGAAGAAACAAATTCAGTTTCTGCAAAGTTGAATGCTAGCTGCCTATGAAGTATCTGAGTAGAAATGTGAATAGGCAACAAGGCATGTGGGCTTGAATCTCAGGGGAGAAATCTTGGTTAGAAATATGTATTTAAGCATCACCAGTAATTGAACAATGTAAGTTAATATTCTTATTTCTTTCCCCTCAGCCAGACTTTGAGTGTTACCATTTCTCTTGGGGCCTCATAGTAGATTCAGAAAGTTCCCTCTTAAAGGAACACTCTTAGTTTTATATTCCAGGTCATAAAACTTACAATTCTTTATTTCTTTTGCATAAATGATAGGTGGGAAGCTGAAATGTTATTACACTGAGATGACAGTGGAGTCTTAGGTGAAATCAGATAACAAGAGAAAGTGTTATCTGAGTGCCCAATTAAGAAAATTTCCAGGATAAGTTTTTTATTTGTAGAATATTTTTAAAAATATTTGTTCAAGTAATACGGAGAATAAACAAGGATATAATTATTATAAATGTGGCTTGTTTAATAAAACTGCTATTTAAAAACTGCTATTTAATCTACTGACACTAATAAGGGGATTTATGTCCCTCAAATATTTGTCTCAATATGTCCTTCTTTGAAGCAATTTAACTCTCACCGTCTTTAGAAGTCTCCATTCAAATATTTTTACTTTGCTAGGTTTTACTTCTTGGCTATATACTCAGGCATATAGGCCTCTTTGGGAAACATCAGTACTCACGGTGTGGGGGGGTGTGGGGGGGTGTGTGTGTGTGTGTGTGTGTATCATCAGACCTCACATCTTTTATATTTCACCAATAAATATTCTATAAATCAATGAAAGAAGTTCTTGGAGAAAGAGGGGTAAATCAAAGATAAAGATGGAGCAATACTCATGTTCTGAACTTCATTATCTTTGGTAATTATGTCTACTGTTTTGAGGGAGGAGAGAAATAATTAATCTCTGTTTGACTATTCTTTATGCATCCTGTCTTCTCTAATAATATTCTCTTACCAATTTATATTCCTCCCTCTTAAATATTTAAAAGCCTTCTAATTTTCCATCCACTGTGTACCTAGGCAGATGTAGCATGTTTAATTAAAGGATTTGCCTTTACCTAGAGTTGATAATAGGTTTTTTTAACCACTTCAGAAAAATCTTGCAAAAACAAGTTATTATAAAATGCTAAATTGAGTTTCAAATTTAAACAAGGTATCTGGAGTTATATTTATTACTGTGTTAAAGCAGTTCCAGGATTATCTGTGGTTTTACTTCTCCACTTTATAGTATCTGAATTTCCAAAATAGATTTGTGACCATTTATAGAAATTTAGAAAAAGAGATACTGAAACCATAAAAAGTTCTAGAGATTTTCAAGTCCAAAAACTATACTTTTTTTTTCAAAATGTGAAGACATAAAACCACAGGGAAATATAGTGACATAAGGAAAGTCGTAAGTTACTGAAGGACAGAGTTTGTACACTTTACTCTCTAATCAATGGTTTTTCCATAATTGTATTCTGCATGAATATTTAATTAGTCACAAAATATTTTTCTATTATAAAAAGATATTTAACATTTAATAGGACTTTCTATTTCCTCTCAATAATTGAAATTTCTTACTTATCAAAAAACCTCTTTCATTGTTAAATTTTTCTTCTTCTGTTATCAACTATTTAGATTATAATCTTTTGTCAGCTAAGAAAACACTCAAATGTACTGTCATCATAAATAAACTTTTCCATTTTGCCCACAGGGGGTCATCAGAGAATTTGTTAAGGTGAGTCTGAAAATCAAGATATGCTGTGCTTGTCACATACTCTTATTCTGCCTCTCAAGTAAATCAATAGGGAAAATAATGAGGCTAGTTTGCCATGTCTTTGTTCTTTCTAAGTTTATACTCGCTACTGAAGATGCCACTTACTCTTCTAAGTACTACAGTCTATTTGGCTAAAAATCCATTCTAAGACTTTTTTTTTCAGTGATGAACATGAAGTTTTCATATCATTTCTAGGATCCACATTTTCTTTCTTAAAACAAAAACAAAAGCAAAGACAAAACAAAGCAAAACAAAAAAAAAAACTGGGGTGCTTTCATATCTCTGGACTGATTTATAAGTGGGCCATGTGGTTTGCCAGAAACAAATTTTCTCAGATTTTATGTGTCTGACAAAGTATTTTGTCTTTATTTTTGAAGGATATTTTCTCTGGACATAGTACTTTCAGTTGACAGGGTTTTTTTTTCTTTTCTTTTCTTTTTCTTTCATCACTTTAACAATGTTGTTCCATTGTCTTATGAATGCATTTCTGACAGAAAATTTTTAATGACTCTGTCTTCTTTTTTCCTCTAGCAGTCTTTAATAGCTTTTTCTTCATCATTGATTTTCAGAAATTGTACTATGGTTTACCATGTTGTAATTCTGTGTCTATTATGTTTGAATATTTGGACATTCTACTTGAATTTTGTTTCTTTGAAGATCCTGCATTTGTGTGTTTAGAGTTTCTATCAAATTTGGAAAAGTTTATCAATAAATTCTTTATACATTTTCCATGACCCTCCTAATTCCAACTTATTTGTTAGACTGATATTTTCCCACAGATTACTGAGTCTTTGTTCAGCTTTTTTCTTTCACTACTTCGTTTTGGTAGGTCTATCTTTGAGCTTATTGATTTTGTTCTCTGCACTGTCTGCTATAAAGCTCATCCAGTGATTTTTTCTTTTTTTTTGCTTTAAATACTGTTTGTTTGATCACCAGAAGTACTTGCCTCTTTTTTTTTTTTTTTAACGTCTTTATTGGAGTATAACTGCTTTACAATGTTGTCTTAGTTTCTGCTGTATAACAAAGTGAATCAGCTATACGCGTATATATATCCCCATATCTCCTCCCCCTTGCATCTCCCTCGCATCCTCCCTATCCCACGCCACTAGATGGTCACAAAGCACCAAGCTGATCTCCCTGTGCTATGCAGCTGCTTCCCACTAGCTATCTATTTTACATTGGGTAGTGTATATATGTCAATGCTACTCTCTCACTTCGTCCCAGCTTACCCTTCCCCCTCCCTGTGTCCTCAAGTCCATTCTCTACGTATGTGTCTTTATTCCTGTCCTGCTCCTAGGTTCATCAGAACCATTTTTTGTCAGATTCCATATATATGTGTTAGCATATGGTATTTGTTTTTCTCTTTCTGACTTACTTCACTCTGTATGACAGACTCTAGGTTCATCCACCTCACTACAAACGACTCAGTTTCGTTTCTTTTTATGGCTGAGTAATATTCCACTGTATTTATATGCCACATCTTCTTTATCCATTCATCTGTCAATGGACACTTAGGCTGCTTCCATGTCCTGGCTATTGTAAATAGTGCTGCAATGAACATTGTGGTACATGACCCTTTTTTGGTTTTCCCAGGGTATACGCCCAGTAGTGGGATTGCTGGGTCGTATGGTAGTTCTATTTTTAGTTTTTTAAGGAACCTCCATATGGTTCTCTATAGTGGCTGTGTCAATTTACATTCCCACCAACAGTGCAAGAGGGTTCCCCTTTCTCCACACCCTCTCCAGCATTTATTGTTTGTAGATTTTTTGATGATGGCCATTCTGACTGGTATGAGGTGATACCTCATTGCAGTTTTGATTTGCATTTCTCTAATGATTAGTGATGTAAAGCATCCTTTCATGTGTTTGTTGGCAATCTGTATATCTTCTTTGGAGAAATGTCTATGTAGGTCTTCTGCCCATTTTTGGATTGGGTTGTTTGCTTTTTGATATTGAGCTGCATGAGCTGCTTGTATATTTTGGAGATTAATCCTCTGTCAGTTGCTTCATTGGCAAATATTTTCTCCCATTCTGAGGGTTGTCTTTTGCTCTTGTTTATGGTTTCCTTGCTGTGCAAGAGCTTTTAAGTTTCATTAGGTCCCATTTGTTTATTTTTGTTTTTATTTCCATTTCTCTAGGAGGTGGGTCAAAAAGGATCTTGCTGTAATGTATGTCATAGAGTGTTTGGCCTATGTTTTCCTCTAAGAGTTTTCTAGTGTCTGGGCTTACATGTAGGTCTTTAATCCATTTTGAGTTTATTTTTGTGTATGGTGTTAGGGAGTGTTCTAATATCATTCTTTAACATGTAGCTGTCCAGTTTTCCCAGCACCACTTATTGAAGAGGCTGTCTTTTCTCCATTGTATATTCTTGCCTCCTTTATCAAAGATAAGGTGACCATATTTGTGTGGGTTTATCTCTGGGCTTTGTATCCTGTTCCATTGACCTATATTTCTGTTTTTGTGCCAGTACCATACTGTCTTGATTACTGTAGCTCTGTAGTATAGTCTGAAGTCCAGGAGCCTGATTCCTCCAGCTCTGTTTTTTTCTCAAGATTTCTTTGGCTATTCGGGATCTTTTGTGTTTCCATACAAATTGTGAAATTTTTTGTTCTAGTTCTGTGAAAAATGCCATTGGTAGTTTGATAAGGATTGCACTGAATCTGTAGATTGCTTTGGGTAGTATAGTCATTTTCACAATGTTGATTCTTCCAATCCAAGAACATGGTGTATCTCTCCATCTGTTTGTATCATCTTTAATTTCTTTCATCAGCGTCTTACAGTTTTCTGCATACAGGTCTTTTGTCTCCTTAGGTAGGTATTCCTAGGTATTTTATTCTTTTTGTTGCAATGGTAAATTGGAGTGTTTCCTTAAATTCTCTTTCAAATTTTTCATCATTAGTGTATAGGAATGCAAGAGATTTCTGTGCATTAATTTTGTATCCTGCTACTTTACCCAATTCATTGATTAGTTCCAGTAGTTTTCTGGTAGCATCTTTAGGATTCCCTATGTATAGTAACATGTCATCTGCAAACAGTGACACTTTTACTTCTTCTTTTCTGATTTGGATTCCTTTTATTTCTTTTTCGTCTCTGATGGCTGTGGCTAAAACTTCCAAAACTATATTGAATAATCGTGATGAGAGTGGGCAACCTTGCCTTGTTCCTGATTTTAGTGGAAATGGTTTCAGTTTTTCACCATTGAGAATGATGTTGGCTGTGGGTTTGTCATATATGGCCTTTATTATGTTGAGGTAAGGTCCCTCTATGCCTACCTTCTGGAGAGTTTTTATCATAAATGGTTGTTGAAGTTTGTCAAAAGCTTTTTCTGCATCTATTGAGATTATCATATGGTTTTATCCTTCAATTTGTTAATATGGTGAATCACATTGATTTGCGTATATTGAAGAATCCTTGCATTCCTGGGATAAACCCCACTTGATCATGGTGTACGATCCTTTTAATGTGCTGCTGGATTCTGTTTGCTAGTATTTTGTTGAGGATTTTTGCATCTATGTTCATCAGTGATATTGGCCTGTAGTTTTCTTTTTTTGTAACATCTTTGGCTGGTTTTGGTATCAGGGTGATGGTGGCCTCGTAGAATGAGTTTGGGAGTGTTACTCCCTCTGCTATATTTTGGAAGAGTTTGAGAAGGATAGGTGTTAGCTCTTCTCTAAATGTTTGATAGAATCTACCTGTGAATCCATCTGGTCCTGGGCTTTTGTCTGCTGGAAGATTTTTAATCACAGTTTCAATTTCAGTGCTTGTGATTGGTCTGTTTATATTTTCTATTTCTTCCTGGTTCAGTCTTGGGAGGTTGTGGTTTTCTAAGAATTTGTCCGTTTCTTCCAGGTTGTCCATTTCATTGGCATATAGTTGCTTGTAGTAATCTCTCATGATCCTTTGTATTTCTGTAGGGTCAGTTGTTACTTCCCCTGTTTCATTTCTAATTCTGCTGATTTGAGTCTTCTCCCTTTTTTTCTTGATGAGTCTGGCTAATGGGTTTATCAATTCTGTTTATCTTCTCAAAGAACCAGCTTTTAGTTTTACTGATCTTTGCTATTGTTTCCCTCATTTCTTTTTCATTTATTTCCGATCTGATCTTTATGATTTCTTTCCTTCTGCTAATTTTGGGGTTTTTTTGTTCTTCTTTCTCTAATTGCTTTAGGTGTAAGGTTAGGTTGTTTGAGATTTTTCTTGTTTCTTGAGGTAGGATTGTATTGCTATAAACTTCCCTCTTAGAACCGCTTTGCTGCATCCAACAGGTTTTGGGCCATCGTGATTTCATTGTCATTTGTTTCCGTCTCTGGAGCTCGTTTAGGTGGTGCTCTCAATCCCCTCTCCTTGCGCACCCCGAAACAATGGTCTCTTGTCTCTTAGGCAGGTCCAGACTTTTTCCCGGACTCCCTCCCGGCTAGCTGTGGCGCACTAGCTCCCTTCAGGCTGTGTTCATGCAGCCAACCCCAGTCCTTTCCCTGGGTTCTGACCTCCGAAGCCCGAGCCTCAGCTCCCAGCCCCCACCCGCTCCGGCGGGTGAGCAGACAAGCCTCTCGGGCTGGTGAGTGCTGGTCGGCACTGATCCTCTGTGCAGGAAAATCTCCGCTTTGCCCTCCGCACCTGTTGCTGCGCTCTCCTCCGTGGCTCTGAAGCTCCTCACCTCCCCCCCCCCCCCAACCCCGCTCTGAGTCTCTGCCAGTAAAGGGACTTCCTAGTGTGTGGAAGCTTTTCCTCCTTCACAGCTCCCTCCCAGAGGTGCAGGTCCCGTCCCTATTCTTTTGTCTCTGTTTTTTCTTTTGCCCTACCCAGGTACGTGGGGAGTTTCTTGACTTTTGGGAAGTCTGAGATCTTCTGCCGGCATTCAGTAGGTGTTCTGTAGGAGTTGTTCCACATGTAGATGTATTTTTGATCTATTTGTGGGGAGGAAGGTGATCTCCACGTCTTACTCCTCTGCCATCTTGAAGGTCCTCTCCTTGCCTCTTTTTTATATCTTCTATTTCTCTACTTGTTATGTTCATGTCTTCCTTTAATTCCTAATGGTATTTATATAACATTTTAAAAGTTTTTGTCTGCTAAGTTCTTTTCCTCTCCTTTTTGAGTCTATTTCTATTGACTGTATTTTCTCCTAACTATGCATCACATTTTCCTCTTTATGTCTGGTTATTTTTTATTTGATGCCTGACTTGTTATGTTGTTGAGTGTCTGGATTTTATTTTTTTCTTTATAGTAAGTGGAATTTTGTTTTGGCTGGCAATTATGTTACTTGCAAATTAGCTTAATATTTTCAAGGTTTGTTTGGAATGATCTCTAGGAGCTTTTAATCCATAGCTATAAGCCATACTTCTAAGGCTGTACTCTTGCAAGTTCTACTAAATGCCGTGGTGTTCCAGTGGAATTTTCTACTCTGGATAAACTTGAATGTGTCCCAGCCCTGTGTGAGCTTCAGGAATTGTTAAGCTTTTAGCTTCTCTGACATTCTTTGCCTGGCTTCCTGGATTTCACCCGAGGCACAATTATTCTTTTGCAATAGACTCGAGGGGACCCCGTGCAGATTTTTGGAACTCTTCTTCTGCATAGCTGTCTGTTTTGCAGGAATCAGCTTTGAAAATTCTCACTGACTTACTTTCCTAAAATCAGATCTTTGTTTCCTCAACTCAGCAAGTATCTAGGGCTCTGCTTGGGTTCCCCCTCTCTGCACCACCAGACACAAAAGTGACTCTACGCAGAAATCTGGTTCAAGCATAGACTACCTCTGTGTCTCTCCTCTCTTGAGGATCACAGACCTATGTTGCCAGTTGTCAACTATCAAAAATAGTCCAAAAAAAAAAATAGTCCAGTCTTTTAGTTGTTTATGGTAGAAAGACAAGACCTACTACTTTCTTCATCACAGCATTGGTATCATAAATATCTTTATTTTTTCACACAATATCAACCTATGCACTACCCAGAGCTTTAACAATGCAAAACCTAAAAGAGTGCTCCACATCATTTATGGAATTTTCCATCAAGCTGTTGGCTCCACATGTACATTTTTGTGTTGGCTCTTTTTTGATCTTCCCACAAGGTATCAATAAATGATTTTCAGACAACAAACAAGACTTATTCTATACTCACATGGGCCACAATCAATTTATTGACTGGGATATTGACTAGATACAGTCATGCCACCAGAAAAAAAACAACCAAGTTTAAACATGTAAGGAAATGACAACTGTATTAACGTCTGACCTACAGATGTTTTAAAATAACCTCAATTAGAAGTTGCATCCTCATTTCTTAAGGGTGAAAATGTGAAGTATCAATCTTCAAACTGATAAAACATTGTTTAGAGAAAGATCACAGAGCAACTTCATATGAGTGTTAAATTTCCAGGGCATAGTCCAAATGAGCAAAGATTTAGTGTCCCTGTTATACGCTCTCTGAGGAAGAGCCTCTTCCTGCCTTGGAATGAGGAACTGACTTTTTTGTTTGTTTTATTTTGAGTAGAGCAGAGAGGGCTGGAGAGGAAATAAGAATGGAACAGAGGCCAGTAGGAGCCCACATTAAAAGAGACTTCCTTCTCTAACCTTGTTTCATACAACCCTCTTCCATACCGGCCATGAAATTTCAGAACACTCTCTAAGTCTAAATACTAGGAGATATTGTTTAGGTGATGAATATAGGACTGAAGACAGGAGAGAAAAATGTGAGGGCAATGAATAAAGAGAAACAGAAAGAGAGAAAACCAAATACATTTGTAGGTCAAAACATAAAGCATCTGTGGAAATTGGTGTCAGAGAAACTTCTAAAGATGTGAATATGTATTTATATGTCTTTCAAATATGCAGTTTTGCAAAAGCAACCATGAAAGGCCTAAGATGTAACATTTGATATGTTATCAAATAAATGTTCACTTCTTGAAATTACTATGGTTTTCCCTTGTCCACTAATGTCTACCCAATGTCCTAGTAATGGCGCCATTGATTTAAACAGCTGGTATTGTAGAGTGTAGCTACCATCTATAGTTGTTTTATATCATTTGTCCAGCAGTCATCTTTGCCAATCATTAAATTAATAATATAAACAACACAAGCTTTTGATAAAGGAAATGTCACCAGATTTTGTAGCAAGTGTAAGGAGAAACACTGGGAAATAAAATGTTAGAAAAATCAAAAGGGAAGACAGTGGAGAAGAAAATGAGAAGTAAAATAAACTTTAAGTCTCTATGAAATGAGCAGTCTCTTCAGTATAAAAGAAGTTGCAATCAAAAACCTGCCTTTGAAGTTCTTACAAAAACAACAACAAATTAAAAAATAAAATTATACAAAAAATAACCAGAATAAAGCACACATGTAATCAATATCTAGCAATATATGTTATGACTAAGGACAGCACCTCAACAAATGTATATTGTAGGTTTGCTGGATGCTCTCCAGTTGACTGTCTAGATTCATTCCCTGCCATGCACTAGCTGGGCTCCCTTTTCTGTCCGACTTCCAGCTGGAATCGGCTAAAAAACTGGCATTGGAAGATGACAGTGTGGGAGGAGAGGGCTATAGTTTTCTTCCTTCCCTGCATCAGCCGGGCAGTAGCTGTGACCCTCCATGACTACAGGTCCACCTGAGCAGCTCCTCTGCCACAGTTCAGCTCTCACTGGCTCTTAGAGTATTGATTCCTTACCGGTCCCATCAACTTCAGTAGCAATAATAGCTCCTGGCTATTGCTAGTCTCAGAATTTTACTCCTTACCCACAATTCTGTAAGTAGACCCTTCATTAAAGTCTCTTACTTTGAACCATCTGTGGTAAGTTTTGTTTCCTACCAGGAACGTTACTGATACAACAGGTATTTGTTATATCCATTAGGAAGGGTACAATTCGTGTTTTCCATTGTCAACAATAAATACACAAATATAGTTGCATGTGTGTGTATATAAACACAAACACTTCACTGTAGCTTACCTAAGGAAATACAGATTGATTCATTCAGATATTAAGAAAGTCCAGTTGATACGGAACGTTGGTATAGAAATACATACATGTTTCCAAGAGGCACTGAGCTGCTGTTTCTGGGATGGATGTCAAGAAGGCCAGCCAGGTACTTGTTCTAGTCCCAGTGTTTACTCACCACAGTGATTTTAAGAGAACCATAAAATCATAGCGCTGGATTTTAGTGTATGAGAGTTCATTGAGTTATGAATCTCTTATATTCTTGAATTCCCTTTATGTTCATTTTGTTAAGTGTTCATTTGAACACCACCAGTGATAAGAATAAACTAGCTCCTAAAGCAGGCCATTACAGTTTTGATCAGTTTTAGCCATCAGACACTTTTCCCTCCTGTTCATAGAAATATTTCTCCTTGTTACTTCCCCCACTGGTCCCAGTTTTACCCTTCAGTGTCATTCTCAATATGTCTCATCTCATCTTTCAGACCACATGATCACCTTTCAGATACCTGAATATAGTTATTATGATCTTACTGAATTTCCTCTTTTCCACTAATTTTTCAACAGCTTGCCAAACTCCTCCCTAGTTTTATGATCAGACAGCACCTAAAATTAATTTATTTCTATTTCCCCAACTCTTCTCTGTCTCCCTGAGAAGATTCCATTAATTATAACTTGTTCATTTGCAACACTTTTGCACAGTCTTACCTCTGTAGTTTCCCAAATTGCATCACCCCACCGTCCTCTCGGACATGCTTTGGAAAAACTTCCTGTGTTTCTGCACAAGCTACTCATTCACCTCCATATTACAGCCATCAGTCTGCAGACACACAGACAGCTGGAAATCAAATTTTGCCTAATTTGACATAAATTTATCTACACTTGACTATAATCACACTTTATGCATCCAGACAGGATTATATCCAGGTCCATGTTGAAATGGGGGAGAAGTGTTTGGTCTTGTACTTTTAAATTTCACCCTAGCTTTATAAAAGGGGATACATTTTCTCCCAATAATTGATCCATAATCAATATTGTGCCAGGCTCAGGTACCAATCAGGATTTGACAGGCGGGATTTCCCACTTCATCACATAACAGGTTCTGACTCTAACAGTCTTTGGAACCAGTTTCCAAATAGCATCAGCATCAATGGCTTTGTTCTAATATACAAAGCCTGGAACAAAACATGTATTGTTATAGGAGATGTTCATTGCAAGGATTTATTAAAAATATTTATTATCTCCTACAAGGGTCTCTGTTGGATCTGAGCACACAGAGGGGATTGAGGACCTGTTCCTTGGTCTGACTGTTGGGCCCTTCTCTTTCCTTAAGTACCTGGGCTTATACTCTGTCCTATTCCAGCAGAAGGAGTTGCAATATTAAGACAAAAATATACCCGTAACTCCTATAATGCCTTTATTCTTTTACAAGCAAAGGAAAGAAAAGATGACAAAATATATGAAGGAATACTGAGAATACCAGTTTCAGAATCATAAGCACTGAGTTACATTTCAAGCTATAAATTGTCACTATGATTTTTTGTTTGTTAGTTTTTCTGACATTTTTATAGTTCTAAGCCACAGTGAGATAGCCTCTCATCTATTACAGGCCTTACCTAATATTATGTTTTAAAGCATGACAGCTTTAGCTACACCTAAAATGAGACAACATGGTATCATAAAAAGAGGGCTGACCTGAAAGCCACGGGTTCTAACCCTAGCTCCATTTCTAACAGTACATGAAATTGAATGGTTCTTATCATGTTCTAGACCTTCAATTTCTCTCCTGTAAGCAAAAGGCTGGAATTTGATGGTCTCAAGTCTCCTTATACCCCGAATTTTCTGATTATATTAGTTTGTTTTGAAAAGCTGGAGAAGGAAACAGAAAAAGCCAGCTAGCCCAGTTGCAAAGGGAGTTGAATGCTGGCACAGGAATTCAGGACTGTATATGAAAATGTGTGATTATAGTACAATCATTATGATTCATCAAGACAATAAATTCCCTTGTTGGTTACACATACACACTCTCCTCACCTTCCCACTCACAACTTTTACTTCCTGGTTTAAGAACAATCTAAAAGTAGGAAAAGGATGTGGTTGGAGTGGGAAGAAGGGAGGGGAGGGAGCAGGAAACGTTCTCTATTTGGAAGAGATTTTGGAAGCTCTTTTTCACGTTCATTTATACCACCTATGGTGCTTTTATTCTTCCTTGCTGAATGTCTGATTAACCTACCCAAACAGAAAGTAATAAGTCAAAATAGTTATCGTCTCTCCTTTTCAAGCATAATCTCAGTTAGAACATTTCCATACATACACAAATGATGACTTAATTCACTGAATAAAATTAAAAGGAATCAAAATTAAGAGACTCAATCATGCCAACAAGAGACAAAGAAAATTCCATAATAAGGCAACTCAGTTTCTATGCCTATGGGTGAGAGAGAAATGACCAAAATTGACCTTCGAAAGCAATTTTCCACTTTTTGTTCTCTGATTTAGTGAGTCCACTCTCATAGTAATCAAATAGCTTAAAAGCAAAGCTTGTAGGTTTTATAACATAAACTATTCAACTCAGGGACTCTCTAGATGAGGGTATTTGGTTTTGGCATGATCTGGTTCACAGCAGGAAAATCTCTGGACTTGTAGTTCTCACGTATTTGTGGGAAGCTCATGACAATAAGGAGGTGGGATTTAGCTGAACTTTCTGTGGACTTCAAAATTAAATGTGACTTCTGCTGGGAACAAGATACCACACACTCATTTCTCCTTGCCCCTTTTCACTAAATGCAACAAAAACCTGGGGGGGAAAATGTAAGAGAAAATCACAGGAGAACACAGAAAAATGAAAATAGGATGGCAAACTAATTGAGGATTCCAGGATTGAGGAACAATGTAGTATCAAGAGCTTCTTAGGACCTCCCACCCAACCAAAGAAGGTGGCCCAGACTCCCCATCTCCAGACCCCAAAGCTGGCAACAGAAGAGCGACTGTTATGGACTAAATGTTTGTGTTCTACCAAAATCCATACGTGGAAGACAAGACACCCAATATGGTGGTATTTGGAAGTGGGACCTTTGGGAAATAATTAGGTTTAGATAAGATCAAAGTGGTGGGATCCTCATGGTGCGATTAGTTCCCTTATAAGAAGAGGAAAGTGAGATTTGTACTTTTCTCCATATACATGAAGGAAGAAAAGGGTATGAGAGCACACAGAGAGAGGGCAGCCATGTATAAGAGGGCTCTCACCAAAGCCCACCATGCTAGCCAAACCCTGGCCACCAAGCCAAACCCTGGTCTCAGACCTTCCAGCCTTCAGAACTGAGAGAAAATAAATGTCGGTTGTTTCAGCCATCAATCTTTGGTATTCTGCTATAGTAGCTCCAGCTGACTAAGACAGTGGGCCGAGTAGATTATGCTTCCCCTGACGGAACAGGACTTCAACACCAGGAGAGATGTGGCACCAGCAAGGAATTGATCAGGAGCTCAACTAACAATAATTGGCCAGTCCTTCCCTGCTGATTCTGATACTCCCTGCCACCACTGAGAGACATCAGTGGCTGAGGGCACCCAAAGGGTATTCATTTAGTCATTCAGCAAATATTTACTTAACAGTTATTTTGTGCCATGCACTGTTCTAAGTGCTGGGATATGTCAGTGGAAAAAACTGATAACAAAATATTTATTGATAATTATACTTGAAGTTATTATTCAATTAAGAATTTTTAAAAGGCAAATGAAAAAGAATAATTTAAAGATTATCATGATAAGCTTAAACACAAATATTTATACCCAGATTAAAGTTCAGATCTTCATTTTAAATCTAATTCTTTTCTAAGAAATTGGCAAAAACCTTAGATGGGGATTACTAATGTCATTGTTTCTTATCTTCTGCTTCATCACCCAGGCTTTGCAAATTTTCTTCTTTATGCCTCACACAGCCATAAACCTGGCAAGTTTGTGATGAGTTAGCATTTCCCTTTATCAGAATTCTTAGTCTCTGTATAACAGTTATTCACTGTTTAGATTTTAAATACAGTTTTCCACAAGACTAAGAAGATTGTTCCTCCCCAATGTACTCTGTGAAATGCCAGCTGCCTGCTTTAATCTAGAAAAGGCATCTGCTGTTGTAATGGGTGGTGTTCTGCTCTATGATCAGCATCCACGGGCCTTTTACTTGTCTGAATATTCTGGGATCTGCCCAACACTGTGGCAATGGGAATAGTTTAATAGCTTCTAACTTGGAAGAAAAAGTAATTTCCTAACTGAATCCAAGCTTAAAAGATATTCCACGTAGAGCAAAATCATGGAATCTGTGTTATTCTATTAAACATCCAAGTGACTGCAGTTTTCTAAGGATTAATTATTTAAATATTTCAGGCTAACTAGCTAACAAATTCTCCAGCAAAATAGGACAGCATGCCCTTTTTTCCCCCACAGTGTCTCATGTTTGCTTCATATATAAAATACTATCCATTCAACTTACAATAATGACATGTTGTTTACCTAAGTTTAAAATGATTTATTTTGAAAAAATTTTTCTGAACAAACTTTTGGGGAATAATTTCAGATTTGTAGAATAGCTGCAAACACAATGTGGAGAGTTCCTGTATACTCTGTATCCAGTTCCATTATTAACATTTTAAATTATTTTGTTACATTTATGAAAACTAAGAAACTGACATTGGTATATTATTATTAAGTAAACCCCAGACTATTTGAATTTCATTAGTTTTACTGTGAATGTCCTCTTTCTGTTCCAGGACTGAATTATATCTCCCCAATCTCTGGTCTCTGACAGTTTCTCAGTCCTTACTTGTTCTCATGATCTTGGCAGTCTTGAAGAGTACTGGCCAGGTACCCTATAAAATGTCCCCAATTTGGGTCTACCTAACAGTTTCCTTATGATTAGATTGAAGTTATGGGTTTGGGGAAAGAATATGATACATGTGACCTTGTCACATCAAATCGGGGGGAGCATGATATCCACAAGGCATCACTGATGACGTTAAACTTCATCACTTTGAGAAGATGTTGTGTGTCCGGTTTCTTCACTGTAGAGTTATCATTTTTCCCTTTCCCTACTTTCTTTGGAAGTGTAGCTCTTTTATGTTTCTATTTTTAAATGAATAAGTCACAGACAACAACATTTGTACAGCTACCACTGAGATTTCAATAAGGTTTAAAATTAAGTCATTTTTGCTCCACATATTTTTAATAACAAGAAAAATATTAACTTATGGAGTTTATATTCCTTATATGTTACTACACTATTTCATTTTCTTGCCTTGTAGAGACAAACTGATTAAAAATGAATGTTGAGTGAAAAGAAATAAATTTCATGTTGACAAATACAGTATGACTAAATGTATATAAATTTAAAAGGAGAAAAAGAACTATTTTATGAATACCTATGTACATAGTATTAAAATCATAGGACCAAAAATGTTTAATTTTTTTCTTTTCTTAACTTTGCTTCTTAAACTCCCTTCTTTCTTTTGAGTTTAATTCTTAAGTACATCATTTAGTAATATTCCTTTAGCAAGAGTTTGAGAACACTGAACTCTCAGTCTTTGGTTCTCCAAAATTATCTTTATTTTACCCTAAGTACTGAATGATATTTTAGCTGGGTATAGAATTCTAGGATGAAAGCTAGTTCCTCTCATAATTTAAAGATAAGGATCTGATAGAATGCTATCATCAAACAGTAATTCCTTTGAAGGTTAACTACCTTTTTTTTTCTTTGTTTACTTTCAATATATTATTTCATGTTGCATGATTTCACTAAATGTGTTTAAAATATGATCTAATTTTACTTATGCTGCTTGGAAGTCAAGGTCCTTTTTTGATTCTCTGAGAATTTACATTTTGTGGGTGGCTCTCTTTCCAACTATGACTCTAGTCTATTGAAACTTTCCCTCAGCTGGTTGATAGAACTTATCCAGTTTCTATTTCTAGGACAAGGCAGCCCTTCAGAAAGTCTGACTTTATGGTGATTAATCAGGTTCATCTCATGCTTCTGGTTCAAATGTGTTTTTCTTGGTAGAAGGTGTTTGAAACCTGTTCCAAGCCACTAAGCCTTATGTGGTTTTGATGCTTTACTGAGCGTTTGAATCTAAGCTCTCTCATTTCTATGACTTTCTTTTCCTCTTTATTTCAGGGAACTGATACTTTCTCATTCAAAATTTTGAGCATGTGTATTCATTTAAAATAAATTTTATCTTATTTTATTCAGAATTTCTAAGTGTTTATAGGAGAGGGAGTAGAATAGCTCTGTCATGTTATGACAGCCTGTCATATTAACTGGAAGTACCTAAACACCATTTCTGTATAAGATATTTTTTCCTTTGGAAATAACAAAAAGAACGCTGACTAAAAATATAATCTCCACTTTCTAGATGCTTGAAGTCTAATTGAAGATTTCAGACACATACTCATAGAATATAAAAGGAAAAAATGTTATTAGGCAGCGTTGCATAATGATTTAAACGGTGTAGATTAGTGATTAGAAGCCCTGACTCTTAAGCCAGAATTCCTAGATTTGAATAAAAACTCCAGCATTTGACAAACATATGAAAATTTTTCATAAAAAAGGTCAAGACTGGTTTCAAAATTAACCTATGACAAGGGTGATTTGACAGAAAGTGGATTTTCTGATAAGTATTTGCTTTGAAAAAAAGCTGTACTATGATTGGGACCCACCCCAAGAGTGAGAGTTGTATGCCCCAATGTCAGCCAAAAAATAGTGAGAATCTTGGGGACTAGACGTGGGAACCAATGCAGTAGATATTGCTGGACTGGAGCCACTCAGCCCTTGTCCAAGAGAACCACTGGGAAATAATAGGGACCAACAGAGTATCTCTTTGCAGTGGACAGCTGAAAAAGTCATGGACTAAGGAGATACAACTGCTGGAGGCATGCAAGACATTATTTCACAGGAGTTGCATTCAGAAGAGTCCAGCAAGGGAATTTGCATGAAAGCAAAACAAGCTTAATATATCTGCCAGTCCTAGAGAGCATGAAGATATTTTACAACAGTATCAGTCCAATACAAACTTCCTGCTTCCACCATTACCCTGACAAGTGGGGAAAGAGGTAGTCAGAAAAGGTAACCACATTCTCTTTCAATACTACTGACTCTCCCCTATAAAACACTGTGAGTCCTTGCATTACCTGAGAGTAAAAGAGCAAAGTGACAGGACTGCCAAATTTAATTCAGTGGCAGAGGAAAATTTTCCCTAGCTGAATAAAATTCCAGGGGACAAAAGTAAAGTATTTTTCCAAACACACATTTCAAAGGCACTTTTTTCCTCTGAATCCTCTTAATTGAAAATGGCCTTCCACTATTAATTTTATAATTTCTTCTCCATTCCAAATTTTGATTAAAATTTTTAAAAATCAATAATATGTAAATAGGATGAGTTATTCATGACAAGTACTGACATTAATATTGTTTTTCTAAGAGCTGAAATTGTCTTCTTTTATTAAAGGTGTTAATTCAACATACTGTATATTGTAATTTAATGCGCTATTTTTCAGTTTCATTTTTTTCCTTGACCCAGGCATTATTTAGGAGAGTTTTCTATTATTATTGCCATTATTATTAATTTCTGATTCATTGTGCTTATACGCAAAAAAATAAATTTTTAGAATCTAATCTTTAAGGAATTAAGGTTGTCAACGGAATTAATTTTTTAAAAGCCTTTCTGAACAACTAAAAAGAACAGATGCCTTTGTAAAGTACGATACTTTATATATGCTACTTAATCTTTATTATTAGTTCCCCTGTCTATTTATTTGTTTCATAAATTGAACCAAAGGAAATACCAAACATTTTGTTTGTAAATATTTCAGCATATATGTCTATCAAATAAGGAGTTTAAAAATATATAACCACAAAAGCTTTAGCATACCTAACAGCCTATTATTTCCCTTATATCTTTCAATGCCTACTCCATGATCAAATTTCCCATTTATCTCAAAAATATTATTTTATGAACAGTATTTTTGAAGCAGGAAAAACACAATATCCTGCATTGTACTAGATTTATACGTCTCTTAAGCAACTGTTAGGATATATGCTACTTCTCCCCATTTTTTATGTTATCTATTTGTCAAATAAACCAAATCACTTGTTGTGTAGAGTGTCCCACTTTACAGATTTGGCAGATTGTATCCATGCTGTGCTTTTAACCTGTTCCTCTATCTGCCATTTGTCTTTAAAACTAGAGGATTATTTAAATTTAGATGCAGTGGCAAGAATACACCATAGATGGTGTTCTGTATTTCTTATTGTATCACATCAGGAAGCATGAAATGTCTGATCGTTCCATGTTTACTGATATTAAGACTTATCAATAGGTTTGAGTGGTGCCAACTTAATCCATTCATTATAAAGTTCTCATCAATATTTCACTTATTGGTTTCAGAACCAACGGTTGCTTAGATCCATTATTTTATTACAGTCTGGAAACAATAATTTACTAACTGCATGATACTCTATTTAACCCTTGAATTCTTCTGTAAAGAACTTTTCCTCATCAACTATTTAGTTATCTTGAGGTACAGTCTGTTTAGGAAAAGCAGGCAAATGCTTTTATTCCCCCCCCTTTATTTACTCCTTTGGAAAAAAAAGTGGGACTTCCCTTGTGGCACAGTGGGTAAGAATCCGCCTGCCAATGCACGGGCAAGGGTTCGATCCCTGGTCCGGGAAGATCCCATATGCTGCGGAGCAGCTAAGCCCATGAGCCACAACTACTGAGCCTGCACTCTAGAGCCTGTGAGCCACAACTACTGAGCCCATGTGCCACAACTACTGAAGCCCGTGTGCCTAGAGCCTGTGCTCCACAACAAGAGAAGCCACCACAATCAGAAGCCTGCGCACTGCAACTAGAGAAAGCCCGTGTGCAGCAACGAAGACCCAACACAGCCAAAAATAAATAAATAAATGAATTCATTAAAAAAAAAGAGTTGATACTATAGAAACCTGCAAAGATGAAAAAATAAGTTTATTTTTGTTTTATTACAATTTTTTATATATTTGAGCTATTTCAAATAATGTAATTATTATTCTTTGTCATGTTCAAACTGTACCATGTTTGACCTGTTGGTGTTACCTTCAGATAGACTCTTTTGTCCATTTGAGACAACTATGATAGTTTTTTAAATAGTTTTCTTGCTTTCTGATATGACAAAATATTCCAGGTTTATCTTGCATATTTATCACCCTGAACTGAAATCAGCTTTTTCTTCAAGGAGTCCTGATTCATTTTAGTTAGAAATCATGTTTATAGACACAATCTGAGCCCTAGGGATGCTCATTTCTACTGGACTGTTGTTGGTTTTAAGCTTTTTAATGTATAGAACAAGGATATATATAATTTTAGAAAGAGAAAAAAAGTAAAAACATTATTTCATATTCACATTTAAAATAACAGGGTTCATATTTAATCTCTTTGACTTTATATCTGTATCTCTGTTTATTTACCAAAAAAAAATGGTTTCCCAGACATTAACAATTACTTCTTTATTTATTTTATCTATCCCAAGATAAATATTATTACAAAAAAAAAAAAAAAAAGAAAGACTGAGATCAGCCAAAGATTTATTTGTGGTTATATATATATATTTTTCATTAGGATACATATGCTTTGGGATATATGGTTAAAATAGTCATTTTAAAATAGCTTGACATAGTTATCCAGTATGTTTATGCTAATAATTTCTTATATATTTAGGTTCATTTGTTTTACCCTTCCTTGTTAAAATTTATAAAAAGAACACTGGTCTTAGAGAGCCATGTTATACCAAAATTGTGAACTACTGGTAAATTGAAACTCCCACCTACAACCTTTGGTTTCCCCCAAATATACAGAGAGATATAGATAGATAGATCTACCTATGTAGATATTTATGGATAAATATTTTCTGAACCAAAAACTGGGACAAGGGGTCTGACCACAGGACCACCTAGTTTAAATTGGCACTGCCTCTCCAAATCAGGAACACATCATTGTTGAACTTTAACTCTCTTCATGCTCTCTACCAGGTTATTTTTTAGCAGATGATGTCAAAGAGGATTTTTTGACTCAAGGACTGAAAGATTTGAGGATCATAATGAAACAAAAAGATGAGAAAACTAAGGTAGAATCAGTAGTTTAGTCTTAAAGTCTCCAAAGGACTTAAGGGTCTTAATAGGTTCGTTTAAGCCACATTATTGTTTCTATAGGCATTTCAGTTATCAGGAGGATCAGGCTAGGAACCTGTACATCATTTTAATGTCATCAAATACAATGAATTCCAATTAGATTTTCAAAATATGTTTTTCTAAAAGACAAACATATTGTGCTCCTTTCCTGCCTTGAATATTACTCCTTTTCACTTCCTCCGCTTTAAGAAGAACATTTTTGAAATGTTACAGTTTCACATAAGCCTTGTATGTAGTAAAAAGCAAGGATCTTCAACCTGCTTTCAGGCAAGCCTTAGAGCCCCACGTGCTGCTTCATGTTCCAGCCCCCTCGTGAGGCTCTGAGTGGGCAGGAATCTGGACCTCAGCCCCGTTTTACTCAAAATAGATTCTTTTTGATATGTTTCATATACAATTTGGTTCTTTGGAGGCTTTATTTGGAAAAAGAAGCACTTTCCCCTTAAAAAGAAATTCAAACTCTCAAATTCACCAGCTTAAAAATGGATATACTCTCCTCACTCTCTCCCTACGAGCTGATATAAACATGTTAAATACAGCCTTAGAGGAGGTAGAATGAGTGTTCCACACTTTTCTTTAGGGTAGTCACACAACAGCACAAATCAGCTGTATTTCTAGTTCAGAACTCTCTACCCACCACAAAGACACATATACTTCTTAAACCCAATGGCAAACCAAAAGCTAAATCCCATTTGTTTCTAAAATATAACTTTTTTATTATCATTATTATCACCATCATCATCACCACCAGGTTCTTTTCCACCAAGACAAATAGAATACCCCTAGCAAGAAAAATTTTGTATGTGGGCGTGAAACACTATGGGAAATTCCCTGAAGTAGACAATTGGCTCTTAAAGAAACTTTTTTTTTTTTTTTTAGTGAAAAAAATTTGGCCAATGAATTCTTCATAGGAAAAATCCTCCAGCTTTGAAAATACAGTCTACGTATTTTATTCTCCATTCTCAGACAAGAATCTCTGTCTTTGAACTTATTTCCTAATGATGTTTAGTACTTGGAATACAAAGATAACTTACACTATATGAGAAACATAACAAAGACATGTTAAGTAGAAGAGCTTTGTAAATTTCAAACAAATGCCTGCCAGAGACCATTTCAGATAGTACATATTTACCTAAAAATAAACAAGTCACGTTATCATGGTTATCATTATCTTAAGATAATACTATTTATAGAGTTCTAGGAAATTGATATCAAATCTAAAAATATATTATCTTCTATTATATATCTTCAAATTCACACATGGCCTTATAACTTCTGTATAATCACATCATTTAAGTTTTCCTTCATTTGGTTTAATAACACCATAATTTAAAATTCAAATATTCAGAGAGAGCACTCACTGTGTTACCCAAACTAAGAAGACAGAATCTTGATTTGGGGACCATTCATTATAACTGGGGTGGTTATTTTGGTGTATCAAATACAATGCCAGAATTTTCCAAATTTTGATATTCCATTGAAGGCTTTTCTTAGGTATATTTGAACATGACAGGTCATGTGTTTTCATTTTGGGGGTTGAAGAAAAGAGTGAAAATAAACACTGAGTTCTCTAAATAGCTTAAGGTCTGGATGGGGTCAGTAGTGGGGGAAAAGAGCAAGAAAGGACACTCATATTGGACATGGGGTATGACTCCCAACTTCTGGTCACCTTCTGTTTACCTGCTAGTTTATTTTGTTGGGAGCCCTCCCTGGGTACCAATGCCAATGTGTCCAGCTGCTGTGGCCCAGTGAGAGTGTTCTATATTGAATTGGGATGGCTTTCTCCTTTCTTGTTTCTGTGTCTTGCTTCATTTTTCCTACTTTTCGGTGTTTAAGCTTCATATGGGTCAGGTGGTCCTTAATGAAGGCTCATTGTCCACTGTAACAGCTGCTTCATCTTAATTCCTCTAGTACTGTCCACTGTCCCATTCATTTGGTGTTTGTACATGGTCTGTACTGCTAATATTTTTTTAAATTATTTTAGTTTAGGGTAATAATTAAGAGTCAAGGCTTTGCATACATTATTCTTGACTATGGGTACAACGTTGTATAGCAGATCTCTAGAGCTTACTTATTTTGCTTAACTGAAACTTTATGCCTGTTCATTTTTAACTTCTGTTTCCCCTTCCCCACAGCCCCTGGCAACTGCTATTCCATGCTTTGATTCTATGAATTTAACTCTTTTAGATACTTCATGTAAGTGGAATCCTGTACTATTTGTCTTTCTATGACTGACTTATTTCACTTAGCCTAATGTCCTCAAAGTTCATCTGTGTTGTTGCATGTTGCAGAATTTCTTTCTTTTTGTATGAGTCTGCCAAAATTCACGGTATTGAAAATAATTTGGGACTAGATAGAGGAGGCGATTGCACAGCATTCTGAATGCACTAAATGCACTGAACGGTTCACTTTGAAATGGTTAATTTTATGTTACATGAATTTCACCTCATGGAAAATAATTAATTTTTTTGAAAAAAAGAAAAAAAAACCTCATAGCATTGCATACCTCAAAGGTGTGAATTTTATTATATATAAATTATACCTGAATAAACATGACTTTAAAAAAAAAAAAGTAAAGGCTTTGGAATCACATGACCCTGGGTTCAAAGCCTGCCTTGGCCACATATTAGCATTCTGTGAGCTTAGGCAAATTATTTAAACTCCCTGCTGTTGAGTTCCCTCATGTGTAAAATTGTAATAGTAATAGTACTGAGGTGGTATGAGCTGTGGTGCAATTAAAATGGCATCATAATATTTGACCAGAACTGCAAGCCCAAATCCACCCTTAAGGAAGTTACCTTTGCCTACAAAGTCCTTGAAGCTAGCACAAAGCCAGCTGGGATTCTGAGCCCAAACACCAGGGGAACCTGGGGACTAAGCCTGGAAAAGTATGGGGTTTTTCCTTTTTTGACCTCAAACAAAAGCAGGTCAGGCCTGTTCCATTTATATCTACCTGAAAGTCTAAATTTCATTTCAATTCAAGATTTCAATGGTAAAAATAAATAAACATATAAATAATAAAACTATACCTCCTAGTGACGAGGGGAAAGGAATGAGAAAGGTAAGACCATTGGTCCCGAAGTCTGGAATGGAGCCAGCTCAGGCCACTGTCAAAGGCCTGGTCACTGAATGAGAGCGGCCAGAGAGGAAGCTGTTTCTATTTGGGTGCTGTGTGCAGATCCTCATGCATTAGGATAGAGTTCCAGCATGAAACACGAAATTGGGTCCAAATTTGGACACTTCTTAATTGTGATGGGGTAACTTGACCTTAACACCTACTCATTTTTAGGGAATGACTGAAGACAGGATTGGGAAAGGAGCAGAGAGGAGTCTTGCATGCCTTTCCTTAGAAGCCAACAAATCTCTTCCTCACTGGTTCATTATAGAGATTCAATGAGATAATTTAGGGAAAGCACAGATAACAATGCTGAAAATAGACCTAGCTACGTTAAGTGGGAGATGGCAGAAATATTTGTCCAATCGATTATATCATTTTGTCAAATTGTCTTTCCTGCTTTCTTCCCTTTGTCTTCGCTGCAGGAGACTGAGTTTCAGGCTGCACCATGACTTTGTAGGAGATGGCTGCATTTTAACCTCTTTAGAAGCATTTCCCTTTGAGCCTCGTGCAATCAGGACATAAAGGTAAAACGATCTTTATCATTGCTTTGAAAAGTTCAGGACCATTCTAATTGCTTAGCAGGAGAGAAGGTCTGTGCAGAGGGCTGGAGCGCTAAGATGATCAGCTATTATGAAAAGGGTTACATGTATCTTAGCTCTGTTGGTTCTTTGAAAATCAAAAAGTCTGACAATGCACCCTGGGGAAGCAGCTGTGTCTGTTCCTTTCAGGCAGATGAGCTTAATACTTGCCATAGCAGTGATTTCAGACACACTGCCTTTCTGGAAATGAGACTGTATTTAAAAGAACAGGCTCTTGTTATCTCTTTTCTTTCAAAGAATAGTGACAAAAGATGGTCTTTTTGAAAGGGGATTTTGATGTTTACTGTCACTTAACATGTTTGGAAATGTAGGACTAACACCACAGATACTGATCATTTTCCTCCTAAGTACTATGCCTGCAGTTCTGGAAGATGTCAACTTAAATCTGAATCTCCCTACAATAGAGATTTTCCTTAGGCATGACCCACTGAAAGCATGAGTAACAATCAACAGTTCCATTCCTGATGCTCTTTTCCTATAAAACACAACTTCTTGTTCAGTAAGTAGCATAAACAAAAACATTTTTATTAGATATTTGTCATGACCTTTAAGGATGCTTAAAATAAGAGGTTGTTTAGGGAAAGATTGAAAGAAGCATAAAATGTAAATATAAACTGGTAACTTAGATACAAAATCCTCTTGCTGTCAGTCATAAATCATCTCTTAACTTTGGTTTTCTTTCTCTTTCAAGTGAAACTTTGACTTTCTCTCATTACAGGCTTCGGAAAAATGTATGCCTGACCAGTTAGTCACTTGTAGTTCGTATTTTGGAAGTTAGGACTTCTCACACTTAATTCAGCTTCTCACTTAATTGAAAGTCACTAATGTCAGGGCTTCTCACTGGTTTTCATGATCACTTAATTAGCCTGCTCTGTTACACAAGAGGAATTAATCTTATGTTTTCTTTCACTCTTTATGTTCCGTATTTCTTGATTTTTCTAAGAAAATATATACCACTTATTTTTTGACCTACGTAAAGTCTGTATTAAATTCTATGATAATTTCTTGCCAATAAGAAAAAAGGTAACTTATCAACCAATGTGGTTATTAATTCAATGAACTACCTCTACTCTTCGTCATCAATATTTAACTAACATTCCATTACTTCTAGGTCAGGGCCTACAGTTTAACACTCTTTCCAGACTTCTAAAGGAAGCAATAATGTGTCTCTAAACATTTTCAATACCTTTATACAATACTTCTTAAAATTTGCTCATGCTTTTTGTGACTGCTGTGGAGAAACACTGAGCGTGTTGAAAAAACAGGAAATGGATTTTGGGAATAGCAACCCAGAAAATAGAGATTCAGTGTTCTGTTTTCTCATACCTACAAAATATTTGCTTAAACTGTCCTTTGAACAGAGCCTGTAAATGCACCACTCTTTTCTTATTTCTTTTCCTTCCAACTTCTGAAATTTTTAAAGATCAACTGAGCTCTGAGGAGACATCTTAGGGGCCAGTGTAATGCTGCGGACTTTCAAAAAGGGGGAAAATCCATGTAAGAGCATTGTCTTTATTTGGTGTCTTAAAAATAAATAAATCAACCTAAAAATCTTTGGCCAAAATTACACTTAAATTGTTTAAGATGGCTTTGATATCTGATGTAATTTTTGTGTATTTTATTTTGACATGTGCTGTCAGTCTTGTGTAGATATTAAAAAGATGTTTCAGATGAGTATTAAGTTTATGAACTAAGCAAATGACTGACAATCTAAACCTTTAGGTAATAAGTAGTCCATAATAAGATCCTTTGTCTTGAAATGTAGCAAAGATATTTTCTTCAAAATTGGATAGAGTCATATTCTTTAAATTGTTGGCACCAAGAAATTGAATAAGCTTTATATGAGTCCAAATTATGTAACTGTTTTTAGTGTTGGATAGCCAATTGTTGAAATGTATTAGCTATTCAAAGATTCATGATTATGGTTAATAAAAGAGCAGTGGATCAGCAAAGGAGAGAGAGAGAGTGAGGGGATAAGATGATGCACAGAGACAGACAAGGAGAGAGAGAGAGAGAAAACATCATTTTTCAGCATCTTCCATGGTATGTCTGAGTGTGACTGAGAATATCTATGTTTAGCTTACAACTGTTGAATTAAACAACTCCAGAGAAAACACTGTTTGATTATAATCAGATTGTGTTTTTTCAGACAACAGAGCAGAGTGGTTATCTACCGTGGAGACAGATAAGTCTGGTTTTAGCACTGAGAGGCTATTTAATTTCTCACACCTAAGTTTCTTCTGTGTAAAATCAGGATCATAATTTCTACTTCATAATCTGTTACAGGATTAAATGAAATGTCATATTAAAAAAGGTTTAGCATGGATCTTAGCACTGGTAGTTATTTTATTTATATATTATAATTAAGTAACTATTATAAGAAAAGCCGTAAGTCTTAATGTCTATTCAGGTCCCTGTATTAATGAATAGGCAAGGCAGAGCAATGACTAAAAATAAAAAAATACATACACTAGAGTAATTGACTATGTGAATATCAACATAGGTACAGATGATACATACAATGAGGCAAAGTGAGAACAGAGAGAGATGACTTCTGGAATGGCAGTGTGAAGAGCTTCATGGACCCTCTCCACGAAGAAACAATATAACTGGTGAAAATTATTTAAGACAACGATTTAAAGTCTCTAGATATTACCCTAAAAGCACACATCAAAGGAGAAACATTTATTATTTAGAAAATCTACTAAATTTCAGTAAGAAAAGCAAGAGTCTGTGGCATTTGAGCCATGACCCGCTCCTGCTCTCCATATAAGAGCCCTATTGGGACCAGAACACATCTCAAGACAGGCATCAAAGATTACCCCTGTAATGGGGCATGGATTTAATTGGATTAGACTTTAGAGCATTATTACAAACAGTAGAGCAGTCATCTGGCAATTAATGGAGGTTAACAGCTGGGTGTGATACCAACAGAGGCAGACAACATAACAGGGATATCAGGGAGAGAGACAATAAAAGAGAGCCCGGTTAAAACCACTATCACCCCAGGATGACTGTGTGCATGCCCAAGGCTGTGCCCTCTGAAAACTTATGGGGTACAAACGAAGCATTACTTAGAGGGAAATTTATAGTGGCAAATGCCTACATTTAAAAAAGAAGAAATCTCAATTCAATAACATAATGCTGTTCCACCTTAAGAAACTATTAAAAGAAGAGCAAACTAAACTTAAAATAAGCACAATAAAGGAAATAATAAAGATTAGAGTGAAAATACATGAAATAGAGAATAGAAAAACCAGAGAGAAATCAATAAAACCAAAAGTTGGTTCTTTGAAAAAAGTCAACAAAATTGACAAACTGATCTAAACTAAGAAAAAAATAAACAAGACTCAAGTTACTAAGGTTTAGAATGAAAGAGAGTCATCACTACTGGCCTTGCACAAATAAAAAGGATTATAAGGGAATACTATGAACAGTGTTATGCCAACAAATAAGATATCTTAGAAGAAATGGACAAATCTCTAGAAGGCCACAAGATTGTGTGGCTTTTGCATAAGTGTAGACATATAGATCAATGTAATAAAGAGTCCAAAAACAAACTATTATATTCATGGGCAACTGATTTTTTTGACAAGGGTGCAAAGAAAGATAAATGGAGGAAGAACCGTCTTTTCAGCAACTGTTACTGGTACAACTGGATATCTACATGAAAAAGAATGAAGTTGAAATTTTTTCTTACTCCATCCACAAAACAACCCAAAATGGATCATGCAACTAAATGTAAGAGTTAAAATTATAAAACTCTTAAAAGGTAGTGTAGGAATAAATCTTTATGCTCATATTTGAGTTAGACAAAGCCTTCTTAGACATACTGTCAAAAGCACAAGTGACAAAAGAAATGATAGGTCAAGTGACATCAGACTTTTTTAAGTGCTACAAAGGACACCATTAAGAAATTGAGAAGATAACATAGAATTGGAGAAAATATTTGCAAATCATACATCTGATAAGAGACTTGTATCCAGAATATATGAACTCATCACAATAAAAAGAAAGTTAACCCATTGTTTTTTAAAAAACGGGCAAAGAATTTGAATAGATATTTTTTTCAAAGACATTGATATGACCAATAAGTACATGAAAGAATGCTCAACATCATTAGCCACCAGGGAAATGCAAATTCTAACTCTAATGAGATACTGCTTCACACCCACTATGATGACTTTAACCAAAATGACAGATGATTACAAGTGTTGACAAGGTTGTGGAAAAATTGAACCTTCATACATTGGTGGTGGGAATGTGAAACAGTGTAGCCACTTATATTCTGGCCATTCTTTAATAGGTTAAAGATAAAGTTACCGTATGATCCGCCAGTTCCATTCCTAGGTCTATACCCATGAAAAATAAAGGTTCCATCCAAAACTTGTATGTGAATGTTGGTAACAACATTGCTCATAATAGTCAAAAGTAGAAACAGCATAAGTGACCACTGACTGATAAATAGGTAGACCAAATCTGGCACATCCATACAACAAAATATTACACAATAATAAACAGAATGAAGTACTGATGCATGCTACACCACAGATGAACTCTGAAAATACTAAGCTAAATGAAAGAAGCCAGTAACAAAAGATCAAATATTATATTTTTTCCATTTATAGGAAATTTCCAGAATAGACACATCTATAAACAGAGAAAGTAGATTAGTGTTTGCTAAGGGCTGTGGATGGAGAGTGAGGACAGGTGAGATGGGAAATGACTTATTAGCTTTACAAGGGATTTTTTGGTACTGATAAAAATGTACTAAGATTTGATTGTGGTGACGGTTGCATAACTCTGTAACTATGCTACAAACCGTTGAATTGTAGACCTATATGGTTAATTGTGTGACAAGTAAATTATATCTCATTAAAGCCATTTTAAAAGAAGTGAGAAAGAAATTCACACAAGTTCTGTATCAATTGTTTTAGGAGCAAGAGAAGGAGAAAATGGAAGAGAAAAGGAAAGGCAGAAGTGAGCAAGTTGGTGTGCAGGAAACTACTGACAGTTTTTGACAGGAGAGAAATAATCTCTGGTATAAAGTCAGAAGTCTTCGAAAGTTTCTCTGAAAAGACACAACAATTTTCCTAGATAAGTATAGAAATTCTGGAGGTCAAAGCATTTCTAAATGGATAGAAAAAAACCTGAAACACTAATTTACTCTAGTTAGCAACAGATTATTTTAATTATTCTATAATCATAGTTCATATACTTTCATGTTATCAATAAATACAGAAAATAGTCTCCTTTTGATCCATTAGATACTTTCTTCGATTTAAATTCTTTTTCATTGTCATGATTTTTTATTCATGTTCCTTTTGCAAGCTCTGAATATATTTGATTATTTTTGCTCATACCAGTAATAATAATAACAGTAATATCCTACAAGCAAAATTCCTTGCTATTAAATCAGCTTCTAATTTCCTTTAGAAGTCTACTTCCTCCCACCCCTTTTAATAGAGTGATAATGTTGTCTCCTTTCTAATCTCACACCAAATCTCATATCCAACTGTCACAATTTGAACATTGTCTATTCATGGACTTTACTATTATTATGATCTTAAAATCACAGTGCTTGAAAGTCACTCTAGAAATGATTTTGACCACTTCCTTATATTTATCCAGGTTTTTACCTCCTATCTCCTTTCCACAGATAAAAATTCTTTGTTATGTCTGTTATTTGCTCTGATAGCTTACAATTTTACATGGTACAAAGCAACATTCCATTTTCAAGAGCAGTGGAGAACAGCTATCTCCTTTTAATATTCTTTTACATATGTGACTGTTTCTACTGTCAACTTTCAGACCCGTTTACTGTAATAAATAGCCCTGATTTCATTTTATTTGTCAGTTAAAAAGACAAAATAGAACAAACAAAAATTGGTAAATATCTGTACTTAGATGTGTAGGATTAAATAGGTAACATTTAATGCAATACCATATTAAAAATAATAGCTGACATTTACTCTTCAAAGCAATTTATGTGTTCTATATCATTTAATATTCACAGTATTACCTTGAGGAAGTTCTACTATTATCACCATTTCACAACTGAGGAAACTGAGGTACAGAGCTATTATTTGCTCTGCTCCAAGTAAGCACATTTTTCATTATTTTAACATTTAACAATAGAAAAGGTAGATTAAGAAAGAAAACTGAAAACACTCCAAATAATTGAAAGATAAATCAAATAGCTGACATTATTTTCTTCTGATTCTCTTAAGTAAATTTTAAAATATACACAAATGTAGCAAGAACAGTCTATTGAATCCTCATTTATTCATCATTCATCCTCAACAATCATCAACTCACCACCTAACCTTGCTTCATTTATAACTTTTGCTCAAACCCCTTAAATATTTTGATGCAAATCTCAGAACTCATTGATAATCCTATAATTTTTGCATAAACATTTATTATGTATCTCACAAAGATAGAGGTCCTTTTAACATAATCACAATACTAACAATACTTAAAATAAACAATACTCCTTTAATATCCTAAAATGTATAATTAGTGTTCATAATTCCCTGAAAGTTCATTTTTTTGACAGTTTGTTTGGATTGAAATCCAAATAAGGCCCATACATTGCAACTGGTTAATATGCCTCTTAATCTATAGATTTCCCTTTATTATGTAGTATTATTGTTATTTTGCAATTTGTTTGTTTAAGAAACCAATCCCTTTGGCCATGTAGCATCTCCTCCAATCTGTATTTTGCAGATTACAACACAGTGATGTATTTCAACAGATCTTTCTCACAGTACTTTCTGTAGTTAATTCTAGAACCTTGATCACATTGGGGTTTTAAGCTTTAGCAAGAATATTTCATAGGTGGTGTGGATTTTTAATTAGGAAAATGTGTCTTTCTAGAGAATTGAGAATGCAGAGAAAAATTTACTGTCCATATCAATTTAGTTAAGATTAAATGCAGGAGTGAATAGAGAAGAAAATTTTGCCTGAAATTTAACATCCAAGACAGACTCTAGAATGTGGACAGACTTAAACAGACTTAAAAATACATGAATAAAAGTATTTCCCCGAAGCGCAGTCAGGGTTTATTGGACCAATCAACATGGATGAAGCACTTTCCAAGCCTTAATTTGAAATCTTTCAAACTGACTCACAAGTTGCAAATAGATAGGCTTTGTTCTTTGTTCTTTCACGGTTTGTGTTCTAACATTCACTACTAGAGGTAAGTCTAGGATCATTTGTCACACATTTCTCAGTGACATTGTTTAATTTCTATAAAAGAGAGCATGAAATCAACTTTGAAAAGTAGTAAAGAGTACTGGCAATAAGAGCAATCGCAAGCTTTCCCGAGGAAAGAAGAGACCAGAAAAAGAGAATTTGTTGATAGTATCACAAAATGAGATTTTTTTTTTTTAACTTTTGAAAATCTACAGAACAAGGGAAGCCCATTGCCGCTTAATTCTAATTCCAATTGTGTAGAATAGATTGCAAGAGAGAAAACCATTAGTCATAAAATTTGTAATTTCCCATATTCCTACCTAAGAGATATGCAGCTCCTATTTTTGGCCAACCTGAATCTTGTTAAATCTACAATTACTGGTTTTGTATGAAATGGCAAGAAATCAGGGAATGGGATTAAAACATGATCCCGGGGGAAAAATACCCTTGCAGTATGAATTTCTTTATATGTCATGGTTATTTTTCCCCTCTTCTCATCCAAATTTCATATGGAGCTCTGGTAATGTCACCTCCTTGGTAAGTTGTGTTGGCAAAATACAGATTTCTATGCAGGTTTGTGTGGAAATCAACTGTCTATTAAACTCTTCCTTCCACCACATTCTTTCATCTGTATTCTTTATATTGGAAGATGACTCTCAGTCTTAATTCTGCCTTTTTATTCCCTTTAGGGAATTTTTTTTTCCAATGGCATGGAGCTCTCTGGTATGTGAACCTAATTAGCTGTGTAAAAGCAAAGTTCATGTTCAACTCTTTAATCTAGCTACATTGGAGGAACAAGAGGGTGTCGGAGTTAAAGCTCTCCATGGTTTTGATGGAATGTAACCATTATAAAGAGTACAGTATTTCAGGACATGACACTTTTTATTCAAAAGATAAAAAGGTTACTGGATATAGTAAAATTAGAACAGTCTTTTAGGTCCTAGAGCCCAGGTTTATATCTCAGATCCGTAACATGACTTTAGCATGTCTCTTACTCTTAACAGTGTTTCTTCAAAAGTAAAAAATCAAAAGAACTTCTTGCTTTTCAGGCAAAGTATTAATATTCCTATTCTTATCAGTATCTCTAAGGGTGTGGCCTGGAGACATACATACATACACACACACACAGAGAGAGAGAGATATAGATGATAGATAGATAGATATAGATATATAGAGTGATTTCCACAGGTGATTCTGATGCATATCCAGATGATAAATACTGTTGCATAGCACTATTTCCTCACTGTTTTTATATGCATGTCGTTGATAACTGAACACATTTCCATAAGCTTATTGACCATTAATTTTTCACCTTCTATGAGTTACCTATTCATGTGCTTTTGCTCATCTTTCTACTCAGTTGCTCTATGCATTTCATTGATTTCTGTTTATTTTATACTAACAATATTAAACCACCGCATATGATCTGAAATTGTTTTCCAATTTTTGCTTGTCATCTAATGTATTACGTTGAAGGTTTCTGAAATAATGTTTATAAATATTTCATAATCAATACTTGCTTTATTGGCATGTTTTTTTTTTTGTGAACAAAATACTTCCAAACCATGAAATCACATTAACATGTATATATAATACACAATATGTAATATATATACTATATATATATACACAGTTTTAGCTTTCCATGGTAGTGCAGGATCATAAAAATGACTGTGCAAGCTGAAACTGGGAAAATGTTAATAATATATGGGGAAAATTTAATTGTTATCTTTAAAATTTTTGTCAAGATATTAAAAACTGCCTTATTCTTGGTTATAAATGTATGGATAAATAAAAAAATAGTAAAACTAGTATTTCCTAATTATACTGTAATTTAAAATATTAGAAGAATTAAGAATGGAAGTTGAAATGTTTTATTTTGTTAAAAACAAACATTATCAAGATAGTTTTTTTGTTTGGTTGGTTGTTTTTTTTTGTTTTTTTGGCCGTGCCACACGGCATGTGGGATCTTAGTTCCCCAACCAGGGATGGAACCTGTGCCCCCTGCAGTGGAAGCACAGAGTCCTAACCACTGGACTGCCAGGGAATTCCCTCTCAAGGCACAGAGCTTGAATAGTGCTTGCCTTCTTGTGTAACATTTGACTCACAGTATCTTTTTCGCACTTGGGTGAATAGTCATTCTCCTTTCTAAGTTTGGATTAGCTTCCAATATTTTATCCTTCGCACTTTCAATGTCATGAAATATCTCCAAGAGTCCCTTTAATGTGCAAGTTTTGCCAATGTCCCTTGCTCTCGGACATCTATGTCCTTTTTCCATTATAACCACTTTTCAATTTTTCTTCCACCATTAACATCTTGCATTTCTAGGCTACTCTTTCATCTTGTTGACCAACTTCCTCTTTTGATTATTCATTTTTGTAAAAGGTCACATGGGATTATCACTGGGAGACAAGAAGGAAATGTAACTAAAAACTTTCCTGTCTATGTGTGAACAGATGTGCAGTGACCAATTTACCTATTGACTGTGAAAGAAATGTAATTGGTCACTGATCATTTGTCCTGATTTGTTGATTTGTGGACTGAAAAGCTAGTGGTGAGGTTTGTACTTTATGCAATTACTCACAGTTAATACACTGTGGTAACTGAAATTTGAACTGTCTTGTTGGATGACTAATATGTTTTAATTCAACCTTGGTAACAGAAATTCATGCATGTCAAATCATGCAAAGTGAGTGCTGTCTGTATATAATAAAAATATTCAGTTCCTTTTGAGGTGTTATTTATTACATGTAACTTTATTAACTAGAACTTAAGAATTAATTGGCCTTCAGAGACCAGATTGCTACCAATAAGAGTACCAGTTATACAACAGAAAGTTCTGTTTTTCCATACAGGCTCCCGTCTCTTTACAGATTTTGTGTTAGGTTTTTGCTCTGTGACTTAAGATCTCTGATGGGTCAAGAATAGTCTTTGAATTGCAATTTGTCCAGCTTTTTTTCTTGTCGTAAGGGTGGGAGCAGACCTCTTTAAAGTTCTCTTCTCTGAGTAAAAACAAGAAACCTATGCAGGACTCCAAGCAGTACTTCATAGAGTCTCCCTTGACAGAGAGAGAGTAATGGGGGCACTGAGCACATTATGGGGTATAAAGACCTGGAGCATTGTTTTTAATTGAGTAATATTGGACAAAACATAAGTATCTATAGATAAATTGTAATAAAGCCTATACAGCAATGAATTGAATAAAATAAATTTATACACATATAAAATTGAAAGAGCTTAGAAATGTGTCTTCAAATGCAAAAAAAAACAGATACAGAAAAATACTGAAGGAAGCATTTACAATATGCATTGAAATAAATGCACATATAAGGCAACATTAGATACCCATTTTTTTTCATGTAGATATCTATATAGTAGTAAAAATATTAAGGACTGAGAGGTTACACACAACTTATTCATAAATTTTGTAAAATTAATTTGCAGAATTTCATGTATCTTTTAAGGCTGAATTAATTTCCAAGAAATGTAACACCAAGGAGATGACATTGCTTGCACCCTCCTGCCACATCCCAAGTGCCTAGAGAATGCATGTTTTCCTTTTCCATTTTCTTGATTTGGCTCGGAAACCTCCGTGCTCTCCCACCATTTTTTGTCTGTCCTTAACCAAAAGCCAGTGGTGCTTATTTCTTACTAATGTCCTGACAGGATCCCTACAAGTAAACGGTATTACCCACCACCTCCCAAACCAATGTATTTGCTCATGCCAGTCTTTCTGCCCAGAACACATTCCTTTCCATATCGACAACTGACCTCTCCGTTTTTCTTGTCACATTTCTTATACTTGATCTTTAAAAAAAAGTTCTGTTTCTTTTCTCCCATTAAGCATGATACTTTACTCTTATAAAACATTAGTTATTTGTTTACACTTTCTACTTTGCTCTCCTTTGTTTGATACTGCATATCCTACTTCCTTTCTTTTATGAGCCCTTATATTAAATAACACATTACAGAAAAGCTACCTATTTGGATGGCCCCTCCTTTCTCTGTTTCGTCTCTTTAGGCGTTAATGAACTCTTTGTTCAGTGCTTAATGATGGCCATGGGCTCTGTCATCCTTTTAGGCCTCTGCTATTCGACACTGAATATTGAAAAGAAAGTCTAAACAAAACGAACCCAACTCTGGATTATGGTTTATCATGATATCACACTACACTAAGAGTAAAAATAGTCCAAAGTTTTAATTTTACATGGTGGTAGAATTGACTACTCCTACATTTTATGAAAAAATATTTACTCATAGAAATAATACGTGTAATAGTTTACATTTTATATCCAGACCCTGAGGTTTGTTTCTCACTTTGATTTGAGAAAACTTCATTCGCTATAGTCCATTTATACAACATTGTCAGCTTAGAATGGATTAGAAGTAATACACATGATAAAATATTGGAACCATTTCCCTCTTGGTTTCTGTTTAATGTTGAAAATATGAAATAGGAGGCAGTTTCAACTTCTTTCCCTTATGCTCACACATCCCAGACTGTCAGTTCAGGCTCTAGTCCAAGCTATGCTGGAAATTCAAGCTGACTTGGGAGCCTTTGGACCACTGCAATGCTTTTTCTATCCAATTTGCAGAAACATTCATGCCTAAGGTCCTTAGCCTGCAAAAGCTAATTTGGGATTGATGTGACAGGAATTCTAAGCTTTTGCTGGGAAAGTAAGAAATACAACATGCAACAGAAGCAAAGAATGGAAAAGATTAAAGCAGTATATACTGACTTTCCCTATACTACCTCCATACAATATCTAGTTTTTGTTTTTCTTATATTTAGCTTTGGATTTAGTTTATCCATCCATAAATTTTGATTTTTATATATAAATATTCTTTAAATATTTATTTTTGACAGTGACAATCAACTGAAAAAATATTAATATTGGAGTGGCAATGTAACATAGTAATTAGCTTTGGCTATTGAGTAAGAAACATAAATTCAAGGCAGTGGTCTGAGTTCCACTAGCTATGTGACCTTGGGCAAATTATTTAACAATCCTAGACTCAGGTTCTGCATCTGTAAAATGGGAACTATAATAATAGTCATAACATTATTGTATATTTATGCTGAGAATATGCCACCTCACTTCCCCTTCCTTCACTCAGAGAACAATGTTTCAATTCTCTCAGTTCTGCTCAGTACCCCAGGAGAATTGATCCCCAAGGATTTAATTATGTGGGATCCCTTTCCTTCTGTCTTTAACTAGAGTTAGTTAAGGAGAAACACAGCAGGATATCAAAGAATGGAAAGAGATAGAGTAGGTACTTCCCCTTCTGCTATAGACAATATTTGTGTCCTCCCAAAATTTATATGTTGAAGTCTTAATCCCCAGTGTGACAGTTTTTGGAGGTGAGGTTTTGGGGAAGTGATTAAATCATAAAGGTGGAGCCTTCATAAATGGGATTAGTGCCCTTATAAAAGATACCCTAAAGAGCTCCCTCACCTCTTCTACCATGTGAAGACACAGCAAGAAGACAGCTATCTATGAACCAAGCAACAGGTCCTCACCAGACACCAAATTTTCCAGTGCCTTGATCTTGGATTTCCAAGTCTCCCAAAGTATGCTAAATAAATTTCTGTTATTTATAAGCCACTTGCTTTATGGTATTCTGTTATAGCAGCCCCAAATGAATAAAATCCCTCTCCTTGGTTTAGCACGGTGGTTCCAGCAGGGATTGCGTCCCGTGACTTTTCTAGCTCCTGTTGGAAGCGCTCCCCTCAAAATCTTCAGATCTCTGAAGTGGTATCACTTTCTTTCCTTGTCCTTTAAGCTTAGGGATAGTAATGGCTTTCAACTATTGATAGACTCTAGACATCTGAACATCATTCATTTGTCCCCTAACCCTGTCTCCACTTTTGGAAATGAACTTTCCATCCCAAAATAGCACTTGTAAAAGCAGGACCCAGTTAGTTTTGTTATTTGGGGTTTTGATAAATATAAACTTCATAATTTTATGAATAATAAGCATATTCCCTCTCAACCTTTGTCTATGTATCCAACATTTAATTTTCATTAAGGATTCTTCTGTCACTCAGAGTATTTATGTTCCCTCTTTATGAATATTTTCTATTTTTGTTATTTTTCTATTGAGAAGCAGTAAACAAAGCAGCACATAGACCATTAGGTACAGAAACACTGTGGATTTGAAAAAGAAAAAGTTAATAATTTTTAAATTATTTTCCATACCTTACCTAAGGTATTAGGTAAGGCTCTTCTTGAGCCTGGAAAACACATTGAGAAATGCTTTTCAGGGGCCAGTCTGTGATCACATATACACATCACATGTGTATGATCACATATGCCTTGGGTCGCAGTTTATAAGAACAGAGTTAATGATTTCTCCTGATTGATTTTACACATTGAAGCTCACTCTCACTTTATATTAAGGCCAATTTATCCCATCAATATTTTTGACAGTCTTTTTCGTGTTCCTATTATGAGACACAGAGCGGACACCTCTAGTAGCCACAGGTGCCCTTGACTCCTATGAAACCATCCAAGGTCTCCACCAGCTCTCTTAGTTCTACAGGCAGAGGCAGAATAATTTATTTCCCTAGCACCTTAAGAACTGTGAACTTTGCCCCCCTCCTATAGTTTCATGACTAAAAATGAAGGCAGGGAAAAAGAAGAACTGGAACTGTTTGAACTACAGGCTTTCAGAGTAGCACTGCTGTTTTAGCAGATGCAAGTGCTTTATATTAAATGTGACAGGAGTTGCATGTCCTGAGCCAAAAGAGAAAATAAAATGTTTACTATTCAACTGGAAAGCTAAAAACCAAAGGCAGGGGTTGGGAGGCAAGTAGACAGAAAACGATGCATGAAGGTAATGTCATGGAGCTCAGTTCAGTAAATCTGTGCATATCCACATTCATATAAATCAAAGTAACTTGACCAGGCAGATGCATTGGATTTGTTCCTGCTGGCTGTCAGCATTTTATCTGAGGAAGTGGATAGAAACTAGCATAAGCTTTATCAAAGTTACTAATTCTCCAGCTGTATACTCTGTTCCCTCAATACTTCCTGGTTTCAAATTCTTAGTTCCCTCAGAAGAGAAAAGCACTACTCTGAAAACACTACTATGATAAATAAAGGAATTCCTAGACTACTGAACACACATCAATCGTAGAGGGGTGTACTTTGAAAAAAAATTAGTATGACTCTGCCATGTTTCTGGATCTTTATAAAACAGTCTGAGAAGGGATCACTGTAGTCCTAAATTAACAACCAAGGTAGATCCAGGGTGTTCCTAGCATTATTCATAGAAAGGCACAGTGTTGGAACTGTCCCAATGAAATCAACAGAATTACTCTAGGGAATATCTAAAACAACCAGGCCTCCATGATTCTTCTAGCTTTAGACAGCTCTTGAGAAACTTGAAGCTCCCAGAAACTTTGAGCCAAGTTAACAACTAGGTTGCACGTGAGAAGACCTAAAGGTTGAACGTGTACCCAAATGCTTGTCATACATGGATAGGCAGAAGCTCTAAAAATAATTTTACAAAATATGCAGAAGCATGAAACACTACAGACCCATTAAGGAATTATGTAAATTAGAGTGACTACGCACTTGAAAGAAACCAATACATTTATAAAAGTGAAAGGTGGAGTTATTAATAATTATGCCAAGAAAACAGGTACAAGCCATGTCCATTTTGGGTAAATCAGGATGTATGATCATCCAAACATAATTCAACATGCCTACACTATGGAGTATGTAGAAGGAAGTCATGGATTGAGACTAGGTATGCGGGAAGTGGCAAAATATGAAGAATCTTGAGTGCCAAAGATATCTGGACTTTCTCTAGAGATGCTGAGAAACTATTCTACAGATCTATTAATTTGGCAGATTGGATGCCATATCAATGTGTTCCTTTTTATAAATCTGGAAATCAAGGACAAATATATTCTTTGGTTCTATCAGACTAAGTCTTCTAAGTTTTTTATGTTCTAGATATTTATCTACCTACTGAACACAAGTCATGATATTTGGGTTAAAAGAGAAACATAAATGATCATGACATAGTCCTTGACCTCCGGGGAAGAACAATTATTTACATAAACTAAATAGGTTTACTACAATGCAGAAGAAAATAAGTTAGATAAGAGAGTAGACTCAGGGTCTGTTTTCTATCTTTGTTTTCTACATAGTATACAATATAGGACTCTCTAAATAGGGGCTCAAAAAGTGTTTAGTTGGACTATTTGAACTCTAATTATTTTCATAAGTACAGGCATTCCCAGTAAAATGGCTTATTAGGGTAAGATGCCTTGCTTATTTGCAACCCAACTGTTTGCAATCCATGGCACTCAGTAAAAGCCAGCATGCAGACAGTTAATTGAGAAATTGTATTAGCCCAGTCAACTTTGTCAAAATGCATTTTCTTTTTGGTTTTTATTTTCCTATGAAATACAGCCTACGGGATCAGTTGTTTCCAAGTGCACAGGCATAATCCATTTCCTAACGCATAGCAATGTAATGTGGGGGAGTTCCTTATGCAAGCAATTTTCTGAAAAATATAACAGGCTACAAAGAAAGTGGAGCTGGCTGTTTCTAAACAGTGTGAACAAGGCATGAGATTGTTTTACCTTCCAGGAACAACAAGATAAACATACATGTCATCTGAAATTATACCTGTCATAATATAATGAAACAGCACACGTGGGGTTTTCCTCCAAACTATGATACTTAGCTTCCTTACTTCTTTATAAATACTGTTCTAATCCTTTGATTCAAAATATGAATTTTCAAATTTCAGAGCTTAGTTATGTTGCTGGTTACTGAAGAACAAAATAATGTAAATGGGGGGAAAAGTCACCATTACAAATTAAACAATTATGGTATATCCCCAGTACAACAGTTATTTACATAAATTTAAATATATGGAAGCTTGAAGCACTGACTAAGAGAGAGTATAGCTACAACCTAGATATATTTCAAGGTAGGTCTTAGTGTCCTTCCAAACTATGGATAAAGTGTTTTTCAATGCTTATAAAATAATACATTGAATTGATGTCATCCTCAATTCAACTGAATGTATTGTAGATATGTACTAAATAATTCAGAATTTTAAAGTTTCCAATGGAAATTGGGCATCTTTTATAGCCTCATAAATCCATTCATGCCTAGTTTCATGCAGCAAGGGATAACATAGTAGCCTAAAAATGTTATTGCAGTTGTAAAGTTTAGATTATGAAAGGATTTTATAGGACCTAGAAGAATTTCAACTTGACATGTAAGATTTGGAAGAGTCATACAAATTCCTCAGATGATTAATATATTTAATATACCATTATCATAATATATGGACTTTCTCCATTACTGCATTCCATAGCCAGTAATATAAACTAAGAAATTGAGGTTAGAGAGAGACTGACCAGCAAATTCATTAGTAAGAAAAATCAAGATTAACCTAGAGGTCTCTTGAATCCTGATTTAGGATTCCTTCAATTAGGGATGAGTGTGTGGGGGGGGTGTGTGTGTGTGTGTGTGTGTGTGACAGACAGACAGACAGACACAGAGAGAGAGAGATAGGTAATTCACACTGAATATTAAAGAACAAATGTTACCTAAAGTCTCAAGAACATAATAATAAATATATTGCTTGTAGATTACAATTTTACTTCCATTCTTATAGCTAATCAGCTGTATTTTGGTTGTTTTTTTAGTTGTCAAGAATGAGCACCTGAAACTATTATAAGAACATGACACTTATGACCCCAGTGACCCCAATATGATATCCGATAATTGTTTCCATTTTACTTAACACTCGTAGCTATAATCAATACAGTATTTATCATTTAAAAATCACCTTCAACATGGATAACCTAAATATAAATTAAAATACTATTATATATTTATTAATTATTTGTATAATGACCCAATCATAAATGTGCACCATTATTCTTCATTCTAACCATAGGTTACATGGGTCCCAAACAAAATATCTTGGAAAAGTTTAATAATTGATGAAGTATTTTTGTTACTTTTAATCAAGCTGATAGAAATGAGTTCATGGTTTTAGACAGGAAATACCAAAACTTTATGAAACCTTCCTCACTCACTAGCAAGAACAAAGAGGCTCAACAGCAGCTGTCTAAATAGGAGATTAATCAATTAATTAAACAGTAGATTAATTCATCTTCTCACCACACTCCTCCCCCCCAAACTCATAAGCCAAGGCAGGATTTGTCCACTAGTTAGAATTTTAGTAGATTTCTGTACCAGCTAAATCTACCTTGGTGAGCTTGGCCTGGATTCCTCACCTCCTTCAGTGGGGCAGATGTCTACCACAGATGGCTTCCTACTAGTCCTGGTGAAGAAAAGGCCAATTCTTTATACGATTTATAAAGCTGTATAAACATAGTTTATTAAGACTTTTGGGGTGAAAGGTACTATATAAATATAAGATATTAAACTGCTTAATCAAAAGCAACTTTTTATAGCCTCCATTAAGCTGAATAAACAAAAATGCAAAAGAACATAATATATCACTGCTGCAATATCCATCAAAAATAGCCACAACTTTTCCATTTTTGGTTGGGTCTATTTGTACAGCCTTAAGTTACAAAGATTTCCAAATGCTTGTTGAAATGTAATGTCACTCCCTCACCTTCCCCCGACCTCTGTCACTCTGTAATCACTTTCTAAGTGCTAATGTAAACATGTCTTTGCTTTATGAGGCTGATACACAAACCTTCAGCTGGAGGACCTGTCTTTCACTCTGCACTGGATATAACACAAGATAGAAAAATGTCAATAGTCCATGTGTAAGGAGTGTGAGGATGGGTATCCTACCTTTCATAGCCAACTAAGCTTCAGAATAAGTCCCAGCTTGACACCTGATGACTACGTTGAATGTAAGGAGAACTCTGTCATATGATTTACAAAGACCAGTCTTGGAGGCTGGGCTGGTTTTAGCCTTTTTTCCAGAAGTGGAAGAGTATATGTGGTATGGAAGAGCAAAAGGGAAATAGCTTCATAGGTCTGTTCCATTTGAAAAGTATTGTATTAGACTATGAAATTCATCAAATCAAGTATAGCATACAAACAACTATTATACCATTTAGAATAAGAAAACTTGCCGTAAAAAGGGAACAAAGTGCTATGTGAGTTTCCAAAAGGAAGAATTAATATGGGCAATGGGAAAGCCTTCTTGGTAGATATGGCAATAGAGAAGGGCCTTCAAAATCTGATGCCTGTTTGTTTGACAGGTAATTATTTGGGGAGGTTTGAAAATAGATTAAATAGAAAAACTATACAATGTAGGGCTGAAATTTAAACATACCTCAGATTCTAGACCTTAGGAACAGCCCAATGGGAAAATACTAATGATATAGAACTGACCTCCCAGACAAACACAAAAGTAGTATAGGGTTAGCCGTTGGCCTGTAGCACACAGCTCCCCACATATTTTCCCTCTACTCTTCCTCACCACAGAGTACACAGCTCCCCACACCCTTGACTGTAAGCCTCCTCCTTGTAACTCAGGACTCTGTTCCTCTCACTATGTTGAACCTTCTTTAGGGTTACAGGTATCTTACTCACCACTGTACTCTTAGCACAAAAATAGAGTGGGGTACAGAACTGGCATTTAATAAATCTGGGGTGAATAAGTGAAGTTATTGTGCACATGAAATGAATGGTGAAAGAGGCTACAGGAATCAGGGAACGTAGGTGGAGTAGGGAATTATGGATCTATGTTTACTCTGAGTTTAAGACTTGTTCTTCTCTGGCCCTAAACTTGGTACTGTTGGACCTCCAGAGCAGGCTTGTCCTCTGTATCAGGGCAAACTGCAGTGTCTCCAGGACTGGGATTGACAAGAAAACAGGAATTGGACAGGTGGCCTTTGGGCTGATGCATAAATAACACAATCTCAATATCATGGTCTTAACCCTCCAGCGTCTATGCAGAAAAGCCCGGTAGGAGAGCACCAGAGATAGGTGACAGGTGACAGGAGGCTGCTGGAGACTACAGTTCAAGCACACAATGCATTGTAGACTTGAAAGAAAAAATGAGGGAAGGGACAAGGTGTTCATAACAGTAAGATCTTAATGGTTCTGATCTCTGTTCTTTATCTTCATGGTCAGAAGAGTAAATGCGTGTCTGAGAGTATATACATAGTGGAATACTGAGGTGGAAAATAACTCTTTGTTTAAGGTGTAGCTTTGCACATTATAACAAGAACTCTCTTAGTTTTAAAAACTTTTTGTTAATCAATGTTTATGGTAGATGTTTGTTTTCATCATTTCCGGACAGGGATCAATCACTTGGATCATGTATTTATGAAAATCTACCCTTAGTCACATCTACCTATAGATACTTGGTACTTTTGAGGTCCCTGACAAAGCCATTTCTCTCACACACTTTTGAAAGTTAGGTCAGATTTAATTCAAGCTCTACTTCTTTGTACTGCAGGCATTCGTGATCTTTTTTGTCATACAGAATGTCAACTTGACAGCTCCTCCTGCTGGGCAGGTAGTTGAGATATTTTTCTGTATTCCATTGGACTATTATTAGAATTATTCATACTTTTAGAAAAATTATAATAACAATTATTTTAAAAAGACACATGTGAAGTGTAAATTGAAAAGTAAGAAAACAAGTATATTAGTTGAACAAAGTGATTAGCAGGCCCACAGCAACAAAGATATTTCTAGAACATTGTATATGGTGTGGCTCTTCTGACCCAGCCATCAGCAGGGGACTCTATTTTGAGTTGGTTTTCTAAGAAAAAAAATGTGTTGTTCTGACCCTTTCACCTTTATTTACCCTGCTCTTCATATCCAATGGCATTATTTACAAACAGGTGCCATGGTTAGAAATTAAGGGGATCTGTGTCTATGGAAAAGTTCCTACTATAAATATACTATACCTGTCACCAATTGACAAGATTTTAAATGACTACTCATCTCTTTTGAACTGCGATTGTTTTTACTTTTATTCACTAATGCCGAGTGAATGCTTTCTATATGACAGGCACTCCTCAAATTGGGTTTGTGCCACCAAAAAAAAAAAAAAAAAAAAGACAAAGGCACAGAGCAGGTGGGAAAAATACCTCTTCCATAGGAAGCCAGGGAAATAATTCCCAGGTTTTGACTACAATAACACATGTATTTTTATTAAAATAGCAGCACACATATAAAAACAGAGAGAAGATATTCTTAGAGGAAAAGATCAAAGAAACCAGACGTATTGAACTCCTGTTTCTAATTAATATAACTTACTTAGAGTTACAAATGTTGACCCATTTTCTGAATTGGGAGCCTATGCTCAACTTTTCTCAGTACACACCCTTTGTTTAGAAGCTTCTACATTGTCTTCTAGGATGATAAACCACAACATTTTGGGGGTGTCACTAATGATGCTCATAATGGCAACCCAATGGAATATGTTTACCTCCTGTCCTGAGGGTCCGGAGCATTTGGCACTGTTGACCACTTCCTCTTTCCTAAAATTCTCACCTTTCTATGACACTCCTCTCTCACGAAGTGCCTTTCTCTCTTCCCATTCCTTGTTTTCTTTAATGGCAACTCTCATTATGTTTGCCTCTAAATATTGGTACTTCAGTTGTCTTTGTTCTCAGCAATACACTTTTTTCTTTCTTCTTAAGTGAAATTATCCAAATATGTGGTTTCAGCTATCACCTATACGCTTATGCTTCTCCAGCATAAAGCCCCAGCTGGACCTTTCTCCAGAGCTTAGATGCATATAGTCAACCTCACTAATCATTTCAACTTGGCTATCCACACTCTCACTTTATTCTAACTGAACTTAACATCTTCCCTCTCCAAAGTTGTTTACCTCTTTATTTCCTCTATCAGGTGATGACACCCTGAGGTATTCCCTCATCCTCATCTATTACATAATAGGGCTTATAGATCCTACCTTCAATCTCACATGTGTCCCCTCAGTCACAGACTTAGTTCATGCTTTCGTTGTATCTTATCTAGATCATTAAATGGATCCATAACTGTCTCCCTTAAATATATCTTCTCTGACACAGTATTTCAAAAATCATCCTTTTTATCAATTATGTCACACCTCTGCTTAATAACCTCCAGAGGCTATCCCCAACATTCATGACAAAGCTTAAGATTTTGTACTTAGTATATAAACCCTGCATGATCTCCTGCTGTCTACTTCTCTAGCCTCCTCTCTCACCGATTCACCTGTATTCCTTGCTTATTCTTGCCTTATTACTTTCTTCTCTGTCTACATTATTATCTGCATTATTATCTTCCCTTACTTTCTTTAGCTCACAAACAGCTACCCATCTTACCAAAAGTCAGTTCAAATAGTATCTCTTCTAGAAAGTCTTCCCTGGCACCATGTCTAATTTCAATATACCAATTCAAGGCTTTCAGTAGACCCCTACTTATACCTGTAGTATTATTTGCACTACATGGTAACCATTGGTTTTCTTGCTCATTACGCTAAGAAATCCGTGAAACCTTAGAGTCATCCTTGACATTTCTCTTTCTCTCATAACCTACACCCAATCCATCAGGAAATTCCGTTGGCTCTACCTTCAAAATATATGTGGGATCTGGTCATTTCCCACTACTTCTTCTCTACTTTTCTAGCCCAAGCTATCAACACAAGCCTGGATTTCTGCAATAATTTTCCAACTGGTCTCCCCATGTCTTCTCTTGATTCCAAGTAGTCCATTCTCAACACAGCAGCCAGAGTGATCCTTTTAAAATGTCAGTCAGCTTAAATTTCTCTGCTCAAAACTCTGTCGTGGTTTCCCCATTTCACATGGAGAAAAAGCCAAACCCTGAAAGGTCCACATCATGAAGGTCTCTGAACTCTCTCTGACCTTAACTCCTACTGCTTCCTACCTGCTTACTTTTGGTTTCTTTATGTTACTGGATCATAATAACTCAGGGCTTTTCTACTGGCTGTTCCTCTTTCCCCAGAGAGCCATAAGGGTAACTCCTTCACCTAAATCAATTCTGTGCCCAAGTGTCATCTTCTCAACAGAGTCTACTCCTATTACCATTCTTAAAATCATGGCCTGCAACCCTCTCCAACACTAGCCCTCTTGAGCCTCCTTGCACTGATCTACTCATTTTCCCCATAGTGCTTTTACCTTCTGATATAGTACCTCTTGTGTTATTTATTTTCTGTGTCCTTCTTCTAGAATGTAAGCTTCACCAGGGCAGGGATTTATGTTTTACTCACTGATGTATTCTAAATGCCTAAAGCAATGCCTGACAAATAACGAGCTTTTGATAAATATGTGTTAAATCAATTGAGTAAACAAGTGAATAAGAAAATGATAATAGGGTCCATGAATTATTCCTCTATTTCTAGACACAGCACAGTGCCTGCCACACACAGTGGACACACAATAATTGTTGATAGAATAAATATATGAATAAATGAATGCACAAATGATTAAAAGAATGGTTGGCAGACCTGGTGGGGTACATAAAGATAAATAAAATATAGTCTCTAATTTAAAGATGTTCCCCATCTCTCTGGAAAAGGGTAAGATAGCCAAATTATGCAATTGTAAATATGCACCTAATGTTCAGAAATAATTACTAATCTTGTCTTTCCTGTTCTGTTCTGGAAATTATATGATTGCTGACCAGCATTCTTCATAATTTTCACCAAGACTCTAAGTATTTTTATGTCTTCAATTCTCTTTTACTCCATAGAATAGCTAATGTTTTCCTCTAATATGAAGCTCTCAAATCATTCCCCATGATTGGACCTAATAAGATGGAAGTCCCCTTTTTTTATGTGGTGGTCACCCATTTCCGAATTGGGTGGGTGAGGAGGATGGTTTCCACAGCTCCAACAAACAATTCTTAGACACCAGCAGAGTGTCTGAGAATTCAGCTTGATTCTGACACTATCTACCTGGTAGATAGCATCAGATTCCAAAGGTTAAAGGTTCTGTCACACAAGATTGCCCCTCCCTCACTTAGGATGCCCGTGGCAAGTCCAGGTTGTCCCCTGTGCTTCTGAACTACAGGCTATAGATCAGAGGTTCCAACACTCCTCCTCCTTGAGTTCAATTAATTTGCTAGAGTGGCTCACAGAACTCAGATAAACATTTTACTTACTAGATCCTCGATTTATTATAAAAGGAACTCAGGAACAGCCAGGCAGAAGAGAGGCATGGGGCAAGGTATGAGGGAAAGGGCAGGGCCTGGAGCTTCCATACCCTCTTCAGGTGCACTACTCTCCCTAAATCTCCACCTGCTCACCAACCCGGAAGCTCTATGAACCCTGTCCTTTTGTGTTTTTGTTTTTTGCTTTTTTTTTTTTTTTTTTTTTTAGGGAGGCTTTATTACATAGTTATGCTTAATTAAATCATTAGCCACCGGCAATTGATTCAACTTCCAGCTCCTCACTCCTCCCCAGAGGTTGGGGTGGGAGGTTCTAAATGTTCGAAACCTCTAATCATATGGTTGGTTCCCTGGCAACCAACCCTGTCCTAAGTTTGCCTAAAAGGGCTTTCCAAAAGTCACCTCATTAACATATCAAAAGACATCTTTATAACTCTTAGCACAAAAAATTCCAAGGGTTTTAGGAGTTCTGTGCCAGAAATGACAAAGACCAAATATATATTTCTTATTATAAATCACGTCACACCCTCAAACAAAGAAGATAGTCCTCTAATCTTAGATGAGATAGTTACTTCTCCTTCAGAAAAGAGCCATTTGAATGTTCTGCTTTTGATCAATATTTGCTCACAGTCTGTCATGTTTGGATTGATGGAGATGATTTTGTTTGTTTTGGAACATTATTTCCATCATGTAGATTTTTGAGTACGATAAGTAGAAAAGATAATCTACGCAATACAATTTTTTCTTCTGTAATTTTAAAATGTATTTAACTTACAAGAGGTGCTTAAGCGGGAAGAGTTCTCACAAATGTCAGCAAGAATATGAAGAGATCAGAAAGGGGAAACCTAGATAAACAAAGAAATTCTACCCAAATAGAATACAGAAAGTTTTGAAATGTGCGAAACTTGTGAATCCTTTCATATTCTAAAAGCAAGTCTTTCTGCATCTTGGTTTGAGAAGGTTCTCTGCCACTCCAAGCAATAAAAGAAAGAAATGATAAAGCCAGTTTCTAAAGCAGATACTTACCCTTGCTCAAGATAGTAAGCAACAGTATTATTAAGCTGTGATGAGAAATACCTTTGTATGGTGTCACTCTGTACTATCTACCGTACTGGTCCCTTGGCTAATCAAATTCAAACTAACATATTAAATTAGCCCAACATTAATCTCAAGGAAAAGTCCAGAGATAAATTACTGAAGAGGGCATTTAAATGAAAGGGGAGACTTGAAGATTATAGCAGGCAGGGCATATAAATAAAGGCAAGGATGATTACATTCTCTTTTAAGCAAAGATCATGGAAATCTCTATTTGCTTGAGTTATGGCAAAAATCAATTAGTCTATAACTGGAAATTTTTTTTCTGTCAGACTGTACCAAGCCTAGGGGAAATCATTATGTTTGACATCACTAATAAAATAGATAGTTTTTCAGCCAGTATTTAGTTTTCTCCAAATAATATCATCTCCAGAAAGTCATCCATCAATAGAAAGGCCTACATGTCTCCCATGTATAGATTTCTATCTGGTGTCACAGAAGAGAAAAATCCAAGTGAAATAATTAAAAAGAGAGACAATGGGTGTGGGCCTTAGTGGAGAATCAGATAATATTACCAGAAAAAGAGTGATCTGGGAGCTACATGGCCCAAGTTTGATTTCTTCACCACTCACTCTGAGACCCAGACAGGCTCCTTAATCTCTGTGGGTCTCAGTTGTCTGAAGTGTAAAAACTTTAAAATGGAGTTTACAATATCTCCTTCCTAACACTTTTGTGAGAAGTTAATAATATAGAGTTTATGTAAGTTCCAATTATAGCGTGGCAGAGGATAATTACTTGATATAGCATAGTTAGAGACAAGATGACAGTGAACTTTTTAAAAAGGTAATTCCATGACAATAATCCTTACTAATTAGATTGTCAGTTAATATACCGCCACATATTAATCTGTGTAAGACCACTCCCCCATCATCTTCCACCCTCCATACCTCTCTGGCAGGAGCAAAACCGGACCCAAAGCTCTGCACGCTCCTGACAAGATGCCTACCCCTCCCTTCCCAGCAACCCAGTCCTGATTGCCTTAAGATCACCAACACCAAGATCACTGTGCTCTTTATAACTGTTTTCCTCAGTCATAAAGAAACTCACAATCCCAGGTTACCCCTCAACCTCAACTCTAATTCCCTAGAAATTCATTATGCCTCATCTTTCTCCGTAACTCCCCAAACCCATCCACTCTTTACTCTGGAAATTCATAGTCAGCCATCAGCAAAATTCGCCATATTCTCCATCTGTTTTCTATATTTCCCTTTTCAACTTCCTCTACTGAAATCTGACTTTCCCGGAAGCCCTAACGATTAATGTCTGTTTTGTCTTTCATTCCCTCCCTATCACTGGGACTCTGTACTCCTTGCTTCTCCTAGAACATCCTTCTTCTTTTCTCCCTAAAACAAAAATTTTTAAAAAGCAAAACAAACTTTGAATCCCCTGTAGTTAAACTAGACTACCACATCTCTCCTTGTTATAATCATTAATCATTGCCAAAGTGTCACTTGTGCTATTCCTTGAAGATTTTAGCTCTTGGCTGATTGTCACTTTCTGTAACAATATACTTGGGACAATCCTTCATGGTTTAAATTTTCAAGTAAATGCTTATTTCAAAACCCAGACTCTTAATTTTTAATTCTCTAAAATGAGTTTATTCTCCACCCTACCACAGCCATATCTTCATGGTTATATCCCAGACTTTGCCATTACCAAAAACTACAACCCCTCAAATCTAATTTTTAACATCCCACTCTCCATCCAGCATTTCCCATCTTTCTAGCTCCTTCTATCCAGTGCCTCAACTTGTATAATTCTTCAACCCCATCAGAACCTATAATCCATTAATCCTGCCTCCTCTTCACTGCCCTTTTTTCCCTCAGTCTTTTACTCCCCTCTCTAACCAGATGAAATATCATGGTCCAAATTATAATCACTCCTTGCATTCACATCCAATCTTTTGTCCCCTTCTTTTCTCAGCATACTTGGTTAAATCAGGTGCTTTTGCTATTTTGCAGGTGAAAGTGGCCAGAGAAAATTACAGGCACACTGACTAGTCTTACATTCAATACATATTCACTAACCTCGAATGGACCCTTCGTGGCAACCCTTCCACACTTCCTAACAGACAACTATTTCACAAGTTATTCTCTTCACACCCATAACCCCTCCTCCACGATATTTATGTTCAGCTGATGGCCTAGCTTCTCTTTCCCTAAGAAAACAGAAGAAATCAAGGAGGATTTCCACAATTTCTCACAATACATCTATCCACCCACCTATACCTATATTTCCTGCTTTCCTCCCTGTTATGACAGTTTAAGTGTCTAAAACCCTAGCTGAGGCCGCCCATTTCACCTCTTGGTAACATTCCATCCTCTTTCACCCACTCAAAAGCATCATCCCAGCAATTCTCTTTTCCTCCTGCAGTATCAACTTTCCCTTCACTGGAGCAACACTCCAGTGAGCATGCAAACCTACTGTAATTTCTACTACCTTAAAAAATAATTTTAAAAACCTCTTTTTAACCCCTAATCCTCTTTCATTTATCAACTCATTTCTATGATATTTTTAAAAGAAAAAATTTATAAAAAAGAGCTGTCTCTATCTACTGTCACCAATTTCGAATCTTCCTTGTCTCACACAAGGTTAAATCAGGGTTAGCTCCCCCAAAACACCACTAAAACTTTCAAAGACAGCAATGACCTCTTTTTGCCAAGTTCAGTGGTCACTTTTCAGTCCTCCTCTCACTTGACTTATCATCAGGATGCTACATTTCAATACACAGTAACTCCCTCCTCTAACTACTCAAAACAAAAAGAGTCATCCAAGTCTTCTCTGCATCCCTCAAACCCTACATCCAATCCATCATTAGATCTTTCAGCAGTTCTTTCAAAAGAAATCTGGAATGTAACTTACCACATCCAAGGCAGCCACCCGAGTCCACGCTATCATCATCTGGGGCTGGATAACTGGCGTGACTTGCTGACTGTCTCTTTGCTTCTATCTTTGTCTACAGTCTATTCTCATGAGTGCAGTGAAATTGACCCTCGTGAAACACAGTTGATTTCCACCCCCTTAAAGTAAGCTATAGCATGGGTCATCACACTACTGCCTGCAGGTCAAATCCAGCCAGAAGACTGTAACACACAAGTCAAGAATCATTTTTATGTTTTTAAGAGGGAAGCAGAAGCAGGAGCAAACGTGGAAGAGGAGAAAGAGGAAGAGGGAGCAGGAGGAGGAGGAGGAGAGGAAGAAGGAACAGGGGGAGGAGAACACACTCTAGAGACCTTATGCGTCCTGCAAAGCCAACCATGTTTACTAGCTGGTTCTTCATTTGCCATCCCCAGACCTACACTAGCTGTCTCTCTCTCAATCTCTCACCTCCTCTACTTTAGCCGTATTAATATTCTTGCTTTTTCTGTTTTGTCAGTATTTCAGACATGCTTCTGTCTCAAGGCTTTTGCATTAGGTATTCCCAATGCTACACCTTCCCCAGATAGCCACATATGGATGGGCATCTCCTCTCACTTTTGGCCTTCATTCAAATGCCACCTTCTCCAGGAGACCTTTGTTGATACCCCCTTTTGAAACTGCAACACTTCTCCTCCTTAGCACTTCCTATTTCCCTTCCCTGCTTCATTTTTCTCTAGAGCTCTTATCACTGTTGGTTCTCATACTGGCCTCCATACAGGGAGGGCAAGAAGAGACCAAAGAAAGAGGCAGAGTACTCCCGATTGGTAGGTGGAAGTTCTAGTCACCAAAGGAACTTACTTACGAGGCTTGTCTTGGGTGCCACGAGATGAGTAGACTCCACATTCACCGCCAGAATCTTAAAAGTTTATGTAGAGGCTTTAAGAGGGTTCAGTCACATATACAGTCCAGATGGTCCAAACCACACATTACTCTCTCAAGGCTGAGTCCTTGAAAATGGCTCTGACTGTGGGAATGGTGGACAGAGTGTACATTCCAAGGACAGGGGAGGGGGTCAGGAGCCTGCGATTGCCTGGGTCCAGCTCACGGGTTAACCAGGGGTCAAGTCCTCTCAATGACTCCTCCAACAACTATTTAACATACTGTATATTTAACTCACGTTTCATTGACTGTCCACCCCCAACTGCAATGTTAGATCCATGAGAACAGGGATGTATGCTCAATTTATTCACAGCTATGTACCCAGCATAATGGCATTGCCTCACACATAGTAGGGGCTCAAAAAGTTATTTGCTGAACCAAAGAAATCATATATGGTAAACTGCTAGTTTTGGGTCATATAAATATGCATATTCTCTACAGTCTTGTGGGTAAGGTAAAAATGCCAATGTTTCCCCTTTATTTGCAATATATTTTGGTTGTGTTTTTTATCATCCCAAGACTCATTCTAGTATTTACCTAAGCTGAACTCAGTATAAGAGGCAAGCATTCTCAGTGGGGATAGACAAGAGTAGAATGTTTTATTATGCCTTTAAGTAACTGCTTCTCTTTGTCTAATCTTCTAACAATAAACTGACCCTGTTCTATTTACATATCTCTCTGCTTTTGTCTCCTGTTTATTTCCTCTTGATTGCTTCATTTTAAAAATATTTATAAAAGAGAGAGAGAGAATAAAAGAACTAAAGGTAAAAAAAGATGACACTTTATATTCTAAGTTAAAGATTCAGACTTACAAACCAGGAAATAAAAAGAGTAAGTTAATGAAAGAGTAAAAGATCAGAAAAGTGAGCCTGCACGCCATTCCCATTCAACGATGGTGCTGGCATGGATGATAATGCTGGAATATGGGGCTTAAAAAGAATGTTAGCAAGGTCATCATGGAAAGCTTGATTCTCATACCAACCAAGTAAAACCCATTATTTTCATTCATGATCATCAACTCAATTATAGATATAAATAAAAAATAAAGTATAAACCAACTTAAATTTGTGCTCACTTCTATAACAATCATCAAAGCACACGCTCTACTGATGATGAATTTATCACCAGCAAAACTCACTGGAGTCCCTGGGAAAAAATAAGATGGAATCCAGGTGATAAGGTCTAACCTCTTGTTTTGTGCTTAGTTTAGTTCCACTTGCCTGTAGGGGGCCATGGGCAGAGGCCTCGCACCTAACACATCAGATTAGAGTTTCCAGCAGAACCGCTGCCCCCCACACCTCCATTCAAGATGCCGCAGCGGTCGGGGCAGAGACGCACCCAGCACTTTGGTCTGAAGAGCCGTGAACGAAGGGACAGCAGGAAGTCCGCCCCTCCCTCCACAGATGACAGGACGGGTAACAAGGATCAGCAAAACTTGGGAGGACAAGTTGCACGAGCAAGAGAACATGCCCAGTGGAGTCTGACAGGAACGGCGCCTGGCTGAGATGAGCCAGCTCCCAGGATGAGCTGACACGGGGGCACATTCCACTCTTTCAGCTCTTGCTCAGACTTGGGAGAAGCTAAAATTCAGGTACTTGTAGGGAGGAGAGAAGCCTGGCTAACTTTTGGTCAAGACAAAGCAGAGGGTATGAAACGCGCAGTTGAGAACATTCAGTCATCGGGGATGACAACCTTCTCTGTTCCAGGAAATGTGGTTCCTCTATTCAGAACTGGACCACGATGGACAGGGGCTACTTGGTAGTTTTATGGACCAAACCCAATTTTACTAACACCAGCTGCTCCTGCAATCCAACCCTCTCCCTATGCGGAAAGCACTCCCTTTGGAACACTGTCCCCAGTAAAGCTCACGAACAATTCCTGGGACACAGAAATAGAATCTGGGTAATAAAATAAAGTCTAACCTTTTTTTTCTCTTTGTGCTTCCTAGTTTCACTCGCTCATTTGGTGCTGGGGGCAGAGGCCTCACACCTGGCTCTTCAGACCAGAGTCCATAGTGCAAAATGGCTGCCGACACCTCAGCCAGGCGGGCCGCGTGCAGAACCTCGGCGCACGGCACTCAATTCAAGATGGCAGCAGCGGGCCGTGTGCAGAGGCACTGCACCTGGCACTGCAATCTGGAGACCGAGCAGCGCAGCTGTGCGGCCCGCGAGAGCTCTGCCCTCTCCGCACTGGCGTATCCCGATAAAACAGCCCCGCCCACGGCCTCTCAGGAGAGCATGCGCTCTAGAGCAGGAGCGTGTGCCTCTCCATTCTTTGATCGACGAATAAAACTTCCTTTTGCTTCAGAACTGAACTCCATCTCCTTCTGCGGGTGCGAGGGACACCAGGCAGGAGGACTCTCGTTGGGGACTGACTCGAAAGGTTCAGTAACAAATTTACAGGCACATCTTTGACACAAATTTCAGGACAATAAATTATCAACCCATCTCAGATTTCTGAGGCTCCTTCTCATTCATAATCTCACTAATTAATTTCCCTACTTTCCATTCCTATGAAGCAAAATTCTCCTGGCCTTCCCTGGTTACATTCTCTTTTAAGTGATTCTAATTTTTGTCCAGTAATGTCAGAGGCTGTCACTGTCAATAGTCATCAGGAAACAGATGACAAACCAAAATTAGGCAATTTGAGGTGAGTTTAATAAAGGCCCATTTTCAAAGATACGGGCAAGGTTCAGGGGGAAAAAAATGCAATGATGCAGGATCCCAGGGTTATGAGATCAGGCACCGCTTTTAGGACTGGAAAACAAAAAGGACAGGAGTAATAACAGAACTTGGAGAGAGTGCTCTACAGAGGGCCACCTAAGAGGAACTGTGACCTTCAGTAGAGAAGGTCACATGGGGAACTGGCAAGAAGTTCCTCCCAGACTCCAGATCTCTTGCTGGTGCCTCCCATTGACAAAATCCAACCAGAAACCTTAGGACAAAAAAAGACTGCTGACGGAGTCTACACAGGTCGTTGTCCCAGGATGTTGAATTGGGAAAGAGTGGAGAATGAATCTGGAGCATTAAATGTCATCATTGGTTAATTGCAATCTGAGTCAATCAAATACTTTTCACAGACAGTTCCCAGATCAAGCAAAATTTACTCAGGATCACAGAGAAAGAATGAGCATGTTAAAGAAACAGCATATAGCTTTCAGTTCATATTGCAAAAAGCACTTAATATGTGGGATCAGATTCTCATTCCAGGTAAATTCCTGGGAGGATTTCTGTAATTTTTTCAGGTTAAAAGTTAATCATGACTATGTTCATAAATTTGTCAAACAGCATGACTAACAGGGCATAAGAATCTTTATTAAATAAACCTCATTCCTTTGCATCTACAACACAAACTCAGTGGGTTTCTGAACTGGAATAACAACTCCCTCTCTGTTCCTTTGCTCCTTCCAACCTTGCTCTGTCCCTGCTCCCATTCCAGGTCACTGTTCAGCATACTAATGCCAAGCCTGCTTTTACCCAAAGTGCCTGTTTCGTATGCTGTCATATATATACTGCCAGTTGGATCTCAGCCAGTGGAATTAAATGAAATGGTTTTCTGTCAGACTGAATACTAATTATGTCTTCATGCTGAAGCTAGGTCTGCATAATGACATCATCTGCAACTAGGCTGGAGGTTGAAGCTCAGATAGAGTTTGCTCTGATATTTATGGATGTAAGCAAAGTGGGTCTATGCTGTTCAGTCTACCTGTTTTGTGTGGGATTCTTTGCTTGTTTGATAGATTTAGCTTTGAAAATACAAGGTCTTCTCTGGGCGACACTGTGGATTAAGTAAATTTTTCATTGCCTAAGTCAGTTGTCAAGACTTCAAACCCACAACTCAGTTCCCTAGGGAAGACTTTGGTACACTTTTTCTTTTTTTTTGGTATTGTCAAGAGCCTGAGATCCCCTTCAGGTCACGAGTATATGCTCAGCATGATAAAATATCTGATTTTCTGAGGCAGCATGGTTTACATCTATTGGTAATTCTCAAAACTTTCCCATTTTGCACGCTGTCTGCACCTTGACCTCATCAGCCTGTCAGAAATAATAATATCCTTCACCCTTCAAATGATGCTTATGTGTCTTACAGCATTTATTGTGTTCAATTAGCTAAATTACTCACAAATCCATGTTTTGATGATAATGAGCAGAATCCCTCTGAGGCCCTCATTTTTCTCTTGGCATTTTAATGGTCTTTTTATAGGAGTAACTTTCCTCATGGGAATAAAAAGACAAGGAGCAGCCTAATGTTAAGCAATGCCCACTGGGAAGAAAAGTTTAGGTCAGGAGAAGATACATGGTGTCCGTTCAATTCAATACGTGCATAACAGAGTCCTTTCTAGTTCAAGGCATCTTGCTAGGTATACGATGCCTAGAAAGACTAACATGTGAATCCTATGTCCCAACGTCTTGTAGTTATATGGAATCATGGAAAGAGAATCAGGCAGGTTGCTAAGAGTTGTCATTTTTAGGTCAATCTGTATTAATAGAAGTGTGTAGCCTTGGCAAACAATTTAACTCTTGCAGCCATTGAATAATGGGAATATAATAGATGATCACAGGTTTATACTGGGTCTAAAATTATCTTCTCTTCTCAGGCTATAATATGCTTGTATTGAAATAAATCTTTTAAACTCTAAAGAATTTACTGTTATTATACAAACATAATTGCTTCCTATTGCTGTCAGAGAGCAGCCATTATCCCTTAGCATCATGACATGTTCTACTGATTTTTCGAGTGGCAGTAAACAGAGTGAGGAACTCAAGACACTGGTGATTTTTAACATAAATATTTGGCCTACGATTTGAAAATCCTTTTTCCCAACGAGTAATCTGTACTGCTCAACCAGCCCACAAATGTCCCTTATATGGCCCATATCTGTATTTAACTGAAAGGAAGTTTATGTTCCTTTCCACTTTATTATGTAGAAGCAGGCAAGAAGCACAGTCAAACAAGCAAATGTCAACAAGGTTCAAGGCAGTGAAATACAAAGTCTGGGAACTCTGAGGTCAAATCTCCAGACCAGTGCCCAGGGCAAATCAGGGACAATCTACCACTGACTCTTTTGTCAAAAATTCCTTTCTTGTATTTGCTTTTGCCACTATAGCTACAAGGCATGACTCTAGGTGACCCTCCTGAAGTTGAAAAAGCTCTGACCTTTTTAAGTTCATGTTCTGATGCACTCGGGGAAAAAATCATCTTCACTTTTGTAGCTGTGTTGGATAGTAATCCATCATGAGAGTGACCATGAGGAGGTTTTTAATTATACCATGTATACTTGGTTTGGTATAGTAGCTTTTTTTCTTAAAATTGGGAGATTGGGATTGACATATATACACTAATATGTATAAAATGGATAAATAATAAGAACCTGCTGTATAAAAAAATAAAATAAAATAAAATTCAAAAATTCAAAAAAAAAATATATACTTCAGAGTTTTAAAACCCTTAGGTTCACTGGATTTCCTGAAAGAGGGGCCAAGATGCTGACCAGAGCTAATAAGCTCCCTGAATCTTGTACAAATATGCTATGTACAGTGTTTTCTTCTGGTGTCCATGCCATAAAAGGAAGTTTTTAGAAATGAAAATATCTTCCAGAGAGAGTTAGCCAACACATAGGAAGCAAGATCAAATGGGCAATGGCTCATTATCAAAGCCTATCTGAAAACATGACTCACCTCCAAATATTTCAAGATCCAACAAATAGAAATAAAAAAGTCAGAGTAAGGAAAATCTTTCTGATCCTTTGTGCTGTCTTATGACGGCATGACCACTTTGGGAAAACATGTTTCCCTTCTACACTGTTCCAAAAATAATTTAAGGTAGTATTCAAGGATAGATAGAATATTGGAGAGTTATATGAATTAAGTGTAGACAAGAATATATAGGAGATAGTAGGCTCCTAGAGGTTCCATGATCATATGTCAGGGTGGTGTAGAAGGAACTTACATATAGAAGGTTGAAGTAAATAATTCAGAAGAGTCACTGAATCTTAGTGTTAAAAGTGAGTTAACCTCTGGACCAAATATCTTACCCAAATGCAGAAAATCTTTCTTCAATAATTCTGATACAAGATAATCAATACTGGATTTTGCTGTTTGGTGTTACCCTTTCTGGTCAGTACTTCCTGGGGAAGTACTGTTCTGTTGGAGAGATAACCAATTTTGATAAAGTTCTTTAAATTGAGCTAATATCTAGCTCTCTTTAACTTCTCTTCACTATTCTGAGCTTTATAGCCTCTGGAATGGCCCAGGTGAAGCCTATTCCTTTCTAACATCAGCCCTTCCAAGTAACTGGAGGCAGCTATTACGCTCCCATGAATCTTCTCTTGCACAACTATTAAGAGCTTGGGTTTTGAAGCCAAATAGAGTTGCGTCTGAATCCTGTACTCAAAACACAATAGCAAAAAACAAAACAAAACAAAACCATGATAGCTTTTGTTTTTGGATAAATTACTTAAATGCTCTGAGTCTGTTTCCTCAGTTTTAAATGGGAAAATAATATTTACCTAAACAGGTTATTGTGAACGTTTTTTAAAAAATGGTATAGGGGCTTCCCTGGTGGCGCAGTGGTTAAGAATCTGCCTGCCAATGCAGGGGACACAGGTTCGAGCCCTGGTCCGGGAAGATCCCACATGCCATGGAGCAACTAAGCCCGTGTGCCACAACTACTGAGCCTGCTCTCTAGAGCCCGTGAGCCACAACTACTGAGCCCACGTGCCACAACTACTGAAGCCCTCACGCCTAGAGCCTGTGCTCCGCAACAAGAGAAGCCACTGCAATGAGAAGCCCGTGTACCGCAATGAAGACCCAACGCAGCCAAAAAAAAAAAAAAGAATAAATAAAATTAAAAAATATTTTTTAAAAAATGATATAAATTAAGAACATTAAATAAGCATAATCTTGGTGCATAATATATGTTCAATAAAGTTCCTCTCATATCCTCTTGATCTTCAGAATCTGATATTTTCCTTCAGAGGCCTATATTCTAGATTATCATATCACGATCTATTAAGTTCCCTGTAATTTTAAATTCTAGAGAATACCAAATCTTTTTATAGGTGAGAGGTAGATATTTATATGGTTTTCGACTTTATGTGATTCAACACCTCTTTTTATGGTAAGTAAATATTTTGTAATGCTCTCTGTCTATCCTGGAAAAACACTAATAGAAAATTTATCTACAAAAATAATGTCAAAAAATTAATATCCTAAGTGCAATGTAAATGAGACATTTTTAAAGTGATATATAATAAAATAATGTGTACTTTAATATGTAAATGCTTTCACAAGACTACAATGGCAGACATAACAGAAAAGAGATTGTAGCACCTATACATATAGCTCCATAAATGCACCAGTCTCAAATGCCAGCTGATACAGGAGCAAACAGTGCGGCTACCAATGACATAATTTTCTGAAATTGTAAACAGCCCCTGGTAAAGTTCTGAATAAAAACCAAAGAACGATTTTCCCTTTGACATATAGTAGTTATACACCTGGAAAATTAATACCCTGCAAAAATACTTTAAGATTTTAAACTATGTGAAATTAGGTTTTAAGCTTAGATGATTATAAATAATTTTTATTTATAATAATATCCTGTAGGATATTTGAAGGTCATAAATGATATAGGACAATTCCTAGAAGGTTTGACCTGACTCGTGCAGTGTAGTATGTCAGGCATTGCTGGCCAGTAATGCTCACCATACCAAAAGCACTAAGACAATTAAAAAAAAAAAAAAAAAACACACACAGATTCCCAAAACACCTCCACTAAGAGTCAGTGTTTGAAGGGTACCAGGTCTATCTGTACTCCTATTCTTTATCTGAGCCATTTTTTCAGGAGCAGCTATGTTATAATTTTGGTGACCTATCTGGCAAGTTGTACATTTTGAACCAGTGCCACTTCTTTCAGGAATGTCCTTGATTTTACCCCTTAAAATAAGCTGTATCTGTCATACTGAGGTAATTTACATTAAAACCAAATTCTGTATCTGCCATTTATTTTTGCTAAATTTCATTTCCTTTGTTTCACTTTATCTTTTCAGTCTATCATTTTGGATCTTGATTCTGCCATATTATATTATCTCTCCCTGGTTTTCATCACCTGAAAATTAGATAAGTATTTTTCATCTGTCTTTATCCAAGTTGCTACTGAAAATAAGAAATCTGACACAATGAATGACAGCACTTTATGGAACTTGACTAGAAATTTCCCTCTGTGTTGACAGAGCTCATTAAACATCACCCTTTTATTAATAAGTATATAGCTAAAAGGGATCCATGAGACATATTGTCAATAGGCTTGCTAAATCTAAGATAAATTATGTCCATAGTATTTCTCTTCCATGTGAAATTAGTAATATTACTAATATTACTCTCCACTTCCAATTTTGGGGCAGAATGCATACTCAGTGAGCCTTAAGTGGTAATAATGCACCTTTCTAAATCATTGCACATGCCTGAGTTTAATAGTAAGAATTCTGACATAAATATACACAATTTTAAAACATTACTGTATTAGTTTAGTTGCTATAACAGCTAGACTCAAATCCCAGCTGTGTAACGCAACAGAAGTACATTTCTTACTCAAACTTCAGTCTGAGGTAGGATGGAAGAGTTCTGCTTCACTTCTGATTCAGGCAGCCAAATTAACCTAGGTCATCTTCAATACATAAGTCCCAAGCCCACCCTGAATATCAACAACCAACCAATAAAGCAAGGGAAAAGAGAGCAGAAAGTCATGTAGAAAGTTTTCATGCATTAGGTCAGAAAGTGGCATATATCACTTCCGTCCACATTTTACTAGCTAGAACTCACCTGGTCACACCTAAGTTTAAGGAAGCCTAGAAAATATAATCTTGCTGTCTGCCTAGAAGAAAAGGAAATGAATTTTGGTAAACTAGTAGCTGTCTCTGCCAATATCATTCTTAGAACTGTACTAGTTTCCTGCTCTGAGCCCCCATGCTTCAGGTGTCCCCACATTTTGGAATGCCTTCCTGAAAATATTCTAAGTCACCCTCCGGTGCCTGGGACTAGCCAGGGGCAGCAGGGTTCTCTAGGCAGTGCATCTAGAGCCTAGACCTGGTGCCATGTGTGTCTCTTTCACTGGAAGCATCAATCTCAAAAATTTCTAAGTCCCATTCCAGCAGCAGGACTTGCCAAGGCTAAGAGTGCTTTCCAGGTGTGGTGTCCTGTGTGCATACCAGGAGCTATGTGGGCTGCAGTTTCTGCTTCTGTACTTCAGGGTATTCTTTGACTCTCTACCCTGATTGTGGGGTTGACTGGATGTTCCAATGAGATAGTGCTGACACACTGGTTTACGATAACTTTTATCCAAGTCAGAATGCAGGGCAAGCTCAGAGCTTGGGGCTACTAATGGTCTACTGTCAGCCCTTGAAAATGGGTCCCGTGTGTAGGCCCCTGCATGGATTCTCACCCCTCTGTGTTGGACCTCCTCTTTATATAGTACCGAGGGCAGCATGGATCCCAGCAGCCAATATCTGCTCTTGGGAGCCCCACCATCAGTACCCAAGGCGGTCATCCACCTTCTTCACAGATTTTACACCATGTTCCAGGCAATCCATCAGGAGTGGCTGCACCTAATTCCTCCGAAGGTGATGAGACCTTTACTCCACAATGCCATAGGGACCCTCTGATTAATGCCCTCTGGCCTCCAATCAATGTGGTGAGGTTGTGCTCTTCTGAGTCAGGCTTAAGCCGTGCTGGATGAGAGATGAATATTCCTGGCATGAATGGAATTATTCTTCTTGCTTTGAACAGTGGGTCCTTGCCTCCTTTCTCCACTGGTGGCAGTGTTTTAGAAGGCAGGGGTATGGGTGACACTGAATAAGATCACATTCTAGGAATGTAGTGATTATAGCCTCAAGTGTTCAAGAGAAGATATAGTTGGAGATGTGTTGTTTTATATTTCAAACAATAAATTTAACGTGACCAGAAAATGGATTATTGTTTATATTTTCCTTTATACTCTGGATAATATTTGCCTTTGTGTTTATCATCAGTGAAACGTAGTAATAGCTTTTGAGTCATTAGAAACCAATATTCATGGGCTGCACAATGGAAGATGCAGTACCATGGGTAATGATGCAACCAGCATTAAATAAATGGCCTTAGGGAACTGCAGAAGCAACAAGATCCATATTGTTTCTATGCAAACAGAATTCTAAAAGCCCAGGTATTGTGAGTATTAACAGCATTACTACCTTTTTCTCTCAGTGGGAGATATGAAATTAGCCAGGAACGATGCATTTGACAATGGATTGCACTGACCCATAGATCAATTTGGGGAGTATTTTCATCTGAACAATTTTAATTCTTCAGATCTATGACTGTGGGATGTTTTTCTACTTATGTAGATCTATAATTTCTTTCAATGATGTTTTTAGTTTTCACTGCATGCTTTGTTTCTTAAGTATTTTGTTTTGTGATGCTCTTTAAATGGAATTGCTTTCTAATTTGATTGTTCATTGCTGGTGTACAGAAATACAACTGATATTTGTATATTGATTTTGTGCCCTGCACTCTTGCTGGACTTGCTTATTATATGTTTAGTACATGATAGTACTTGTTTCCAATGTTGAGCAGGCAGTTTGTAACTCTGCCTTATCTTTTACTTCCTGCTTGTACAGAGACTCACAGTCTACCAGAGGTGAGAGCTTGGGGCCTTCTCAGGTCTTTCCTGGGCATGTGCATAGCCTTGCACATGCTCTCAGCTCTGAATATGTATGTGGCCTTCTAGATCCCCAGAAATATATTAGAGCTCCTCAAAGCTTTTAAGGATATCTTATTCCCCAGGTTTTCTCTTTTAAGTTTTTTGGTCAGCAGCTGCAATGATAAACGTTTTTTTTTGTTTTTTTGTTTTTTTTTTGGTAAAATGCCCTGTGGGCAGCTCACATGGAGAGAACTCCAAGTCAGGTCAAATAAAAACATGATCTTATTCATTTAAGACATGAGAATGGAACTTCTCCAGAAGGGTCAGTCATATAGTGGCAAATCTGTGGGAAAGAAGTTTTGGGGTGCTCCAAAGTCATTCTTCCCCTCCTGTGGGTGCTAGGCTGTTGGTATTCACAGCTACCATAATTGGTTTTTAAGGCTACTATGGAGCTCTGGAGAAGGGGTTGTGATTAGGGCAAGTTAAGCCACAAGACTTAGGGTTCTTACCAAGATTCCACTGTTTATCTTGAGTAAAAAAGCATTCCTCAAATTGTTGTAAGTCCTTAGTTAATTTCCAGAGTTCTGAAACTACTGATTCTGAGACTTTTTGCCAGTGTTCTTGTTCTTATATGGAGGAGCAGGATTTTCAGAATACCTTACTCCACCAATCTGGAAGTGAGATATCCACATGCACAGTGCTTAGAAAGAATCCAGACACACACAAAAATGCATACTATGTGAGCTCATTTATGTAATGTTCAAAGTCAGGCTTAAGTAATTATGGTATTAGAAGTCAGGATAATGATTTATCCTTTGGGGAAGCACCAGGAAGACTGCACAAGGAGGGTTTCTCTGGTGCTTGTTATGTTCAGTAATCTGGATGCTGGTTACTCAGGTATGTTCAATTACAATATTCATTATCTGTATATGTATGATTTGGGTATTTCTCTGTATATATATTACACTTCAATATGCATGATCAAGAGATCAGGGATATGTTTTTATGTGTTAGTGGGATAGGCAAGAGTCCTGTAGATAGCTTCAGTGATATTTGAGAATGTTCTAGTGCTGAAGTTGTTAGGTGGTTCATGCATGTTCTTTTAATAACGCATCAACTTATACATGCATGTAATAAAGATTCTTTCATGTGCATCCAATATTATACCATAAAATTTATTTAAAATACTATCAGCATTGTCCAATAGCCTTTAATAGACTTTGAGGTTTAAATACTGCATAGTTTTCCACCCTTTATTTGGATATTTAGAGTACTTCCAATATTTTATTTTATGATGTTGCAATTAGCATGTATGTAAATAAATTTTGAGTATACATCTGATGTCTCCTTAGGATATATTCCAAAAGTGGACTTAAGGGGTCAAAGTATATAAACATTTTAAATACTCATAAAATCAGATTGTACATCAAAATACATAAAATCAGATTGCTGGGGACGTTTTACAGATTAACTCTCCACTCTCCTCAGAAACACATGAGTGATATCACTTTTCTGCCTCCTATCAAACACTGGGATGAATACATACATAAAAAATATTAATATACTTATATAATAATATTTATATATTTATTAAATATAATTTAATTGCAAGTTTTCAGTATGTTAAAGGAAGCATGTTATTTCATTTTATTGTGTATTTCTATGAGTAGCAGTTGTGTTGAATATTTTTCCATTTGTTTTATTTTTTATTAACTTTTTTTCTGACCTTATTATTTTTATTTATATTTCAGTGTTCCTATTATTCTTATTGATTTGTGAGCATTTCTGAACATTTCTAATTCTGTTTTCTAAAGTCTATGGTCCATATTTGAGTAAGCCTGATACTTAATTTTCTTTGATATTTTAACCTCAAATATTGTTTGAGCACATTTGCTAAGGTTTTGGCCACTTCCATTTCACCAAGCATCTTTTCACTGATGTTCAGAATGATGTACAGAATAGTTTTCCTCATGACTTCCTCTCCTTTCTTAAAATAAAAATTTCAGCCTCAATACCATCAAAGGTAACGGAGCTCTCACAGAGTTCTGTCTGTTGTGCCCCTTTTTGGGTTCTTTGCCTTTGAAGAAGATGCCAAGGAATGAAAACAGAACTTTATGTGCTCCTGCAGCCCTCCTCCCTTCCTCAACAGTTATAGTATCAACATTCAAATCTGTATCAGAGATCATCAGAAGTAATCCCATCAAGACCTTTGCCCCTGTTTCTGTCAGTCACCATAGAAAATACAGGCTCCCCAGGTTCTCTCTCATCATGTGATTATGTTGCCTATATGGTTTATTAAGTCCCTGAATTGACCCAATCTCATATTCCACCCCAAATCCCAAACTGAGTCACTGTGCCCTCTGGACCACATGGTCATTCAATTGAAAAATCTCATGTATCCTCAACCTCTTCTGTGAACATCCTCCAAGTGCGGTTGCCGCTGGGGATATTTCTCTCCATGCAATTCTTTCAAGGGGTGCGTACAGATCACTGCTCTTCATTTCTCCTTAAAACCCACTCCTTTTTATAGGTCTCTACAGAAATTCATCACCTCAACCTTTGAAGATATAGTACATGGATCACCATATCTATCCCCACCCCTCTCCAAAAACTTCTTCATAAATATCGATGCTTTTAATATACAGATTGATGATCATTCCAATACCTCAGCCTCTCCAATCACTGAACTCCTCTCCTGCAATGACCTTTGCCTTCAACCAACCCCCACCACCAATTCCCGTGGTTGAATTGCCTTGAGGTTGGCATGACCACTTACAGCATACTCTCTATTACCCAAATATCAAGCATCACCTTCTCCACTCACCACCTCCCACCTTTCCAGCTTACTCTTCCTGGCTCTCTCCTTCACCCTGCTGGTATCATCCTTGCTTTCCCAGGTTAAATTTCAGTTCTGCCACCACAATCACACCCTGCATTCACTCTCAACTCTCATTTTCCTCTCTCCCCACTGAACATGTATGGAAAATCCCCAATCTTGGTTCTAATGAACTCTCTACCCACTTTTTTTTTTTTCCAGCTCCTGAGTGGCTGAAGTTAGGCAGAAGAGACACAATCAATCTCATTTTAAAATCCTGATCACTAATACCAACTGGGACCAAGAAGTCACCCGCAATTCTGCAATATTTCTTCAAGCCATTCAGTTTTTTACTCCTCTGGATAACGGTTTTCTACTTTTCCTTTTGTCCTCAAGCCTTTAACCCCTTATAGTGAACTTCCTCGTAATTAATCAAGTTATTTTTATTTCACAGAGAATACAGAAACAATCAGAAAGTAATATCTTCAACATCTTCCAACCTGTACCTGATCCCATATAGTCTGTCTTCCACCCAACACAATAAATGAATTCTCCATAATCCTATCCAAGAAATTCCTCCTCTTCTACACTGGATACCATTATCTCTTCCTTACATAAGGGCATTCTCCTGAATTTGTGCCTTTCTCTCCTACATCATCTATTTTTACCTCTGAATCATTCCTAAAATATATGAGTATGCTAAAATATGACCCATGTTAAAAAAGCAAACCAAAAAACTCTTTTGTTTCCACATTGCACTCCAGGTATCACCCCATTTCTTAGGGCTGGATGGGATGAAGAGATTGGGGAAGGGGTGATAGCTTAAAAAGTATGGAGCTTCTCTCTGAGGTGATGAAATATTTTAACATGTATCTGTGAATATAATAAAAGGTGAAGGTTGCATGTAACTGTGAATATAATAAAAACCATTAAATTGTTCACTTTAAATAGATGAATTGTACGGTATGTGAATTATATCTCAATACAGTTGTTAATAAAAAGCAAATAAAACAACTCCAATGAGATACCACTCCACACCCACTAGGATGGCTATAATCAAAAAGATATACAAAAACAAGTGTTGAGACTATGTGGAGAAAATGAAACCCTCTTAACATTGCTTGTAGGAGTCTAAAATGGTGTAGCTTTGCAAAACATTTTAGCAGTTCCTCAATAAATTAAACATTGGCTTACTACATAATCCAGCAATTCAACTCCCAGGTGCATCCAAGAGAATCAAAACATACTTCCATATAAAAATGTGTTCACAAATGTTCATACCAGCATTATTCAGGGTAACCAAAAAGTGGAGTCAACCCAGTGTCCATCTTCTAATCAATGAATAAACAAAATGTGGTATACACATGCAGTTAAAAATTACTGAGTACTAAAAAGGAATGGAATACTGATAAATGCCAGAACATGGATGAAACCAGGAAACATTATGCTTAGTGAAAAAATTACAGTCACAGAGACCACAAATTATATAATTACTTTTGTATAAAATGTCCAGAATAGGCAACTTTGTAGAAAGTAAATTAGTGTTTGCTTTGAGTGGGTTTAGAATGGAGAACACAGAGTGAATGAAAATGTGTACAGGGTTTCTTTTGAGAAATAAAAATGTAAAATTAGATTGTAGTGATGACTGCACAACTCTGTGAATATATTCAAAACCATTGATTTGTATACTTTCAATGGGTGAATTATTTAGTATATGAAATACATGAGCAGTTTAAAAAAAAACAGAATCAGAGAATATGTATTTTTTTAAAGTGCACACTTCCCATGCTTAGTGCATCTTGAAGACTCTATTCCTTCAAATCATATCTTAGGTGTTGGGCTTGAAAATTAAAAATGGGGCAGAAATGATTAAAAGTACATTCACAAAGGAAAGAGAGAGAGAGAGTGAATGGGAGGACATAGAGAGGAGATAGTAAATCATTAGACAATTATTTTGAAGGGTTCTCATTTGGACTGTGTTGACTCTGCAGGTCAGCAAGGGGAGTAGTTCCATGTTAACAATATTAAGTCTTTAAATCCATGAACATGAGAATTTGCCCCTTTATTTTTAGATCATCTTTAATTTCTCTCAACAATGTTATCTAGTTTTCATAATACAAGTTTTGTACTTTTTTGTTAAATTTATTCCTAAGTATTTTATTCTGTTTCCTGCTACTGTAAATGGAATAGTTTTATTAATTTCATTTTCAGATTGTTCATTAAAGTGTATAGAATACAATTGATTTTGTATATTGATTTTGAATCCTATAACCTTGCTCAGTTAGCTTACTAGGTCTCACAGATTTTCTATGTTAAAGATCATACATTCTTCAAATAAATAGCTTTACTTCTTCCTTTCCATTTTGGATACGTTTAATTTCATTTTCTTTCCTAATTACTCTGTACAGAACTCCCTGTACAATGAAGTAGAGAGAGCAGGAATTCTTGTCTTGTTTACAGTCTTTGGAGTAAAGCATCCAATCAACAATAAGTATAATGTTAGTTATGGGTTTTTTATAACATTTATCAAGTTAAACAAGTTCCCTTCTATTTCTAGTTTTTCTAGTGTTTTTATCTTGAAATGTGTTGTATTTTTTCAAATGCATTTCTCTTTCAGTTGAAATGATCATGTGCTTTTTGTTCTTTTCTCTTAATATAATGAATCACATTGACTTGTTTTTATATTATGAGCCAACCTTGGAACAACAGCAGAATATATATGGAACAGGTATTAGTCTGTAAAATAAGCCGCAATGAATTTAAAAGGCTAGATAAAACCGTAATTCAAAAAGAGTCATGTACCACAATGTTCATTGCAGCTCTATTCACAATAGCCAGGACGGGGAAGCAACCTAAGTGTCCATCGACAGATGAATGGATAAAGAAGATGTGGCACATATATACAATGCACTATTACTCAGCCATAAAAAGAAACAAAATTGAGTTATTTGTAGTGAGGTGAATGGACCTAGAGTCTATCATACAGAGTGAAGTAAATCAGAAAGAGAAAAAGAAATACAATATGCTAACACATATATATGGAATCTAAAAAAAAAAAAAAGGTTCTGAAGAACCAAGGGGCAGGACAGGAATAAAGATGCAGATGTAGAGAATGCACTTGAGGACATGGGAGGGGGAAGGGTAAGTTGGGACAAAGTGAGTGAGTGGCATGGACATATATACACTACCAAATGTAAAACAGATAGCTAGTGGGAAGCAGCCACATAGCATAGGGAGATCAGCTCGGTGCTTTGTGACCACCTAGGGGGGTGGGATAGGGAGGATGGGAGGAAGACGTAAGAGGGAGGAGATATGGGGATATATGTGTATGTATAGCTGATTCACTTTGTTATAAAGCAGAAACTAACACACCATTGTAAAGCAATTATACTCCAATAAAGATGTTTAAAAAAATACCAAGTATCTTCTCTGACCACATGGAATGAAATTAAAAATAAATGACAAAATAAATTAGAAATTCACAAATACATTGAAATTAAACAACACATTCCTAAATGCTCAATGGACCAAAGAAGAAATCACATGGGAAATTATAAAATACTTTGAGATTAACACAAATATAAAAACTTTGGGAATGTAATGCTTAGAGGCAAATTTGTATCTATAAATGCCTATCCTAAAAATTTATTTAAAATCTCAAATCAATAACTTAAACTTCCACCTAAAAGGACTGGAAAAGGAAGAGCAAACCAACTCAAGCAAGCAGAAGGAAATAATAAAGATTAGAGAAGAGATAAATGAACTGGAGAATAGAAAACCAACAACAACAAAAAAAGACTTTTTTGCAGAAATCGACAGAATGATCCTAAAATTCATATAGAAATGCAAGAGACCCAAAAATAGTCCAAACCACCTTGAAAAGAAAATAACAATGTTGATGGATTCACATTTCCTAATTTCTTTTTTTTCATGAATAACAATCTATTTTATTTTTTTATTGGAGTATAATTGTTTTATAATGTTGTGTTAGTTTCTGCTGTACAACAAAGTGAATCAGCTATATGTATACATATATCCCTCCCTCTTGGACCTCCTTTCCCACCCCCCTCCATTCCCACCCATCTAGGTCATCACAGAGCAACAAGCTGAGCTCCCTGTGCTATGCAGCATGTTCTGACTAGCTATCTATTTTACACATGGTAGTGTATTTATGTCAATCCTAATCTCCTAATTCATCCCACCCTCTCCTCCCTCCCCATGTCCACACGTCTGTTCCCTATGTCTGCATCTCTATTCCTGTCCTGCAAACAGGTTCATCTGTACCATTTTTCTAGATTCCACATATATATGTTAATATACGATGTTTGTTTTTCTCTTTCTGACTTACTTCACTCTGTATGACAGACTCTAGGTCTGTCCACATCTCTACAAATGACCCAATTCATTCCTTTTATATGGCTGAGTAATATTCCATTGTATATATGTACAACATCTTCTTTATCCATTCATCTGTCAATGAATGGATAAAAGCTTCCATGTCCTGGCTATTGTAAATAGTGCTACAATGAAAACTGGGGTACCTGTGTCTCTTTGAATTATGGTTTTTTCAGGATACATGCCCAGTAGTGGGATTGCTGGGTCATACAGTAGTTCCATTTTTAGTTTTTTAAGGAACCTCTGTACTGTTCTCCATAGTGGCTGTATCAATTTACATTCCCACCAACAATGCAAGAGGGTTCCCTTTTCTCCACACCCTCTTCAGCATTTATTGTTTGTAGATTTTAAATAATTAATTAATTTATTTATTTATTTATTTTTGGCTGTGTTGGGTCTTCACTGCTGCATGCAGGCTTTCTCTAGTTGCAGCGAGTGGGGGTTACTCTTCATTATGGTGCATGGGCTTCTCATTGTGGTAGCTTCTCTTGTTGCGGAGCACAGGCTCTAGGCACGTAGACTTCAGCAGTTGTGGCACACGGGCTCAGTAGTTGTGGCTCACGGGCTCTAGAGCGCAGGCTCAGCCATTGTAGCACACGGGCTTAGCTGCTCCATGGCATGTGGGATCTTCCCAGACCAGGGATTGAACCAGTGTCCCCTATATTGGCAGGCAGATTCTTAACCACTGTGCCACCAGGGAAGTCCCTATTGTTTGTAGGTTTTTTGATGATGGCCATTCTGACTGGTGTGATGTGATACCTCATTGTAGTTTTGATTTGCATTTCTCCAATAATTAGTGATGTTGCACATCTTTTCATGTGTTTGTTCGCTATCTGTATGTCTTCTTTGGAGAAATGTCTATTTAGGTCTTCTGCCCATTTTTTGACTGCGCTGTTTGTTTTTTTGATATGGAGCTGCATGAGCTGCTTGTATATTTTGGAGATTAATCTTCTGTCAGTTGCTTCATTTGCAAATATTTTCTCCCATTCTGAGGGTTGTCTTTTGGTCTTGCTTATGGTTTCCTTTGCTGTGCAAAAGCTTTTAAGTTTAATTATGACCTATTTGTTTATTTTTGTTTTTATTTTCATTACTCTAGGAGGTGGGTCAAAAAAGATCTTCCTGTGATTTATGTCAAAGAGTGTTTTTCCTATGTTTTCCTCTTCTCAGTAGTGAAAAGCTGAAACCATTTCATCTAAGATCAGGAACAAGACAAGGATGTCCACTCTTGCCACTATTATTCAACATAGTTTTGGAAGTCCTAGCCACAGCAGTCAGAGGAGAAAAAGAAATAAAAGGAATACAAATTGGAAAAGAATAAGTAAACTGTCACTGTTTGCAGATAACATGATACTATACATAGAAAATCCTAAAGATGCCACCAGAACACTACTAGAGCTAATCAATGAATTTGGTAAAGTTGCAGGATACAAAATTAATGCACAGAAATCTCTTGCATTCCTATATACTAACAATGAAAGATCAGAAAGAGATTAGGGAAACAATACCATTTACCATTGCAACAAAAAGAATAAAATACTTAGGAATAAACCTACCTAAGGAGGCAAAAGACCTGTACACAGAAAACTATAAAACACTGATGAAACAAATCAGAGATGACACAAACAGATGTGGAGAGATATACCATGTTCTTGGATTGGAAGAATCAACATTGTGAAAATGACTATATTACCCAAAGCAATCTACAGATTCAATGCAATCCCTATCAAATTACCAATGGCATTTTTCACAGAATTAGAACAAAAAATTTTACCATTTGTATGGAAACACAAAAGACCCTGAATATCCAAGGCAATCTTGAGAGAGAAAAATGGACCTGGAGGAATCGGGCTCCCCGACTTCAGACTATATTACAAAGCTACAGTAATCAAGACAGTGTGATACTGGCACAAAAACAGAAATATAGATCAATGGTACAGGATAGAAAGCCCAGAGACAAACCCACGCAGCTATGGTCACCTAATTTATGACAAAGGAGTCAAGAATATACAATGGAGAAAAGACAGTCTCTTCGATAAATGGTGCTGGGAAAACTGGACAGCTACATGTAAAAGAATGAAATTAGAACACTACCTAACACCATACACAAAAACAAACTCAAAATGGATTAAAGACCTAAATGTAACACATTTCCTAATTTTAAAACTAACGAGAAAGCTATAGTAATCAAGACAGTGTGGTACTGGCATAAGGATATACATATACATCAATGAATTTGCATTAAGAATTCAGATATAAATTACATTTATGCCCAGTTGGAACTTGACAAGCATGTCTAGAAAACTATGTTGGTAAAAGAATTGACATTTCAACAAATTGTGCTGGGACAACTGTACGTTTACATATAAAAGAATGAATTTGGACCCCTACCTCACACCAAACTCAAAAGTTAACTAAAAATGGATAATAGACTTAAATATAAGAGCTAAATCCATAAAATTCATAGAATAAAATATAAAATTAAATCTTTGTGTCCTTGAATTTGACAATTCCATAAAACTAAAAAAAAAAAACAAACCTTCCTACTTGTCCTTCCTATACCCTTTTCTTCATTAAAAAATACACATACATTATCATTATCATCACCAGTTTGTCTCTCAGCTCAGAATGCTTCTTTCCCTAAATCTCAAGTGCTGAGAATTCTCTCTCTGAAAGAACTATGCTTCTACCTCCATCACTCCATATATTGTTTTAAATTTTCAATTTAGCCTCATAATGATTCCTAGTCCTTAATGCTTTCCAATTCTTAAAATTTTCTGTTCATATCTATATGAAGACTGTGTTTCAGGTTGGCTGTATCAAACCTTCTCCCTAGAGATCAAGGACTTCTCTCTTTCTTGGTACCCTATATGTTTAATTTTCAATTACCATTTTCAGCCAAAATAAACATTTTATATTATCCAGCTTTTAATCCAAGTCTCCAAAGCAAGGACAAAATATATATATAAAACAACTAATTGGCTGCATTACAAATTCATGCTATCTGCTATCTCGAATGTAACAGTAAATAACTCACCTAGTTTTTCTTAGTTGAATCTGTGTTTTCTTACATAGAGTTGCTCTCTTATGAATGGAACATATGCCTCTTCACACCACTGCTTGATCTCACCTCCTCCTTTGATGAAAGATGAACCCATCGCATAAGAACTCCATCAGCTTCCCTGCCATCAAGTTCAATGTGTTTCTATATCTGTCCATTATATGACCATTTTCTCTTATCTCAGAAGACCCAAGTATTCTTGTAACTTTTCAAAGTAAATCCTTCAAACTTTGTACTTGACAGTACTCTATGTCACGTTCTATAGGAACTTTACATACCTACCTTCAATTTGTCTCACCAGTTGTTCTTCTTTGTAAATGTTCAGACATTCCCTATAAAAATAAAATTGTCCCTATAAAAATTAAAATGCTACTTGCCCTCATTTCACTTTCTTTTCTACCGATCTAAAATAATTAAAATATTGATTACACTCTGCTTCCAATTCTCCTTCTAGTCATTCCTCAACTTATGATTGTCTTCAATCACAGTATTAAAAAAAACTTCCCTACTAATTGTCACTGACAACAATCCAGTGGTCACTTGATAGTGCTTTTTCTTTTCTGCAGCAGCACCCCATTGAACACTTACTGTTTGTGGAAATAATGACATCACTCCTTTGCCATAAACTCAATTGATGGATTTTCCACTTTTTTGACAATTCCTCACTTTTATTTGCTCACTCTTCCTTCAATTTTTCCATATTTCAGTCCTTAATACAGTTTCCTTCTACAGCTTCAATTTTTAATTCCATGGATGACTCCTGGGTCTCTGTCTCTTACCTTCCTGATCTTTACATCTTTCCAGCTACATTCAGGAGACCTCCCCAAAACTGTACCTCAACACCAAACTTATCATGCACATTCTCAAACTTTATCTTGATCCTTGCTCTCTACATGAATCGATGTCATCACCATTCTCTTAACTCATTCAGGTTTTAAATATCAGGGTTATCATCTATACTTTCTCTCTAGACTCTCTCATATCTAATCAGTGACCAAATGCTACAAACTCTGCCTCTATAAGACTTTGACTTTTCTTAATTATCCAGTTCAATAACTTTTCACTTCTTTCCTGGGATATTATAATGTCTATCAACCTGCTTCAAATTTTTCCACCCTTGAAAATTATGATCTACATTGCCATTGGTTATTGTTCTAAAACACAGATTTTATCAAGCCATTGACATAAAACTCAAATGTGACAATTAGGTACTTACATACTTAATATATACTCTATGCTATATACTCATATATACTCTATGCCAGTACTAGTTAAACATGCAATTACTAAGCTACCCTTGAGTAAATCTCTGAGGGAAATAATAGTATCATCAATAGAGAGAGATTAATGAATTTGCCACAAATCACAGGGTTAGTGAGCGATAGAGGGGAGAGGTACAGTTTAAATTCTGGTCTGTATCCAGAGACCAATACAGACTGCCAAGCAAACTAAAAAAAAAAAAAAAAAAAAACTTCATCGGCTCTCCACTAAAATCTAAATTCCTAATTGGACATTCAGTTTCATCCGTAAGATGAATACCACTTATCCTTTTCAATTTAATATTTCTCTTTGCAACTTTCATTCTTTCTGCAGTAAGAGCTCATATAAATAAAATAGTGCATAATATTTTTTCGAGCTTCAGTTTTTATATCAGTGAAAGTTACATATAGTAGATCATCTCTGTGGACCCATCCAAATCTAACATTGTATGATTCTATACTACTTTTCACACTATAAACATTTCAAACTAATGCCCCACCTTTACTAAAATAAGAAACAATAAATAGCCGAGACTTTCTTTTCTTTGGCTTACACTTTACCCTCTACCCAGAAATTGCAATTCCATGACTCTATTTGTCCAAATCTTTCACAAATCTTTAAGGGCATGCTCAAATGCCACCTTCTTCATAAAGATTCATCTGATACCATAATTATGATAAACTTATCCCTCTGAAACTGCTATTGAATTTGTGCTTACATTGTAGTACAATACATACCACCTTACATTTTATTTAGCTTTGTACTTCTCTATCTCACTCGCTAGATGAAAAGTTCACTTAGCTAAGCAACTATATTTTACCCAGCTTACTATACAGTGTACTTTGCTATGATGACTATGTTGCAAACAATGGCCACTCGATACACTTTTAATAATGAGTTGATTACCAACTCACTAGCTTAATTCACTTTCATATGTTTTCGCTAAATGGAAAAATACTTTAGCATATTGGTTAAGAGCTCAGATGGTGACTATTTCAATCCTTGCACTCCTATCGGCTTAAACTCTCTGAGCCTTATTTTCTCCATCCATAAAATGGTGAAAATAACAGCACGTATCTCTTAGGGTTTTGATGAGAATTACTTGAATCAATTCATATAAAGAACTGGAAGAGTATCTTCATGTTTTAAGCCCTCAGTAAATGTTGGCTATCATTATTGTATATTGTAAAACAAAAATAATGGCTTTAAAGAGAGATCTAAAATAGTTTCCAACAAATTTGCTTTTATGTGCTTTGTATGGGACTTCCTGGCGGGTGAAAAATAACAATAAACTTAATTAAGAGGTGACTTTTCTGGTCAGTATAAAGGACAGAGCAGTTTTAATCCTGGCAAGAAGCAGTGTCTGGAAGCTTTTCATATTCAATCATTTTCTTTAACATGACTAAGTCGAGTGCTCCATTAGTTCTGGAGAGGAGAGTATAATAGAATCAGTTCTATAAGAGGGGCATTAAGCCCTCCTGCATTATAGGAAATTATTGAAAAAGGCTGCCAGGCTCTGATTTCCCTGCCAAAATATGGCTATGGATATTCAATAGTAACGTCAAGCTCGATAAAAATTTTTACTTTAAATAGCAAGAAATTCAAGTGGCAGCATAGAATGTGAATGTCACTTTTGAGCAAGAGTAGGAATCAAAAGATATAGACACAATTCTGTCTTAAAGCAGGTGCTTATTAGCGCTATCACTTTATTTAGATTGTTTAATTAAGATGAGATGGTATTTCCATTGCTTGTTTTTAATTTACATTGCATCTGTACGCTAGAATTGAAATTTAAGCCAATATCAGCAGTCTATGTAAAATAGAGACTTTTTTTATCTTTTGAATGTTGACATCAAAGAAGGTCAACTCTATCATAGTAAACTGAGGAAAATTTAGCCACATCGTTGTTTTTTTTTTAATTACCTTCCTTCAGAATTAGCCTATTTCCCTTCAGTGACACTCTATCACTACTACATTTCTTAAAGACACTAATTTGTCTTACCATTATACACTGCTTTCCAATTTGAGAGGGAAATTTTTGAGTTCATCTAACACCCGCTAGGAAAATTCTGATGCCGGCATTTACCAGCCTGGCCCCAATCCCTTGTTATTAGTGAAACTCTGTGCAGGACTTATGCTATAGAATGAAGAATAAGGCACAAGTAACTGTCCAGAAGCAGGAAAGCCTCTCTACAATAGTGTCAGCAACCTCCCTAGAAGCAATATGAGACATGGAGTGTGCATCAGGCTGACCTTTCTATGCTTCAACCTGAGAGAAAACATAACCCATTGATAGGGCACATAGACATCCCTTTAATAAAATATAAATTTGAGAAGCTGACTCCACAAGGATCCTTTCCTTATCAAACCTGTTCTGATTACTCAATAGTCACACTTCTCACACACACACTGCTCGTATTCTCATCCACTGAAATGAAACAGACAAACGGAGCAGCCCCAGAGAGAATAATTCCCCAGCTGGTATTCCCTCCTGCTTCTCAAACAGAACTCCATGAATCCATATGGATTCATATCATCAATAGATCCAGATAACTAACATCAGCTCTCTCTTCCACATCACACATAAAGGAGTTAGTTTTTCTTCCTTTGGCCTCAGTGTACTTTATCAGCCCAAACATCTCATTATGCACAAAGACATTTTTAAATATAAAATTCAAAAGTGAAAGTAAAATTATTCACTGCCACTACAAATACATATTTTCCAAGAGCTTGTACCTAACAGATTTCTTATTTAACCTTCATTTTCATTTAAAAATTTAATAATGCTTTTGATAACAGTGTTCCATGTTCCTTTTTTGTATCTTTTATTTTTAAAAAAATTTTTTAACATCTTTATTGGAGTATAATTGCTTTACAATGGTGTGTTAGTTTCTGCTGTATAACAAAGTGAATCAGCTATACATATACATATACCCCCATATCCCCTCCCTCTTGCGTCTCCCTCCCTCCTACCCTCCCAATCCCACTCCTCTAGGTGGTCACAAAGCACTGAGCTGATCTCCCTGTGCCATGTGGCTGCTTCCCACTAGCTATTTATTTTACATTTGATAGTGTATACATGTCCAGGCCACTCTCTCACTTCGTCCCAGCTTACCCTTCCCAATCCCCGTGTCCTCAAGTCCATTCTTTACGTCTGCGTCTTTATTCCTGTCCTGCCCCTAGGTTCTTCAAAACCATTTTTTTTTTTTTAGGTTCCATATATATGTGTTAGCATATGGTATTTTTTTTTTCTTTCTGACTTACTTCACTCTGTATGACAGCCTCTAGGTCCATCAGATTGGTTCTTCACTAGACATTATCAGATCTTAATAATTCAAAAAGAGAGAACAGTAAAAAATCACAAAAAAGAGATAGTGCTTAGAGATATTATTAAAGTAAGATAAGGGTGGAGGAGTTTTATCCCATTTTTATGAGACATATCTTTCCAGGAAGGCACCTAAGAGATAATTCTTAATAGTATCAATTCATGCTAAAAGAACTGATTTCTCTATTTTACTGCTTCCTACCACCCACTTGCCCACCTCAAATTCTTGGCTTAAAAAATGTCTTATTGGTCACCTTATCTTTGATAAAGGAGGCAAGAATATACAGTGGAGAAAAGACAGACTCTTCAATAAGTGGTGCTGGGAAAACTGGACAGCTACATGTAAAAGAATGAAATTAGAACACTCCCTAACACCATACACAAAAATAAACTCAAAATGGATTAAAGACCTAAATGTAAGGCCAGACACCATCAAACTCTTAGAGGAAAACATAGGCAGAACACTCTATGACATAAATCACAGCAAGATCTTTTTTGACCCACCTCCTAGAGAAATGGAAATAAAAACAAAAATAAAAAAATGGGACCTAATGAAAACTTAAAAGCTTTTGCACAGCAAAGGAAACGATAAACAAGACGAAAGGACAACCCTCAGAATGGGAGAAAATATTTGCAAATGAAGCAACTGACAAAGGATTAATCTCCAAAACATACAAACAACTCATGCAGCTCAATATCAAAAAAACAAACAACCCAATCCAAAAATGGGCAGAAGACCTAAATAGACATTTCTCCAAAGAAGACAGATTGCCAACAAACACATGAAAGAATGCTCAACATCATTAATCATTAGAGAGATGTAAAGCAAAACTACAATGAGATATCATCTCACACCAGTCAGAATGGCCATCATCAAAAAATCTACAAACAATAAATGCTGCAGAGGGTGTGGAGAAAAGGGAACCCTCTTGCACTGTTGGTGGGCATGTAAACTGATACAGCCACTATGGAGAACAGTATGGAGGTTCCTTAAAAAACTAAAAATAGAACTACCATATGACCCAGCAATCCCACTACTGGGCATATACCCTGAGAAAACCATAATTCAAAAAGAGTCATGTACCACAATGTTCACTGCAGCTCTATTTATAATAGCCAGGACATGGAAGCAACCTAAGTGTCCATCAACAGATGAATGGATAAAGAAGATGTGGCACATATATATAATGGAATATTACTGGGCCATAAAAAGGAACAAAACTGAGTTATTTGTAGTGAGGTGGATGGACCTAGAGTCTGTCATACAGAGTGAAGTAAGTCAGAAAGAGAAAAACAAATACCGTATGCTAACACATATATATGGAATCTAAAAAAAAAGAAAAGAAAGAAAATGGTCAGAATAACCTAGGGGCAAGACAGGAATAAAGATGAAGACCTACTAGAGAATGGACTTGAGGATATGGGATGGGGTGAGGGTAAGCTGGGACAAAGTGAGAGAGTGGCATGGACATATATACACTACCAAACGTAAAATAGATAGCTAGTGGGAAGCAGCCGCATAGCACAGGGAGATCAGCTCGGTGCTTTGTGACCCCCTAGAGGGGTGGGATAGGGAGGGTGGGAGGGAGGGAGATGCAAGAGGGAAGAGATATGGGGACATATGTATATGTATAACTGATTCACTTTGTTATAAAGCAGAAACTGACACACCACTGTAAAGCAATTATACTCTAATAAAGATGTTAAAAAAAAAGTCTTATTTATTTATAAATAAAGGAAATCTAATTTTAGATGCTGACTTGGGAAGTTAGAGAAAAGTAAGAAGTAACAATTCGAAGATTACATGAGCTCTGCCCCCTAAAGCCCAAATTATGTTTTATAATATATAAGGATATGTTAATATTAAGTGGTAAAATATACAAAAATGGAATATAGATAGAAAGCAGTTTAAATTCACTCTGTGATTTTTTTTTCATGCTTGCATATGTTATTACTCTCTTTTAAAAGGAGGAAGAGACCAAGGATGACTCTAGAGAAAATAAAGCAGAGCAGGGTGCAGCAACAAATATCCAAAAACTATAGAAATACAGTTATGAGAAAGTGACACCTTATATAAAAGAAATCACTACCTTTTTGATTAAAAGCCAGATTCATCAAACTTAGGAAAAGTGACCTAAACCAGGATCATCATACTTTCCCCACAGATCACTCTCTCCTGAATATCTCTTTCCACTACTGCCCTGGGGAGAAGAACCTAGAACACTCTGGTTCGAGCTGGTCCCCAAGACCCTCCCCATAACGGGCTCCAGCTTCAGGGAGACAGGGCTGAAACATTAAAGCAAATACAGCAAGAAGGAATCTCAGGCCACAAACTATATTCCTTCCTTCCCTGCTCCCTCCCTTCATTTTCTCCTGCCTCCCTCCCTCGCTTCCTTCCTTTTGTTTAAGGACCTTTATCCATCTAGAGTTGAGTCTCTGCCACAGGGAGCATGTAGATATCAGATATACCAGCATACGTGTGTGTATTAGGGAGTTGGGGGAGCAGCACCTGATAGAACAATTTGACCAAACATGAATCCACTAAGGCACTTGTCATCACTCGTGGTCCTTGGAGAGCTGACCACACAGGCTGCTACAGAGATGACACTTGATTCTATGCACATGACACCTTCGGATCTGGCAGCTCTTTCTGCTATGCCTCCACCATATTAAGTGTAAAGCAACCATTCTATTCTGCTGCTTTGACAACATGCTAGGGTTTAGGAAATTGTGAGATTATCTAAGACCACCTCTGCCCAGATGCATTTCTTCTCTAGGGTCTTGACATCTCCACTCCAGTTCTACACTCCAGCAAATTGGCTCAAGTCTCATTCTCAGATCCCACAGACCCATCAGGGAGTTCTTTCCTCATCCCAGGGTTTATCCAGCAGAACTACCAGTCTGGAGAAATTGATGATTCGGCTCCAATTGCTTCCATTCCACTCTCCCAATTCTCTTACCTTTGTTGTGTGTGATTTTATTTTTCCTCAGGACCTAAGCTTTTGAAATACAGCTTAGAGAGAAAATCCTTTTTTATTTTGAGTTGTTTTATCTATCCCTAGAGACAAGGAATGGAGAACAACTGAGCTACTTAATGATGAAAGGTCAATGAGTTAATAAAAACTCTAGAAGAAAATAAATAGTTTAAAATGGGACTTCAAAAAAAAGCTAAAGAATAACAAAATTAAGAAAAGGCATAAATGTAAAATAAATTGAAGTTAGATTAGCTTTCATGCAAGGAATAGCTTTACTCTTTAGTTATGTCTCCTTGTCAAGTTCCTTTCATGGCTTCTAATAAGAGACATTTTCTTCAGCTCTTGCCACCTAAATGCAACTGCTCTAATCTCTGCATGATCTGAACACTAAATATAAAACAGCAAGGAATCCAAGGATATAAAGGAGCCTCACCTTGACAAGATCCCTCCTCTTGATCTTGTGACCTATCTAGATTGTGATGAAATGCTAGGATATAAGTTCCATGAAGGTAGGAATCTTGTGTTTCTTGTTCATTACCAATTGCCTGCACTGAAAACAGAGCCTGCTCCACAGGAGATGCTCAACAAATATTTACTGGATAAATAAATCCTATAAGATCATGTATTTATATCCATGAAGATATATTTTAGTAATCCCTGATGCTAATCACTATTCATTATTCTGAGGCTCTCTGAGGCACACAGTAAAAAAACAAATAGACCACCACCAACAACAAAAAATGGTAGAAAACTATTTGAGGAGTATAAGTTGACAGCTAGAATAAGAGCAGAGACAAAGTTTCCCCTAGTGGCCTGGAGGACTACTCCCTCCATTACAGCCAGAGATCTATATATTTCCCCCAAATTTCAGGTGAACTATGAGGATGTCCTAATCATACAGCAGGTATGTTGGAGGGAAAAGCTTTTTTCAGAGATCTTAACTCACCCAAATAAGCAGTAGCAGCTGTAGCTCCCCATCTCCTGCCAACATATTGTGAAGCATAAAGGCAAAAACAGGTTTTCCATGAGGAAGATTCACCCTACTGACCATTCATAGTTGTCTTCCAAACCTGCTCCATTAGTCCCTCTCCATATTATACGCTAGAAATAGAGCATAAAGTAGAGTTAGGATCTAAGTGCAAGCTAGACAAACTCCTGATATGAATCTGAGACTCATGAGTTTTCTTATTCAGCTAATGTGTTAGATCCTTTTCGTGATACTAACACTGATTGGAAGCTGAGTTTTTCATCAATACTTCCTGGTCCCAACCTTGAGTTCCCTTCTCCTCTAACCTTTTCTTCAAAGATCTAGCTGGCATGACTCAATGAAATATCCCTTTAGTCACCAAGTTAAATTCACTTTAGTAAACTTAAATTTTTATGCCAGAGGAGTGAGTGTTTTATTTTTCCACTAGTGACTATAAATGGGATATTTTATTGAAAATACCTCGAGCTATTGCTTGAGTATTATAACTAGAATGCTCTGCTAATGGAAAATGAAACATACATCCATTATTAGTTCCATAATAATGTTAATAATATGAGCCAAACTCAATAAGCCTAACTAAATATGGATCTACAGAGTAATCTCCCGGATATGGACTAAGTGCTACACACGATTCATTTTAACACACAACAGTGCAGAACAATCTCATGTGATGAGGTAGCTACATTCTTAGAATACTGTGGTTTTCATTAAAATGCTTTGTATAAAAGGACCACACGCAGAACACAGGGCTACACTCTCATGACTGGAGACAATCCAAAGCTATACGGTGTTAGAAAACAGATAAAAGATTAGAGCCCATTAGAGATTCCTGAATTAATCAGGACACTTTCAAGAAGGTCTGTTATAGAATGCACTTCCTGAAAGCAGCCTGCTCTCTTGTCATCTCAAGCCTCTTCCGATTTTGCTATTTTTGCTTGAAACAGCCTTCTGGTCATTCTTCAGGTGGATGGCTCCTTTTCTCTGTTAGAACTCAGCTGATACATCAACTTTCACAGGAAGATTTATTTAAGCCTCAGTCCCCTGACCATGCCAGATGCCTCTCCCCTAAGTTCCTAATTGTCAGTTAGTTTACCACTCTTACAGGACTTATCACGATATTGGCATTGTGTATCTATCTATTGTGATGCCTCACTATGTCATAAGCTGCTTCAAGACAATAACCATGCCTTTACCTCTCTGGTTCCTGACCTTTTATTTAGCCTGGTACATAGCAGGAGCTCCATAATCACATGTTGATGCCTCTTTCTGTGGCCAATTCTTCCTCATAGCTGAGTCCTCAATTTAAATATGACTTTCACCAAAACTCCTTTCTTGACATTTCAGGTTACTTTGACATCCTTGTGATATCCATACTAGCTTTATCACAATTTTAATTACATAGCTATTAGTGTGATGATTTTTTCAAACCTTCACCCATTAAGCTAAAAGCTCTAGAAGGACAGGCACTATGTCTCCCCTGTTGTAGTTATATCCCTCATGTCTTACTGAACCCGTTATACAATTCACACTCAAAAATAGTTATTGATTCAATTACTGATACTTGCTACAATAGAGATGAAATCATTGTTTTAAATGAAAGAATCCAGTCACAAATGACATTTCACATAATTTCATTTTTATCAAATATCTATAATAGACAAATCTATAGAGACACAAAGATTAGTGGCTGCCTGTGATTGTAGCAGGGGAGAAAGAAGAAAGAGGAGTGAGAAATGGGAGTGACTATTAATGGGCACAGGGTTTCTTTTTATACTAATGGGAATATTAAAAAATTAGATTGTGGTGATAATGTCATAACTCTGAAAATATACCGAAACCCACTGACTTCTACACTTTAAATAGATGAATATAATGGTAGGTGAATTATATTTCAGTAAAGCTATCAAAATTGTTGTTGAATTAATAAATAAATAAATTACAAGATGAACATGAAGTTCAGGTGTCCCTCATTTAGTAAAGGGAATGTATTTCTGGAAAGGGAAACCCTGTTACCCAAGGTCCTTGGATCATAATCTCTTCAAAGATGCATTTCCGGCATAAAACACTGTCAGTCATTTTCCCTTTCTTTTCACGTCCTCTGAATCCATGGGATGGTGCTTGCTATAGTTCCTTTTAGCTTCTGGTCATGTAATTCATCTCCAGTCCTCCGAGGCTGCAATGAGTTTTACAAGAATTTCTGCCAAACCCTAATTGCCATCTGTTTCCTCATTATTTGAAGTCACCATGGGCCACTGAAGAAATTAGCATTTAAACAACAACTAGGAGTAGCCAAATGATTTCAATGAAATGTCCCTTTTCCTCCTCCTTCACTGTGCCACTTGTAACACATAAGTGATGGCTGTAGCTCTAGCAGTCACTTTGGATAATGATGATGAGTTCCATACCTTAGGAATGTCAGGGTTCAGTGGGAAGAAGATTATGAAACTTTTTTCAGCTTAATTATAGCAAAACAAAAATTTCAAAATATCATATTCTAAAATATGGGTACTGTCTAAACTCTGAGGAAGTATCTTTCAAATCATGGAGAGAATATCTTATTTCTATAAGGAATAATTGAATTCTACAAGGAATGCCACTGAAAACCTTGAGGAAGAAAACATAAGCTGTCATGTTAGAAAGTGGCATTTAATTATTAATTCTTTTATTATCTGTGAGAACTTGGGGAGTTAATCTATCAGTAGGCCATAGTGTTTTCATCTGTAATATAGTGTTAATATTATCAAGGGATAAAAATTATGCAATGTGTTTGATGGTACCCAGTAACTATCTGGGATATTGTAGATGCTTTAAACAGGCTTCCAACATAATTACTTGAATCAAAAAGGTAATCCAACCTTATCTTTCCAAAAGATAATAGTTTAGTCAGTAACCAATCAAGAAGTGTTACTTTTGTACTTACCATGTACCCTAAAATGTGTTGGGAGTCATGGATGAAACAAAAGTAAAAGGCACCATTCTTGTCATCAGAGAACCTACATAAAGTTAGAGAGTCACGACTGCTCCAGGAGAAACCACAATGAGCACTACATGCCAGTACATATTTAACATGGCATCACTTGCTAACAGGAAGCTTCATAAGAATATCAAAGTGAGAGAGACCACTGGGAAGGAGGGTAGTGGGAAAAGTTTCATGTAAGAGGATGTACTTGATCTGAACTTGGCAAATCTTAATAGAAATATTTATATGTAATAATTCATCAATCATTTTTGTTGTGTCAAAATACTAATTAATTCCTCAATTCCCCCAACCAGGGTAATTCATACTCTGGACAGAGAAAATATACTCAGAGATAAGAGTTAAACTATGGCTGCTGATGATACACTATCCAAGCCCATTCCTTCCCACTGCCATCAATGGTTAAATGACAAAATCAAAGATACTAAATATCAGCATATAGTTCTCCTGGCCAAGGATTGAGGGGACAATTCAACCATGGTAACATTAACAAAAAGGAAAGTCAGGAAATGTATCTTTTGCAATGGGGGGGGGGGACAAATAGAAGGCTGAGAATGAATTGCATTCATTTATATGGAACAAAAAGCAAAAAAAGACAAAGAATAAAATAATGGAAATCACAAGTGCAATATAGATGAAAAATTCTTTGGAAAATGCATCCAAAGGAAACAGAAGGAAATGTGAGGCAAAATTTTTCTGTATGCTTAAGGAATTTAGAGATAACATGGAGTCCATGAATTAAGTGATGAAAGAGACCAAAAATAATGCAGGATATCAACAAAGTTTCAAAAATAGAATACAATGGAAAGGTAGCTGACAAGCTTACCAAAGAAACTGAAGAGGAAATTAAAACCTTTAAACTATTTGATATCCCATTAGAAGCAGAAAAGAATTGAATTACAGTAGAGGAAGTGTGTTCAGCGGTAGGAAAGTAAATCTTGGGGAAAAAATTATCACATAAAATTCAGAGTAAAAAGATAAAGAGATCACAATGATTAGACAGAAAACAACAATAAGAAGAAAAGGCAATGGATTCAATTTTTGAGTAATTGCTCTTGGGAAAGCAAACTAGAACACATGGAGTAAAAAAAAATTTTTTTCAAATATATAGTATAATAAAAATTTCCTGAAATAAGGAAGACCTGAAGAGTCAGATTCAAAGGAAAGATGATTGAAAGCAATGTGCACCAAAGGATATCCCAGTGAATTTACAGAAATCCAAAAATAATAAAGAAATTTCCTAATTATCCAGGCAAAGCCCACACGTCATTCAGAAAGAAAACTGAATAAGTAAAGCTGACCTCTGACTCTTCTCCTAAGCAATGTTAGATGCCAGGATATTGATCTACAATGTGTTGGGAACAAAGAGATGTAACTCAAAAATTCTACTTGCATCTAAGTTTGAAAGACATTTTCACAAACTGGAAGACATTTTCCTAAGCAAACCAAAAAAAAAAAAAAATCAGGAAATATAGCAGTAATGTTTCCTTCATTTCATGCCCACTTGAAGATGGAAAATCCTGGGAACCAAAAGCTAAGGTAGAAGAAACAAATTCTAATTGGTTAAGTGGTTAAATTATGGAAAGAAAAGCCTAACATAGAGCATTAAATCTGTACAAATGTATAAAAAGGTCAATAACAATATACCTAATGAGGACAAACAGATGGATATTTTATAAATTCTGAAAGAAATTTACCTATTTACTGTTGCTAATGGACTAGGACTAAGGTCACAGACATCCTTAGAGGAAGTGGAAAAAGAGGAGAGGAGGTAATATAAATGAACAAACTTTATTATGTGCTGTGAAGTCAATACATTCACTTTTATATTTGACATTAAGCATGTGTACATATATATACATGTTTACATAAGCACATTTCTATTTGACATATAGCTTCAAACACATCACTTTCTTAAGTTACACCGGTATTGCCAGATTTCCAAATCTAGCAATATTTCCAAATAAAAAATAACATAATAAACAAAGATCAGGTAACAAAAAATAGAAAACTAAAAGCAACAAAGAAGAATAAAAAGAATCACTTATTAATTCAAACGAATTCCTACTACGATTCAGGCACCATGTGAAAATATGAGTAGTGTATCGAAAAAAGAGGGGATATATGTATACATATAGCTGATTCACTTTGCTGTACAGCAGAAACTAAGACAACATTGTAAAGCAACTATACTCCAATAAAAATAAATTTAAAAAAAGAATAAAAATGACATATTCCCCATCCCCGGGGAATTTAACAGTTCAAGAGCTTACACACACTCTCTCACACACACAGACTCTAGGTTAAAATTTTCATTGCTTGAAAACTATGCCTTTTTAATCTCCTGTGCAGCATTAGGGAAGTCTGCCTGTCATCATGTTATTTATATGGAGCACATGGTCATCCCTCCCAGGCAACATACCCATCACCTGTACTGATCAATCAGATCCTTCATTCATAAATAAGAATTTAAAGCAGAGGTTCATTGGATATTTAAGAGGAACTACCTATATGAAAAATAAGCAAGAAACTAAGCAAAACTGATCCCAAATGAAATCGATAATTTAGAACATATATGGAAATTGTAAAAATTCTTTTTAAAAAATATAATTTATTATCCTCGGGTAAATTTAAGGCAATATTGCATCCAGAAACAAATAGGATGCTATGACATAGTTCTTGGCAAATGAATGTATGATATAGAAAGGGGTAGGGGAGAGAAGGGAAGGGAAACTAGGGGAGGGGAGGGCAGAGCAGAAGAGGGGAAGTCAGAGAAGGGAAGGGAAGGGTAGGGAAAGGGAGAGAAAGAAAGGGGAGGTGAAGAGAGGGAAGTGGAAGGGAAGGGAAGAAGGAAGAAAGATCAGTGAATAAACTAAACAATAAAATGGATAGTACTAAAGTCCAAGACGGTAATTTGAAAGTTTAAATGTGTAATCTTCCAGATTATAGAGCTAAAAGAAATGGAACATATCCCAAAAAAGTAAGAGACAAGGAGAACTCCAAGTTGTCAACATCTGCTTAATAGAATGACAACTGCCCAATACACTAGCCACAGATGCTGTTGAATGCTTTAAATGTGGCTAGTCTGAATTGAAATATGTCATAAGCATAAAATACACAGAAGATTTCAAAGGCTTAACACTAAAAAAAAATTTTTTAAGCAAAATGTCTTAATTTTAATATCATTTAAACTCTTTCTACTTGTTTCCTTTTAGTTTTTTTTTTTTTTTTCTTAATATACCTACTAGAAAACTTGAAATGGCACACATGGCTTGCATTATATTTCTATTGGACATGCTATAAATGAGTTTCAGAAACAGAGAACAGAAGAGAAAAATAAGAGGGTATTTCCCAGAGCTAATAAAAGATAATTGAATGAAAATGGTCAAAAGGTACAAACTTTAAGTTGTAAGATAAATAAGTACTAGAGATGTAATATAAAACATGATTAATATAATTAACACTGCTGTATGTTATGTATGAAAATTGTTAAGAGAATATATCCTATGAGCTCTCATCACAGGAAAAAAAAATTTTTTTTAATTTTGTATCTGAGATGGATGTTCACTGAATGTATTGTGGTAATAATTTCATGATGTATGTAAGTCAAATCATTATGCAGTACACTTTGAACTTGAACAGTGCTATATGTCAATTATATCTCAATAAAACTGGAAGAAAAAAGATAATATTTATACTGAAAGAGGCTGCCCAGTGCTAAGAAAAAGACCCACAGAAAGACACATACCATAGAAACTTCAGAACTCCAAGAAGAAAAATAAACCATTAATCGTTAAACAACTATAACCCAATAAAAAATAAACAAATATTAAAAAATAATAATAATAAAAAGATAAAATCAGTGGGAGAGGGTTACCTAATTTTAGACATGCTGAGCTAGATTTTGTAGCTTGCCAATTGTGGTAAATCATAATTAATAAAAATAACAAGAGCTCTGAAAAAAGTATTAAAAGCTTTTTTAAATCTACAAAAGTAATCTAATCTACATAAATTTAAAAAGCAGACTGACATCAGACTTCTCATCAGCATTACTAACTGTTGAAATATAATTTTTTGAATATGTTTTGGTCTTAGAAATCTATACTCAGCTGTCAATCAGATATTAGACTAAATAAGACATTTTCTAATAGGCAAGGACTCAGAAACTTACTAAAAAATTATTTTAAAAATGTACTTGAAGAAAGTTCACTAGAATTTTGAAGATATAAATATTTTAAAAAGAGAAAAGATGGGATACAAGAAATAGTAGCATATAAATCATAATATAGGCCAAATTTGAATCAGCTGGAAGATTTTAAATCCCTGTGCTCAGACTACCCACCTTCAACCCTTGCAAAAAAAAAGAAAAATCAGATGTCTACAAGTGAGACTTAAGTATTAGTATTTTTCAAATTTCCCAAGGTAACTCCATTATTCATTAAGTTTGAGAATCGTTGATGATTCTAAATGAATTCAAAAGGAATTTAAAGATAATCCATGATAATACGACACTTCAAAATTCACCTGCAGGCAGTAGGTAACAAATTTACAACCACATTACATTGTTCTGTTTTAGATAATATTCTTATAATCATAAAAATGTAAATGTAGTTTTATTGCAGTTAAATATCCAGACACAATCTTTAGAGAAAGCTCAGTAGATCTCATTATAATTATACAGAAAATGTCATTGCCATAATCCTTGACAATATAAAGATAATAATCTAATAAAAAACAGGGGTCAGAGAGGGAGAAGTAATGGCAGGGAATGTCATTACAATTACATAAAATTCTTTATCTTTCAAAAGGGGGAGTCAAAATATACCACAGAAATTTGGTAAATAAGAAAAAGAAGTATAATTTATAATTTATTTTAAAAGTATACATCACATTTATAAAGTATGCAGAAAATACCTCAAAGATTATATTCTACACATATAACTATAATGAAAATATAGATATTTATCCATTACCCAGCTTAATAAATAGAATTTCACCTATTTAACTGAATTTCTTCATGTGTTCCCCACCAGTCATTTCCCTCCCACACTCAGTGATGTACTATCCTGAATTTTATGTTAGACATTTCCTTTCTTTATAATTTTATTACATTTGAATGTTTCCTCAATTCATTTTTTAGGTTTACATGTTTTAATCTTTATATACATAATGTAAAAAATAAGATTATACCTTAAAAAGTCTTCTCTAACATTTTTCTTTTTGTTTAAACATTAGATTTATGAGATATGCTCACAGAGTGTTATTTCAATGTTTCCTAGCACTATAATATCAAATTATATTAATGCACCACACTTTTATTTGTCCACTCTCTTATTGTTAAGTATTTGGTTTGCTTATCATGTTTTGCTAGTGCAAACAATTCTACTATACACGTTCTTGTTTAGTTTCCTCATGAACATCTGTAAGGGTTTCTGTATCTAGGAGTGTGACTGTTAGATAAAAGATGTGCCCAAATTTACTAGGCAATGTCAATTTATATTTTCCAAAGTGGTTGTCCTAATTTACACTCTTGCCAACAGGGTATAAGAATTCCTGTTTCATTACGTCTTCTCTAAATATTTAATATAATTAGTAGCTGTGATGGTTGTTCTGTGTGTATGTAAGTGTTTACTTATCACCAGTATAGTAAGGCATAAAATCAAATCTCATTATGGTCTTCAGTTTGGCTTACCTGAATGTGAGCATGATCTTCACTTTTACTTATCCGAATATGAGCATCTCTTCATAATTCATCAATCAGTTGTACTTTCTTTTCTGTGAAATGACTGTTTATATATTCTGCCCACTTTTCTACCAAGTTTCCTTCTTGATTTGTAGTTCTGTGTGATATACACCTTTTGTTGATTACATTCACTGCAAATATCTCCTAATTTGTGACTTCCATATCACTTTTCTACTGTATCTTTTGCGGAACAGAACTTTAAAATTGAGTGATACTAAATTTAACAATATTTCTTTTGTGGTTTGTATGTTGGACCTCTGATTTAGGACCTTCTTCTCAGTCCTGAGGTCAAAAAACAAACACCCATATTTTCTTCAGAAAGTTTAATTTTTGTCCTTTCTATTTAGGTATCTCAAATGACCTAAAACCTAATGGATTTTCTTTTGTGTGTGGTGTAAGGTAGATATCCATTTTTTACATTATATGCATAATTCATTTTCCTAGCACCATTTATTTTATGTTCATCCTTTCTCCACTAATCTACAATACCACCTTGGTCAGATATAAAGTTTTCATCAACGCGGACAGATCTGAATCTGAACCTTTTCCTTTGATCTATTTCCAGCTCTCCAGCAGTAGAATACTCTTAATTATCAAAGCCTAATAATGAGCCTTGGAACCTGGTAAAGCAGGTCCCTCACCTTGTTCTTTTTTAATTGTGTCTTCATCATTATTAAAACTTTGCTTTTGATTACAAGTTTGTGACTCTGTCTTGATTTTGATTAGAATTAAACTGAATTCATAGATTTATTCAAAGATGATTTTCTTATAATACTATCTTTCAAATAATTTATTTAAATCTGTTCAATGTCTTTCAATGAAGTTGTATAATTTTCTAAACAAAGACAATGCAACTCTCATCTCTTATTTTATGAGACTTATTTCTAGTTACTTGTATTAGTTTGCTCTATCTGCCATAACAAAATACCATAGACTGGGTGACTTAAACAACAAATTTATTTTCTCAGAGTTCTGAAGGATGGGAAGGCCAAGATCAAGGTGCCAGCTGATTTGATTTCAGTGCTCTCTTCCTAGCTTGCAGATAGCTGCATTCTCACTGTGTCCTTACATGGTGAAGAGAGAGAGAGAGCTCTTTGGTGTTTTTTATAAGGCCATCAATACTGTTGGATCAGGGCTCCACCCTTATGATCTCATTTAACCTTAGTTACCTCCATAAAGGCCCTATCTCCAAATATACTCACAATGGGAGTTTAGACTTTTACATATGAATTTTGGTGGGAAACAATTCAGTCCATAGCAGTACTTCAATGTTTGTTGCTATTAAAAAATGGTAATTTAAATGGTAGGTCTTAAAAATCATCTTTCATAAATCTTTTTGCTGGTATAAAAAAATTCAATTGGATCGGCTCCTATTTCCAAAGCTTCAGAAGCCTAGGCCCTCTAAACATGACTGCAGAGGGACACATCAGGCTGAGACCATCTCGCACCCACCATGTGATCCAGCCATTCCACTATTAGGAACCTACTCAAAAGAAATAAAAGCATGTCTATACAAGGACTTATATACAAATGTTCATAGAAACTTTATTATTAATAACCAAAAACTTCAAACAACCCAAATGTCCATCAACAGGTGAATGAGTAAACAAGTTGTAGTATAACCATACAATGCAATATTACTCAGTAATAAAAATGATGAACTTTTGATATATTAAGCAACATGGATGAATCTCAAAGTAACTATGCTGAGTGAAAGAAGCCAGACAAAAAGGTTGAATATGATTCCACTTACATAAAATTATAGGAAATGCAAACAAATCTATATGACAGAGAACCAGACAGAAGTTGTTGGTGGAGGTTAAGGAGGGGGCAAGGTGAGAGAAAAGGACTACATGGGCATGAGGAAACTTTGGGGGGGTGATGGCTATGTTCATTATTTTTATTGTGTTTGTTTCACAAGCATATGCATATGTCAAAATTTATCAAAGTGTACATTTTAAGTATGTGCATTTTCTTCTCTGTCAATTCAATAAAGCATCCCTTTTGGTATTTTTTGTTTCTATGAGCACTTAAAAAGTTAAGTAAGAACCAAATTGAGCTTTTTAAAGATGGCAGACTGATCACATGTCAATTTCTCTCCATCCTAAGAGTAACATCACATTTATTGTAAAAGAATAGAAAAGTTATAGTCATACAACAAGTAATAAATAGAAGATGGGTTATCTAAGAATGAGAGATTTCAATAAGTAATAAAACAATGCAATAAGTGATGCAACAGGGCAGAGCAAATACAACCTAGAATGTGTATGGGGCATACATGGCTGAAGAGAAAGTTATTTGCTTGGAAGTACCTCAGGGAAACTTGAAACTGAGGAACACAAGATAAAACGGACAGATGGTGGGAGTGAATTATGATGTTAATGTCAAGTTGGAGATTCAGATTAAACCCTCTGCATCCAACATTTAGGAGTCCTAACATGTATTATCTCTGTCACCCCAATAATGGCCAATCATTTCAGAAACCTAGCACAAGTACCCTGAGATCTCAAATGGCCTTCCATTTCCTCATGTTTAAATACAAACAAACATCTTTTGAGGAAATCTTGAAAACCGAAAACGACCACGGTAAACAGGAAAAAAAAGTCCCAGAGAATAATGATGAATTGGGGTGGTGGGGAGAGTTATAAAATGTCTCTAACTAGTGTTTTCAGTTAGTTTATCTTTAAAATCAGGAATTTATGAAAAAAGATCAGAGAACAAGAGAAAACTCTTGAAATTTTAAAACATGACTGGTAAAGAAAAATAAATAGAAGTTTTAGGAAATAATGTTGAGAAAATCATCCATAATATAAAACAAAAAACACAAAGAAATGGGAAAGAAAAGAGGAAAAATAAAAGAGCATCACTCTAGAACATCTGCCTAATAGAGAAAAGAGAAAATGCCAGGAAAATTATTAAAGGACAAATAACTGACATTTTCTCAGTCTCCAGATTGAAAAGCCCGCTCCAAATGAATAAGGGAAGACCTATCTCTAGGAATATTTTTGTGGTATTTCATAACATCAAAGATAAAGAAAGACCCTAAAAATGTTCACAGGGAGAAAACTGTCATCCCAAAAGAAACAATAACCAAACTGATACCACACTTTCCATCAGTCACACTAGATCCAAGAAGACAATGCAGCAATGCCCTCCAAGTTTTTTAGGTAAACAATTTTCACCATGAACTCCATACTCTACCTAATTATTAATCAAGTGCCATTGTAGAATAAAAGTAGTTTCAGATATATAAGAGCTTAGAAAATTTATCTCTCACCCACCTTTTCTTATGAAGTTAGTTAAGAAAGTGTTAATGAAACCAATGAGTAATCTAAGAATTAAGAAACATGAAATAAAAAATCTACCTAGGAAAGCATAGAAGGAATGTCAAAGTGACAGGTGTTTAGAATTTTTAAAGAACAGCATCCGCATTAGGGGCAGGATTGCTGAGGGCTCTTGGAAGGAGGTCTCTGGGCAAAGGGGACTCAATAGAAGGTGGGATTTGGTGCAGAACAGGGAAAGGACAATGAGAATGTGATAAAGGCAAACAAAAGAAAAATTGACTATGAGTGAAAAGACATTATCAATTATAAGAGGAATAGGAAATACCAAAAAATGTATAAATGTAGGATGAGTTCAGTTCTTGGCTATGCAGTGAATAGTATTTTCACAGGCACTATAATGTAATTACTGTTCAATATATTTTTTAGAAACTCTAGAATAAATCCATAGACGAACCACACACTCAAAAAAAAACTTCACTGTGGTTTATAACATAAAATTCAATCTTAGGAATATTAAAATGAAAGTACATATGCCCAAAATTAGTGAAACTGGAGAAGTAAAAGAAAGGGTAGGGGTACTAATATCATCATCTTCTAAAGTGAAATGTCAAAAGATATAAATCATTTATCTCCCAATAAAATTATAAATCTTTCCCAGTCACCTTTAGCAATATATTTTTAAAATTTTTATTTTATGCTGGAGTATAGTTGATTCACAATGTTGTGTTAGTTTCAGGTATACAGCAAAGTGATTTAGTTATACATATATCTATTCTTTTTCAGATTCTCAGGTGGGGGGAGGGATAAATTAGGAGGCTGGGATTAACATATACACACTACTATACATAAAATAGACAATCAACACGGACATACTGTATAGCACAGGGAACTCTACTCAATACTCTATGATAACCTATATGGGAAAAGAGCCTTTAGCAATATCTTTAGTTTTTCCCAAATAAGACAAAAACAGAGGATATCCTGTAATATGGAAAGATGAGTCAAGATAAGCGGGACAAAAAATCCTCAGTTAAATGCCTTTAATATTTGAAGGAAAGCATTTCTGTCAGTTGCATGGATTAAGTGTCTCATGCCTCCCTGCTCAACTTACCTTCTGAGTGCACTCAGAAAATACTTGATTATGTATGCTTAAAAATGTTAATGTCACCAGTTTATTTATAAATTTTTTTCATCTTCTAAATTAAAATCAAATAAGTTCCCAAAGTGAAGATTTTATCCAATTAAAACTAAATTCATGAAACTCAGAGTCATCACTGTATTCTATAAGAAGAGATGTGTTTTCTAAGCTCTATTTATTTTATCCAAAACAGTGTTATGTCCTGTTGATCTGTACCAGACAATAGGAATGGAAATCTTCCACAAATAGATTCCTGATATTGTCTCAAAACATAATTAATAGGATTTCTAACATATATTTTGGAGGGTGACACAGTAGAAATTAAAATTGCTTTATTATACTTTTATTGAAATATAGTGACTCTCTTTCCCTCACTTTATACTTCTACATTGTCTGATTAATAATATTGACACCGCTTTTCCTGTTTATATTGTTGACCTTTCCTTTAAGTTCTTTTTCTATACAGTATTTGTGTTATACATCTTGAAGGTGTCAGATAGTAGTGTTATATTAATACAATTCCAACACTGCTTTTATAATAAAGTAGCTACTATTTAAATATGTTGTCATAGCAGCTATACTTGCTCATATTTTATACTTAAAATTTTTATACTCCTTTGATTTTTCCTTGGTCATCTATCTTGCATTATGGTCTAGTTTTTGCTTACCTTTATTCTTCAGTGATTAGAAATTTTGATATCATTGACAAAATTTTTTAATCAAAAAATTCAGTTACCAACCTGAAGATTTTCAAATGTACATTTGAGCTTCCCATAACTTAATGGAATACATCTAATTTTTTGTTGTTTATTTTATGGAAATGTCTTTCAAAGAGGTATGATTTTTTCCAAATATTCAAGTGGTTGTCCCTTATATTAGCTGCAAAAGTTCTTACCATCACATCCACACCATTCATCTATCTTTAAATCTCATGGTTATCTAACTATACCAAGCATTTTTATTTTAAAGAAATTTAAGAAATTATGATTCTTCTTGACCATATGTAGTATATCCCTCCAACAAGCCCTTCATTCAGGTCTCTGTCATTCTGATAGCTCCTTCATCAACATAAGGTTTCTATGGAGAGTCTACATCATGGTGTGTGGTTCCCAACCACTAATTTACCCCTATACATGCCTTACTTTGTACCAGGAATTCTATTTTCTAACTAAGCACAGAAATGGAATTTCCAGTGAGGTATAAATTGTGTATGGGGTATTAAGAGAAAACATGACCTAAGCAAGCTCAGGAGACAACTCCTAAATTTCTACCGAGAGGCTCTTTGGTATTGGATTTTAGTTTTCAAGGCAGGTGTATACAGTATTTTGTTGGCTGAAGCTGTTAATTAGATTGACCTAATCAACTAATTGTGATTTTTCTATAAGTTTGTCCATGTAACAAACAGTAGAAATTTTTTTCCTATAGTAAAATTGTTGGCTGTTATCCATAGTTTCCAAATGTAATTGAATAGCCTTCTCTTTTATTTGTCATTATTATTTTAACGAGAAGTTAGAAGAGGATGTAGTGGAGACTGTTAATCTCACTCCATTATATCCCAGATGGGCTGAGGCTTTTATCTAAGTACAGCCTGATTTGCAAATGATTTTTAATCACACAGGACATGGAGTGAGAAACTAGCTCTGTGAAATCCATGGTAGCATACACCGAGACATGGAGAAAAGAGAAAATCATTCACCTAAAAGTAAAACTGGAAAGAAGACAGCAGAGCAGAGACTTCGAAAAAATATATGGAAATTAATCAGAGAAATGGCAAGTTCCTAAAAACTGTCACTGAGGGGTAGAGGCTTACTTCCCTCTCAATATTTCTCGATGGACGGTGAGGATGCTCTAGACCTGAAATGCTTCGTCATTTGAAAGTGTCAGTTGTTGGAAATGTAAAGGATACCAGATAACTTATTGACCTCATTAATCAATTAATAAGAGCCAACTGTTAGCCAAAAAGAAGATATACTGTAAGCCTTTGGAAACTTAGAGTTTCCTAAAATTACCAGCATTCAAATAAGATAATCTGGTATTTAAAATATTGCTAAAGGTAGCCATAAAAATAACTAATGGTATTTAGGACACTTTAGCAGATTCTAAACCTCACAGTTTATGCACATATGAAGATAAAAGCTGTACCAAAGGGCTTTGTAGACAGAGACCATTAAGTCTTAGGTGCTTAGAGGTAGCCTGTCAACATTAGATCTTTTGGTTAAGGTCAATAATCTCATCTATTTAACGGTAGGTTCTTTGATCAGCAATTCCTTTTGAAAAGACAGCTTTTTAAGCATAATTTTCCATATTATCTCTTTAGTGGAGAGTAACAGAACAGCAAGACGGGCACCTGACCTTACCTTGCCCAGCTTAGTGATGATAAGCCATGGAGATTCTAGCACTTGGCTCATGGTCTGGAATTAATATTCATTTCTGGCAACTTTTCAGAAATAAATTATACTATAAAAAACTTTTGATCGTCACACCTCTGGTATCTGGTAGTGTGATAAAGGAGGAAGGGAAGCACAACCCATTAATGGGATTAGCTGCATCAATCCTGGGTACTAAGACAGTGAAAGATGCTCTCAGACCCCTAAATCCCAGCATAGAGAATGGTTCTAGCTACTCTACATTGTTCTGTTCCTTTTCTTGAAAAAGGTGTTTGATGCAGATTATTTAAAAGTATTTTTTTCCTAGAAAATAAGTCACTTTGATGAAAATGTATTGGTGAGAACAGTGTAATCATTTCCTCTCATGGAACAGTGACAAATCTCAACATAATTTTACTTGTGGTAACCAATGAGCCCTGCTTTATGCTCACAGTACTGTGCTAAGTACCTGGGGTAGAAGGACAGGTCAGGTGTCCTCCTCCTCCACCCCCATGATATATTGCACATCTCTCCACCATTGCACTGACTGTGTTGCGGTGGGACTGTCTTACACATTTGCCCCCTCCCTCTACTGCCACTACCTTAGGTGTGATTAGTACTAAAAGGTGAAGCTAACTAGAAATCACTCTTTAGATTTCTTCAAGCCCAGAAGTATAACTATCTGCAAATCACTTTCCAGAAAAATATCCCTTTATTTTCCAGACATGTCACTAAAATAGTTGGAGATATTCAGCACTCCAACTTCTTAGTGAATTTGAAAAAATAGTAGAAAATATTAAAAATGAGACAGATGAAATACAAGGGGGAAAATATTCAACCTAGAAAAAGCAATAGGTCAATGCATTTTGTCAAGTGACCATGCTACCATCTATCCCAGCACAAAAATCTTTGGTGTATCCAACTGTGCTCATAAATATGAATATTATAAAAATGATATATCTGTATACTCCTATTTTTATAACCATTAACTCATTTCAATTTTATAATCCTAACTTTATTTTTTTTCCAGTACTACAACACCAATACTACCAGAATGAAGTCAGTGGGTATCTATCTACTATTTCACATATTTCCTCATTCTTTAAACCATAGAGAAGCAAAATCCCCTGAAATTTCCCCAGATAGTAACAACTAACTAGCATAATCCTTGAGTTTATTCTTCCCTTTAAACATGTCATAAAGATTGCAATCAAATGGAGATAATGTATGTTAAAGTACTGCGCGAAGTTTGAAACGTTATACAAATGTGAGATGGTATTTTTATCACAATTTACATGTATACTTGTCTCTCTGATTACATGATTTTGGCACTGTTATGGACTTTGAACACAGGGTCATTGAAAACAAACAGATGTTGAATCTAAAAGCATTATTTTGGTTGTTTGGGATTCTTTGCTATTATTATTTCTCAGTGGTACAAGCTATTCTATTATCCAAGAAAAGTCCACCACGACAATTCCATGCTCCACCTTTGAATATGAAACCAAGTATTAAACTGTAACTCTCTTTCTTGGTTTTTATTAAACTCTCTTTGTTTTAGAAAGCAAAATCTAGAATTCATTTGGCCATGAAAGTGCCTCCTCTTGTTCCCTCAATACAGATACTCTAAACGTTTGACTTATTAGAGCTATTGGTCCCTATGTTTATAACTTCAACACTCATGATATAAAGACAAACCTGAGATATCAGAAAGCTATGAAGTTATCAGAGACTAGTAGAGTCCTATCAAAAGGAGTGAGAAGCCAAACTAAATGGTACTGTCCAAAGAAGGGACAATTTAAGTACCCATAAAGATAATAAATGCAATAGATTAAACATATTCAATACATTTAAGCCCATGAGGGCATAATGATATTAAATACAACACACATACCTCCAGTCACCTTTGGGAGATGCTAGATAATTGATATTAAATACAACACACATACCTCCAATCACCAAACATCATATACCTCATAATGGAAGAGCATAGCACAGCACCACCTATGAAGTACTATTGCAAAAGTAAATAGGAACCTGAATCTGACCAAGTCTCTAGAGCTAACTAATGAATTTTAAACAATTCAAAGGACAGAGAAACATAAGAAACATATTAAGCGACACCGTGTGGAGGCAATCAGAAAATCTAAACTGTGAGAAGCTCTACAGGACAAAAAACCCCCACAAATATATATATATATATTCAAAAACAATATAAAAATTCACAAAATTATAGAGATGAAAAGAGCTTTAAGAGACAAGAGACATGCAAACCAGTTACTATATATATATATACTGATTCAAACAAAATGAAAAAATAAAAGGAAAGAAAGAAGGAAAAATAAAGTGAAACAAAGAAATAAATATAAAATATAATTTGGGAAAGGTGAACACTATCTGAATATCCGATGATTCTAAGGATAATGTTTAAATTATATTGATATTCATTTTTAGTTGTAATAATGATATTATTGTTTTGTTAGAACAAAGAGGCCTTATCTTTAAAATATATATAACAAAATATTTAGAGATAGAATGTGATTTCTGAGATTGCCTCAAAAATAATTCAGGCAGAGTGAGTAGGGTATGGATGAAACAAGATTGGCCAGGTATTGAAAATGGTTGAATTCAAATGAATTGAAAAAGATAGCCATATTGAAATTATCGTACTGTTCTCTTTGCTTCTGTATATACTTTTAAATGTCCACAGTAAAATAGGTTTTTAATAAATCTCCTGGTACAACTCTGCTGTCAAAAGTGTGAGAAATAGACTTGATGATCCTAAGAGCTTCATAGACCATGGTTCTCAGTTAAATATCTTATTTTTGGCACACTGATGAAAACCAGAAAAAAATCAACACCCTCTCCCCAAATGGCCACAAGAAACCAGGTAGTCAAGATGTTTACTGCTGAGATATCCCCTCCTGTCATCTGGGAGCATTCAATGTTCATTTTTTGATCCAAAGATGTCTTTAATAATAATTGATAAAGTCTATCAAAATGAAAATTAATAGAAATCTATGAAAGATAATTTACTTTGGTACAATTATAAGTCAAAGTAATGGATTTCGGAAATAACACAGACATTTGAGATAGTTCAGCAGACAGTAAGTCTACTGTCTTCCACTGTATGGAAGTCAACGAAACAATGTGGCCTCCAAAAAGAGAGTGGATATTTCACTGAATTCATAGCCATGTAACAGGACAAGGTGTTAGTCCCAATCTGCTCTGTCAGAACACACCTACAGTATCGTCCCCATTAAAGGTAGCTTACCACATTGGATAGGTTTTAGGATTAGTTAGATGGTTAGAAAGCCTAAATACCTGCCATATCAGGAAATTTTGAAGTAAAAACATGCTTATCTTAGAGAAGAGAAGGTGTGGGGTGTGGGGGGTGGCAGATAGGTCTAGCAGAGAATGGAAAAACTGCCAAATAGAATGAGTAGTTCCTCCCTACTGGGCCCAGTGAGAAAGGATCACAGGCAGTCCAGAGCCAGGGACCATAGGAAGCTTTCAACTGTAGATTTGCTTGCCAAAAACAGAGGTACTCCCTCCCTGGAGGTGTGCACATACACCCTGGACAACCTTCTTGTGTTGTGTCATAAAAGGAATGATTTTCGGTTTCTTATAACCCTGAGAGTCTGAAATCAGAACTATACTTTATCATAACCATTCCGCTTGTTTGGCTTTTTTTCCTCTTGTTCTAAGTGGCAGGTACTTTCAGGGATTATTACCAACCTATTTATGTCCAAATCACAGCTTCCATTCTTTAAAATTAGCCACCTTTCCCTCCTCCTGCCTGATGTGTTCCCTCTTGTCATGATATGTGGCTTGGGGGATAGCATTTGATCAGATAGGCGGTTGTTACCTAGTTTGAGCTCAGCAAGAAGCAGATGGGTGACAAGAAAGAAAAAAGCTTCTATATATACACACCTAAGCATAAATCATGGGGAAGGGAAGAATCAAGAGAAAGAACATGGCAAGTAAATTGTAGCCATTACTTTTAAAGTTTTTGAGTGGAAATAAAAGGCTTAGATTGCAGTATGTATAAGTAGAAACTCTGCCCTGTAGATTTAGGTTTCTAATTTACAGAAGAATATCAGGAACTTTAAGCCAGTGGGTATATTTTGTCTATGTCTGTTCCAGCATTCTGCATTATCCCCTTGTCACTTCTTGGCCTAAAGAAGGTGAGACTATTGTCAGCACTCTAAAAACAAAGAAATATAATTAATGATATTGACTAGTATTGACATGATTCTGAGATGATTGATTTCTGGCCCTCACAAGCCTTCTGACTTTTGTTTTGAAATATGTAGCATCACAACTGAGTATTCTTTTTCCCTTTTTTCCCTCCAGTATACTAACCTGAACAATTTGTTAAAATGATAAAAATAGAGAACTTTCCTCCCAAGAAGAATACATTCTGCTTTTATATTACCCTAGATATTTGCCAGATTTTATGAATGCATGACATGACTAAACCTAATAAAACCTAATAAATCTAATGTACACTGAAGACAAAATATTAGACTTCTATTTATGTATGCCAGTGTAAAGTTATTTCTTTAATCACATCATGCCACCACTAAAGCTAAAATAACTGGGAATGAATAATACATACAAAGATTGGGTTTTATAAATGTGTTTCAATTTCATAGCAGAATTTAACTTTATATACAAATATTAGAATCCAAGCTCTGGTCCCATGCTTTATTAGGTGTGTGATATTTGTGAAGTCTGTTTCCCTATTTGTGAAATGAGACATTAGGAATGAGATCATCTTGTTGGTTCCTTCTAGTTTCAATAGTCTTTGAAACTGAATTGAGAAACTAGAGCTGAAGTATATGTATATCTTATGTTTAAAAAAATTCATGGAAAGATACTAGAAGAAAACATACCAAAAAGATAACACCCTGTTTGGCAGAGGGGGACAGGAAATAATTTATGAGTAATTTATTTTTCTTCAATTTGTTTTTTCATCTGTTCTAAATATTTTATAAATCACCATGTGATAGATGTATAATTGGGGGAAACAGAAACTTTTTCAGTTTTCAAAAGCAATATTTATGTCAGGCCACTACTTTGTGTAAGGGCATGAGACATCAAATATTGTCAGCACAGAAAATAAGATTTGCTTCACGTGTGTTCCTTGTTTAGGATAAGGTTCCAAATAAAGCACTGCAGCAAAGTAGTACCAGCTGGACAAAGTCAATGGTATTGGTAGTGTCATTGGGCTAGTTATGAATAGATGATAAGAATCAGGGACTAGAATGAAGCAAACACCTAGTGTAGGCATCACAGTATTTATGCTGTAGTTTAAGCATAAAACACTCAAGTTCTAGTTCAAGATGTTTTGCTAGATTAAAAACAAAACAACAGGTTTGGCTCATAACATATCAATTTATATCCCACACATCACTGAAGTTCATCATGGGGGTTGGCTAGGCATGGTTTCATTCATTTCAAATAGTTAGCTGGAATCTGAAGATTTTCGACACCCGTATCTGAGGTCCAGGACCTGGTTCCAAATTTGCCATTAAATGATGCACAATTTGCTATAGATGAATGAAGAGGCTGATTGTGACTTGTATTCACATTGTTTTAGCAGAAAGGAAAAGATGGTCAATTCTTCTGGCAGAGAAGGCGGGTTCATAAGAGAAGTAATAGAGGGTGTGATGCTTATACTGAATCCTGGCAGATGGGTGGGTGGTCCTTCCTAAATTAGAAAGTAGGGAAGACAGGCAAGGGAGAGATGGAAAGGGCATTCCAAATAGAGAAAGATAAAACAATAATAGATTATGAAGAGTTTGTATCGATCACTATACAGTGTGCATCTCAACATTTAGGCAATGAGTCAGAGGACTATTCCAAGGCAATGACAGATTCAGATTTTACAAAGATTATTGTGACAAGCAGTGTAGAAAGAGGATTATGGGGTTGGGGAAGAAAAAAAAGAAAGAAAAACAAACAGAAAAAACAGTAAAATATTAAAAAATAAACCTGAGGCTCAATTTAATACTCTTCTCATGGTATTCATTTCTAAACTGAAAGATCATATTAATTGGAAAATATAAAATAAATATTTTCTTATATTTTGTCCAACTTCTAGGATATATCTGACTGATGCTATCATTCTATGCTGGGATTGGTTTTCTTTAAGAATGAGTTTCCAAAGTATATTAACAAAACTCATTGAGAAATGATCTCCTATTCTTCTGTTTCCTTAAAGCCCAGAAATGACTATAACAAATAGAAAAGTAGAATAAGCTCTAGTAGTGAAGATAATTCTGAAGTCCAGGCAAGCTTTCTTTCTTACTCTGTGTGGTTGAGACAGAACATCCAATCTGTCTAGAGAAGTCTTGGAGACAGGAAACATTCTGGACTATTTGAGGGAATGTAGGTCATGAAAGGGGTAATTTTGGAATCCAAGCACAAGCAAGAAGAAAGGAAAAAACTCATGAAACACATATGCTTTCAGAGAACACAAATGAAGGCCAAGAAGAATAAAAGAACAAGCCACAAAAGAACAGTGACAGAGAAAGTAAGGCCAGAATGCTACATTGAGTGAGTCTGGTCAGGCTGAAGACTAGCAGCAAAGAGAGGTTCCTGAGGGCTCAGACTTGTAGCGTGATTAAAAATGGACACTTATACCTATTTGAATGCATCTAGGATGCCCTGTGGAAAGTACAAGAATTGGTATAAACAATCAAGTTTGGGGTCACATCAGGAGAAAAGATCCAGAAAGCTGCAGGAGGAATTGGTGAATACAAACAGGAAAGCCATTAACGAGAGGTAAAATGGTGGGAACCAGGGAACAGGAGAGACAACTGTGATCACAAAAAGGGCCGATCACATTTGCATATTTGATAGAAAAAAATAGCACCATAACTGAGAACTTCCTCCATGAACTTGGACAAAGTTATTTACCTTGTTGTTGGCGTCTGCACAAAAGAATGAGCATAATTATATCCTCTACAGCAGAGCTGTTGTGTTGCCTCAGTTAGAACACTGGGAAAAGGCACTGAGACCATAGATGAAAAGCTCTATAGTAGCACCACTTATAAAATCAGGAAGAGGATGTGTGATCTCCCAGCTGCAACCATTAAACAAACCCTGTTCCTAGCACAGAGCCGAGGTCAATGGATGAAGCTGGTACACAAAAAGGGACTTTGGCAGCAGCAAGAGCTGCATTAATCAAAGTTGTGAAACAAAACAACCATCAGCTGCATTCAAGCCCCATTGTGGAGGGAATCAATATTTGACAAACACTTTGTAAAGGACACAAATTAGAAAGGCAAAACATTTAAAAATATTTCATAGGAGTCAAACAACAGGAAGTAAATATGCAAGGAAATGGTCTTAAGCGTCTCTGAAGGCATTCTTTGGCACAAACGCTGACATTACTCACACCCCATAAGCGAGAACCTAAACTTTGCTGTGACAGTGCCCTGATATTTGTGATAGATTCTAGATCGAATATATCAATAAATATTAGAACTTAAAGAGAAGCAAACTGTATCCAATAGCCAGACCAGGCAAATATCCATGGGTGCCAGATGCTTATTCAATAAACAGGTTTGATAAGTAATTCTAATTAGTAAGAAAAGCAACTGCACCTAGGAATTCAGTGATTCTGTGATGGACTGATTGTAGAGCAGGAAAAATATGACTAATTCATTGAATAATAAAAATAACTTTCATCTTGGTATGTTATTCAGATGCTTAGTGTATTGTCACACCTCAACACATTTTATTCTTATAGCGGGAGTCAGCAAACTTTTTCTGTAAAGAACCTGAGGATAAATATTTTAGGCTTGTAAACCATACAGTCCTCTGTAAGGTCGCTCATCATTCCACTCTCCAGGTGTTGTGTAAAAACAGCCACAGACAGTATGTTAAGAACCAGGTGTGACTGTGTCCCAATAAAACTTACACAAACAAATGGCAGGTTCAATTGTGGCTCACTGTATTTTGCTGACCCCAGCTCTATTGTATAAGCCTAACTATCCCCAAGGCCGCCTCTTATCAAGTGAATATTGACAGTTAATAGTAATCCAAAACTATATGCCAATAAAATGGACAACCTGGAAGAAAAGGACAAATTCTTAGAAATGCACAACCTTCCAAGACTGAACCAGGAAGAAATAGAAAATATGAACAGGCCAATCACAAGCAATGAAATTGAAAGTGTGATTTAAAATCTTCCAACAAACAAAAGCCCAGGACCACATAGCTTCACAGGCGAATTCTATCAAACATTTAGAGAAGAGCTAACACCTATCCTTCTCAAACTCTTCCAAAATATTGCAGAGGGAGGAACACTCCCCAACTCATTCTACGAGGCCACCGTCACCCTGATACCAAAACCAGACAAAGATGTCACAAAGAAAGAAAACTACAGGCCAATATCACTGATGAACATAGATGCAAAAATCCTCAACAAAATACTAGTAAACAGAATCCAACAGCACCATAAAAGGATCATACACCATGATCAAGTGGGGTTTATCCCAGGAATGCAAGGATTCCTCAATATATGCAAATCAATCAATATGATACACCATATTAACAAATTGAAGGGGAAAAACCATATGATCATCTCAATAGATGCAGAGAAAGCTTTCGACAAAATTCAACACCCATTTATGATAAAAACCCTCCAGAAAGTAGGCATAGAGGGAACTTACCTCAACATAATAAAGGCCATATATGACAAACCCACAGCCAACATCATTCTCAATGGTGAAAAACTGAAACCATTGCCTCTAAGATCAGGAACAAGACAAGGATGTCCACTCTCACCACTATTATTCAACAAGTTTGGGAAGTTTTAGCCACAGCAATCAGAGAAGAAAAAGAAATAAAAGGAATCCAAATCAGAAAAGAAGAAGTAAAGCTGTCACTGTTTGCAGATGACATGATACTATACACAGAGAATCCTAAAGATGCTACCAGAAAACTACTAGAGCTAATCAATGAATTTGGTAACGTTGCAGGATACAAAATTAATGCACAGAAATCTCTTGCATTCCTATACACTAATGATGAAAAATCTGAAAGTGAAATTAAGAAAACACTGTCATTTACCATTGCAACAAAAAAAATAAAATACCTAGGAATAAACCTACCTAAGGAGACAAAAGACCTATATGCAAAAAATTATAAGACACTGATGAAAGAAATTAAAGATGATACAAAGAGATGGAGAGATATATCATGTTTTGGATTGGAAGAATCAACATTGTGAAAATGACTATACTACCCAAAGCAATCTACAGATTCAATGCAATCCCTATCAAACTACCACTGGCATTTTTCACAGAACTAGAATGAAAAATTTCACAATTTGTATGGAAACACAAAAGACCCCGAATAGCCAAAGCAATCTTGAGAGAGAAAAACGGAGCTGGAGGAATCAGGCTCCCTGACTTCAGACTATACTACAAAGCTACAGTAATCAAGACACTATGGTACTGGCACAAAAACAGAAATATAGATCAATGGAACAGGATAGAAAGCCCAGGGATAAACCCACACACATATGGTCACCTTATCTTTCATAAAGGAGGCAAGCATATACAGTGGAGAAAAGACAGACTCTTCAATAAGTGGTGCTGGGAAAACTGGACAGCTACATGTAAAAGAATGAAATTAGAACACTCCCTAACACCATACACAAAAATAAACTCAAAATGGATTAAAGACCTAAATGTAAGGCCAGACACCATCAAACTCTTAGAGGAAAACATAGGCAGAACACTCTATGACATAAATCACAGCTGGATCCTTTTTGACCCACCTCCTAGAGAAATGGAAATAAAAACAAAAATATACAAATGGGACCTAATGAAACTTAAAAGCTTTTGCACAGCAAAGGAAACCATAAACAAGATGAAAAGACAACCCTCAGAATGGGAGAAAATATTTGCAAATGAAGCAACTGACAAAGGATTAATCTCCAAAACATACAAGCAGCTCATGCAGCTCAATATCAAAAAAACAAACAACCCAATCCAAAAATGGGCAGAAGACCTAAACAGACATTTCTCCAAAGAAGATATACAGATTGCCAACAAACACATGAAAGAATGCTCAACATCATTAATCATTAGATAAATGTAAATCAAAACTACAATGAGATATCATCTCACAACGGTCAGAATGGCCATCATCAAAAAATCTACAAACAATAAATGCTGGAGAGGGTGTGGAGAAAAGGGAACCCTCTTTCACTGTTGGTGTGAATGTAAATTGATACAGCCACTATGAGAACAGTATGGAGGTTCCTTAAAAAACTAAAAATAGAACTACCATATGACCCAGCAATCCCACTACTGGGCATATACCCTGAGAAAACCGTAATTCAAAAAGAGTCATGTACCACAATATTCATTGCAGGTCTTTTTACAATAGCCAGGACATGGAAGCAACCTAAGTGTCCATCAACAGATGAATGGATAAAAAAGATGTGGCACATATATACAATGGAATATTACTCAGCCATAAAAAGAAACGAAACAATTATTTGTAGTGAGGTGGATGGACCTAGAGTCTGTCATACAGAGTGAAGTAAGTCAGAAAGAGAAAAACAAATACAGTATGCTAACACATATATATGAAATCTAAAAAAAAAAAAAAAAAAAATGGTCATGAAGAACCGAGGGGCAAGATGGGAATAAAGATGCAGACCTACTAGAGAATGGACTTGAGGATATGGGGAGGGGGAAGGGTAAGCTGTGACAAAGTGAGAGAGTGGCATGGACATATATACAGTATCAAATGTAAAACAGATAGCTGGTGGGAAGCAGCTGCATAGCACAGGGAGATCAGCTTGGTGCTTTGTGACCACCTAGAGGGGTGGGATAGGGAGGGTGGGAGGGAGGGAGAGCAAGAGGGAAGAGATATGGGGATATATGTATATGTATAACTGATTCACTTTGTTATAAAGCAGAAACTAACACACCATTGTAAAGCAATTATACTCCAATAAAGATGTTAAAAAAAAAAAAAGCTAACAAAAAGAGGCGCAAGATCTTTATAGAGAAAATTACAAAACTTAATTAAAAGATTTTTAAAAAGACATTCTAGAGATGTACCATGTACATGGATGAGAGGACATACTATCATAAAGACATTGGGTTTTCTCCAAATTGATCCACAGATTCAATGAAATTCCAATCAGTTTTTTTTTTTCATGGAACTTGGCAAGGGAAATCTAAGTTTATATATATGAACTGAGGGCAGAGAATAGCCAAGGAAGTTTGAAGAACAGCAAATCTGGTCAATTATTATTATAATTTTACATAATAATAGTATTATATAAAAGTATTATAGGAAACACATAGTAATTAAAACCATGAAATTGGTGCATTGTAAATTATTAGGAAAAGACAATGATGCTGGGACAATGGTTATCCATATGGACAGAAGAATAATAAAATTGTATACTTATATCATATTATATAAAAGATATGTAAATTCTAGGTGAATTATAGATGGATCATGAAAAGTTTTATGAACTCACATTATTAAAGGATTGTTGAAATAAGGCAAAACCCCCCACAAGACATAAAGGAAAAAATTGATAAATTTGACTACATTGGACTTAAAATTTCTGTGCATTAAAAGGGACCTTAGAGAAAGTAAAAATATAAGCCAGAGCTTGGAGAAGACAAATAAAGTAGATGTATGTGTACTACCATGTAATTTCACAAACACGATGTGGAATTAAAAGCTATTTGCAGGAAAAAAAAAAAGTAATCTAAGTGTTCATCAACAGATGATTAGATTAAGAAAATGTGTTGTATATATGGTATGGAATATTACTCAGTCATTAAAAACAATGAAATGTGTGGATGGACCTAGAGAATATTATGCTCAATGAAATAAGTCAGACAAAGACAAATAGCGTATGATATCACTTAATGTGGAATCTAAAAAAATAATACAAATGAGTGTATATACAAAACAGAAATAGACTCACAGACTTGTGGTTACCAAACAGGAGAGGGAAAGAGGAAGGGGCAAACTAGGGGTATGGGATTAACAGATACAAACCTGTCTATATGTAAAATAGATAAGCAACAAGGATATACTGTATAGCACAGGGAATTATACCCATTATCTGTAATAACCTATAATGGAGTACAATCTGCAAAAATACTGAATCATTATGCTGTATACCTGAAACTAACACAATATTGTAAACCAATTTATTTCAATAAAAAAATATAACTTTGCCCTCTTTGGAAGCTTGCCCCACCCCCTCCAGATTAATCATCCAGTCACCTGATAGATCCCCTGTTTTAACTCTGCATAGTTAACATGGATATGAATTTGCTATTTTCCTATTTGTTTATCGTTTTTTCCTCTACTCCCCCCAACTCTCCAGGAAGGATATAAGCTCAATGAAAGCAAAGAGCTTATCTGGGATCCTCAGTACCTGGAACAGTATCTGGTACTTAGAAGAACCAGTAAATGTTGTTCATAGAATAAACCTATACTAGGATGGTGAGGGGGCTTTTCCTATTATCTCAGATTTTTAGCTAAAGCTTTAGACAATAGGCAATTGATATGCCCATATTCCACAGAAAAATCAGTAGACTCATCCTTATACGATTTATTACAATGCAGGGGTGAGGATTAACCTCATCCTCCTACTACCTTCAGCCTATACAGAAGACTAGATATTCAAAGGAAAGTCACAGATTCAAGGAACCATGGGCCTTGGGAAGGAGATTATTTTTACTGCATTTCTGTCCTACCTGACAGTGACTCCAAGAGACCCATCCTTCAAGATAATGGGGGGTTCTGGAAGAAAAGGGAACTGACACCTCATTCCCCAACTGGCTGCATGCTAAGCTTCAGAAACTCACACGCATAAGTCCACACACTGTGAGAGCTATATCTGATACTGAAACTTGGAGACAGTATCGTAGAGACTAATGCCTATTTCTGGCCTGGAGTATTCTGAGAGGAGGAGGTTTCTGGAGCAGCCTGCTGGCAAGGCAAGAAGAGAGGGCATTTGATGTGTACTTCAGCTATTTGGAACAGTAAAATGCATGAGGTCAGGCTCAGACATCTTAAACACACCTTGCGGAGACGATGGCTGGCAGTGATGAGCAATAAAGGGACACAGGCTGGACTTTCACTTGCTTTTGGTCCAGCTTTACTTTGCTTGGGCAGGTCCTGCATAGGGTAGACACCGTAGTCAGTCAGAGAGTATATTTTCCACATCCTAAAACTGTTTAGAGGTGAGATCTTTGAAAAGAGCTGGGCACAGAATCTCTCAAAATGTGCTCAGAAGACAGCCATCCTTTGAGTGCCTGCTATACAGATAACTATAATATAAAACATCAGCCAGGTAAAACATTAGTTTCTTTGTCTTTTATCCATCTGTCCTCCTACCTCAACAGCGATTATCTCACACTTGGGGGCCGGGCAGTGAGAGGAAGAGTGAAAGATCAAAAAATGTAAGAGAACAGATTATACAACTTTCCCATGCATTCTTGAGAGTCAGAAGAAGTGAGAAGTATAAAGTGTGATCTGAATATGAGATTCCATTTTTAAGTCATATAAGACTGGATTTTAGTACCTAGCAGAGTTTTAATGACCAAAATGAGACTGTTTTAATAACCAAAGTGAAACCATGGAATCTATAATAAGATGTCATTAAGGGACATGGAAATGAGATCCAGAGAATGTTTAAATATGGTGATTGGAAAAAATAAAACCAAAATAAAACCACTTTCTTTTGTAACAAAATTCAAACCATTAAATAAACTCATTAAAGGCACTTGCCTTTTCTTTTCCAAGCTTACTAGTTATTCAAAAGTAAAGGGTTGAGGGAGGGGCAAGATGGCGGAAGAGTAAGACGCGGAGATCACCTTCCTCCCCACAGATACATGAGAAATACATCTACACGTGGAACTGCTCCTACAGAACACCCACTGAACGCTGGCAGAAGACGTCGGACCTCCCAAAAGGCAAGAAAATCCCCACGTACTTGGGTAGGGCAAAAGAAAAAAGAAATAACAGAGACAAAAGAATAGGGACGGGACCTGCACCAGTGGGAGGGAGCTGTGAAGGAGGAAAGGTTTCCACACACTAGGAAGCCCCTTCGTGGGCAGAGACTGCGGGTAGCAGAGGGGGGAAGCTTCGGAGCCACGGAGGAGAGCGCAGCCACATTGGTGCGGAGGGCAAAGCGGAGATTCCCGCACAGAGGAGCGGTGCCGACCAGCACTCACCAGCCCGAGAGGCTTGTCTGCTCAACCGCCGGGGCGGGCGGGGGCTGGGAGCTGGGGCTCGGGCTTCGGTGCTAGCCGGGAGGGAGTCCGGGAGAAAGACTGCAGCTGCCAAAGAGGCAGGAGAATTTTTCTTGCCTCTTTGTTTCGCGGCGCGCAAGGAGAGGGGATTCAGAGCGCCGCCTAAACGAGCTCCAGAGACGGGCGCGAGCCGCGGCTATCAGCGCGGATCCCACAGCAACAGGGACGCAGAGGGAAAAACGGAGAGATTCCCGCGCAGAGGCTCGGCGCCAAGCAGCACTCACCAGCCCGAGAGGCTTGTCTGCTCACCCGCCGGGGCGGGCGGGGGCTGGGAGCTGAGGCGCGGGCTTCGGTCAGATCCCAGGGAGAGGACTGGGGTTGGCTGCGTGAACACAGCCTGGAGGGTCTAGCGCACCACAACTAGCCGGGAGGGTGCACGAGAGGAGGTCTGCAGCTGTCGAAGAGGCAGGAGACTTTTTCTTGCCTCTTTGTTTCGCGGCGTGCAAGGAGAGGGGATTCAGAGCGCCACTTAAACGAACTCCAGAGACGGGCGCGAGCCGCGGCTATCAGCGCGGACCCCAGAGACGGGCATGAGACGCTAGGGCTGCTGCTGCCGCCACCAAACAGCCTGTGGGCGAGCACAGGTCGTTCTCCACACCGCCCCTCCCGGGAGCCTGTGCAGCCCGCCACGGCCAGGCTCCCGTAATCCGGGGACAACTTCCCCGGGAGAGCGCACGGCGCGCCTCAGGCTGCTGCAACGTCACGCCGGCTTCTGCCGCCGCAGGCTCGCCCCGCCTCCTCCGTACCGCTCCCTCCCCCCGGCCTGACTGAGCCGGAGCCCCCGAATCAGCTGCTCCTTTAACCCCGTTCTGTCTGGGCGGGGAACAGACGCCCTCAGGGGACCTACATGCAGAGGCGGGTCCAAATCCAAAGCTGAACCCCGGGAGCTGTACGAACAAAGAAGAGAAAGGGAAATCTCTCCCAGCAGCCTCCGAAGCAGCGGATTAAAGCTCCACAAACAACTTGATGTGCCTGCATCTGTTGAATACCTGAATAGACAACGAATCATCCCAAATTTAGGAGATGGACTTTGGGAGCAGGATATATTAACTTTTCCCCTTTTCCTTTTTTTTGTGAGTGTAGATGTGTATGCTTCTGGGTGAGATTTTGTCTGTATAGCTTTGCTCTCACCGTTAGTCCTAGGGTTAGGTCCGTCCGTTTTTTTTTTTTTTTTTTTTTTGGCTTAAAAATTTTTTTTTTCCCTAATAAATGTTTTCTTAATAATTTTTTCCTTATTTTCTATTTTTAAAAAAATTTTAATAAGTTTTTTCATATTTTTTATTTTAAAAAATTTTTTTTCTTAATAAATTTTTTCTAAATAATTTTTTTCTTATTTTTAGTATAAAAAATTAATAAATCTATTTTTAAAAAAAATTAAAAATTTTTTTTTCTTAATAAATTTACTCTTAATAATTTTTTTCTTATTTTTTATTATAATTGCTTTATTTTATTTTATTTTATCCTCTTTTTTTCTTTCTTTCCATTTTTTCTCCCTTTTATTCTGAGCCGTGTGGATGAAAGGCTCTTGGTGCTCCAGCCAGGCATCAGGGCTGTGCCTCTGAGGTGGGAGAGCCAACTTCAGGACACTGGTCCACAAGAGACCTCCCAGCTCCACGTAATACCAAACGGCGAAAATCTCTCACAGATCTCCATCTCAACATCAAGACCCAGCTTCACTCAACGACCAGCAAGCTACAGTGCGGGACACCCTATGCCAACCAACTAGCAAGAGAGGAACACAGCTCCATCCATTAACAGAGAGACTGCCTAAAATCATAATAAGGCCACAGACACCCCAAAACACACCACCAGACGTGGACGAACCCACCAGAAAGACAACATCCAGCCTCATCCACCAGAACACAGGCACTAGTTCCCTCCACCAGGAAACCTACACAACCCACTGAACCAACCTTAGCCACTGGGGACAGATACCAAAAACAACGGGAACTACGAACCTGCAGCCTGTGAAAAGGAGACCCCAAACACAGTAAGATAAGCAAAATGAGAAGACAGAAAAACACACAGCAGATGAAGGAGCAGGGTCAAAACACACCAGACCTAACAAATGAAGAGGAAATAGGTAGTCTACCTGAAAAAGAATTCAGAATAATGATAGTAAGGATGATCCAAAGTCTTGGAAATAGAATAGACAAAATGCAAGAAACATTTAACAAGGACGTAGAAGAACTAAAGAGGAACCAAGAAACGATGACAAGCACAATAAATGAAATTAAAAATACTCTAGATGGGATCAATAGCAGAATAACTGAGGCAGAAGAACGGATAAGTGACCTGGAAGATAAAATGGTGGAAATAACTACTGCAGACCAGAATAAAGAAAAAAGAATGAAAAGAACTGAGGACAGTCTCAGAGACCTCTGGGACAACATTAAACGCACCAACATTCGAATTATAGGGGTCCCAGAAGAAGAAGAGAAAAAGAAAGGGACTGAGAAAATATTTGAAGAGATTATAGTTGAAAACTTCCCTAATATGGGAAAGGAAATAGTTAACCAAGTCCTGGAAGCACAGAGAGTCCCATACAGGATAAATCCAAGGAGAAACACACCAAGACACATATTAATCAAACTATCAAAAATTAAATATAAAGAAAACATATTAAAAGCAGCAAGGGAAAAACAACAGATAACACACAAGGGCATCCCCATAAGGTTAACAGCTGATCTTTCAGCAGAAACGCTGCAAGCCAGAAGGGAGTGGCAGGATATACTTAAAGTGATGAAGGAGAAAAACCTACAACCAAGATTACTCTACCCAGCAAGGATCTCATTCAGATTTGATGGAGAAATTAAAACCTTTACAGACAAGCAAAAGCTGAGAGAGTTCAGCACCACCAAACCAGCTTTACAACAAATGCTAAAGGAACTTCTCTAGGCAAGAAACACAAGAGAAGGAAAACACCTACAATAACAAACCCAAAACATTTAAGAAAATGGGAATAGGAACATACATATCGATAATTACCTTAAATGTAAATGGATTAAATGCTCCCACCAAAAGACACAGACTGGCTGAATGGATACAAAAACAAGACCCATATATATGCTGTCTACAAGAGACCCACTTCAGACCTAGAGACACATACAGACTGAAAGTGAGGGGATGGAAAAAGATATTCCATGCAAATGGAAATCAAAAGAAAGCTGGAGTAGCAATTCTCATATCAGACAAAATAGACTTTAAAATAAAGACAATTACAAGAGACAAAGACGGACACTATATAATGATCAAGGGATCGATCCAAGAGGAAGGTATAACAATTGTAAATATTTATGCACCCAACATAGGAGCACCTCAATACATAAGGCAAATACTAACAGCCATAAAAGGGGAAATCGACAGTAACACAATCATAGTAGGGGACTTTAACACCCCACTTTCACCAATGGACAGATCATCCAAAATGAAAATAAATAAGGAAACACAAGCTTTAAATGATACATTAAACAAGATGGACTTAATTGATATTTATAGGACATTCCACCCAAAAACAACAGAATACACATTTTTCTCAAGTGCTCATGGAACATTCTCCAGGATAGATCATATCTTGGGTCACAAATCAAGCCTTGGTAAATTTAAAAAAATTGAAATCGTATCAAGTATCTTTTCCGACCACAACGCTATGAGACTAGATATCAATTACAGGAAAAGATCTGTAAAAAATACAAACACATGGAGGCTACACAATACACTACTTAATAACGAAGTGATCACTGAAGAAATCAAAGGGGAAATCAAAAAATACCTAGAAACAAATGACAATGGAGACACGACGATCCAAAACCTATGGGATGCAGCAAAAGCAGTTCTAAGAGGGAAGTTTATAGCAATACAAGCCTACATCAAGAAACAGGAAACATCTCGAATAAACAACCTAACCTTGCACCTAAAGCAATTAGAGAAAGAAGAACAAAAAAACCCCAAAGCTAGCAGAAGGAAAGAAATCATAAAGATCAGATCAGAAATAAATGAAAAAGAAATGAAGGAAACAATAGCAAAAATCAATGAAACTAACAGCTGGTTCTTTGAGAAGATAAACAAAATTGATAAACCATTAGCCAGACTCATCAAGAGAAAAAAGCAGAAGACTCAAATTAATAGAATTAGAAATGAAAAAGGAGAAGTAACCACTGACACTGCAGAAATACAAACGATCATAAGAGATTACTACAAGCAACTCTATGCTAATAAAATGGACAACCTGGAAGAAATGGACAGATTCTTAGAAATGCACAACCTGCCGAGACTGAACCAGGAAGAAATAGAAAATATGAACAGACCAATCACAAGCACTGAAATTGAAACTGTGATTAAAAATCTTCCAACACACAAAAGCCCAGGACCAGATGGCTTCACAGGCGAATTCTATCAAACATTTAGAGAAGAGCTAACACCTATCCTTCTCAAACTCTTCCAAAATATTGCAGAGGGAGGAACACTCCCCAACTCATTCTACGAGGCCACCATCACCCTGATACCAAAACCAGGCAAAGATGTCACAAAGAAAGAAAACTACAGGCCAATATCACTGATGAACATAGATGCAAAAATCCTCAACAAAATACTAGCAAACAGAATCCAACAGCACATTAAAAGGATCATACACCATGATCAAGTGGGGTTTATTCCAGGAATGCAAGGATTCTTCAATATACGCAAATCAATCAATGTGATACATCATATTAACAAATTGAAGGAGAAAAACCATATGATCATCTCAATAGATGCAGAGAAAGCTTTCGACAAAATTCAACACCCATTTATGATAAAAGTCCTGCAGAAAGTAGGCATAGAGGGAACTTTCCTCAACATAATAAAGGCCGTATATGACAAACCCACAGCCAACATTGTCCTCAATGGTGAAAAACTGAAACCATTTCCACTAAGATCAGGAACAAGACAAGGTTGCCCACTCTCACCACTATTATTCAACATAGTTTTGGAAGTGTTAGCCACAGCAATCAGAGACGAAAAAGAAATAAAAGGAATCCAAATCGGAAAAGAAGAAGTAAAGCTGTCACTGTTTGCAGATGACATGATACTATACATAGAGAATCCAAAAGATGCTACCAGAAAACTACTAGAGCTAATCAATGAATTTGGTAAAGTAGCAGGATACAAAATTAATGCACAGAAATCTCTTGCATTCCTGTATACTAATGATGAAAAATCTGAAAGTGAAATTAAGAAAACACTCCCGTTTACCATTGCAACAAAAAGAATAAAATACCTAGGAATAAACCTACCTAAGGAGACAAAAGACCTGTATGCAGAAAATTATAGGACACTGATGAAAGAAATTAAAGATGATACAAATAGATGGAGAGATATACCATGTTCTTGGATTGGAAGAATAAACATTGTGAAAATGACTCTGCTACCCAAAGCAATCTACAGATTCAATGCAATCCCTATCAAACTACCACTGGCATTTTTCACAGAACTAGAACAAAAAATTTCACAATTTGTATGGAAACACAAAAGACCCCGAATAGCCAAAGCAATCGTGAGAACGAAAAATGGAGCTGGAGGAATCAGGCTCCCTGACTTCAGACTATATTACAAAGCTACAGTAATCAAGACAGTTTGGTACTGGCACAAAAACAGAAATATAGATCAATGGAACAGGATAGAAAGCCCAGAGATAAGCCCACGCACATATGGTCACCTTATCTTTGATAAAGGAGGCAAGCATATACAGTGGAGAAAAGACAGCCTCTTCAATAAGTGGTGCTGGGAAAATTGGACAGGTACATGTAAAAGTATGAAATTAGAACACTCCCTAACACCATACACAAAAATAAACTCAAAATGGATTAAAGACCTAAGTGTAAGGCCAGACACTATCAAACTCTTAGAGGAAAACATAGGCAGAACACTGTATGACATAAGTCACAGCAAGATCCTTTTCGACCCAGGTCCTAGAGAAATGGAAATAAAAACACAAATAAACAAATGGGACCTAATGAAACTTAAAAGCTTTTGCACAGCAAAGGAAACCATAAACAAGACCAAAAGACAACCCTCAGAATGGGAGAAAATATTTGCAAATGAAGCAACGGACAAAGGATTAATCTCCAAGATTTACAAGCAGCTCATGCAGCTCAATAACAAAAAAACAAACAACCCAATCCAAAAATGGGCAGAAGACCTAAATAGACATTTCTCCAAAGAAGAGATACAGATTGCCAACAGACACATGAAAGAATGCTCAACATCATTAATCATTAGAGAAATGCAAATCAAAACTACAATGAGGTATCATCTCACACCGGTCAGAATGGCCATCATCAAAAAATCTAGAAACAATAAATGCTGGAGAGGGTGTGGAGAAAAGGGAACACTCTTGCACTGTTGGTGGGAATGTAAATTGATACAGCCACTATGGAGAACAGTATGGAGGTTCCTTAAAAAACTAAAAATAGAACTACCATATGACCCAGCAATCCCACTACTGGGCATATACCCTGAGAAAACCATAATTCAGAAAGAGTCATGTACCAAAATATTCATTGCAGCTCTGTTTACAATAGCCAGGACATGGAAGCAACCTAGGTGTCCATCATCGGATGAATGGATAAAGAAGATGTGGCACATATATACAATGGAATATTACTCAGCCATAAAAAGAAATGAAATGGAGGTGTTTGTAATGAGGTGGATGGAGTTAGAGTCTGTCATACAGAGTGAAGTAATTCAGAAAGAGAAAAACAAATACAGTATGCTAACACATATATATGGAATCTAAGGGAAAAAAAAAAAAAAAGAGGTCATGAAGAACCTAGTGGCAAGATGGGAATAAAGACACAGACCTACTAGAGAATGGACTTGAGGATATGGGGAGGGGGAGGGGTGAGATGTGACAGGGTGAGAGAGTGTCATGGACATATATACACTACCAAATGTAAAATAGATAACTAGTGGGAAGCAGCCGCATAGCACAGGGAGATCAGCTCGGTGCTTTGTGACCACCTAGAGGGGTGGGATAGGGAGGGTGGGAGGGAGGGAGATGCAAGAGGGAAGAGATATGGCAACATATGTATATGTGTAACTGATTCACTTTGTTGTAAAGCAGAAGCTAGCACACCATTGTAAAGCAATTATACTTCAATAAAGATGTTTAAAAAAAAAAAAAAAAAAAAAAGTAAAGGGTTTCGGGGCTTCCCTGGTGGCGCAGTGGTTGAGAGTCTGCCTGCTAATGCAGGGGACACGGGTTCGAGCCCTGGTCTGGGAAGATCCCACATGCCGTGGAGCAACTGGGCCCGTGAGCCGCAATTACTGAGCCTGCGCGTCTGGAGCCTGTGCTCCGCAGCAAGAGAGGCCACGATAGTGAGAGGCCCGTGCACCGCGATGAAGAGTGGCCCCCGCTTGCCACAACTAGAGAAAGCCCTCGCACAGAAACGAAGACCCAACACAGCCATAAATAAATGAAAATTTAAAAAAAAAAAAAAAAAAAAGTAAAGGGTTTCTTGTGTGCCAGTCAACATGCTCAACCCAGGAAACGCAGACTGAAACTTGCCCTCCATCGATAACCTCCTTCCACGTAGCCTCAGTCAGGCACACAGCTTGTTCACCTGGCTATTGCTAGGATCTCTTTAATAATGTTCAGAACCCAACTTTTCTCCCTCCCAAATCAAATATCTTTTCCAGTTCACTTAATGGTCCTCTATTGCCCCTAAAGCACAAGATTTAGAAATGTTGTCCTTTTTTAATGCTTTTCCCCCTTGTTTCCTACATCAGTCACAGTCTCTCAATTAACATTCTTTCATGTGTTCCCTGCTTTCAACCATCACAGTTGCCATCCTAATCCAAGTGGCCTGGACTATTGTAACGAACTGCACTGGTTTCCCTCACGAATCAATGTCCATCTGAAGAGATGATGTACTGTATACTAAATTACTGAATACTATCCACACCTCCACCAACACCGTATTTCTTGCTGCTAAAACCTCAGCCTTACCTTGACAGCTCTCTACAGCCAATAAACTTGTATATTTCCTACCTGATCACCTCTCACTACTTTATGTAAACTTACCTCAGTTACCTATTCGCCTTTCCATAAAGATGCCTTTCCTTCCAACATTCTAACTTTGCTCATTGTATCTCCCTCTGCCTCTGAAGGGCCTTCTGAGGAAAAGAAAGTCTGGGCATGAAACTGGGAGACAATATTCTAGAGCTGCCCAGGTGTCATCCAGACTGACATTCCCATAAAAAGGGGTCACATTAGATGATGCATTCCCTAGGATTCATCTAGACTTTAGAATCACAGAAAAAGGAAGCTCAATTCTAAAAATATTGCAATAACTCCTCAAGAACAGTGGCTCCCAAGCATCCTGTGATTCTGATTTAGTAGCTCTAGGATGGAACCTATACATCTGCAGTTTAACAAGATGACTAATTGAGTCTGTTGATCAGATAGGTATGGGAACCTTGGTCCTCTGCCCAAAGGTGGTTGGCCTGGGAGCCTAAGAGTCGGTGATGAGAGAACGCAATACATAGCACACACCACTGGTACTGTCCCTGATTATTGGCACAACATGGGGAGAATCACACTGTTTTGAACCCCCTGTTCATATACTAAATCTCCTAAGATCCACATAGCATCTCAACTAGCTTAAGTTCCAGGCTTTCTTTAAAAAGTAGATCACTTATCCTTGGCTCCATTCCCTATAATGCACAAGTACATAATAATCTAAAGAAATTTAATCCAATAGCATGGCCACAAAGTCCTAATATGAGTAATTTATGATTCCCCTTCTGAAGAGACTAAGTGCACATCCCCTAGTCCACCCTGCTCCACCCTTCTGCACACAACTTCTAACTCTAAAAGAGTGACCAGTGAGAAGAATTTCAGGCTCCATAGCAAAGGAGAAGGAGAAGGGGATGGAGGGGCCTTATCAGAGCCAGTGTTTCACCCAGCTGGGGGAATGGTCTTTGGATAGAGAATGTTCACACTTCACCCAGTTAAGTAGGCCGAGACACTAAGTCAGAGTCATGGGCTGTTTGACAGGATCTGTGAAGGGGTATCTCCAGAGCTAACAGGTATCTTAGCACTATAGCTACAGTGATGATTTGAATAGAATAGCATACTGAGCCTCCCTTTCACCTCTCCATTCCCACCCCCACTTATGTTAGGAAGGTCAGAAAGTTTGGAACCAGCTCAAACAAAAGCCTCTCTACTTTTCTCTCTGGAGAGTGCTTTGTATTTCAGCTGGGTTATGTTGTATTAGCACTGTCATAATATTATGGCAATTGCCATAGCACCTGGTGATTTAAAAAAAAATCAATTCGGCAACTTTGTTGGAGGCTGTGAACTAGGTAAGACTAATTAGGGCTTAAGAAAGCCAGACTGTTCTCACTGCCCTTGCTGAGCCCCAGCCAAGAGTCATTCATCTGCTTCCCTATCAAAGCAGAAGACCAAGTTTTACTCCTCTGGGGAAGCAGAGGCCACACTCCAAAACAAACCTGGAAAATAAGTGGCCAGGGCTTTTGCTATTTAACAAAGACCTAATATATCTTTCATTAGTGACCAGTTAAAATTGTTTCAAATTCAACTAGTTTTTAATAAGGTGACTTAAGTAAAAGATATTTTCTCAAATAAAAACAAATCCAAGGTTAGGCAGGTCCAGAGATGTTTCAGAGGCTCAGCAATGTCAGGGCTTTGAGTGAGCATCTCTGTTATTGCCTCTCCTTTCCCCCATGGTCACAGGATGGCTGCAGTGATTCCAAGCAGTATACCTTCACAGAGCAGAGAAATAAAGGGGGTGGAGAGAGATGAGCTGTTTTCATACCCTCTCTGCGGGAGGAAAATTTATCCCCAAAAAACCCAAGATTTCCTTACGTCACTAGGGTGAGTTAGTCACATGTACTCCCCTAGACAAATTACTGGCAAATAAGAATTTGATTAACATGATTGGCTTAAATCAATCATATTCCATACCCTGTGTTTTATAATCTTGCTGCTAGAACAGGGAATAAAGGCAATGGCCCCTCTATAGGGAAAATGATGTCTATACAGTGAGGAAGGCAGTGTCTTTCACCTTAGTATAGGGATTAGAAGGGACAGGGATGCTGTGCACACCATTTAGTTGTCATCAGCATTTGTTAAGTGTTGTTAGCCTCATTTGTATGGTATCTGGAGTAAATGAGGGGTACACCACTGGGATGTTGAGGTAGAATTGCCAGCAACAGTTCTTGGGGTCCTGCTGTGTTAGAAATGCAAATAGTAGGATGCCAAAAATTGCATTTAGAAGAAGTCACTAATGAAACTTCTTTTCCATTAAATCATAAGACACACACCTTAGAGAATGTAGGGTGTCAGAGTTTCAGAGGGATGAGAAGTTATTTTACTGATAATATCATCAAGAGGCTAAAAGATAAGAGAAACCTATGAGGGCATGCTAGCTTACTTCCAAAGAGAAGGTGCCAAAGATCCTAAGTATTGTTAGATCCAGGAGATATCAGGATGGGGGAGGAAGTGCCAAGTCCCAAGCTTTTGTATGAAAATAAGAACTACAGAGGGCAGCTTACTTCCATATCCCACTCTCATATCAGTAGCTAAGAAAGTACTGAGTTGCAGTGAAAGGGAAAAGAGTAAATGTCTCATTAAAAGATGAGATTAAAGGTATGTGAGGTTGCAGAAATTCCCACACAGTAATAATTGTGATTAGAGTTTTAGCAAACACTTTCTTCAACAGGTGTGACCGATGTTCTTCCAAAGACCAGGCCTCACAAGAGCTGTAGTTCTCTAAACCATGGTCTCCAAGTGCAGTTCCCAGACCAGTACCACAACCATCATCTGGGAACGCCTTAGAAATGCAGATTACCAGGCCTCGGCTCAGCCCTCCTAAATCAGAAACTCTGGGGAAGAGGCTTAGCAATCTGAGATTTAAAAGCACTCCAAATGATTTTTCTAATGCTTGCTAATATTTTAGAGCTGCCCCCAAAGTTTCTGGTATTTTAAAATATTCTTAACATTGAAGCCAGAATCAGAATGTTGAACTGGTTTGTTTGGTCCCAGTTCTTGATTTCTTTTTTGGTTCTCATTTCTGCCCACATAACCCAGTCCCTAATGGATATTCCTGTGCACTAAGCTGTTTTTGCATGTGACCTACTACAATATTTGTAGACTGAATCTAGAGATGAACTACAGCCTTGTCTTAACGAGTAATGCTTTTACATTAAAATAAGCTTACTGTTCTACTCTGTGAAATCACTGAGGTGTCAAACCAAGAAATGGTCAATGAAAATTAGATAACGCAAAGAGCCCTGTCATCTAAAAGTTGTTTCCTTGTTCAGCAGAAACAAATGAACTTATCTTTCTTGCATTTTCTTTATAAGATTAAGAAACTTATGTCCAGGTGTCCTGTCTAACAAAGAATTCCTATGGGAGTTCTTGGTCATGTTATTGAAGGGGGATACTGGGCTATCTCCTTTCTCCAGGAGAGCATAAACCAAGGCTATCATCAGAACCAGATTCAGGCTATTCTCCAAAAGAGCCATAGTTAGGGGAAACCTATTTTCTTCTCTCCCAATAATAATGCCTGCAGATAAGGACAGTTAGCTAAAGTAAGTTCTTACATATTTCAGAGTAAGTTCTTACATACTTCCCTTCTCAGAAGTACGATTTTAAAAGGCACTGAAGACTTTTCTACAACTCAAATATAAAATGCACCCCTAAATGTTTGTTTCTCTTTGCCTTTGGTCCAATTATTCTATTTAACTATTTGTATTGAGAGACAGCTCTGGTCACTGGTGTGGCAGATAAAAATGGTATTTAGAAAAAGCTTTTCAGATAATTCCGATGTCCTGCTTTCTATCACTTCCTATTTCCCTAGTCCTCCTCCCCCCACCACTTGTTATTCTGTATCCAGTAGACCACAATCTCTGGGTGAACACTTGGTATTCTGAGAAACATAGGCCCTAGTACTGTGCTAGAAATCAAGGAAGAGCAAAGATGATGGATACCATCCAAAAACGAGATTCGAGAATCAAAGATCGTATCTCTTCCAGTCTAAGGAATTTAAAGACGTCTATGCACAAAACTCATCTTTAGTTATATCCACACAAATACACTTCAGCCTTGCATAGTCCTAAACCTCCAGGATGCCGCAGGTAAAAGCTAAAGAAACTAATGCTTGGAGGGTGGGAAGAGGGAAAGGGGATGGAATTCCAGGAGACAAGAAGTTATTCTAGCTGGAAAGTGAATTGTTGAAGCTATAATTGCAATGGATTGCCCCATAGTCCAGAACTGTTAGGCTCTGTTATGGTTTCCCTTCTAGTTTTAAGAAGTAGTTTGTATAAGAAGTCTTACACAAATATTGAAACAGAACTGCCACTGCTTATGTATATTAATTTATTAGGATAGTGATAAAACTCTCAAGTAGACTTCTTCAGTCTTTTGTACAGCAATGCTATAAAGAAAGCAGCAGTGGTTATGGTTCTAACTCCAAAAGCCAATAGCAATATAGTTCCTAGTTCCTTCTCCTCACCTAGGATTCTTGTAAAATGTTAATGCCAGAATGCTTAGAATCTTTGTTATCTATACTCTATGGTTAATCACTCCTTGGGATGAAGCTAATTCCACTTGGCCAGCACTATTGTTGGTGTCATGAGTAGCACTGGTCAAGAAAGGACCAACTAGCACAGCTGCCTCCATCTCTCTCCTAGAACTTCCTGAATTTGGTAATTAGACAGGTCAGATGGCCCCTTTTAATAGAACATAGCTCAAGCCATCCTGAGCTTAGAGCATGAATTCTCAATAAAAGGCTAAATCATACTCAAAGGGCCAAAATCAGTTTTTTAGAGCAAAAGTCTTAGATATTAACAATGGTCATGGCCCTTAAAAGTTCAATCATACCTAAAAATTTCTTATTCCTTAGTATTTAACTTTTCTTAGAATTAACATTTTTATCCCTAAGGAAGTGATTTTGAAAAAGAAAAAAAGGTTGTGAGACACTGGCTTTGAGACTCCTACATCTTTGCTGATTGACTTATAAGATCCCTACTCTGCCTTGACCACTCAACTTTCTCCCAGTAGCTTTGGGCCAGCTTCAGGGAGGGATGTAGTTTTTTTTTTTTTTTACAGGTTCGAGTCTCACAGCAGTACAAATGTCAATGTTACCTTCTAGAGGAGACCACCTGGAAGATAACAGCAAAGAGCTATAATCCTTATTATACCTCTAGCTGATAAATGGTCAACTTTGACAATACTCATCTAGAAGGTTCACAGAAGCATAGTAACAAACATCAAGCAGGGGAATGACATTCATTATTTAACTGGTAACTTTTTATTTTGTGAAATCAAATTCCTAAAACTTGCATATAGAAGCTGCTGGCTCTAAGAAAAGTCTTTAATAGCCTTAGATAAGATTCAAAGTACAGCTTCTTAAGGGAGCAATTAGACTAGGTTTATATCAAATGACTAGGCCAGTGTTAAAAAAAAAGAAAAACATGGTATAAGAGAAAAGATTTAGTATGAAAAACAATTTATTCTTTTCCTAAGAGAAAAATGAACATGATATTTGAGTGAATACAGTTATATTTATCCCAAAAGGTAAAGATGGCCAAAGCTGAGCACTCCAAAGTGTTCTATGCGTTCTTTTAGAGCCTAAAGTTTCTCTGATGATCTAAAACTCTAGATGTATTGTCTGCATGGCCAACATAAGACAATCAGTTGATTGTAGGGTTCAGTACCTAATAACGAAGAGGACAGCAAACTAAGTTCAAACTAGAAATGTAGGTTTTTAGTCCTGAATAAGCTATAGTAGAAATAGGATAACTAACCAAGATAAGTTTGAGGAAGTATATCTGAGATTCTACTCCTGTTTATTATTCTGTCCCCATTATAGCTAACTCTAGTCTTTTACTGGAATTGGTAGTCTTTTTTTTTTTTTTACACAGAAAAGGAAAATTGGGGGCGGATTAGTGAAGCCTAACTTTGAGCACTAAAGAAACAAAGCTTCTGATAACTTTTAAGTAGATTGTAATAAGGTTAAACTGGAGCTGTCCAGCTTATCGAAGCCACCTGTGATACAGGCGCCAGGTGTCACCTGCATTATGAAAGATTTATGTATTAAGATATACTAACTTTGATTATTTCAAAGCTTAGTGTTAGTGAATAAGGTATGATTTAGTGGACAAAAGTATGTTATAGGTTTAGTCTTTCCTTAAATGACTGATTAATAGTATTTATTCTAGACCAGAGTTTTTCAACCTTAGATGCACATTGGAATCACCTGGGAAATTTCAGAATTACTATCTGGGTTCTATACCCTAAAGCTTCTGATTTAATTGTTCTGGGTTAGTGACTGCTTATTAGATGACCTAGGAAGCTCTTAAAAATTCTATCATGCAGCCAATGTTGAGAACTCTCCTAGATTCTTTAATTAGGAAAGAATATGATTTGAGAAACATGGACATTGATTGAAAACCTAATTTGCCAATTGTCTTAGTCATTATTAATAGGTGCTAACTACTCCCCTTTAATAATAAAAAAGACCTAACTCTCATATTAAAATTGTAAAGTGCTTAGTTCCTTGATACAGATGTTAAACAGTTAACTTACATGTATGGTCACAAGTTATCGCTATTCTTTCCCTGCCTGTCCTAACACCTGGGAAAAAATATAACTTGTTCTATTCGGCCTTAAAGGGCTACTGATCTCTTCCTAACAACTCTGTATTTTTACTGAATTTGCCTCTACTTGGTCATAGTGGTTCACACCTAAAGTTATCTAGAGCCATTGACATTCAGGTCAAAACCTACAGATACTCCAACAGCTATACCCACAATTTTCTTGATCTACTAAAAGAGCAAGCCTTGTTTGAAGAATCTGGGTCAGCCAATGTTTCAGTAGTCTTCAGATGGCATGTAATATAGAGCTAGGGAATAATTTGTAGTTGAAACTTAGGTGGACTTGGACTCATATTTAGAATGTTAATGCTAGATCACCCATAACAGAGCAAGAAATGTAACTCACCAGATTTGTTTTGAGCCTTGGTAGTATGAGGGTAAAAACAACATCTTTTGATTGACCACCCACCAGTCAGCTAGATAATTAAAGAGCACTGGCTACTGAATTACTTTATAGCTGGGAATTGACAAGGGAGCTTCATGTAACTTACCCACTGAAAAATCAATAAGGATATGTCAAGGAGTAGATTCTGTGTTTGGAGTTCGCATGGCTACATATGAATCAATGGAAAGCCTTAGAGCAATATGACTCCCAGTGTGGACATCCGCTTGAATGTGAATAACATCCCTAAGTTGGAAGCTAGTAGAATTCCTCTCAGAACTCCAAGATTCTCTATTGAGATATCACCTGTAGAGCAACTGGAGGTGAGGAGCAGCCTCTAATTTACTCATGCCTCTACCTACCAGTCATCAATCTCGTGGTGCATTTCAGTCTCTGCTGAGAGGACAGAGTAGAACTAAATGGAATCCACGTGGGTTGAATGGCTTTGCTGCTCACACTCTTCCTCCTGAATGAGACATTAATAGTAAACCAGCCGAGGGAGTTGAAGCGGGGAGTCATAATAGGGCAGTAACAACTATGAGACATCTCACCTGGTATAAGAACATTTTATTGGAATGACAGTTGGATTAGTTCTCCAGATACCAGAACTGTTGGCAGGCAATGAATTGTAGTGTAGAATTATGGCATATACCAGTGTGTGAGGAGTCATCTAGATACAACCAGACAAATATTCGTCACCTTAGCAGGATGATTTCTTGGAAGGAGAGCTCACACATTGTAGCAATACTTTTTGTGGCATTTTCCACCATCTCTTGAAGAACCTTTATATATAGCCGGCTGGTATCTATATGTTAACACCACATGAAACTTACATTCCAAACTGGTTTCTCCAGAGATTCATGAAAAATAACTGTGGCATAGATCAAGGTTAATGATATGAATTAAGAAAAATCTAGGTTTTAATCCTAACACTGCTAGTTATCAACTGTATTGCATCAAATTACTCAAACTCTCTAAGCTTCAGTTTCTTCACCTATAACTTGGTGAAAAATAGGATTTACCTCAAAAGGCAGAGAGAAAGTAGTTGTTAGCACATTGCATCTCTCACTCTATTCTATGGGCAATTTATTCTCACAATTAGATTGTTAAGCTTATAGAAACTACTTCCCATAGCTTGATCTATCATAATAATTGACTATTTTTCAAGGGTAGAAAACAAAAATGAAGCAACTTGAATATTATTCACAACATTCTCCACCATTTGGTTAAAGTTATAGGAGCTGGACATTACTCAGACCACCTAAAATGATGCTGACGGCAGCAAGACGAGTTCAACTCACTCATGTACTTTACGTTATTGTGCAAACATAAAGAAGTTGATTTGATAGGTGATAAGGTGAAGGTAGTGAGGTAATTTGACAACCTCTCAAAATGAGTCTTAGAATTAACTAGAAAAAGCTATATCTTTTAAACAAAAGGACTCTATGCTTCTTGCTGTACTGCATTACCCCTCCTATTAGTTTCTTAATCAAACTATGGCATCTTGACAAACTCCCAGTGAGGAGTCTTACCTGTACTGCACTGTGCTATTCATGGAGCCCAACTTCAAAGATGGCTGCATTGTTTACTGAGTCTAAATAGTTGTAACAGCAGCCAACTGGGCTGAGATTCAGATGGGATGGGTTCACCAACTTTCCTTTCCTGAACACTCTCACTCTCTCTGAGCAGTTACCACCATCTTTTCTTCTTGACACTGCATTTTAACAGGCAACCATGAGGAGGAAGACTTAGGAAGAGAAGTCTGTGGAGAAGCCCAAGAAAGAGAAGGGACACGAGAAGACTCTGGAGTGGCCTTCTTATCTCTAATCATGCACTGGGTGGGAACAGAACCTGAAGTAGGAAAACCCCAAAGAGCAACAGACCCTAAAGGATTCACTGCCAACCAGACTAATAGAAGCCCCACCAGGTACCCCTGGCCCATCCCACCTACTCGCTACTATTAGCTTCCTAGCAACCTAGAGGCGGTGGCCTTTATATCCATCCTCAAGTCATTCAGCAGTTATTGCAGGCCCTGAAGTCAGGCTGGAAATAAAGGAGGCAAGAATGATAGTCTACACCTGGAATTCAGCCAGCCCTTTCATCGTTTAAGAAAGAGCCTCAAGGAGGAAGGAATCAGCTGTTGAAAGACTTTCAGCTCTCCTTAAGAAGGCACATGTTGTACCCCTTTTGAGAAGCTTGATGAGGCCTGGAAGGGAGTTATAACTTACAAAGATTCAAGGTATACTTTCCCTGTAATCAACAACTGCCTTAAGTTGCTGAATAATTTGATTAAATGGAGTTTTAAATCAAAGACATAAGAGTTTAATTAGGAACTATTCTTGTCCTACTGAAGTTAACAGGCAGCTGTGCTGATTTTATTCCCCTGCCAGGATTTTTACCAACTCACAGAAAAGAGGGACTTGGAAACAAGCATAAATGTGTAAAAGGAAATACAGTTACCAATGAAATAGGCCACGAGGTGTTTTCCACACTAGCTACAAGGACTGACTAGATAGAGGAGTCCTGCAGAAAAAAGTATGGGTCCTGGAGGGGGAGGGGGAAGGGGAAGGTGGGAAAAAGTGAGAGAGTGGCATGGACATATATACACTACCAAACGTAAAATAGATAGCTAGTGGGAAGCAGCCGCATAGCACAGGGAGATCAGCTTGGTGCTTTGTGACCACCTAAAGGGGTGGGATAGGGAGGGTGGGAGGGAGGGAGACGCAAGAGGGAAGAGATATGGGGATATATGTATATGTATAGCTGATTCACCTTCTTATAAAGCAGAAACTAACAAACCATTGTAAAGCAATTATACTCCAATAAAGATGTTAAAAAAAAATTGTCCCAAACAAGCAGAGCTGGAGGACACCCCTTCCATGTTTTGCTTGCTGTATTTAATACTCCATTTATTTATCCCCTTTGGTACTTTTTCCTGCTTCCCAATATTTTAATTCTCTGGTTCCTGAACTTCTAGGCTGATAATTTTCAAATATCCATGTGCATAAAATACATTTTGCAAAATTTTTTAAAATGCAGATTGCCCCCACTTTACCTCCAACTATGCTCAATAGGTCGGGGTGGGACACCCTCATCTTTGGTAGATCCCCCAGGTGATGTGATGCAGCTGAAACACTTCCTAGTCCCAGTGTTTGTGTTCTCTCAGTACTTCACCCTCTACCACCACTATTTCCTATGTCCTATACACCTCAATCCAAACCCCCTGCTTCAGGGACCACCTGATCAACTAGGAATCTTTGATCAATAAGAACTCTGGGACATATTAAAATATACAGGAAGGAAGGCAAAACCTGTGTAGCTGTGGCATTCCCCAAAAGGATGTTAGCATTTTTACCAAGAGGGTCAGATCCAAGTCACTCTGGATCCTGGGAAAGTGCCTAATTCAGGAGACTCTTGGAATTCTCTCTAGAAAGTCTCGATGGTCCCAGGAGTTTAAAACAGAGGTGGCTGCACCAGAAGAAACCTTTGACCACAAAACTAGAAGGGGCCTTTGAGACAATTTAGAACTTATAGGTCAGAAAAGAAAAACTCAGAGAGATTAAGTAATAGAATCATGGGAAATCTGTTAGTGGTTAGTGACATTTCTGAGGGTACAATCTGGGTGACTGATCTCTTTCCGTGGGTGGTGTGGGTGGTGTGTGTGTATATCTGTGCGTGTGTGTGGAGTGGGGGACTAAAAACTCTGAATAACATTACTGATCCTTGAATGGATCTGGCTGTTCTAGGATTGTAGCCAATTTGCCTTGTTGGGTCCACTCCAATCCAAACCACCATATAGACCTGCAGAGATCCACACTGGCCAGCAAAGACTGGAAAAGGACAAACAAGGGGTCTGGAGATCATTATGTCTATAAAATCAATTTGCTATGATTTTGTCTAAAAGCCATACACCTAAAATGTATTAAGTGTATTCTACCTAATAACATAACATATGAAAAATTGAGGTCCAGAGATGGGATAAGGGTACTTAAAATCACCCATGTGTTCAAGATCAGAATTATACAGAAGCCCACACCTAATTTCAAATGGTTTGTTAACTGAGTGTTGTCACCTCTCCTGTCAAGCACAGTTATGGTCACTCTTGATGAGTGTTCCTGAGAGACATGAGTCTAATATTTTAGATATTTTCAGAAGGCATTTCTGTAATAAAAATCTATGTAAGAATGAAGAATTTAAATAATAATAATAATAAAACAAGTACTATTCAAAGCTGTATGCCTTAGCTGTGAAATCACATTTTGACTTTTGCTGTTCTGGCTGTTCAAGTAAGTAGTACTTTTAAATGCAATCCAGCCAGCTCCAAATTCCTTCCCCGAATGACAATCTTCTTGTAAAACGTATGTACACTGCAGTATGCCCCATGCCTAACGGAAGTAGTAAGTCCAACCTGACTTTGTCTTGTATATCTGCACTGTGTGTATATGTCTCTGTGTGTGCCTGTGTGTGTGTGTGTGTGTGTGTGTGTGTGTGTGCGTGTGAGAGAGAGAGAGAGAGAGAGAGAGAGAGAGAGAGACTCAACTTTGATTTGAGTGTCTTTTTAAAGTGAGATCCTTAAGAGGGAAAAACATAACATGTTATTATTAATAACATTATAATTATCAAAATATATTAAAATAATCACAGTGAAAAGCCAAGTCACTGGCAGAACCAAGGATGGAACACTTGGGTGGAACACTTTTCCCCCGCCATTCATTCCAAGAGTAGTAATTTTTCCTAGCCCCACTCTTGGCCCCTTTACTCACTCCTGATTATTAAACCTGAGGATGAAACCTAAGCGAGCTTGTGCACCTGACACTTTTACCACCTGGGCAAGTCTGTCCCAAGAGATTTCACTGCTGCTACATGGTGGAAGTCTTCCTGGGTATTGGTAGGTAATTTGTTTTAATTCTAGAGTCTAGTATTAGTAAGCCCTTTAGGTAACAGATCTCAAGGCTTGTTATTTTTTACTTGTTCTCTTTTTTACGTTTCTAATTACACTGGACTTTTCTGAGATATATTTCAAACGCAAAATAGAAACCCTCCAGAAAGCCTGTGGCAGAGAAGGGCACAGTAACACACAGCTCCCAGGCTCATCCATCTGGGACAGAGACCCTGATACTTGGTTTAGTGGCAGCTTCTCCAAGGCCTTTCTCCAAGCTTGTTCGAGGACCACCTGGTTAGTAACTCCTGTGCCCTTCTTTTAAGTCAAATTCTTGAGCCTCGCCTAGGATTTACTGAATTAATACTGGTTGTGGGGCCCAGAGATGCACATATTTTAAAAGTTTCTCAGGTTATTTGTTTTTATACAAGAGCTTAAGAACTACTACAACAGAAATACTTTCTTTACTGCACGATACTGTCCTTGCATGAGAGCACTTGAGATCTCTCCGGGAAGTTTCAAAAGCCCTCCTCAAATACACAGCTCTTCCAGCAAACGTGCCCTGATTTTATAAATTTCCACTTTCTATCCCAGCAGTGTTTCTTATTTGGAAGTCCATGTATAGACTAATAGGGGTCTGTGAAACCTCCAAAATGTATTAAATATTACATAATGTGAATGTGTACATTTTTCTAGAAAGAAGGTTTATAGATTTCAAGATTTCTACAACCCAAAGCATTCTTGGAGTTGCAAAATTAGAAGATAATATACATCCAGAAAGACTGATTTGTTCTCAACAGCTCTTTTGGGTCCCTAAACATAACAAACTACAAGTTTTAGCAGTTAAATTTTTGTTAAATGGCCTTATTTGTCTGCATGTCAGTTCCTTATAATTAAGCATACTTTGACTAATTTGAATTAAGTATGCCTGCATTCTAAACTCCCCATGTTGTTTGCCTTATACAGATAGAGAACACAAGAACAGGAATGTCTGTGCTCCTTTTTCAGTGTTAGTTACCTCTGAGGAGCATAGGTATCTTTGCTTTTCTGTGGAAAAAATTAACATCTTCTCTGATGAGAGTCACAGATTCATCTGATAACAGGTGCAGAAAGAAATCTTTAAACTCTAGACAGATTAAGGATAAAGGAGGACCCTAGGGCACAAAGCAGATGTTGTAAGTAATCACAGAGACAGAAATTTTAATCAGTTCTTCTGTTTTTCAAAGACAATTCTGTTTCCTGGATTAATAGAGAGCTGCTGTGAAGTTGAATTGCCCAGGTGTGGCAAAATACTGTCCTACCCACCTAACCCGGGGAAGCTTAGAGAACTACATTCTTTCTAAAATTTAAAGTTATCTAGAAAAAAGTTACTTGTTTATTTTTAAAAATAATAATCTCATTGACATATAACCTGTTAAGCTTTGGAGTTAAACAGAGGGTTTTGGGGCTTTTGTGGGGAGGGTACTTGGGGAAGGATACATTTTTTCTTCCATAATCTTCAATATGATAAAAATATTTAATACACAAAGTTGATGAGATTACATGAAAATATATGTAAAACAATTTCCATTTGGCGTTGCTTGGTGTGACTTTCCTTCCCCTTACCAAGCTGAAATGGAGGACTAAACATTTTGAATGATCTGAATTTCATTCCAATAGTGTAGTAGGCAGCTTCTAAGATATCCCCCAAGGATCCCCGTTTCCTGATATCCATGATCTTGTGTAATCCCCACCCTTGAGTGTGGACTGAACCTTGTGACTTCCTTCTAATGAATAGAACATGGTATAAGTGATGGGATGTCCCTTCTAAGGTTAGGTAACAAAAGACTTTGACTTCCATCTTTCTCGGCCTCTTTCTCTCTGCCCTTGCTCTGGGGGAAGCAAAACATTGTGAGTACCCTTATGGAGATGCTCACATGTCAAGGAACTGATATCTCTGGCCAACTGTCAGTAATGCTTGAGTCTAGCCAACAGCCTTGTTAGTGAGCTTGGACCGGGGATCCACCCTGAGTGTGGGAATGACAGTAGCCCCAGCTGACACTTCTTTTTTTAATGTTTTGTATATTTTTATTATAGTGTGGAGCACTAATAAAAAGAGGTATAATAACAAAACAAGGCACAAGCCCATAGTTTTCTGAATTTTTTAAACATTGAATACTTTTTGAATATTCACATAGTTCAAAATCAAAATAATACATAAAAGTACATGGTGAAAATTATTGCTTCCTTTCCAGCCCACACTCATGTTCACCCTTCATCTCTCCTCCATCTTACTAGTTTCTTGCGTTATCTTTCTTTCTTTCTTTCTTTTTTCCTTTTTTTTTTTTAACATCTTTATTGGAGTATAATTGCTTTACAATGGTGTGTTAGTTTCTGCTTTATAAGAAAGTGAATCAGCTATACATATACATATATCCTCGTATCTCTTCCCTCTTGCGTTTCCCTCCCTCCCACCCTCCCTATCCCACCCCTCTAGGTGGTCACAAAGCACCGAGAGCTGATCTCCCTGTGCTATGCGGCTGCTTCCCACTAGCTATCAGTTTTACGTGACACTTTTTGGTTGCAGCCTTATGAGTAACTCAAAGTCATAGGACTCAGCTAACCTGCACCCTGATTCCTGATCAACAGAAGTTTTAAGGTAAAAATTGTTTATTGCTTTAGGCCACTAAGTTTTGGGGTATTTTATTACACAGCAGTAGATAACTAAAATAAATGCAAAGAAAGCATAATTCACTCTCATGAGGAAGAAACACTTCTTTCTCTGGACAGTGGTAACCCATTCAATCTCATTCTATAAGCCTATGGTTTTTATAATGAAAACCATTTGAAAGGAATTGAAGTTGAAAGGATGAGATGGGCATACAAAATCAGCTAAGGTAGCTTTTTCAAACATCACTTGCATTACTACCCTAGCTTCTAGGAAGTAAAATGATGATAATTTAATATATATTAACTGTTAATATGTACCTGACTCTATGTAAAGTGCTGTATCTGAATCATTCCACTGAATCCTCACACATACCCCAAGTGTTACTATTATGGACACTTTACAACTGAGAAAATTGACGTAAAGAGAGGTTGAATATCTTTCTCAGTCTACATAGCTAGAATTTGAACCCCGAGCATCTTGAAACTAAAACTCATATTTCAAAGCATAGCAGTCTAAGGAGACCTAACAAGGACTGGCATTAGTGAAGAGTGAATTTATGGCTTTCTTTGCCAAGTCCATTCAATAATAATAGGGAAAATAATTTTCCAAAATGCATAAAATCCTAATTAACTCTATTAAACTAACCTATAATTGTTTCAATGCACTCATAAAAATACATAGAAATATCAAACATGTTCTATTCATGTATAACATTTTTGTGTACTCTAATGACAGTTACACACAACCAAGAGATGTTAGAATTACATAGACCTATATATAAGACATATATAATAATGACATTTAAATTTTTTCTTTGCATTTTTCCTTCTCTTGCTTGGAAAAACAATTTTGACCAGAATCATAAAAAGCTGACAGAGAAAGAGGTCTTTTCATACAGTCCAACAATTTCATTTTACAAATGGGAAAACCGAGGACATTATTTGCTTAGAGCCACATAACTACTTAATGGTAGCAAAATTAGAACCAGATCTACTGATTTGCGGTTCAGTGTATAGTCCGGTGCTGTGCATGGTCCAGTAAATTCGACGTAGTATTGAAAAAGCACTAGTTTAATTTTTTCCAATAAAAAAGTGGAATCAAATTAACCAACAATGAATTATTCAGCTCTCTTTGGAGGCCAAAGTAAAATATAAAATTCGTATTGAAAGAGCAACAATAAGACTGACAGCTAATTCTTCCTTAGAAATAATAGAATTCCAACTATAATGGAAAGATCTCTTTAAAGTGCTTAAAGAAAAGCACTTAACTTCTCAACCTAGAATTTTACATTTATAAAAATATCCCTCAAAAATGAAGGTTAAGATTAAGATGTTTTCAGGAAGTTAATCATTTATCACTAGCAAGAACACTGAAGGGAGTTTTTCAGGCAGGAAAAAAATGGTTCCAAACAAAAGCACAATAATGTAAAAAGGAATAAAGAGAGAAAAGGCTAAACACACTGGCAGAAAATGACTACTGACTGCATAAACAATTGTAATAATGATTTGCAGGGTCTAAAATATATTTTGTATAAAAATGCATGACAGCAACAGTACAAAGAGAGTAAAGGATAATTAGAGTTTAAGTGTTCTAGCCTTTGCATTTTTCTGGCAGTTGGTAATAGGACATATTTAAGGTGGATCTAATAGGTCAAAAATATATGTGCAATCTCTAGGCTAACCACTAAAACAGTAATAACACTATGTATAAGTGCACACTGATAGAGAAGGGAAATTTGAAAATTTTCAAATATTTGAAAAATACAAAAATCAAGAAAAAAGAAAGGAACAAAGAACTGGTGAGTAAAAAACAAACAAAAACAATAGAAATGTTATAGATTTTAACCCAATTATATTAGTAATTTTATTAACATAATAGACTAAATATTCCACTTAAAGGACTACAATATTCAAGGTAAAAAATAAAACTGAACTATGTGCTCTTTACAGGAAACACATCTTAAACATAAGGACACAGAAAGTTTGAAAGTAAATAGAATGGAAAAATGTATAGCCAATGTAAATAGTATATCAATAACAAAAATGCAGACTTTTAGGGAAGAAATTTTAATTAAAAAAATGAAAGAACTAGAAGAAACAATAGGCCAATCTACAATTATTTTTCGAGATATTAGCATACCATTCTCAGCAATGAAGAGAAAAACTGATAAAAAATAAATCGGTAAGGATATAGACTATTTGAACAACTTGACTGATAAATATAAACTAATTAGCCATAACACTACAGTTAAGAGCTGCAGAGACAGAGTCTTTTCCAAAAGCTCATGGAATGTATATGAAAATAGACCATATGCTGTGTCATTAAATAAATCTCAACAAATTTTGAAAAACTGAAATCATAACGAATACATCACGGAGCACAGTAATCTTAAGCCAAAAATGGTAACAAATTTTAATTTAAAAATCCCAAATATTTAGAAATTATGCAATATACATCTAAAGTGCACTTTAGTCAATGAACAATACAGTGGAAAGTAAAATGTTTGTGAAATAATAATATACTAAAATTTGTAGAATGCAGGTAAAGCAGTGCTTAGCAGAAAATATATAGCATTATGTACATGTATTAGACAAGAATAATTTGAGCTTTTATCTGAAGAAGCTATGAAAAAAATAGCAAATTGAATCTAACAGACAAGAAAGGAAATAAAAATAAGAACAGAAACCAATAATAGAAAGCAGACATAAAATTGAGAAAATCAATAAAGCCTTTAAGGATTAACTGAAATTTAAACGTCTAACAATACTGTGTCAGGGTGGGGAGGTGGGTGGAAGAGTGGCGGAGAGAATACAAATTATTAAGATCAGGGATAAAAAAGCCACCATTACTTCAGGTGCTACAGATGTCAAAAAGACAAGAGGATATTGTAAGCCAGGTTATACCAATAATTGTGATAATTTGGGTGAAATGTATAGGTTATCCCAAAAGTTGCATTATCACAGCTGGCAAAAGAACAAAAAGAAAGTATGAACCCACAGTTCCTTGCCAGGGGGCTTTCTCAACAAGGTTACTCATACTCAGCTCATCAAGCCACCAAGTGGTACCTCTTGCTCCAGTCTATGAACACAGAGTCTTATATAGTGTGACATAACCACAGGAGTTATATCTCATCATCTTTGCCTCATAATGTAGCCTAATCAAAGGAGTGACGTCCATAACTTTGCCATATTATATTGGTTAAAGTAAGTTACAAGTCTTATCCTTATGGGAGATTGAGGGGTGGGGGAAAGGATATATTACACAAAGGCATGGATACCATGAGGCAGAGATCATTAGGGTTATCTTAGGGTCTTTCTATCACCCTGTGCCCAATCACTTTGACTACTGGGCTTGTTATAAGAACATTCACAGCAGCATTATTTGTAAATGTCAAAAACTAGAAATGACTCAAACATATATCACAGTAGAATGGATAAGTAAATTATGGTATATTCTAATAATAGAAAATATACAACAATGAAAAAAATGAACTGTTGCTTCACTCAAAAATATGGCTAGATCTCTTAGACAAAATGATGAGCTAAAGACACCAAACACAAAAGTACCTGTGGTATAATTTCATTTATGTATGATTCAAAGAGAGACAAAACTGGTTGTGGAAATAACATCAATGGATACCTTTTGGTTAGAATAACTGGTAAGGGCCATAAGGAAGGCTTCTGAGGTGAGGGAAATGTTTATGTCTTATTCTGAGTGTTGGCTGAAAATTTATCAAGATGAACACTTAGACTTTGCACATTACTGTGTATATTCTATGCTTCAAAACAAAAATTACCTAAATCTCTTTAAATTATTTTACTTTCCTAAACAGAAACATCAACTACTCCTGATTCTTCAACTCTTTATTAAGACTCTTCCTTCTTATTGCAAACGGCCAATATGTGCTTTGAAAGAAACAAAGAAAAGAGGGCAACTGTCTACCAGCTTCTCTTCCATGTGGCATTGGTGACCTTGTTTCAGGCATCATGCTTTCTCTTGTTTCACAACCATCATTCTCATGTTCTACAGATCCCATGGCCCATTGGTTAGGGTCAACAGTTTGTTGTTCAACAAAGTGACGATTCAACCAACATTCTTAAGCACTGTAGCTAGTAGCCTACAGTGTAGCTTTCTTGAAGAGCAAAATCTTCAAAAAATAACAACAAAATCCACTTGGTACAGGTCATAGATGAATGGAAAGGAGAACCACAATATGTAAAAATGGAAACATGAATTAAATACTATAAATGATCAAGGAAAGAAACACTTTATGTAGAGAATACAGGACTGTCTACTCAAAGGAAGTGTCATGCAAACTGGTATGCAAGGATGAGCGGGCAATGACCTGAACGAAATGGTGCCACAGCAGCTAACGTTTAACTAACTAACATCTACTTGCTGGGCACTGTTCCAAATGTTTTATATATATATATTAACTTACTTAATTTTCATATCATCCTAAGAGGTAGGAACTCTACTTTACAGATGGGAATAAACAGAGGTGAAAAAATAACTTGTCCAAGGTCACAAGCTGGAAGGTAAAAGTTTAGAAGTTTGAATAGGAACTCTGGAAACCTGTGCTTCTAACTGCTTTGCAGCAGCAGTAAAGAAAACACCACCACCTGAAAGAATGTGGTCTCCTCTGGAGAAGACAAGCATCAGAGCACGGCTGAAGAGTGAGAGGTGAGGTTGGGATGGTAGTAGAGACCAGAGTGTCATTCCATAAATGATGTTTGGATTGATTAAGTGGGGACACATTGGAACACTTTAAGGTATTGAGTCACCATAAGATTTTTATTTAGAAAAACCACATTGGCAGCAGTTGGGGTAGGAGGTAATGACACAAGAGGGGAACCTAAAATAATAGACAAGGTAAGAAATGATTGGGCCTTCCTGCACTAAAGCAGTGAGGATAGGGGTGAAGAGAAATAGAGGCTAGAGAAGGAGTTCACAAAATCCAGGCAGGAGAGTGGCATCAGCATCACTTAGAACCTGATAGAAATGAATACCTTCAAGCTCTGCCCTAGACATTTGCATCCAAAGTTCTGAGAGTAGGGCCCAAAAATCTGAGTTTTACTGATCCTTTTGAGTCATCCCGGTTCACACAAAAGTTTAAGAACCACAGGCTTAGGGGATTCAGTTTTAACCCAGGGTCCATGTTAGACTTACCAGGAAGGTGCTCAAGGTTCACTGCCCCACCACCCACCCATTCTAATTTAGTAGGTCTGGTGCAGTGCTCCAGCATGTGAATTTTTGAAAAGCTCCCTGAGTAATGCTGATACATCCCCTGATTAAGAACAACCGAAACAGAAAATGGAATCTGATCTGGTTCTTTACTCCTCCATAAGTAGATACATGCGCACCTTGCAAACAGGGTATTCTCTGCTTCAGAAAATTCTAAAAGAGTAACTTGCTGATGTCTGCCTGTGAGACTATCTCTAAGTCTAAATCTTTACCTGGGGATGCCCTTTCGTGTCTGCCTATGTGCATAGGGATGATCCTGCCCTCTATTTCACATGCAATAGGACCTTTTGAAGTTTGAAATTCATCCAGCAAATAAAAACAGGAAAAGTGGCACATCTACTAAATGTTTATTTCTGAAATGCATAAGATAATGGTTTCAGAGTGAATGATTCAGTCCCTAATAATAACACTGTATTAGCTAGTGAATCCAATTTAATCTGAATTCTTGGGAATATTCAAACAGTTTTATACTTGTCAGTACTGAAATTTAAAAAGCAAACAAATCAGCAACAGAAGAGAGGCAGGCAGCTGTACAAAGCTCAGCTCCATGGTGGCCTCATTTCATACCTGTCTCCCTTCATCACCAGACTCATCTTTCAGTGCTTCCTTAGACCATTTGAGTCTCTTTCTTCTAGGTTTGTACCACTGTTTACTCTTTTTTTTTTTTTTTTTTTTTTTTAAACATCTTTATTGAAGTATAATTGCTTTACAATGGTGTGCTAGCTTCTGCTTTACAACAAAGTGAATCAGTTACACATATACATATGTTGCCATATCTCTTCCCTCTTGCATCTCCCTCCTTCCCACCCTCCCTATCCCACCCCTCTAGGTGGTCACAAAGCACCGAGCTGATCTCCCTGTGCTATGCGGCTGCTTCCCACTAGTTATCTATTTTACATTTGGTAGTGTATATATGTCCATGACACTCTCTCACCCTGTCACATCTCACCCCTCCCCCTCCCCATATCCTCAAGTCCATTCTCTAGTAGGTCTGTGTCTTTATTCCCATCTTGCCACTAGGTTCTTCATGACCTCTTTTTTTTTTTTTTTTTTTTTTCCCTTAGATTCCATATATATGTGTTAGCATACTGTATTTGTTTTTCTCTTTCTGACTTACTTCACTCTGTATGACAGACTCTAACTCCATCCACCTCATTACAAACACCTCCATTTCATTTCTTTTTATGGCTGAGTAATATTCCATTGTATATATGTGCCACATCTTCTTTATCCATTCATCCGATGATGGACACCTAGGTTGCTTCCATGTCCTGGCTATTGTAAACAGAGCTGCAATGAATATTTTGGTACATGACTCTTTCTGAATTATGGTTTTCTCAGGGTATATGCCCAGTAGTGGGATTGCTGGGTCATATGGTAGTTCTATTTTTAGTTTTTTAAGGAACCTCCATACTGTTCTCCATAGTGGCTGTATCAATTTACATTCCCACCAACAGTGCAAGAGTGTTCCCTTTTCTCCACACCCTCTCCAGCATTTATTGTTTCTAGATTTTTTGATGATGGCCATTCTGACCGGTGTGAGATGATACCTCATTGTAGTTTTGATTTGCATTTCTCTAATGATTAATGATGTTGAATTGAGCATTCTTTCATGTGTCTGTTGGCAATCTGTATCTCTTCTTTGGAGAAATGTCTATTTAGGTCTTCTGCCCATTTTTGGATTGGGTTGTTTGTTTTTTTGTTATTGAGCTGCATGAGCTGCTTGTAAATCTTGGAGATTAATCCTTTGTCCGTTGCTTCATTTGCAAATATTTTCTCCCATTCTGAGGGTTGTCTTTTGGTCTTGTTTATGGTTTCCTTTGCTGTGCAAAAGCTTTTAAGTTTCATTAGGTCCCATTTGTTTATTTGTGTTTTTATTTCCATTTCTCTAGGACCTGGGTCAAAAAGGATCTTGCTGTGACTTATGTCATACAGTGTTCTGCCTATGTTTTCCTCTAAGAGTTTGATAGTGTCTGGCCTTACACTTAGGTCTTTAATCCATTTTGAGTTTATTTTTGTGTATGGTGTTAGGGAGTGTTCTAATTTCATACTTTTACATGTACCTGTCCAATTTTCCCAGCACCACTTATTGAAGAGGCTGTCTTTTCTCCACTGTATATGCTTGCCTCCTTTATCAAAGATAAGGTGACCATATGTGCGTGGGCTTATCTCTGGGCTTTCTATCCTGTTCCATTGATCTATATTTCTGTTTTTGTGCCAGTACCAAACTGTCTTGATTACTGTAGCTTTGTAATATAGTCTGAAGTCAGGGAGCCTGATTCCTCCAGCTCCATTTTTCGTTCTCAAGATTGCTTTGGCTATTCGGGGTCTTTTGTGTTTCCATACAAATTGTGAAATTTTTTGTTCTAGTTCTGTGAAAAATGCCAGTGGTAGTTTGATAGGGATTGCATTGAATCTGTAGATTGCTTTGGGTAGCAGAGTCATTTTCACAATGTTTATTCTTCCAATCCAAGAACATGGTATATCTCTTGAAACAGGCACACGTAACTACATATGCAGACATTCCCTGTGGTCGGTGAAAATTTCAGAAGCCGTACTACCCCGGGGCACACTCTTCACCCTCAGTATCATCCTACCAGTTTTGGCACAAAGTCCAAACTCCTTAGCATGGCTTATAATAGGCCATCATGTAATTTATCATCCAACTCAAAGGATTTGAGAATGATAAGCGGTGCTAATAGTAATTACCATGGGATAATTGGGCGAACTGTGATAGCCCCAGTCAAATAGGAATCTCCATTAGCCTCCACACCTGGCAGTTCATGATCTAGTTACGTAACCGGCACTTCATCAGTGTCTACCTTCTAACACATATTATTTCTAATCAGTACAAAAGTTCTGCAATTCTTTATTATTACCCTTATTTTACATATGAGGAAATGCAAAGACATTCAATAGCTTGCAGGACATTTTACAAACAGGAAAAGGCAGAATCAGAAGTCAAATCCTGATCTGTTTGGTTTCTATATCCAAACTTTTCCTCAGGTGGGTGTTTTTTTTAACAAGTAGTAACTTTCTAAAATAGAATAAACAAGGAGTTATTCAAATCCCCACGTATACCAGAACCTGTTTTTTTTAAGCTATATATTAATAGCTCTCTTCCTGAAGAACAAATCATTCATAACAAAACTCAAAAAAAATTGAGACAGAAGTATATAAAGTCAAAAATATAAGTTCCCCTCTGTCCCTACTCTCAGTCAACCCAATCCCCGTCCCAAAGGTAAACTCTCTCTTGGCAAAATCCTGTTTATATTTCCAAAAGTTTTTAAGATGAAAACATAAATGTGGGTTTCTCTTTTTTCCCATTTAACTTGGAATATACTATATGAAGAACTCTCTTAACACTCCATTAAGAAATATGGATAATTTTTAAACCAAAGATATAAAGTACTTTCCCATATAAATCTGCTGACAAACAACAAAAAACATTCACTTTAATTCCTTAATTAAAGACTAAGAGACACTTAGCAATAAACTCCTGAGAGTGGAAGGAACAAAATATATTTCAAGCTTAGTAAATTCTGTTACTGTGGTTGGCACCCTCAAAGAGTTCAAACTATAATCACTGAAGGCTGAGCCTGTTACGTGGAGGTTGAAGTACACATCTTTGACTCCTGGGAGTGGGTTACCATGAAGCCCCAACTCTGCCACAGATAACCTGGGTCACCACACTATGATTCACCTGAGTCCCAGCTTTCCAAGTACAAAACCAAAGAGTTTGACTTCATAAGGCTAAAACCCCATGTATCTAGATGATGCTAATGCACCAGCAACACCAAACAGCGCCCTCCTTCAATCTCCCTCCTTCTCTGCAGGAGTACATTAGACAAACATCACCACCCTCTCTTGCCTACCAGCTGGGCCATTTTCCCCAAGACAGAGAGAAAACAGACATCCAAAAGAAAAACCTGCTGAACTACTGAACTGTGGACGGGAGATCATTGCTCCCCTCACCTACTAACTACTGTGCCTGCTCTCACAAAGATTCACATCTAGAGGGAGAAGAGAAATACAGTTTTCATGATGGATCTTTTCCACTCCTAAAGTTTCCTTCTTGTGAAGGGAGGTCAAAATAATATAACCTGTGGGCATTCTCCACCTGTTTACTCATTAGGGAGGTCCTTACATGTTTGGTAAGTCTGGGAAGAATAACTGAGTATGTTTATTATTGTGCTTAGGCTGCTATAACAAAATACCATAAACTGGGTAGCTTAAACAGCAGACATTTCCCACAGTTCTGGAGGCTGGGAAGTCCAAGGTCAAGGTGACGGCCTATTCTATTCAGTTCTTGGAGAGAGCTCTTCTCTTGACTTGCAAATGGCTGCCTTCTCACTATGTCCTTACCGTCCTTACATGGCAGAGAGAGAGAAAAGAGAATACAGACTCGCTTATGTCTCTTCTCATCAGAGTATCTCCCCTCCCCATGGCCTTATCTGAACTTAATTATTTCCCAAAGACCGCATCTCCAAATGCCATGACACTCGGGGTTAGGGGATCAACATGTGAATTCTGAGCGGGGGTACAGCTCAGTCCATAGCAGTATGCTCAGCTCCGTCCTTTTTCTTATCTTGGGAGTAAACATGCCCACCAGAAATCATGAGGCATCTTGTGTCCATCTACACTGTAAGCCTCGCCAGGCCAAGGGGGATAAGTTACCTGATTCTTGAGTTTGGTATGGACAGTTTCATTTTTTTCATAGAAAAGCCAAGTACTTTATGCTGATCTTTATCTACAGTAAAAGTGATATCCTGGACATACTGTGCTTTCTGTTGTCCTATTAACCAGTACCAATAATTCTCCCTCCCTCCAACACATATAGGATTGTGAATGTCTTTAGCCATATGCTCCAACTGAGGAACAGGTGGTTCTTTGAGAGTATTTTTCCCTCCCTATGAGTACACACTTCTGTGTGTGTGTGTGTGTGTGTGTTTACTGGAGGGAGAACTGGTGGTAGTGGTTCATCCATAAGTTCATCCATAACTATACTTGGCTAGTATTCTGCACACACGCCACAGGCACTCATGGGCAGCAATCCGACTGTGCAGCGTGCGCTTGCCTCTCATGTAACACGTCCTCCTCAACACATGCTTCTTTAGAAATGAGAGACTCTGTGCATGACTCACCAACATTCAAGAGTAAGGTCACTGGTAGAAAAACCAAGTAAGCAAGGCACACCTCCTTCAAAGAAAGGACACAGCCACCAAGAGGAATTCAAAGGGTCAATCCTATCAGTAAGAACACGTTCAGGCAAAAGTCACAGAAAAAAAACCTTGACATAATAGGTTAAGAAATTAGGAAATATTTTAATCTCAAATAATGAGATAGCAGGGACAGCTCCAGGATTGATTTGTTCAAGTGGTTCCTTTATATATCAAGAACTCAAGATGTTTTTTTTTTTTACTCTGTCATCAAGAATGTGTCAGTCACTCAAGGTAGCTTCCCTCATGGTCACTAAGTGATTACCACTGCTCCAGGCATCTCAACCATGGAAACATGACAAGATTTAGTGGGAAAGAGGGGCACATCTCTTCCTATGTGTCCTTTTTTAAGAATAATAAATCCTTCACCCAAAGTCCCCCAGCCAATTCCTTACATTTCAGGAGCCAGGACTCGTTCATATTCCCCTCCCTAAACCTATCAGTGAAAAAAAGGTAATGATATTAGTATGACTCACTTCGGAAAATCAGGTGTTATACCTGAGTTACAGTGGAAAATCAGGACTAAACCAGCAAGGAAGGAGGAAAGCCTATCAGGCTGGTAACCAGTAGTGTCTGTTACACTTACCAGTCAGGACTGATGGATAATGCAAGAATATGCTCTTCTTGGTAGAATGTAGGATCACTTCTCATATCCAACTAAAGTCACCCATCCCCTGATGTGCACTTGGGGACTTCAAGGAAGATAGGAGAGAGGGACTAAAACATTTGGGATGTTATCAGCTATATCAGCGTATTGAGATAGGAAGGCAGTGATCACATTTAATTAAATTATGTAAGTCCTTTCCCAAATGGCTGGTGCTCTTGTTTCCTTTCATAAATGCATGAAATGAACAAATAAATTATAGGACTACTCAAATTCCATTCCTTGGGAACTGTCACATAGTCCTTGCCAATGAACGCAGAGGGGCAGATATAGACCACTGACCTTAACAGAATTTCAGAAAGACAGTAGCCGGCCTGCTTATCCTAAGGTTTAAATTAGATGTGCTCTGCCAACACGAGAGAATCAGTTTGCTGTTCTGACAGCCCCTTTGCTGCAGCCATTTATGTAGAATATACACAATTATTCAAGAAGTGTTGGCAGTGATGTTATTCATATTAATTAGATAAGAACCATCTGAGAATGCTAAAATTTATCCTATTTTCAGCTAACAATTAAGGACTGTTGCATAATAATCAGACTCTTTAAACATTTCAATTTCCACTGACCATTTTAATTAAATTTAAGTTGTAATAAAAATATAGGATGTTGCTGCCCTTTTTAAGCTATTAAGAGCCGACTTGTGGATTGCTTAAACAGATAAAAAAGAGACTGAGTTTCCAGGTAGTGTTCATGATGTATGGAAGGCAGAGTGCTATGGTGTAAAAATGTGATATTCCATGAGAGAAGACATGAGTTTAAGTTTCATTTCTGTTACTAACTCTGTTTCTTATAGATGTCAATCAATTACTTTCAAACTGCTCATCTCTGAAATGGGGACAATATTATCTGTTGCATAGGTTTGTTGTATAAAACACTCAGTGCAGTACCTAGCACATAGTAAGCACTTGAGGATGACAGATATTAGCATTTAATGGATATGAAATAACTTGCATATATGTGCCGCTACTAGGCTAATTAATCTGAACCTAGAAACACAGGTGGCATTAACATTATTTTTATGGTCATGTAAATTAATTTTTAAATGTATAAGAATTCAGACCACAACATCCAAAAGATCAAACTTAGAATCTCCTGTGATGGCTAGTTTTATATGTTAACCTGGCTAGGATACTGTGCCTAGATATGTGGTCAAACATTATTCTGGGTGATTCTGTGAGGATGTTTTTGGATGAGATTAATATTTAAATCAGTGGACTCTGAGCAAAGCAGATGGCTCTACATAATGTAGGTGGGCCTCATCCAATCAGCTGAAGGCCTGGATAGAACAAAAGACTGAGCTCCCCTGAGCAGGAGGGAATGCTGCCAACAGACAGCCTTCATACAAAACTGCAGCATCAGCTCTTCCTGGTTCCACCAGCCCACCCTGAAGATTTTGGACTTGTCTCAATGATCACCTAAGCCAATTCCTTAAAATAAATCTCTACATATATGCACATACTATTGGTTTGGTTTCTCTAGAACCCTGACTAATATGCCTCCTCAGACAAAAAAAATAGCATGTCATGTGTTAGACCATGACAGCAGTTGGCAGTTATGTTAGTATTATGACCCTTCATGCTAGGTAGGTTCTCCTCCCACCAGGTATATCCCCTGCCAGTGGAGAAAGGGCAAAGTAAACTCCGTTCACCTTCCTTGAAAACCAGAGCCATAAACTACTACTCTCATTAATTCCTTTAAGAAGGACAATTTAGTCTTGGCAATACCAGAGGTTTAAAACCCTATTTACTAATTTCCCCAAAATATATATCTACCTTCATAATATCCACTTATCTTACGTCTATTTCAGAATTTATTCAGGCTTCCTGTCAAAATGTATTCTCCAGCCTCTTAGCTTCTCTATTACCTCCTGCCCCTTTTCTATCTATCTATCTATCTATCTACCTATCTATCTATCTATCTATCATCTTCTTGTTTATTACCAGGTGTTGCCTCTCTATTTTGTTATTTTTCCTAAGGAACAGACCAACTTGTTAGAGGAATGTAGATATAATTTCTAATGGCAAAACTGGGGACACTTTTTAGCTAATTTGTGGGAATATATCTATCCTTAAAGAAAGCAATACTTTTTTGGAAGTGGTCTATGTCAGGTCAGGATAAAGATTAAGTCAAATTAAATTACTTCATCAAAAAGAAGAACAAGAAAAATATGGAAATTTTTTTCTTCATACTCCCAGGAAGAGGGCTAGAGAACTTAATGTTTATCTAGTCTTAGGAGTTTATCTCTTTGAACCTAGTTTACGTCCATTAAAACCAAATGCATAGTAAAACTGTACATCCTAGCCAGAGTAGAGGTGATGAACATAGTTTAAGACAAATGCATAGGACTGAGACGTAATAGATAACAGTTCAGCGGTACTTGGAACTGGGAACTAGATTATGGGAATATAAGGCTGTGTAATAACTAGGTCACTTGTGTATTAACAAGGTCCTATGACCTTGGAGTTTATCCCTGAGTCCTCTACAAGCTACACTCTCAGTGAAATAGTGTATTATATGGGAATAGCGTATTTGTGTTCCATTTTCCCAGCCAGGATGAATATAGACACACCTGTGAGGCTTAAAAAAAATCCATTTTGAAATATCTATAGACAAAAGTATTCAAGGAGCAGATTTGGGGGAACTATCTCTCTGAATATCTGAAACATGCCAAATATTCAGGCATAAGCATTGAAGGTTATCATGACTATATTAACCTTTTAAAAAGAGTGTGAATACTTTTATCCCCAAATTTTGAGGAAAAAAAATACAGTGGAAAGAATTCTAAAGCTGTTCCTCCAAGATTCTGTCTCCTGGTTATTCAATCAAACACTATCTAGGTAGGCCTGTGAAGGGATTTTGTAGGTGTAACTGAGGTTATGGACCCTAAATTAGGGAAAGTAGCCTGTATGATGCAGATGGGCCCATTCTAATTACTTGACCCCTTAAAAGCAGAGAAATTTCTCCAGCTTGAGTCAGAGGAGAGATGAGACAGAAGAGGTGAGTCAGAGACTCAAAGGGAGTTGCAGTCATCCCCTAAAAGCTGAGGATGACCCCCAACCGACAGCCAGCAAGGCAACAGAGACCTCTGTCCTACAACCACGTAGAAGCAAATTCTGCCAACAATCTGAATGAGTCTGGAAACAGATTTTCTCTCAAAGCCTCCTGATGAAAGCCTTGGGTGCCCCTTAGCCCTGTGGGATCCAGAGCAGAGCTCCTGGATCCTCTGGATTCCTGACCTACAGAACAGTGAGATAATAAATCTGTGTGGTTTTAAGCTGCTAAATTTGTGAGAATTTATTATGGCAGCAACACAACACTAATCTAGCACTTTAAAATAATTCCTTATCTTCATCTATTTCCTCTATTCCTTCCCCCTCTACAGGAGCAAAAGCAGTTTTCAAAAAATCTGCAGGAGGAAAAATCTATGCTTTGCAGATGTGTCCTACAAATTTAAATTAGCCAAGAACAAATTATTTAAATTATTATTTTCCCCTAAAATCAGATTGGTAAAAGAAACAAGCACGCATTTTCACTGAGAAGAAATGACTCCAAATTCTCACTCTGCCATTTACTAGTTTATATGACTTTGGACACATTTTTAATCCCTTATAACATTGTGAGGATTAAAAATGATTTTTTAAGTGAATCTCTCAATTATAAGAGATTTTAAAATAATTTTTAAAGTTACAGAAGGATAAGACTCTATTACCTAAATTCATCATTTTGTTATTGCAGAAGCAATCTACATTTATTGTAAAACAAATATGAGAAAAACCAGATGAGACTAATTTTTTAAAAAAGAAATAAAAAAGATAAAAGCATAATTTGACATTTTAGAATAATTCCTGTTAATATTCTGGTGTAAATATCTTTCCAGATATTCAATTGTTGCAGCATATAATGCACATATAATAAACAATGTGCATATATAGTATGGCAGGGAAATGTATTGATTGCTATTAAGACATCAGAAAGAATGAGAACTTTTTTCTCCCCAGGGAAACTAGAAATTGAGCTTCACAGACTGAATTTGCCACATACCAGGGCTTCTCTTCCCCCTGCCTAAAGAGAGAAGAGGAGGTTCACTTAGGTCTTTGTGACAGGGACTATGCCAGGCAGCAGGGGATGAGGCAGGGCATCCAAAGGGAATGGCTGTAATGACCTCTCAGAAGGTCTAAATCAGACTCAGCAAAGATCCTATGCCAAAACAAACCCCTAGGTGATAAGATCAGAACACCTGCTACCTAAATATATATCATAGTGAAATTTTAAAATGTGGCATTTCTTACATCCAAAATGTGGTGGGAAAAAATCTTACTCATATAAAGTTTCACAAAAATTCTAGAACCTGCTTTTTTCACTTCACGTCTTAACCTTTTTTCACATCAATAAATGTAGAGCTACAAAATCATTTTAATAGCTACATTATATTCTTTTGGATAGATGTTCCATAATTTTTTATTAATAACATATTTTTGGGCATCAGTTAAATCCAAATTTTCATTATTATAAACAATCGTGCTGTCAAGCTCCATTATCTTTAACATAATAAAAGGGTAAGTCAAGGTGACCTGTGCTTTACCAAGACCAAAGTCAAGAAGCTGAGAGGCACAGTTGATTGTGGTCATAACTAGGATGCTTATTTGCTTCCCCATGAAGGATGGAAGGTTTCTAGACAAGGTCTGCCACAGCATATGGGCTCTATACAGCTTTGTGATGGCTCGCTCTGTGATACTTATTTTTCAGTGCTTTTTACTTTGTTTGGTTTCCTCAAAGACAGGTAGTATCTTGAGAGCAAGGCAACAAATATATTGCTTTTCATAGTCTCAGATTTTCTCCAATATTCTGCAAAGAGTAAGTGCACTAAAAAATTACATAATGATTACAATTATACTTATTTTCTTGGCCAAACACTTACTAAGGTAAACTATGGACTAAACTTATCTTTAAAATTATATTATGTCCTGGCTTCTCTAAAGACCATAAACCTGTGATGGTTGAGTACTGTTTCTAATATCTAAAATTTGATTTCGTGATACGTGTTTAGCTGACTGCTGTTTATTACGTCAGTTGGTCTGTGAATGCACCTTCTAACACCAACAAAGACAGACAATTTTTGCTAGGGAGGCTGTATGCCCAGGTTTTTTCAATTCCTCCCCTTCATGATTCAATAAATACATGTGATATAACTTGATAGGCTCATGTTTTACTATATTTTATTGCTCAATTTTAAAATTTATTATCAGTTTCAAGGGGTTGAATTTGCTTAAATATATTTAATTATATCCCCAAGCAGAAACTTCAAATACATTTAAATAAGTCTAAATGTTGAGCAAAAATTACTTAGAGAAGGGAAATCCCATGTATTGAATACGGGCAGTGGAGTCTTGATATAATGCCAGACCAAATCAATGAAATATTTCATCAAATTTTTCCTTAGTCCCATTTTCTCCTAGCTAGTGTGCTTTTCAGTCCAAATGGCTTGTTAGCTAGAAAAATTCAGACAGACAGCTGGTGTGTCCTATTGCCTGGCTTCTGGATGCCTTTGCCCTGAACTCCATACGCAAGCAATGAGTTCCCAATATTGAAGAGCTGTTATCTCTGAGTAACCAGGAATAAGCTCTTAGTGTAGAATCTAAATTTATCATCATGCAAAAACATGGTCCTTAATATCTTAAAAATATCTGAATAGTTCCATATAACTAGGAGAAGGTGGAAGTATCCAGGAGAAAATCAACAGTCACAGAAGACAAGCCTTGCCAACACAGTGCTGTGGGGTGAGTCCATCGCTCCCCAGCAAAAGTGTCTATCCAAACTTCACTGATTTTTAATTCCTTTAACAGGGACTCAAAAGTCCACCTTCACACAAATTCCTTCATTAGTAAAGAACCCAGGAAAAACCAATGTTCTTCCCATCCTCAACATGTTACAAGTAAATTTTCTATTTTCAAACAGGATAGCTTTAAAAGAGAGAAATGTTATAAAAAGGATGCAATTCAAAGTGATGTGTATTGTAGGGGAGGAAAGTTTGACAATTTTGCCTTAGTTCCTCTTGGTGGGATAAAGAATAGAGGGTCACTCTTATACACACACATATACATGCACATACTGCATTTGTTTTGGTTTTTTAACCGCAAATTTCATTAAAGACCCGGGTGATGAAACTGTCTCTTTCTGAGGCCATATCCATGAATCACTGTGCAGCTACCAATACCCTCAAATGTGATCTTCCTGATTTGTCTGTCTCCCAAAGAGGTAAAATCCAATAAACATTAACATAAAGGTCAGCCGTGCGGGTTATTGTAAATATGTGGAAGATTAAAAAAAAATCAGTCATGATTTTAACTGGCTTTTCAGGATTAGTGGAGGGAGAGACAAGATGCTGCATATACACCTGGAATGCCATGTGCATGCGCTCATGACCTCTTACATTCTTCACATGTGTGTACTTGGATACCACTGGAGGACCAGTGCATTTTGTTAGGATATTCTCTGGTGAGCTGTAGATTGGGTCCTATGCACTGTTAACATATGTATTGAATATTGTGAAATGAATGAATAACAAGAAAAATACATCTAAACTGTTTGATTTTCTGGTCTGTCTCAGCACAGACAAATAAAGGAGACAAAGTATTTGGGTCCAAATAGAATCTTAGCCTTCTAAAGGAGGAAGGGGCAAAATAGCTGGTGGCCAGAATGAATTTCATGTTAATAACACATACAACAGTGTGTATGAATTTGAATTAGTGTTTTACTTAGACTCATTCCAGTTTCCATATTAACTCACAAGAGTAAGATCTCTTGCAAGCCTTCAGACAAAAAATTGATTTATGATTTGCTAGATTCTATTGCACGAGTCCTTCAGCACAATTGCTACTGGGTATGACAAATGGAAAGTCACTGCCATTCTTCGTACTTTCATTTTGTAGATGAAACCTTTGATTTAACCAAAAATAAGAGACCTGCCCTTGAGAGCCTGAAAAGTAGTCTTTGGAGTCAGTGGTATGCATCATACAAAGACTTCCGAGTAGGAAATTCTTCCTGTGCTGTTTTGGTGGAATAATGTATGCAGAAATGTTTCTTTGGATGCCAAGGCAGCATTGGGGCACCAACTGTGGTGTATTGAAAGAGTTAATAACTGAGTCATTTTGCTCTGTAGCCCTTTGGTGTGAAAAGAAAGCTCTACTTTTAAATAAATAAAACTAAACAATGATTTAATTTCTGATTCTTAGACCATAAGTAAGACCATCGTTCAGAAACCAACAGTACACTCTACCCATGCCCTGAATTAAATCATTTGTGGCAAGAATTAAAACACTCAATGCAAATTCATTAACACTTTTGCAAACCCTCAATTTCTATTTCTCTCCCCAAAGATAAGTAATCTACTTAAGAAAGGTTAATGAGAAGTACAAGTGTATTTCATTTCTGCTACTCAATGTTTTTGGTCCAAAATGTTAAATATGGTTTTTAAGAGTATTTGTTGTCAGCTGTACAATCCAAGCCCAGCTTTAAATGTAGCATTATTATCTGATTTCCTAGTCCATGGGTTACATGTGAGGTTGGTGTAAATGAACAGAAAATTCTTTGGGGATGAATGATATTTATGATATCCATGATACCAAATATGATATTTATCTACGCTACTCCCCAATTTAGGAAGCATGGATATATATATATAAAGCTACCATTTTTAGAGTGCTTCAGCATGTCAGGTATTATGCTATTTTCCATGAATTATTCATTAACTCTCACAGGAATTCTCTGAACTAGGTATTACCATCTATGTTTTGTAGATGAGGAAACTTGGATGTAAAAAAATTAAGTGTAAGTGATGAACTTGTAGCCTCATTTTTTTTTTCTGACTTGAAAGCCATCTTATTTTGTTTTCAATATTTTGGTATAAAATGGTATAATTTTAATGTTTTTTCCTGATTTAAGTGATTTTTGAAAACAAGTTTTTGAATACAGTAAGGTACAGAAAGAACAGAGTAGAATTAGACCCCCCAACACCAAATTTATTATAATCATCAAGTTCAGAATATAATTTTTAAAAAGATTTAATATGTTTAAGAAAATGAAATAGGCAATCAAAAATATGAGCTGGTAACAGAGAGATGAAACCAGAAAAATTTATCAGTTTTTTTTTTTTCCTTTTCTGCTCTACAGTAGTTTTATTCGTATCTCTGTTCAAAGCCCAACCTCACCATGGAAAACTATTTTCTCCTCAGCATCACTTTTTTTTAAAATCAAAATCTTCAAACATATACAAAAGTAGAGACAATAATATAACAAATAATAATATAACAAATCTCCATTGGCCTAGTAACAATATTCAGCAGTGGTCAACTCATGGCCACTCTTGTTTACCTACAGCTCCTCCCCTCAGCCCCCACTATCCCTAATGGATTTTGAAGTACATTCCAGATATCATTTTATTTAATCTGTAAACATTTCTGTATTTATTTCTAAAAGACAGTCCTTAAAATACATAACCACAGTACCATTAACACCATTAAAAATGATTCCTATTTTTTAAATTGTCTTATAATGTTATTTTACAATTTGTTTTTATCAGGATTCGAACGAGATCCATACACTGCACTTGTTTTTATGTCTGTTAAGTCTATTTTAATCGACAGATTGCTCCTTCATCATTTTCCCCCTTTCCTTGCAATCTATTTATCGAAGCAACTGAGCCATTTATCTTATATAGTTTACTACAGACTAAATTTTCTTGATTGCCTCTCTGTGGTGTCACTTAATATGCTCCTCTATCTCTTGTATATGCTGTAAATCAGTAGTTAGATCTAAAATCTTGATTCAAAAGTTTGTTTTTGTTTTTGTTTTGGCAATAATGTTTTATGGGTGGTATTGCACACTTCTATTAAGAGATGTGTAATATCTGTTTGTCTCTCTTTCTTGATGTGAACAATTTATAACTACTGTCTAGATCCTTTATTTCAGTAGAAGTTGAAACATGGTAATACTCAAATCGTATCATTCTTTCTTCATTTATTTGCTAAGATGCATCTACAAAGAGAATTTTCTTTTATCAACATTTGATTATCTTAAGGTATAATCCAGAAAGGAAATACAGGATAAAAGTTTGATTCTATTCCTTTATTCACCAGTTTTCAAAACAATGCATTGGATCTCAAAAGGTATCCAATGACACCATTATTTTTTTAATTATTATTATTAGCTCATAGATTTCAACATATTTGATGTATTTTAATCTACTATGTTTAATTTTCTTATTGATTATCAAATTGTCCTAATTTTGGCCAGTGATAGCTTTTTCAAGTTGACTCCTGAGTCTTTTTGGTACTAATTATCATGTAAATCTTTCTTGCTTCTTAATAAAAAGAAAATCATCTTTTACCTTTTTCTTTTTTTTTTTTCACTTTTTAAAGTAAAGCTTCCTTGCTTTTAGCCATCCCAGCTGAGGCTCATACATGTGAGTAAGTGTAGCCGCTCTGAAAGTTGTCCATTGCCATATAACTCTTTCTAGACAAAAAGTGTAAAAGAATCACCCAGTCAACCCACTGGAACATGAGAAAATAATGAATAATTATTGGTTTAAGACACTAAATTTTGTTTTTTTCAATGAAGCAACATATAATCTTCAATATATTATACTCACTTAAGTTGATCATGTTTTTTAAAAATTTTTACTATTATTTAGATACCACTGCATAGCAATATATAGAGCTATTTGACATTCTTTTATAAAGCTGCATAGTACTCTATTATATGGACTTAGCATGCTAGACAACCAGTGCTTTAGTGATGGCATTTGGTCTGTTTTCATTCTTTTCCCATTACAACAATGCTTTAGTGAAAGCTTCGGTGAAAAGCACATGTGTCTTTTTACATTTTTTCAACAAGGCTGTTTTGATAAAGAATAAAATACAAATTGTAGAAATAAAAAAAAATTAAAAATCAATGTGTAAGTTAAAAAAATAGGCAAATATTTCTGAAGACAGAACTAGTGAATTGGAACATAAATCTGTAAAATGTTATGGAATGCAATAAGAAGCCAAAGAAATGAAAAATATGAGAGAATGGATAAAAAACATAGAGAAAAGATGGGAAAATTACATTTGTGATGAGAGTTACAGAAGAAGACAATAAGAGTTTGGGGGAAAAGCAATACTTGGAGAGTTAATGGCTGAGAATATTCAAAATGGATGAAAGATATGAATCATCAGAGTTGGTACACAAATACCACATAGTTTAATTAAAAGAAGTCCTTGCTAGATACATCATGGTAAAATTGCAGACACTAAAGACAAAGATTTCAAAGGAGACCGAAAGAAAAGACCTGCAAAAGGGCTACATTTATGCTGACACCTGCTTTCTCAATAGCAACAGCAGAAACTAAAAGCAAACTGTATTCAAAGAGTTGACAGAAAATAACTGTCAACCTAAAGTTGTATACCCAGAAAAAGCTGTTCTTCCAAAATGAAGGCAAAATAAAAATGCGTTCAGGCTTAAAATAAAGAATGATCCTTCGGAATTTCACCGCCAATTGACCCTCATCAAAGGAAAGCCTAAAAGAGTACTTTGGGAGGAAAGAAAATGGTCCCAGAAGAAAGGTCTACTATGAAAGTTACACTGACAACCAAAATTAATTGTAAATACATGGATGAATGTGTCAACACAGATATATATAAAAATAATGTGTAATTTGTAGGATTATCAAAATAAAATCAGATTAAAATGCCAGATAATACAATGATATTTGGGAAATGGGTTACTTGTGTTAAAGCCTTCTAAGTTACTCGTTTCGATAGAAAATGGGGTAAAGACATTGATTAGTTTTATAATTAATTGTGTACATTAAAGTTTCAAGAGTGCTATTAACAACCTGAAAATAGAGTATAAAACTTCCAAATAAGTAGAAATGAAAAAAGGAAAAATACAGCAATTTTTTAATATTAAATTGAACCAGAAAGATGAAACAAAAAAATGTACTGCCAACGGACAACACAAACATGGTGATATGGGTAAAATTAAATTAAATTTAGTAATCCAAATAATTTAAATGAATTAAGCTTATTCATTAAAAGGAAAACATTCTCAAAATTTTTTAAATTTCTGGTACTATATTACTTACAAAATACATACACATATCATAAAAACAGAAAAGATGAGAAATTATGTACCAGGCAAATACTATCCAAAATGAAGCTACGGTTTCTTTCAGACAAATAAAACCAAAGGCCAAAGGCATTAATAAAGATGAAGAATACAATTCACCAAAAAGATACATCAGTTTGAAATCTGTTGGTACTGAATAATATAGCTTCAAAATCAATAAAGCAAAAACTGAAAGAAATACAGGAGGAAATTGATAAATCTATCACCATGGTAGACAGATCTCAGTAATTAGTAGATCAACCAAATAAAAAAGAGATCATTTAATATAGAGAAAATTTGAACCACACATTAGCAGCTTGATCAATGGGTTTGTGTAGAGCCATGTATTCAGTGTCATAGACTACATTTTTCTTTAGCATAAAGGGGCATCTATGGAAATTGCCAATACACTAAGCTATGAAACAAGTCACACACACACACACACACACACACAGAGCAAAAGAACTGGAAAAAAATATAAACCATGATTTTCTAAGCACATGTAATTAATTTAAAATATACCAGAAAATAAAATTCAAGGAAGAAATCATAATAGAAACTATAAAAAACTTAAAAGTGAATAACAATAAAAATACTGCATATTAAAAATGTATTAATGTGCTTCCCTGGTGGTGCAGTGGTCAAGAACCCACCTGCCAATGCAGGGGACATGGGTTCGAGCCCTGGTCCAGGAAGACCCCCACATGCCGCGGAGCAACTAAGCCCATGCGCCACAACTACTGAACCTGTGCTCTAGAGCCCGCGTGCCACAACTACTGAAGCCCATGCGCCTAGAGCCTGTGCTCCGTAACAAGAGAAGCCACCACATGAGAAGCCCGCACACTGCAACGAAGAGTAGGCCCTGCTCACCGCAACTAGAGAAAGCCTGCGCACAGCAACAAAGACCCAATGCAGTCAAAAATAAAATAAATAAAAAATAAATTTAAAAATATATATATTAAGGTAGTTAAAATTGTCCTTGAAGGAAAAATTTAGTGTTCAAACCTATATTTGAAATTAAAAAAAAAAACAAAAAAACTGAAAAATAGTGAGCTATGAATCCAATTTTAAAAGTTAAAATAACAAAATAAACACCAAATATAGTGGGAGGAAAGGGATTGCTCTAGTCTGAATGTTTGTGTCTGACTCCCCCCACCAAATTCATGTGCTGAAATCCTAACTCCCAAAGGTGATGGTATTAGTAAGTAAGATCTTTGAGTAGAGATTTGGCCATGAGGGTTTCACCCCCATGAATGGGATTAGTGTCTTCAAAAAAGAGGCTCCAGAGAGATCCCCTGCTTCTACTACCATGTGAGGACACAGCAACAAGGCACCAGCTATGAACCAAGAAGAAGGCCTTCATCAGAAGGCTACCATGCTGGTGGCTTGATCCTGAACTTCCAGCCTCTAGAACGGTAAGAAATAAATTACTGTTGTTTATTAGTCACCCAGTCCATGGTAATACAGCAGCCTGAATGGACTGAAACAGGGATTTAGGGAAAAAAAGAAGAAATTAATAAAATAGACAAAAATACAAAGATACAAACTGCCAAACCAAACTAATACAGATACTCAGACAGTTTAATGTTGTATATATGGAATGTAACAAATGGAATCAAAAAGAGCATAATTTGCTTCTATTTAAAATAAGAAACAAAGAGAAATTGAGAAAAGCTGAGCTTATATATTTTAATAAATTTGAAGTCTAGTGAAAGAGGGGCTGGTATTTGTCTCCTTACCCCTAAATCTAGAAATGTGATTATTCAGACCAGAATCACTGAAAGAGCAGCCCTGGATGGAATTACATTTTTGTGAGATCCAAGTATCTAGGGGGAAGTATGAAGACAAAAGATCACCAGGAAGGCAATAGGGCTCCAGATGCGGGGAGGAAGAAGGGAACATGCTCGATACAGACTTTCTGCAACTCTTAGATAACGTGCAATCATCACACCATATTACTCGGTGGGCAGATTCCTATCCTGTGGTCTGGCGAGCTTATGGTGTGGAATGCTGTGCTCTGACTTTGAACTGGTTAACCATTTTCCTCACTACCCAACCTCCCTATCTTTCTTCTATGCTTTAATATTGCAAATCCCAAGAAAAATATTTTCCAAATTGTTCCAAGTAGTTGAGATAGTTGGCAAAACAAGTCTCTAAGAAATTTAAACTTCTGATCAAAGAAAATGTTGAATATGGCTTACTGTCAAGATGAGTTTCAGCTTTTAGGACTTAAAGGAAGAGTTCATTAAAAGAGGCTGAAAATCTTCTACATCGAACACTGCATTTTATTAATAAGTTCAATGAAAATCAGCTCAGGAAATCACAGGAGAGATTTTTTCCCCTTAATTCAGCTTTATTGACTCCCTTTGATTCAAAGCACCAATATTTATGTGGCAGAAATTTCCAATTGCCTCTTAAAAATTGGTTTATTTGATTTTATATGAGAGACTATGCTATGAAGATAGTTCAGTGAGTAAGATTTTTGCACACATTTTCATACAGCATTTCTTCTCTCCCAACAGTAAATATATTCACCTGGTAGCATCCCTGACTTGGAGTTATTGCTGAGGAAACAGCTAGGACTATTCTCACATTCAGCAATTTTTGAGTAGGTAGGTGCCATTCTAAACAAAAAAAAAAAAAAATAGGATTTGAGAGTAAGATGGAATAGCAACTTGATGAAAGACAGAAAAGAAGGGAGGGAGAGAGAAAGAAGAGAAGTTATTGATTCTCCTGGGGAGAATTTGAACAGATACTTCACAAAAGAAGATATATGGATGGCAAAACACACACATACACACACACACACACACACCAGAAGATGCTCACCATCTTTAGTCATCAGGGGAATGCTAATATAGACCACAATGAGTTACTACTACACATCCACAGAGTGGCTTAAAGGAAAATGAAGCATTGGTGAGGATGTGGAACTAGATGTCTCATACACTGCTGACGGGAATATAGAATGGTGCAGTCACTGAAAAATACTTGGCTAGTTTCGTATGAAATTAAACATAAGACTCAGTAATTCCGCTGCTAGGTATGTACCTAAGAGAAATGAAAATATACCTCCATGGAAAGACTTGTACACTAATGTTCATAGCACTGTATTCATAATAGCTTAGAACAGGAACAACTCAAATGGCCATGAACAGATGAATGAATAAACAGAATATACATTAATAAAAAGCAATGAACTAGTGGTACAGGCAACATCATGGATGTATCTCAAAAAGATTCTGGAAGCCAGATACAAAGAGTACATACTGCATGATTCCATTCATATGACACTCTAGAAAATGCAAACTAGTCTATAGAGATATGAAGTAGATTGGTGGTTTCCTGGAGTCAGTGGTAAAGAAGAATTGAATGCAAAGGAGCATTATGGAACTTTTGGAGTGATGAAAATATTCTGCATAGTGACTGATGTAATAGTTACATAAATGTTTACATTTACCAAAACTCATCACTTAAAATGGGTGAATTCTGTTGAATATGAATTATACCTCAAAAAATATGTAAGGTTTTAAACACATATACACACACAGAAGGTACTTAGGGAGAATGAAGAAGATGGTGAGGGAATTATAACAAGCTTTATTTGCCTTTGAAAAATAGAATAAGTGTTGTTTTTGAAAACATGTCAGAGTTCGTGGTAGATGCAATAATTGCCATAGCACTTTAGGTAAAGTAGAAAGGAAAGGTGGAAGTCAGCCCTTTAGCTCTGAATCAAGTGGACAAAACATCTCCAGTGCATCACCACAAGCTTTTGTCCTTGGTCGTTCTGATCAACTATTTTATCCATGACTTTACATTCTTTCAGCTCTACTATTTTATGATTCTGTGTTCTGCAATAATGTACTGAAATTTATTTGTCAAGCCTACAGAAACCTTAAAGCTAGAAAGGATAGCTAACACTTTGGATGACAACCTCAGGATTCAAAATCCTTTTGACATAGAGGAACACTGGACTGTAATCAACAAGATGAAATTTAAAAGGACAAATATCTTGAAGTTAGGTTTAAAAATTCAACTCTGCATACATAGATTTGGGATAATCTGGCTTCCTTTAAGGAAAAAAAAAACCAACATACTCTCCAAAGGAGAAAAATCCTTTGTAATGGATTATATAGGTGTGTATGATTTTATTTATATAAAATTTTAGAAAATGCAAACTAATCTATAGTGGCATAAAGAAGATCAGTGGTTTCCTGGGGTCAGAGGTAGAGAGGCTATTGACAAGAAAGGAGCATTGGGGAACTCTGGAGGTAGGATATTATATATATATATATATATATATATATATATATATATATATACAATTTATTACAAAATGATCAAGCCAGATTGTCAAATAACTACTAAAAATTTCATGCAATATTAAACTACATGAAGAGAAGTAAACATCCAGAACTTTGTAAATCACAGCCTCATTGAGTTTTGTACTGGTCAAATCATATCTGAAATATATTCAATTATGAGTATCAGATTATAAAGAAGATACCTAGGAAAGACAGACAATCTGATGAGAAATTCTCCAAAACATGTCATGGATTAGAAGACTAAAGTGAAGAGAGTCATAGTAGTTTCCAAATATTTGAAGCATTGCAACATACAGGAGGAAGAGGAACAGAAAATGTACTGTCTTAAAAATTTAAGATCAATGTAAGTTTCAGTGAGGTAGAAATGCCTTTAAAATAAGAAAGAAGTCAAATACGGCAGCTAGTTCATAAGGTCTGAACTGTCTCTTGATGTACCATGTAACTTGTTATTGGAAGTAATTGTGCAAAGGATGCATGATCAAATTATAGAGATATTAGAATAGGAATCCTACCATTAGGTGAGAAGTAAGACTGCATGTCACTGATTGGAAAATGGAGTAGGTGGAATTCAACCCAACTTTAATGATGGAAAATATCTGGAGAGGCAAAGAAAAAGGGCAGGTGGAAGTAGGAGGAAGTAAGGGGGAAAGATAGCACATGTATTGATGCAGTGATGCCAAAGTTAAAAAAAATAAAATAAAAGAATCAAATAGTGTAGCATGCCACAAGACACCAACCTGCCTAAAATGCAGTGTTCTTGTTAAGGAATACTACAAGACACCATGCCACAAGACACCAACCTGCCTAAAATGCAGTGTTCTTGTTAAGGAATATTACCCTAATTAGCCTGGTAAGAAAAGCCTTAATATTAGGACAGGTGGTTTGATACTTGACTATTCTGAGCCAAAAGCTAGAAGGTGTTACTTTCAAATACGTTTTAGAGTCGAATGCCTTGCTTCCTCGTTCACATCATTAATAAAGGGAGGTAATTCATGGGCAGACATCCACAGATTTTGCTCATGAGATTAAGAAGGAAAACAGAAGAAGGAAGAAAGGGAAAGTGGGGAGAGTATTGAGAGAAAAAGACCAAAAAGATAAAGTAGAGTTATCATCAAACCCGAATTCTAGCTTGAGTTTGCTAAATTCAATGTTGAACTCTAATTTGTATGTTCAGGGGGAAATTAAGAGGAGGAGGTAATGGAAGGGATAATAAAGAATTTGTGGACAATATAATAACATCAACAATCACAGCAACAACCGGAAGAGAAAAGGAAATGATCTTATGAGGAAAGGCTGATCTTTTGAGGTGATCCTCTGCATCCAACTAGCCCATAGAATAAACTCTAGGCACTTGAGAAACTCCAAGCTGATGTTTGTTCTGAGAGAAAGAGAGCACACAAGCACGTCTGAGGTTCTTTTATTTGCTCTCTTTGTGTTTCTCTGTATTTGTTAAGATGGATGGATTCTCTGCTTCATTGAGCATAATAGTTAAAGTGAATGAAAATTAAATGTTGAATGGGTCTGATTAAAATATAAATCTAAATACAGCAATGAGAGAGAGAATCAGAAAGTGAGGAGTAAGAGATTCATTAAATATTTATATATACAGAAATGTGGCTTTTAAATATCTTTATAATGGGTTAGATGTCATAAAGTCATAGACATAACAGTTTTACTTTAGCCTGCATATTACACCTATGCATTTAAAATTCCAGAAGCTGGACTTACCTACAGAGGCCAAAGAATTTTTATACCCCTAAAGCCTGAGGCAAGAGGTCAAAGAGCCAAAGCTCTTGTCATTTATATAAAGGAAGACATGGAGGTTTTAGTCAAACACCTGTATATTCAAACGGCCGATACATGTATGAAAATCTGTAAAACTTCAGATCTCGTCAAATGAGTGAAAATTAAATTAATGATATTGTCTATCTAATGGATTGGTAAAAATTAAGATGAATCATATTTAATGATGAAGGAGGTGGTGGAATGGGCACAATAAAGGAGAATAAAGTTCTCAGTACAGTCTAATATAGTGTATGTATTTTTTGGCCCAGTAATTTCACTTCCAGAAAAATATTCTAAGGAGATTAGGAAAGAGTATAAAGAAGTAAGTATGAAAATGTCTGAGGAAGCATTGACTGTTAGTATACTACAGACAATTTAAATGCCTACTAAGAGGAAATTGGAGTAAATAAATTATAGTTTATTCATAAAGTGAAATACTAGGTAACTGCTTAAAAGGATGCATTTATCATTATGCATTAATATGCCATTATATATTATTAAGTGAAAATAAGATTGAAATATATATACAAAATTCTATGCAGGGAATTCCCTGGCAGTCCAGTGGTTAGGACTCGGTGCTTTCACTGCCGTGGGCCAGGATTTGATCCCTGGTCAGGGAACTAAGTTCCTGCAAGCTGCGCCATGCAGCCAAAACAAACAAAAAACGCTATGCTATACTACATATTTGATATGTTTTAATTTAGGTAAATCAATAATCTATGAAAAATTCTAGAAGGATGTGTTTTTAACTGTTAATTATGTCTAGCTAGAATTATATAGAAGTTTTCACTTTCTAATCCATAAAGATAGGCTTTCACTTTAAAATTTTGAGCGTGTATTATTTTGTAATCTGCAAAATCAATTAAGTGATTCAATATAGTAGACTCTAACATCGCCTAAGTGAAGCTGTAGCCATACAGGTGGGTGTATAAACATAGGTGAAATCACTGGAGTTGAGGAGTTTAATCATCTTTGAGGACAGATAATTGGATGTGTCATCCACATGCATTATGATGGCAAGAGACCGAGTGTAAAGAAAGAGAGTGAATCATATTATGACTTTAATAAACAATGCAGAAAGTGATAGACAATAAGAAAGGCCATAGGGCAGTATTGAGGTGGCATGAATCTTAAATGACCAAGGCCTTTGGCATGAAGATGGAAACGGAAAGTCAGGAAGGAGCAGTAGGGAACTGGAAGAATGTCCACACCACTCTAGACCCTGCTGCTCAGTACTGAGTGGCCTCCGAGGACAGGGCAACTATGGAGGCCCTGTTCCCTGAGGAGACCTAGTCAGAAGGGCCATCCAGGGAAGATGTTTCATTCATATAAAGATTTATTGAGCCTCTACTACACGCCAGTTACTGGATCAGTTCTTCAATAATAATTTAATGCTTACAGAAAGCACAAGGGGAAAGGTCTTGACTAAATGAAAAAATAAGGGAAGAAAAAGCAGATAATAAAACGGAGATAAAAGTTCATGATCAGATAGCTTGTGTGGGTCTAGTCTTCTGGATGGTGACTAAGGATAGTAACGATAATAAGGTTTCTATTATAAGGGCTGCCTGGCAGGATGCAGGGGTGAGTGAAAAAATGAATGAAAAATTTGAAGATTCCAAAATACTGAATATATAGAGATGGAAATGTCAAGGCATGAATATATCCTAAAAGCTAGAGAGACCAGATTAGGTGTATGACTTTATCACCCTCTAGACTTGCTACTCAGAGTGTGGTCCATGGACCATCAGCCTTGGCATCACCTGGGAGCTTGCTTGAAAGATGAAATCTTAAACTTACTGAATCATAACCTGCAATTTAACAAGCTCCCCCAGGTGATTCATAGTCATACTAAAGTTTGAGAAATATTGCTCTAGAACATAGATTACCAACTACTCAACCATAACTGGTGGAATTAGAGGTGGCGTTACAACTAGGATGCTAGGAATTATGCATAAACCTATATCCTGTTGTGTCTATGCAGCCATCTATTGAACTACTTACTGGTGGGAGTGTAAGGCCAGTGAAAACTTTTTTTTTCTGAGTTTCTTTAGAAAAAAAATGGGGGAGGGTGGTTGTAAAATAAGACTCCAGAAAAACAGACCTGCACAGCCATGACTATATGCTCCAAGAGACATTTGTGCCTAAGAGTGATTAGAAGTTGTTGAGAGAGCCATGAGGACTTACATCCTATTGAAGAGAGAATTCTGTTTCATAGAGAATTATAATGTGTACTGAGGCTATATGCATGAGTTTAACTGGGCACGCTGGCCTCTGCCACTGCCAGAACCCTTAGGGACCGGGAGACCTAGAGCCATAGGATAAGTGAATGTGCTGTTCCAGGGAGTAGGACAGCACTAGGAAAGGGAGGGTTGCTAAACTGCCCTGTGGTGACGTTATGACTCTAATGATAAAAGTCTACTTTATACTCCCCCAGACTCAGGCCAAGATACAATTTATAAGTGTATTACAAAGGAAGACATCAGCCTGGGCAATGAGGGTGGCCAGCAGGGAGAGGGTGGGGGCTTGAATTCACCTCAGTCTCCAGGGGGTCCACAAGACTCTGTCAGAGGTTCAACCTCAACCCACAGGAAGCCATCCCAACTGCAGGGCAGGCAGGAGGGAACAGAGAATCTCACCCTTGGAGGAGCCAGCATTTGAGTAAGCTCCCTCTCAGGTGGGGGGAGTGGCTGATAGTCCTGCAGTTGCAAGACAGAAGTGGGGATCCAACTGTTCAAAAGCAAGCCCCCCTTCTTCCCACCTTCTACTAAGGCACTGCCCTTCCTAGAGAAATATTTGGGAGGATCGACCTCCTAGGGACAGTGAGCACGCTGAGCTGAGAGGAGGGACATAACTTCTTTACCTCCTTTGAGAAAATCCCCTGGAGTTAGCTGTATGAACAGTCATTCCATGCCTGCTCAGAAAATTCTATCACTGAACTTGCCTACACCTCTTCTTTTACTCCTCCTTCCCGTGCCCACCGCTACCCACCATTAGTTTAAAATAAAATCAGTTTGGGCATTCCTTCCCCTGGATATGGATGTGGAAATTAACTTATGAGAAGTCAGAGCACAGCCTAGAATGGTAGTTTAACCAGGGGACTGGGTAGGAGTCTCAGTTAAACTGGTAGGCATATTATTTTTTACTATACTATTTACCTTTTTTGTGCTCCTCCCTTTGGAGACACACAGTGTCTATAGAAGTGCCGCTATATTACTTTAAATTGAATTATTGAAGATACTGCCAAGCACCCTCATTTGAGATACCTTCATCTTTCTCAAATCAATATCTGTCTCAGGAGAGCACAGTTAGAAATTAAAAGGGTGGAAAGGAAAAATATCCTTAGGTTATCAGTTTTTCATTGCATATTCAATAGGGGAATGGTAACTCAATTATTCTAGATCAGTTGGTAGCCCACTTGGGCAAAAATGCCCTTCTTCAGCAACAAAAAGGGCTCCATAGGGATGAGTTTGGCTGGAGAGCTCTGAAATGCCAGAAGCCCTTCTTCAGGGGCATGAACAAGACAACCTTGCAGAGACTTCTTCACTCTACTGCACTTCCTTGGCATTCACTTGGATTTCATCATTCAAAATGGAGAGACATCTTAGCTTTCTCTAAAATTCCTCAAATCCTTAGAGGAGCAAATCAAAATCACTACCCTGTGTGTCCAGTAGGGGGCCAAGTGGTATCAGCATGATCCAAAGTAATTGAACCTGCCTAGGATCATTTTCCAAATCTTCTACACTTAATCTTAATTATACTTGTCTTCTCTTTGATTTCATGACAGGCCATGGAGGGACAGCTAAATTATGCTAAAATGATAGGCAAAGAGTGACAGCCCTGAGTCATAGTCAATTCATTTTCATAACTGAAGTAATCACTGATTCTTGCAACATCACTTGGATTGAAATATGGAGGACTTGTTTTGTTCTTGGAGGTTACTGAAAAAGCTACACCATGACTTATCTGAGAGAATTATTCCTGTCACTGTAAAAGCAGATTCAGATAAACTGGCCAGTTAGCTGCTTCATTATTTGCCCATTGTCTATCATGATAGCTGAAACAAAAATTAATGACAGAACAGCTGATTTAGGCATGCTATATAAATAAAGCCTGAATGTATCTGCCATGGACATATGTTATTTTTCCAACTTTTATAAACAATGGATCAATTTGCTGGCAAAAGTCTCTATAGACCAACCATTTCACCGGCTTACAAAACGTTCCACCATGGGAGAGAAAGAGAAAGACAAAGGGAGAGAGATTTTTTTTCTCAAGCAATGTTGTCTTGCATATATGCAAATAAATAAATAAATGCTTTCATTTTTGCAAGGCCCCACTGAAAAATATAAAGTGTGCATTATGCTTCCATGATACAAAGTATGGGCAAGTATCCAGCCACTTAAGCTTTTTTCATTAATTTTTCAATGCATTTTACATCTACCTACAATTTTGTACAGTACACATAAACTAGAATAACAACAGTCAAAATATAATATGATGTCCACCCCCAAAATGAACCAGTTGGCAACTGTAAGCTGCTTCCATCCTGAAAAATGTGTAGTCACAGTCATTTACAGGGCAATAACCAATTGTTGGCCCCCAAGAAGGGACAAAATCGGGATACACTATGTAATATAAACCTTTTATAATGACTTAAAACTCTTATTAAATTTATTTTGTGAATTCTATTATTTTAATTATTTAAATGTTGTCTTCTAATGTCAAACACCTAATTTCACAGTTTTATTATAAAAATTATCAGTAGTAACAGGAATATGAGGGTGCAAATAGTGAAATAAGGGGAAGTCATTTAGAGGTATTTAAAGATTCAATTAAACAGTCATATTTATACTTGTTTTTCTTTTTCTTTTTTTTTCTTGCTGGAAAAGCATTAATAAATCCACTTTGCAATGGTATAAGACTATAGTTTTTAACGTGCTTTGACTGCATTAAATGTCTAATATTTTAAATCTGTCTAGAAGCAAACATCTATACGATGTCATATTTTAAACAAAGAAATAAGAAACCAGCTAAAACTTTTTAAAGACTCATAGGTCTAGCCTTAAGTGTCAATGGCCAAGGAATACAATGAGTAGAAGGAGGTGGAAGGAAGGGTGAGTGGCTCCCAACAACATATAGAAAGACAATGGAAATCTTGTAAGTCAATTCACATACCAAATAACAAACTGTATGATTTACTGATAGATGATAAATAGATAGATAGATAGATAGATAGATAGATAGATAGAGCTGAACAAGAATCAGCATAAGGCATTTCACAACTCTTTATGAAAAGATTAATCTGATACTGACATCTGAAAAAGACCTCATAAAAGTATACGTATAGCTGATTCACTTTGTTATACAGCAGAAACTAACACAACAATGTAAAGCAATTATACTCCAATAAAGATGTTAAAAAAAAATCGCGTTAAACATCATTACACACATTTTTCTAAAAACAAAAAGACCTCATTATAAAATTGTCCTATGGCATGCATTTTGGGGCAGCTCTAAGACAAGGATGCAGCATAGATATTTGGAATCTGTAAGATTCCCAGATTGGACTGGTGTAAAATGCAAGCATATAAGCAGGCCCAATGTTTCCCAAAGAGCACAATGCATGCTCTCGGAGGTTCCCCAAATGGTTTCAAATGGCATATAGACATTAAATAGCATCAACCCCCACAGAAAAAGTTACTTCCTCTTCGATAAATATGATTATGTCAAGAAACAAGTCTCGTTTTAGTGCCGTTGTGTCATCAAAAACTCTCTAGCATGTGGTAAACTACCCTTAGTAAACAGAAAACAAACGAAACAAAACAGAAAACCCGTAAGCAGACGTCTATTTAACAGGCATCCAAATACACTTCTGCTTCCTGGGTTGAAAGTCACAAACTGAGATTAAGGTCATGGTATTTCACCAAAGGTTTTCCAAAAGTGTGTGTCTTCTTCTTCTTGGACAGGAAATAACCTTTAGGGAGCTTCAACACAGACATGCCTTTAGAATTGACTGATACAAAGAGTGTTCTGTGTTTTCTTGACCTCATACTTCTGTGGTCAAGATCTATATCACATGAGAAGCATTTTACTTTTAGTGTTCCATCACAACTGATGATGCAAGTACATTCAAGGGACATTTAAGTTTTGCCGGGCTTTCTTTTCTTTCACATTTCTACCTTCAACCAGTCCTGATGTTACATAAGGCAGATATCCAGCATAATATTAAGGTAGATTTTCTGTCAACTGGAAATCGCTGTGGATATCATAGCATGGATATAACAGTGATAGATTACCTGACCAGATCAACTGATCCCCTGCCGCTTTATACTTATTTATAATTAAAATAAAGTAAAAAAAAATAATAATAGCAACATCTTAATTAAAAGAGGCTAATAAATAACTTACAAAGGGAATGTGACCAAGGTAACGATAAAGTGAATTTTTGTTTGCCTGCCTGGTCAGCTTCCTGAAGTGCATCAGTGGTTCCAAAAATTCCCCATTAAGGAACCATGGCCCATCAGAACCCTGCACCTCAGGGACTCCACGTGGCTGCAAATGCCACACTTAAAGAAGCCCAGTACCCTTGCCTATGCTGCCTCTCTTCCTGAATGACATCGCCTGCCTCCTTCACATTGGAGTCTCTGCCAGTGCTAGGCTCATCTTCTCCAGGAAGTCTGCTTCACTTGCAGTATGCAGTGTTAGGTTTTCTCCCACTCTATTCCCCTAGTACTTTACATGTACTTCTAACTTATAGCATAACAACACACCATGGGCATATTTGTTTGCATGTCAGTTTCCCAGAAAAACACCCTCCCCTCAACGCAAGATGATGGAGAACAAGACTGTATTATTAACCATCTGTGTATCTCCAGCCACAAAACCTAGCAAGGTGTTGTCCTTTGGGAGCTATGTAATACATCCATGTTGAATTAGTTTATTAACGAATGACCTCAAATTTGCTGCAAATTTCTGCACTGTGGGAAAATCAGAGAAATCCTCTTGCCATCTCTTATACATGGTGGGGGGTGCCGGGAAGCTCTGGTACATGAGTTCAGAAATGTAACTGAATGAATCTCCAAGCTGTGCTCATGAGGAATCCAAGAGGAGATGAAGTCCAAGTTTCTTATGCTTTAAAAATCCTTATTATTGAATATCTCCTACTTTAAATTTTTAGCTGAGAATGCTATATTACTTATATGGAACTTGCTTGTACCAACAGCCTTGCATTTGTCATTTAAATAGGACCCTCTATCATTTTTCCTTAGTTTGTTAGTAGCTGTCACATATAAAATTACCACAAATAAAAGACGGAGGTGGAATATAAATGTTCAGAGACAACACAGCATAGCAAGCAGAGGTGAGAAAGGAGGTTGCACAACACTTGCCTGGTTCCCCAAGGGACGAGGAATTTAGGGCAAGTCACATCAGGAGCCTAGTGGCTGTTCAGCCCAGATACATACATATATATGTATGTATATATGTATATTATTTTTTTCTTGGAAGTGTAATCTTTTTGGATCTTTTTGATTTGCTATGTTGTGCAGGCCTCTGCTGCTATAACTTAAAATACCATACCTCTTTTTGTTTCAGGAAGCTAAGGCTAAGTCACTTCCTGAAATCCTTCCTCGGCTTCCAGGCTCTTTTTTTTTTTTAAAGCATTAAAAGCACACACAAAAAAATCAAAACAGCATACAGGAATATAAAGTGAAAAGGAAGTTTCTACCCTTCTTCTTGTCCAGGCTCTTTTACTACAAAGAAGTTTCATTTCAGCAAGGAAAAGCCAGAGAGGGAGTTTCCCGGGTGGGAAAGCAAATGAGAAGGGGAAGAGAAGAAGGACATATTCTGACAGAGTCAGGGCACCAAGGATTTTGTGACCAGTGTCACCAAAACACTTATGCACAGGTTCGTGAATAGGGTAGGACCCTGCAAACGTAAGACCTGGCTTGCAGGTCAGCTGGGTAATTAAGGGCATGTCATTTCCCACTCTGAGATTCAGTTTTATTATCTATAAAGTGAGGAATTTGTCCTTTCCAGGTTTGATCTTCTACGCCGCAGGGAATTTCTATAAATTGTTTCCTGCTTTAATTCGCATCAAATCTAGTAAATGGGAAGCATTGACTTATTCAAGGGATATTAATTTGCCTCTAGTCTGTTAGGTCAAGAGAAATAATGTGGTTAAAAAATAGAACTGGTATTTTCCTTCTTCTTGCCAATTCAACAAACGTCAGAGACAAGGAAAGGCTTTGCTTAAGACTGAAACAGCATGTTCTAACCGATGCCACAATGTACAACATACATCACAGGGAAAGCATTGCCAAGCAGAGAAAAGCAAAACTTTAATTTTTTCCACTTGGAATTAAAAGTGTTTCTCATTGCATTTTCTGCCTACGGCTTTAGAGTTTCAACCAGGTCCTATATAGCTGATGAAAGAGAGCTTAGCGTTGGATGACAGTTTACATTTTATCTCCTTCGGCTCTACCGCAGAACGGTGAATTCAGAGTTGTGCCCTCTAGTGGAGAAACACTCTGATTGCAAGTTTCTTTTACTGGGAAGCAGAATCAGATCTTCAACCACTTGGGATTTTTGTGCGACGGGGCACCGTTTCAAATGATTTATGTCTTTCATGGTCTGATACTTATCTGTGATACAGCACAAAGAGCACTCAAGACTTGGAGTTAAAGAGTCCCAAGTCTGAGTCGTAGGTTGGCCATCATGTAACTATGTAAATTTGGGAGTTAATCTCTGAAAGTCCCAGTGCTTCCATCAACTACGTGAGTTTTACCTTCCATGTTGCGCTGTTGTGTTAATTAAACGAAGTAATACATCCACATGTGCTTTTTAAAATATAAACTATTTTTATTATAAGTAAAGTTAAAAAAAATATTTAGTCCCTTGAAAGCCTAAACCAATATTAAGAAAGTACATCTCTGAATACTAGGTCAATCAGCACATACTTGAATTTTTTGAAAGCTTTTTTTGTATTTCTCTTCTTTGTCAATCTCCTCTCACACTTATCCAGCATCTTCTCTGAACTTACAACTGCATTATCAAGTAAAAAATCTTAAATGAAATTTGAATAATTTACTTAAGAATTATCTGAATTCAGCTGAAGAGTTAGTAAGAGATCTGCCAAATTCCTGGACTTAAATAAAAACAGAAATTACAATAGTTAACAAAATCAAATAATTTAATTAAAAAATTCCACCTATAGGAAGCCCACTTTAAATAAGAATATATAAAGTAAAAGTATGGTAAAAATATGACATTTTAACGTTAGTCCAATTGAAGATGAAATTCCTTCCCAAAGAGCTTCTCTACAAGTTACTTCTCTACAGAAAAAGCACCTAAAATGTATGAATGACTATCTATGGATGGTAAGATTATCCATCATTGTTTTTCTTCTTTTTATTGTTCTATGTTAACAATATATCACCAACATTATTAAGCTAAAAACATTATCTCAAACCAATTCAAAGTAATGGGTAGTTCTGTGTGAAGTGGAAAAATGGTGGAAATTGACATAGATGTTTGTCATTTTAACTACCTAACCAGGTATAAACCTCCCCTCCTCTGTCCCCAGTACTCTCCGGGAAGCACACACACCTTGTTACACACAAGACAGTAGCAGACTGTACTTGCAAAGCATTCCTTCTGTTTCCCCAGATGTGTTTATGTATCATCCCAGTCTACACACAGCACCTACCCTTCCTCCTGCTCTCCATCACACGTTTTTGAGATTAAGAACTTTTAAAATTAAAAGCATAGTCAGTAATTATGTAATATAACATTTTTCTGTTTGAAAATAACCGATTAACATTCCACTATAACCAAGCAAAGTAATTGATCTTTCCAGGTCTGCCTCTATAGTAATACTACAGAATCAGAGAGAAAAGCCATGTTCAAGATTAGCAAGGAAAATGGATGAGGAGGGAAGGTCAGGAGCAGGGCAGTGACACTGAGGATCGGAAGTTGGGGTTTAACTAGGGCAGACTTGAGGGTCTGAAACAGATGGCAGAAGCAAAGTACATGTGGGAAGGAGAGGGAGGAATTAGTGTTCAGCCCAGCCCCTCCAAGTGCCCTGTGTCTTCACGTGTAGGTTCTGATGCCAACTTAAACCTCCAAGAAACCCTAGGACTACAGAACTCCTGCACTCTGAGCCATGGGAAAGTTCTAGCCTCCCAGAGACACCGGATTGTCTTCCTGAAACCCCTACCAGACAAATCAAGGCCCCTTCTTCTACTTTCTCACAACTCTCTGAACTTTCCTTCACAGGACTTACTACAATGTAAGTATAAATTTATTTATGTGAATAGTGAACCTTGTAATCAACGGGATTCTGAGAGAAGGGTTAAAATGGTCCCAATTTATACATGATAAAAAAACTCAGTACTTGGGGCTTCCCTGGTGGGGCAGTGGTTAAGAATCTGCCTGCTAATGCAGGGGACACGGGTTCGAGCCCTGGTCTGGGAAGATCCCACATGCCGCGGAGCAACTAGGCCCGTGAGCCACAACTACTGAGCCTGCGCATCTGGAGCCTGTGCTCCGCAACAAGAGAGGCCGCGATAGTGAGAGGCCCGCGCACCGCGATGAAGAGTGGCCCCTGCTTGCCGCAACTAGAGAAAGCCCTAGCACAGAAACGAAGACCCAACATAGCAAGCAAGCAATCAATCAATAAAATAAATAAATCTTTAAAAAAAAAAAAGAAAAAACTCAGGACTCTATGTACAGACCCCCAAAACTGCTAGCCTGGTTAGCATTTCCAAACCTCTCCATAAAGTCAGTCCCAGACTTTTTACAAGTATGTGTAAAACCTCACAAGTCTGAGTTATTATCATTCAGGTTCAGAATTACTGTAAATTATCTCATCAAACTCTTTAACTTTTACAATAGATTTTATAATTAGTGCCCTGAACCACAAGAAACAAAATAGAGCAAAAGAGAGAAAGCATTTATATTTCTCTTTATTGAATACCTTTAATTATGGATCTAGAGCAACTCCATAATGAAAAAAAAATGAAATTACTTGCACTGCTCAATCCACATTATTCTTTCTGCTCTGCATAATCTGTGGACTAGAAACTAATTATGTAACTACCAATGCGTCTACTTTAACCCTTAATCCTCACAGCATTAACCAACTAATCTACTCAGCACACAATCTCACCCACAGAGAGAAGCATAAAGCAACAGGAGTCCTAAAACATGTGCTCCTTCTCAATTTGCTCTCCCTCCCCAAACATCTGAACCTCCCTCCTGATGGCCCATCTGAGTTCAGCTTCCAGCAATCAAAACAGCAGCTGCACAGAACCCTCCCAACCAATCTAATTACAAGTTAAAGAAAAAAGATAGAACGAAGAGATGATTGTAAAAAATTCAGTTAACCTCTTAGAAGCCTAGAAAATATGACTGCTCTCTAAAGACATCAAAATGAACTTTTGAATTTTGCTAATCCATCCCCCAAAAGGAACTTTGATGGTGCTCCTACCAGAATTGTGTATATGAGGCTCTGAGGAATTGCTCCTTTGGTCTAGTTTGCCTTTGTAGCCCTCTTCTGTTTTCCAAAGACTTTCCTCCTTGTCAAGTATTTTGGGTCCTAGAAACCAAAGGAGGTTATGCTCCTTCTCTTAGATGAAAATTTAAGTCATATATGGCTTTTATTTATTTTTTTAATTGGGGTAGAGTTGTTTTACAATATTGTGTTAGTTTCTACTGTACAGCTAAGTGAATCAGCTCTATATATACATATATCCCCTCTTTTTTGGATTTCCTTCCCAATTAGGTCACCTCAGAGCATTGAATAGAGTTCCCTGTGCTATACAGCATGTATGCCTTTTAAAAAGAACCCTGTTTGAGTGAAAATATACAGTATTGGGAATCCAAAAAAACAAAACAAATGAACAAATCTAGCAACACAGAAACAGATTCACAGATATAGAGAACAAACTGATGGTTGTCAGAAGGGAGGGGCTTGGGCAAAGTAGATGAAGGAGGTTAAGAGGTTCAAACTACTACATATAAAATAAATAAGTCACAGGGATATAATGTACAGCACAGGGAATATAATCAATAATAATGTGTATGGTACATAACACATAAAAATATCAAATCACTATGTTGTACACCTGAAACTAATATAATATTGTAAGTCAACTACACTTCAATAAAAAAGTAAATAAATAAAATAAAATAAGATAAAAAGGACTCTGTATGATATTATAATGGTGGTTACATGTCCTTATACATTTGTCCAAACCCAGAGAACGTACAACACCAAGAGTGAACCTTAATGTAAAGCATGAACCTTGGGTGCTTATGATGTGTCAAGGTAGGTTCGCCAGTTGCAACAAATGCACCACTCTGATGGGGGATGTTGATAATGGGGGAAGCTGTGCATGTGAGGGGGCTGGGGGTATATAGGAAACCTCTGTACCTCCCTCTCAATTTTGCTATAAACCTAAAAGTGCTCTAAAAAAAGTAAATCTTTAAAAAAAATAATAATAAAAAGAAATGTTTACCCCAAAGGAGTTTCCTTACGCAAAATGTTTATAATGGAGCATTGATTTTTTTTTTTCTATTGTCATCATTGTCAATAGAGCAATGTACAGTAGGGAGGTCTCCCTGAAGGAGTTAGCGGGCTTGTGTACAACCCCTTGTTTACTCTGCCTCATTTCACAGGGAAGCTTAACCACCTGTTCGTTGAAAGGTTCTCCCCACAGGCGTTTTATTCCCTCTCCAACTGTTCATCCTCATCCCCACTGTTAAGTAATAAAGGGATCAATACCATTAAGTAGGTCATGATGTTGAAACCTTATGATGAAAAAGTTTCTTTATGAAGATAATCCCCATTTCACTAAAATCTTTACATCCTGGGAAAACGAAAACAACTACCCTTGTTATTACTGACCAAAAAAAAACAGACTAAAAGGTGTTTGTAGTATATGCACTTTAGGGTCTGTTTGCTCAGAACGATCCTCCTTTCTTTGAGACAGTCCCCTGAGAGTATCTTTTTTGTTTTTTACCCCTGTGATGACGTCAGCATCATAGTGCTGTGATGTGGCTGTAACTGACTGGCCAGCAGTTGGCATCTCAATGAAGCTGGACCAATTAAGTGTTCACCTTCAGAAATCTGGGCTGGGTTCTGAGAGATGTCCCAGTCTCTGGGCTGTGATGGATAATGGTGGGAGTGGAATCATTGTAATGTTCACACTCCAGAAGGGAGGTCCCCAAACTTCTACTGCAGAAACCCGTAAAGTATCCCAAGTTTCCATCCATCTCAAAGCAGAGTTCTTCATCTTTTTCCCAGCATCTGTGAGATACCACAAAATTCTTTCTTTCTTCTATAAGCTACTTCACTTCCTTTCTGTAATAAATAATAATGATTTGTTTAATGCATCTTTTTCTAAAAACTCATTAGGGTGGCACGAAGTGAAGCAAATTATTTATACTTAGTCTTATTTCTGATACAGGTTACCACCATTGCTGGTGTTTTTGAGAGGGCAGGAGTGTTCAACCCTCCCCACACTTCCCTATAAAGGAACACTTTCTGTCCAGTCTCGTTGAGCTTTTCTCCTAGATAGGAAGAGTTCTTCATCTGATGGGCAGAATCTGAGACCATAATTCAGTCTTTATATATACAGAGAGAGAGAGAGATAGAGAGAGAGAGAGAGAGAGAGAAAGAGAGAGAGAGAGAGAGAGAGAGAGCCAGGATACTATATCTTAAAAGGCTTAGAGACTTGTATGTTCTCTCTCTTTGACTTACTAGGCCCATTAACATTGGGCTCTCTTGCCCTCTCTTGGTCTGTCTTCATGCTCCCCTTGCCCAGGCCCAGACAGCATCCTCTCTCCGATCCTACATTTATGCTCTTATTTGGATTAGCAAAGCAAGCTATATAGATCTTGACCCTAACACTGGTTGGGTAAGTAGACTGGTGATCTTCAGACCAGCTATTTTTAGAGATGTCAGGGTCATGACAACTACTCAAAGGAGACTTTATTTAGATTTCCATACCTAACTTACTGAAAGGATTTTCCAACATCTTCTAAAGGAAAAGCAATACATTTAGTTGGGATAGTGGGCATTTGGCCATTTATTTTTTTTAATTGGTATTTTACTCCCTGTTTTCCCTTATATCAGAGCTTCTTAATTCAAAACTAGAGAGAATAGTGGTAAAGAGTAGAATTTAGGCATTAAATTTCACCTCACATCCCTTTGGGGCATGATTCATTCTTGGTATGCTGTACACAGGTTATCCTGTATCCAGCTCAGTGGTTCTCAATGTAGGCTACTAATTAGACTCTCCTGGGAAGCTGTGAAAACTTGCAGTGCTCAGACAGCACTCATGTCAAACTAAACCAGAATTTCTCTGGGTGGGAACCAGACAGCAGTGAATGTGCAATAAAGGTTGAGAGCCATTGCTATGTCTACTACTCTTTCAATGACCCTCATGACTCTCCTGTTGTCTTTTGACAACAGGAATCTCCTGATCAACCAAAGAGCACAGAGCCCAAACAGAAGCAAGGAAGGGCTAAGGGAGTCGAGAGGAAAAAAAAAAAAAGTTGGGCTGGTGGGCAGCAAATGCAATGGGTTGTAGCAGTAGGAACAAAAGTCTTGTGCCAGATGATTTATTATAGAAGGACAAACTGCTTTGATTGGAATTGTATTGATCTCACTGGACAAACTTAATGGGAAAAAAGATCAAGTTCTGAAATCAGGTAAAAAAACCCAACATATATATATGGGATGAGAGAGAGAGGACTAAACATGAATAATCAAAGTGGAGAAAATTTAGGTGTGTATCTGTCTTCTCAGGCTGCCATACCAAAATACCAGAGCCTGTGTGGCTTAAACAACAGAAATATATTGTCTTATAGTTCCAGAGGCTAGAGGTCCCAGATCAGGATGCTAGCATGGCCAGTTTTTGGTGAGAGCTCTCTTCCTGGCTTGTAGGTGGCTGCCTCCTCTCTGTGTGCTTACATAGCGTTTTCTTGCTGTGTGCAAGGAGAGAGAGGGAAAGAGACAGAGACAGAGACAGAGACAGAGAGAGGGAGGGGGAGGGGAAAGAGGAGGTGAAGGGGGAGAGGGAGGGAAAGAGGGAGGGGGAGGGGGAAAGAAGGGGAGAGGGTTCTGGTGTCTCTTCCTCTTCTTATAAGAGCCACCAGCCCTATCAGATTAGGGCCCCACCCTTATGATCTCACTTAACCTATATCACCTCCTCACAAATATAATCACTTTGGGGATTAGGACTTAAACATATGAATTTGGGGAATAGGAGGGAAGGATGTTTCAGTCTATGGCAAGGTGTTTTGGTTCAGTCTAGACAAACTATAAGTCAATAATGATTGCTAAAATGTGATTGTATGTCAAGATACATAAAAATAATAGTGATTATTTATTGAAGTTTACCACGCGGCAGGCACTATAATACAGACAGCACCCTTTTACAGTATAACACACATGGCCCTTTTTACACATTATATCATTTAGAGTATGGAGAGAAACAAACAAGATTATCCAGAGAAGGCCTCTGGACACTCATAATAATGGAGAAAGGGGATTTCCCATTCCCAGTATGAGCTGGTTGTGCCTAGCTATTGTGTACCTAGCACAATACCAGGGCACCATATCCTCCAATAGCCTGAAGTCAATTTCTCAGAAAGTCACCAGGCACTAGCAGCTGGTTCTCAGACAACTCCCTGAAGCTGTCGCCCAAGACCTGATCCTTTACTCCCTGAATGAAAACTGTTTCTCATATTTGCATTATATGCTGGTAGCTAAAGAGGCAGGGTACCCCCACCAACCTCGCCAACACAAGCCCATCCAAAATTGTGCAGCTTCTCCCAGACTCCCGAAGGCATGTCTGTGATACGGGGCAGCATGCCTCTTCTTACTGAACTTTGGCTGGTCAATTTCCCCAAAAAAGCCTCTTTCCCAGATACAGCTGTTTTTAACCTGGTGCTTCTCAAACTTTTATAGGCATATGAAACATCTGAAAGATTTTGTTCAAATGCAGATTCTGAGTCACCCGGTTTGCAAGGGAACCCAAGTTTCTGCATTTCTAACAAGCTCCCACTGCTGAAACAGGGACTGCACTCTGAGTAACAAGCATGTTTTGAGGAACATACTTTGTGATATGGTGGTATTTTCAATCTCTCACCTCCCACCTCCCCATCAGTCCATCAATCCTCACAGCAATCTCCAGAAATATTCTTGTGTATACTCATCATTTTGTGTATTAGAAAATTAAGGCTCAAATAGGCTATGGAATCATAGAGAAGAGACTGTCCCTGGGGTTTCAATTAAGTTGCTTTTTTTCTTTTTTTGGAAAAGGGACACTGTCTTCTCTTGTCTTTCTCTCTCTTTACAAATTCACTAATTTTATTCTGAAGGATTAGAACTCACCATACGATTATAGAAGCGAACTCTGGGATACTACGTAGAAGGATCCTGGACTTTGATGTGAATCACAACTCACCAATCAATTCACTGTCTTTCCCAGACCTACATCGCTATAATTTAGTAGATGGCAGCTACGGTTGACTTGAGAAACAGCTATGGGGCCACCAGCCTGGTACTTTTGTAACTTTTTATGTTTTTCTTTCTTCTTATTTTTCATAAACCCCTTGGCACCTCATGCACAGAAGAAAGAGTAAAAGAATGAATAAAGGTATAGATAAGTAAACGAGATTCCCATGTTAGATCCAAAGATTGAGTAATGTTACTCTCCTCTATGAAATCCAGCAGAGGGAGAGACAAACATAAATACACATACATATGCATATATATACACACAAACATATTTTTTACTGTTCAGTATCATATATATTTAGATTTATATTTAAATTTGTATAAAATGTACACAAAAGATATATATGTACATATCATAAGAAATATGCATAAGGAAGCAAATATTTTTATCCCTCATGCATGTCCTTCAAATGGACTAATCAGGAGCATTTCAAAATGAAGGCAAAACCACATGATTCAAAAAAGAGATAAATTAAACTCATGAGCTGGTCTGTATTCTGCCCATTTAAAATAATTTAGCTTGAGTTTCAAAGTGATATTGTAACCAGGTTCACTTCACTGAACCTATTTGCATATTCATCTGAATGCAAAGCACAAGATTAAAGTGAATTGCTGTTTAGCTTTCTTCTCTGGAGTTCTCCGCGGGATCCACCTCTTGCTGACAGGCACACCAAAGCCCTTAAGGAAGCATTTACAAAATGGGTTTACAAATTGTTTATGTGCAATACCCTCCTCACCAAAACGACAAAGATCACCATGATCCTGCAACTAAAGCAACTCTTCCCATTTAATCAGCTTCTCCTACTCATTTTTCACTCTATTCTTATTTTGTACACTTTTAATTTGAGCTTACCATTATCCTATTTAACATTTTAAAAGTTACTTCACATGTGTAGCAAGATATCAAATATTCATTAGGTACCTCTTACATGCTTAGCTTTTTGTTAGGCGCTGGTTTTAATACATTGTTTTCTTACTAGAAGAATGAAACATACACATATTAACATTTCAAATAATATAAAAGGCTATTAATTTGACTCAGTTCACCCCATTTTCAGTACCTCATCTGAGTTTTAACCACTTTTAATTATTTCTCCTGCAACCTCCCAGAAAGTATATGATTGTATGTGTGTGGCTGAGCATATATAGGGCACCCTAAGATGTATACATATCTTTCTCTATTTTCCAGTAAATTGATTCCTCCCAAAACAAGAAATACAACCTTTAGTTTTTTGGTACTAGCCTCAAAATAGCACATAACACTGATTTTTGAATATAATAAGTGTCTGGCAATGTATTTGTTAACTCACCAGCCCTTGATATTCTTTTCCCATTAATCCATTCTAGCTTGGATATTTAACTCTGTGTATGGCTCTTCCCCTCAACTTCTACTACATTAAACAACATTTGGTCAAGTTCCAAGTTAAACATATTGAATGAACTTATTTCTGAAACATTAGGCCCCTCTTGAAAAGGATTATTCTGTAGTTTGTCTATTTTAAAATTCTACTGTATTTTACTGGGTTTTTTAAAGGAAAGGCAATTGATAGCACTAGAACAGGCTTAACCAATGATTTTAACATTGGATCTGAAATGTTGTAATATTGTAAAAATCCCATTTATACATATGTTCCTTGATTCATTTATTTTAAAATAGTTGCATAACATGCACCATACCCAGAGACCCATGGTAATAGGAAGAGCACTGGCTTTAGAAAGACCAGGAGAGGAAGGGAGGGCCTACAGCGCAGAGAACTGTGCTTGAGGTGGGACTGGGCAGGGAGCAGCCACATTTACAGGGCAGAGAAAGCTACAGCTTGTGCACAGAAAACAGACAAGGTGAAAACCCAGAGGCAGCAATTTGGGAAACAAGGTCAACTTTACAGATCAAATATGTTTACACAGGAAAAAGTGAAGCTGCTTGAGTGAGATTCAGATGTTATAAAGAAATGAGGCTGCTATGGAAGTGAGTTCATCTGTCATAGAGATTTCTATGACATTGAAAATTGCAGTTACTGACCATGTTAAAATAACTACATATTTAAATTGTTCTACAATAGATGTAAAAGAGTTTTAAAATAATACCAATTTTATTACTAACAACCAGAGGACTGAATAACCTTGAAAATGTGTTTGCAACTCTATTTGTTCTTAGACTATATTATACTAAATATATGCAGTCAAAGATTGTTTCTAAAGTCACTTGAAATAATTTATTCTCGCCATGGTTAATATCATCAACTTGATATATAGTTAAGTTCATTCATTTTGTTTTTCAATTTGTAGGTACTCTACTGTATCTTTTCAATTCAATTTAATTTTGAAAATGTAAGTAACTCATAAGTTTCAAAAGCCAACATTATTTTAAAAGGTATTTTCAGAGAAAGCTTGCTTTTATATCTGTTCCCTTTTTGGAGTTTTTTATTTATTAAATACATTTGCATAGACATACACAAATGGTTGCATATCAAATATACTCTTCTGAACCTTGCTTTTTTCACTTAACAATACATCCTGGAGATCACTCCATATCAGCTGATGGAGAGTGTCCTCATTCCTTTTTATGACTACACAGTATTCCATTGTGTGAATGGACTATTTTAAATTCAACCAGATCCCTATTAATTGATAACTGTAACATTTCTAAGCTTATGGGTTAAAACATAATTTTTAACGGGTAGATTACATGGATATAACATAACTGATTTAGCTAATATATTTCCATTTATTTCTAATATTTTGCCATTACAAAAAAAATGCTCTAGCAATAATTCTTTAGCAAACTCTATACAGATCCTAAATTATTTTATAGAATAAGCTTCTAGAAGTAGAATTTCCGGTTTAAATTTTTTGCACTTATTTAATGTTTTATCTCCATTGATTTGGGTCCTATTTGACAGCCTATGACATAAAATAATCCTGACAGTAGTTCCCAATTTGACCATTCAGTAACATCATTCTGTCATCCTGAATACAGAGTTTTTTCAAATCTAAAACTTACAGATATCAAAAAGCTGAATTAAAAACAGAAATAAAAACTATTCTAATATATGAATATAGTCTCCACTATGGAAAAATGGCATTGAGTTCTTATACCTATAACATGGAGATCAGTTTGCTCTGTCAAACAGAATAAATGAATAAATGAAAGTTTTGATTGAAGGTGTTATACAAATGAATTTTATCCATAGAAATTGCTTCAATTTAAGTAGTTACTGAAGTGTAATGTAAATATTTACTTTGGGTTTTAAGGACAAGTCTTTCCCTGTTTTATATATGCCCTTTTGCACATGGTACAAATGTAGAAAACTTTGAAACTATTGCCAAGTTTCTTAGAAACCTGAAGTTTGACTTTGCTGAAAAAAAAGTAATGTGTTCTACACTGTTCTCATTGAGAAGCCACCAGCAGGGATAAAGTTATCTGACTCTGAGTCAAGAGTAGAAATTCAAGAAGGAAAGGGAGCTGGGATTGTCTTCCTTCCTTTAGACAATCATAAAGACTTCAAATAATTTCCCCTGAAGGTATATCCCTCAGAAAACATATAGCATAGAGGAATTCACTCTGGAGGATTCCACATAAAGCCATTTGTACAGGAAGCCCTGGAGGAAATAGAAATGACTAGTCAATGTTTTGATTCTGACCAGGGAAACAAATAATGAACCTAGTTTGTACATAGGGAACTACAATACATACCCAGTGACAGATTATAAACATGTCAGCCAGTGCCTGAGAGAACAGCTGGTATAAAGATAAAGGAGCTACTATTTACCAAAGACAGATTTAGCAGAACAGAGATCCTTAGCCAACAGAGGCAATCAGTACCCAAGATCCCAGAAAACTATCTGAGGAGCCATCTTATAGAATATTAAGATACGAAAGCAACTGTGCAACAGACCCCATCTGAGCTTCACAACATGTAAAATTAAAGCGATAAGAGATGTGGTGGGGTGGAAGATAGACACTATGAGAGAACAGGCTGTAAGCAGAGCTCCATTGGATGGAGAGAATAATTCTGGTAGGTGGAGATTCTAGAGATAAAGACTCTATGCCCTAATCAGTAAACTCAAATATCTTAATGAAATAAAAATTCATATTTTAAGGCAAGACAAGAAAAACATAAACATAAAATTTTTTCTGCCAGTTTGGGCCTCCTCCCTCCCCTCTACTATGCATTGTTCATCTGTGTTATGTATCAACCAGACCTCCCCAAAGGCAGAAAAACCTGCTCAACCATAAAGATCAATTTTTCTTCTTTTGGAGCTAGCCATGTAACTCCTTAGAAGATAATATTCCTTTCTCAATTGTGTAAGGGGTCATGATGACCCACCACTCGCCTTGTATGTGCAGATATCTTTGGTAAACTTTATGAACAAAGCCAATATATCTTTTTCCTTAAAGATAGCAATTGGTGAAGAACAGACTGGGTCAGAGGAACTGAGGAGATACTGGGCCGCAACTAATGGAAGTTCTGAGCTTAAATACTCAGGACCTTATTAATGTTACTAGCTATATTACTTGTACCCTGCCTATTTTACAAGATTATTTTTTCTTGCATTACCAAATGTGTGACTGAGCCTCCAGTAAAAATACTGATGACTAGGCAGCTTGAAACAATTGATCAAATATATAGTTATATAAGGTCAATGATTGTAATAGTGTAACTCTAGATATGGGAAGAAGCAATAAGAGGGAACCATTTCCAGGACCATAACGGACTAGTAAGACAGGTGGCCCAGAGGCTTTTGGCTACTGTTAACAGGGCTAGTCCAGTAATAGCACAATAAGTGGCCTATCAACGAAATCCTCACCTGACCTGGGAATGAGCATTCCTAGTGCCGTGGGACAGACTGGTGATGAAATGCCTCCCAAACCTTGGTCAAAATTAAGAAAGGGAAGGGATTGTAAAATAAAGAATGTGGCCCATTATCCAGTTCTACAAGAATCAAGACATTAGCCACTGCAGTCACTGCCCTACAGTACACCCTGAAAGGAATTCAGGGCAAGGATCAGAATGAGGCCCTTTGTGCTCTGGGAAAACTGATAGAACTGGCCTTCAGATAGTTAGATCTCTTCAGGAGAAAATTTTATGAACCCAGTTTCTTGCATCTTCCTACACTCAGAAAAGCACTAAAACCATTAACTTAGAAATACTATTTCCTGCAAATAGCAGTAACCTTATATCAAGATGTGTGCTTGAGGGCTTCCCTGGTGGCGCAGTGGTTGAGAATCTGCCTGCCAATGCAGGGGACACGGGTTCGAGCCCTGGTCTGGGAAGATCCCACATGCCGCGGAGCAACTGGGCCCGTGAGCCACAATTACTGAGCCTGCGCATCTGGAGCCTGTGCTCCGCAACAAGAGAGGCCGCGATAGTGAGAGGCCCGCGCACCGCGATGAAGAGTGGCCCCCGCTTGCCGCAACTAGAGAAAGCCCTCACACAGAAACGAAGACCCAACACAGCCATAAATAAATAAATAAATAAATAAAAATTAAAAAAAAAAAAAGAGTAATAAGATGTGTGCTTGAATTGCATGTATCCCTTGGCCAATATCACGTATATACTGACCTCCCCCCTTATCTCTTTGGAACAGTTTTCAGAGCTCTCTGGGTTATAATCCTCAGGTTGGCACAAATAAGTTTTTCCATTTCTTAGTTTGACTACTGATTAATTTTTTTGTTGACAATCTTATAGAACCAAACACATAATGTCAACAACTGCAGCCAACCAGATGATACAGAGTGATGGGTAAGATGAGGCACTAAAGGCTGTTCTCCCACCTAAAGACAGGAGGGGCCATGCTGGCTTAGCTAATAGTTGCCTCTAAGGAATTTGGACCCAGTATTGCCATACTGTCTGATTTTTCAAGAAAAGCTAAAAAAATTTTGTGTGAAGAAATCAAACCGTTATGTTACCAACACAATTTTTTAAGTTTTAAAAAATTCTATATAGGCCAATCAAAACATGTCTACAGGCCCCCAATTTGCTATCTCTATAATTGTCCTCAGGCTACTGAGCCTGAAGAAGCTGTTTACTGCTACTGGGACTTACCATCCCCTTCTTCCAAAAAGAATGAGAGGGGCTCAGGAACAATGAACATTACAAGGAAAAGCAATCTGGTTTTTTTTTATGGGCAATAAATAGTTCTTATTTACCTTGAATTGCAAAAGCTCTGTGACACCCAAAGTTAACAATGTTAGCTCAAAATAACTTCAAATATCTTTTACTTTATTAAAAAAACTGTAAAGCTGAAATAGGACTATAACTTTCCAAATTTCAAACTGGTTCATAATGGTGCAGTTCAAGCCTTTTTCATCTTGCTAATGAAAATGCCACACTGACTAGGCATTTCATGCATTCACAGATGCTGATGCAGCCCTCTGAAAAGGAAAGGAAAGACCCATCCCTTCTAATAATCAGTTGATTAATCTTCCCACCGAGATGACCAGATATTTTGACTGCATAGGTAGAAAACATTTACCTGTAAGGTCAGTCTAGAGAGCGTTGAGAGCACGAATTGGAGTTGATATTTTACAGCTCCCAGTGGAGTATTAAATGTGTTTCTATCTCTTTTCAAAGGCAATAGCTATTTTTAATCTGAAAACTTTTTTATATATAAAAAATCACCCTGCCTCTCACCACCACATTTCTGCAAATACGATTTTCTTAGAATGAGGGAATTTACAGTTGGAAAACACATTGGAGGTCATTCTGGTCAAATCTCTGATTCAGTGGGGAATTCATGCTATAGAACCCCAACGAATGACCAGTAGTCTCTGCTTAAGTAACTGTTGAAATTTAACCAGTCTCTAAGGATTTTGGCTCATATGGAGAATGGTAAAAATGTGACTTGGAATTTTTCTCTCTCCCCATCTCAAGTCCACACATAACAAAGTGAAAGATCCCTGCTATTAACCCTCACTATCATGTTCTGCTCTCTCCTCAGTAATCCTCAGCACCAACAAACACCCAACAGGCTGGCGTCCGAAGCACCACTCGTGACTCACAAGTATCTGATTATTTCAAGCAGTGAAATATCACATTTGGCACCTCTCCTGAGAGGCAGCTGCTGTGTTTAGCTGGTGTGTGAGCAGTTGGTGGGTCCTGCCCACTGGCAGACCAAGTCAAAAATAGTTAGTGCCCACATCAGCAGTCAAAAACCACACGGTTTCACTGACATCCCAAAATTTGTGGGGCTAATGTGGCCAAAACAAGGAGCAGAAACCTGTATAAAAAAAGGCAAACAACCTTTCTAGTCTTCTGGACTTTCTGTCCTCTTAAAGGAAGAACAAACCACTTGTCTTTATAGAATTGCTCTGAAATGCTTGAATCTGTGAAGAAGATATATTACCATCATAAATCAAATGAATTTATTATGGACCAATAATTTCAAGCTCAAAATAAATTATTTCAATTTTTATAGAAAAAATATATTTGCCGTGGAAATTGGGCATTTTAAAATATTGATTTAATGTGGTATAGGATCTCCAATAGTAAGTGTATCTGTGGTTTCTAGGGCTCTTAAAATAATGTTCTGGAAGCTAGCTGTCCTCATTTTCCCTATATGTGCCCATGACACAGCTATTAATCTTTAGACAGTTATATATTATTAAAATATCTTCCAATTACTGTCTTGTCTCTTCACTTTCTTTCTTGGTAAATTTACATGAAAAAAAGTACTCAATTTGATGCAGTCAGTTTTATTAATTTTTTCTTGTACATTTTGTTTCTTACGTATTTTGTCAAAGAAATATTTCCCATCATAAGGTTTAAAATAGTTTGATATTTTCTCCTAAAAGGTTTACAGCTTTGCCTTTCAGAAATAAGCCAAAATTATTTTATGTGTATCACGTGAGCTAAGAATCAAATTCCATTTTTCTCAACATGATAACAAGCTGTTAGCACCTATTTTCCCACTGATCGATAATGCCATTTCTGTTGCATATCAAGGTGTCACAAAAGTAGATTCTACTCCTGGGCTCTTGAGTCAATTTCTCTATGAAGCATAAATAACACTGCACTAAATGCTGTAAATGTAAAGTAAGTCAATATCTTATAGAGTAGGTTCCCACACCAGATTCTTCTTCAGGAAAGTTTTGGCCATTTTTCTTCCCCTCAAAATTTTTAGAATCAGCTTGTCAAGTTTCTCAAAAATTTCTATTGGTATTTTTATTAAACTTGTATTGAATCTCTAGCTTAATTTGTAGAAACCAGGCACCTTATGATAATAAATTTTCTACTTCACTAATTAGATATCTTCATTTATTCAATTCTTCCTTAATGTCTTTGAAGAGGTTTTATAATTTTCTCTATAAAAGTCTTAAACAGTTTATGTTAGACATATGCCTATGTACCCTTATACTTTTGTGCTATTGTAAAGATAATTATTTTTGAATTACATTTCTGTTTGTTGATAGTGTATAAAAATTCAGTTAATTTTTGTCTTATAGCCAGAAATGTTGCTAATTAATTCTAATAATAAGTCTGAAAACACTTTGGACTTTTTTATTTGGGCAATAATTTTCTGCAAATAATAATTTTCTTCCTTCCTTCTTTATATATTTTATTATTTTTCTTTTGTACTATCTTGGCTACCCTTAATATACTAAAACATAGAAAATAATGTTGAATAGAGGCAGTTTTGTTGGTTATTCTTGTCTTGTTCCTAATGTTACAGAAAATGCTTCTATTCATCACTAATAATGTTCTTAAAAACATTTTAGTTGGTAGCTTTTTAAATTTATTTATTTATTTATTTTTATTTGGTTGCACCGGGTCTTAGTTGTGGCAGGTGGGCGCCTTAGTTGCGGCTCGAGGGATCCTTAGTTGTGGCTCGCCGGCTCCTTAGTTACAGAATGTGGGCTCCTTAGTTGTGGCATGTGAACTCTTAGTTGTGGCATGCACGTGGGATCTAGTTCCCTGACCAGAGATCAAACCCAGGCCCCTTGCATTGGGAGCGTGGAGTCTTAACCACTGTGCCACCAAGGAAGTCCCAGCTTTTTTCAGATTAATAAAGTTTTCTTCTGTTCCTACTTTGGAAAATATTTATAATAAATGGGTATTGAATTTTATCAATTTTTTCCAATTTTTGAGAGAAACATACATTTGTTTCTCTTTTGATCTGCTGATGTAGTGAATTTAATTTATAGTCTACTTAAGAAAATAAAATTCTCTTGAATTTCTACGGAAAAGGCACTATTTATTAAGGATATATGATCTTGCTATGCATAGCTAGATTTAGTTTGCCAGTATTTTGCTCAGGATTTGTACATCCATGTTCCTGAGTAAGATTGTCTGTTATTTTCTTTTCTCATGATGCTCTTGTGTGATTTTAGAAGATAATATTAGCTTTCTAAAATGTGTTCAGAGAATATTCATTTTTCTATTTTTTGGAAGATGTATAATATTAGAACTACCCCTTGAAAGTTTGATAGAGTTCTTCTGTGACACACTCTGCAACTTGTTTTTTTCACTGTGGGAAAACTTAGATTACTCAGTTTTTTAAAATGTTATAGAAATTTTCATGCTTTCTATTTCTTCTGGAGTCAGTTTGGGTAAATTATGTGTTTCTCAGAATTTGTATATTTCATTGAGGTTTTCAAATCTGTTGACATAAACTTGTGAGTAGTATTTTCTTATTACCTTTTCAATCTCTTCCATATCTGTAATTACAACCCTTTCCTACATCTAATTTTGGATATATTTGTCTTCTTTTTTGCTTTGGATGGGCCTCAGCAGATGTATATTTTATTAATCTTGTCAAAGAACCACTTTTGGTTTTGTCATTCCCACTTATTTATTTTTGATTTCTTATTTTGTTAATTTCTGTTCCTAATGTAATTACTATCTTTCTTCTATATTCTCTTGGGTATATTCTGCTGTGCTTTTACTCTCTTCTTAAGATGAATAGTTAGCTCACTAATTTTAAATTCTTCACAGTAGTAAAGCCAAACAAATATTTGTGACTAACAATTACAGATGTTATATTCCTATAGTTGCAGAAATCTCAAAATATCATTTACGTCTATAACTACTTTAAAATTATAATTATTAGAGCCACCACTAGATCTTATTATTAATAAATTAATAAGAAGCACATTTATTTCTAAATCACACATTTTTTTAAAAAGACTTTGCTAACTCTATTTTTATGTAATTGGTTTTATTATAATTTTATATATTTTATTTTATGCATTAGGGATCACAATTATAGGAAGGAGCCTATAAGCTCACCAGATTTCTATAGAGGAAAAAACAGTGTAAAATCTCTTTGGTAGAGCGTAATGCAGGATTCGCAGGTTTAGCCTCAATGCTTTGCCAGGAGCCAAAATCTCTAGATACCCAGTGTCTTTGTAGGTGTTTTCCTTCATGTAACCACACTTTACCATTCCCTGGTTTGCTTTCTTTTTCACAACTTACCTTTCTCTAGTGTGTTTTCAGCTCACTGGGTTTTATTTTTGTTGGTTTCCACCCCCCTGGATATTTCTTACTTTGTAACAAATCCAATAACGCATTAAATATATTTCTCGTAATTTATCAAGTATCATATTATATTTTAGCAAAAGGATCCCTCAGATTATGTAATCCATTATTCCTCTAGAAAAAGATATCTCGTCCAGAATTTTCCAACTCTTACTTAAGATGGGTTGGGAGAAAGATCTACCATAATTTATTAAAAATTCTGACCTTCAGATTTATATTCAAGATGGATTCTTCCCCTTGAAGAGCAATTTTCCCTAGTGAGACTTTATACCTCTTATACATCTAGCCTGAAACACTCTTTCCTAATGGCAAAATTCAAAATTTTAAAAATGGGAAACTAGTCCTCGGCTTTTAAACATCTATTGCTGCTTCCTGTTTTGATAGGGATATATACAACCTTGTCTCTAGTGAAATAGAATTCATATGAATGGCACAGACAACTCTTGAAGCTCCGTGCCTTGATCTTCCATCTGGGCATGTCCTCCTCCATGCCTTGTGTGCTCCCTTAGCCTCACAGCCAGAGCTTCAAAGGTCTCAGAATCCTGTGTTTCCTCTTACATACTATAGTATTCATACTGACTGATCATTTATTTTTTCTGTATCTTTCAAGATTCTAAATCTCTGTGCCATTTTGTTTAGCTTCCTACCTAAAAGTGTAAAGCCATGTCACTTGTAGAGGAATAAGTCTTTGTTGTTCCTTGGAACATAGTAAAAGATCTCTCTCTCTCTCTCTTTCTCCATATATACATATAACATAAGATATTAAATAAGTATACCTGTATGTGTATATATATATAGCATAAGATATTAAATATGCTTGGGTCATAATTATTTTTCTTTGTTTTCAAGTAATTCTGCATCTGGTTGCTCTAATTTGTATTTCCCCTCCTCATTACACTTGACTGGCATTAGTTATTATTGTTCTATTTAGGCTTTTCAAACCTGATAGGCAAAAAATGATTCTTGTTTTAACTTACATTTTTATGACTAGGGCTGTTGAATATTTTATCTGTGTTCTTAGAAGAGGTGACTAAGTTATTCTAGCACAAAATCACTCTCCTTTCAAATGTACCTTATTTTTCAGACTTAGGCCAGTTTATGGTTACTTTAATAATTAACTACCCGTTTTCATATAATCTTTTTGAATGAATTCTAGGAAGTGATTCTTTTCAAAAGTGATTAGGTCCAATTCCTATTGCCTTGCTGTTCAAATTCTTTTATTGTTTCTAACTAATTTGTTTTAATTACCTAGGGATTAAACTAAATAAACTGAATGATTTGAAGTACGTGAATAACGGCATCAGCTCTTTTTGGGGTATAACTGCAGCCTTAGGATATTTTTATAAGACTTCGAAATAGTCATTTGACTCAGTTGTGGCTAAAAACACTTAGAGATATAATTGGAGGAGAGAGAGAGAGAGAGAGAGAGAGTCAAATCCAGCACTCCTATTTTGTAAATCTGGCAAATAATATCCAGAAAGGAAGGCTGATTTACCAATATTACAGAGAAAGGTATTGGTAAATCTAGGGTTAGAACCCAAATATCCTGGCTCTTTTTCTACTGATTTATAACCTTTTTGCCACCATACAAATTTTTTCAAATTGGGAAAGGGAATTATGACAAATAATACATTTTTTATATTCAGATAGACATTTGTATTTGGACTTCAGAAAAATATTAAATTTTCCCTGACCAAGTATGTCAACCCATTGGGGTGGGAGGTATATGTTTAACCCACATTGGTTTTTGCTTGATATTTTCAAACTCTTAAAAGACAATTAGGCAATATAGCATTTAGGAAGTGTGTTAGATAAACCGCAATAGATTGGGCCTGCTATAAGGATGTCTCTGGCATATTTTTAAAACAAAGCTATTTCAGTGCCACTATTTAAAAAAAATAATAAGTTTAACTGGAGTTAGTGACTTAATGAATGACTTTTTTCTGCACAACATCAAACTAAACATGGAACTTAGTCCCTACATCACTTACTCCCAAACCCAACCCACACAAATAATTTGGGTGTATAGTAGATCTTGTTGAAAAGCTGGAGTCTGTTGCAGCTTCAAATTTCTAACTAGAAGGAGATTAGGCACATTCAGCAATCAGGTTGGAAGAAGAGGTACGTAGTGGACATGTTTTGAAGATGATTTTGCATATGAGCTCACTATTTTGGCTTAGATTGTGTTTTTCTTTGAGGGATCAGGAAGGCATTTGGATCCAAGAAATTTCTTTACACGAAAGAACTTTCTGGTCAGCCTGCTATCAAATGTGTCCTGGACCTTTCCCGTCAACATGGCATCCAGTACACATCACGTTACGCCTTCTTCCTCTTTCACCTTTCTCCCTTCTCTGCCTTCTCAGCTCTCTTTGCACTTCATGAAGAGCAAAAAAATCTTTTCCACTAGCATATTTGCTCTTTTCTCAGATGGCTTGGCACCAGTATGCCTTCTGCACACACTCAGATAAAATTCCAGCCAAAGACAGTTCACTGTATGAGCAATTCTAATGCCAGCTGTTTAGGTAATGACATTTTTTTCACCATATTATACAATAAGCAGAGAATCAGCTATGAGGGTTTAATGCAGACATAGGGTTTACCACAGCACTTAACAATCTCTAAACTCTAAACAATCTCTAAACCGTAGCATTTAATAATCTTTAAACTCTGCTTATCTTTCTCTACTTCCCTAAATTTGTTCCATTCCCAGTCAAGTGCTTCTCTAAAAAAGTAAACATTCTCTTGCTAATTCCACCCACTTCTTATCTTGTTCTCAGGCCAAGTCTTTCTCAGCCCTCCTCTCCACTGAAGAGGCCTTTTCTCCCAATTTCCTATCTGGCCCCAAATGGCTGCCACCCCTTGCCTAGCTTGCCTAAATCAAGGAATAATTAATCTAATAATCCCCAACTTTTTACAGAATTCTGAAAACATATTCTTCTCCTTCTTTATTCATGGTTCTCAATTTTCAACTCAAGTACCCAAATATCTATTACTGTTCTATTCTAGATTTTGGAGCGAAAATGGTGGTCTCCCATTTACATGCTCCCGTTAGCACATACTGGCAGTAATTTAAAATTCCTACACTGAAAACACCCCAGTGAAACTCTTTTTTTTCTACCAAAAAAAAAAAAGATGCTAAATAAACAATGAGGGTAGAGAATTTTCTTCAAAAATGTCCATATCTTTGTAATAGTGTTATACTGTTTCTCCCAAAACCAAAATGACAGATTTCATTATCCTCTCAGATCCTCATTTTTAAAAAGAAATATTTAATAGTCATTCTGCCTATGGTATCATATTCTGATCTCATTTCCCCCTGCTTTTCAGTCTCTAATAAAAGTTGCCACTCAATCCATATGTAAAACCATCTTATAATAAGGGAATTTAATGTCACTGGGAGAAAGATTTCTGTTGTGCTCCGTTAAGTAGCATGGTAGGTGAAGCAGCATTTGTAAAGCTTTTACAAGGGTCTCTGCTTCAGTACTTCCAAATAAATTGCTTCAGGAGTCTTCAGATCCATCACATCCTTTGATTATGTCCCTTCATTGTGAAAATAACTTTCATTTATGGATGTCTTAAATCAGGCACTCTTTTCATGAAATATTCTTTCTCTATAGTCCATATTTCTTCTTTCTGCCTTTTAATATACCTATTTGGCTAGCCAAAGAAGGAATGTAATTCAGGGGGAGTGGGAAGGAAGGCAGACGGGAGAGGGCACGAAATTAATTCTGAAGTGTTGCACAACCTAGCAAGTGTCAGTACAGGCAGCAGCATTATGCTCGACAAATGGACATTTTATAAGAAATACCACTTAGGTTTTAGTAGTGCTGCAGTGACCAGTCAGTTGAGGCAGGCATGATATTGATGAACAGTGATTCATAGGTGAGATTGAGTGCAAAAGCCTCATGGTATCTATGACTTCATGGAACTCTCCAGGTTAGAGTTTTCTTTTTTCTCTAGTTCTCAAATTATTGAAAATAACATTGGCCCTCTGCTTCTAAAGAAGAGATGTGCTTTTTACTAAAAAAAAAAAAAAAAAAAAATACTGGGAAACACTTTTCTGGCCATTTCATTTTTTTTTCATGGATGACCTCAATTCATTCAGAATAACCTGCAACTTCAAACTACCACATAAACACCTAATACTTAGTGCTTGGTAGTTGGAACATTTCAGCTCAATATATGCCTAATATCACTAAGCTTGCTGCTACACACAATTTTTGTTGTTTTTCAATTTTAGGATCACTTATTAGCTAGGGGCTAAGAAGGAAAAAAACATGCATTATCTTGAAAAGGCAAGAACATGACTGACAAGCAAGAACTGGCCCCCAAGCTAGTTCCAGTGAATTTCTCAAACAAAAGATCCATTCTCAATCTTTCCTCCCACATGAAACAGAGCTAACTAAGGGATTCTTACATAATCCAAAGTCTGCAGGACCATTGGCAGCCAGAATTGAGATGTTAACTCCATCAGGTAAGGGATAAATCTAACAGTTCTCCACTTGGATTAAAAGGAAACTACAGATTTAAAAGAAAATCTTCAAGGTACCAATTCTGACATTCTATTCCTAGCTAATCAGTATGATAAGTTTTCTATGGTTCTTTGGGTCTTCAGAAATCCTTACCTTTTTTGCCTTTATTATCAATATTGCTTCCCCACACTTTAGTTATGTATATACCACGTGACCCTAACTTAACATCTTAATGTGTATGACATTTCAAACCCTATCAAGTAACTAGAAACAACCAAATATGTCTTCAGACACTGAGAAAAATCTGCTTCCATTTTTTGTAGGTTAAATAATCCCCAACCCAATAACATTTTCCACAGAGAATATTATTTTCTAAATACATTGGTTGGTCTCTTAGAGAATCTTAAAAATGTCTACATATATATAAGCTAGTGGAGCCCATAGTAAGAGTCTAACTAGTTTCTGACTAGCGAATATTAATACAACTTATTCTTCTAAATATTCTAATGTAGAAATACACAGTTGAGTCTTATCTCCTACTGATCTTCAGTATCCCACAGGTACAAAAGTAGGCTTGTAGCAACCCTTCCGTCAATTTCAACCACGTGGAGAAGAAACCATAAACTCCCACGACTACCACCCCCTTATGAGGAAACTCATAAGCCCTTCCTGCTCCCTATTCCATGAATTACCAAGGAAACTGCGTGTCACATAAATATACTTGGTATTTGAGAGGTATTCCTTGAAGACCTACTCTTCCATTTGTTTTGAACAAGGTCTTTTTACTGACGCACAGCTAAGTAACACAGCAAACTCTAATCAACAGTTCCCTGAATTCATAGAAGATCCTTGCAGTCGGGGAATGTACAATGCCAACAACATGGGAAAATTTGGTGCGAGCAATGGTCCCTCCTAGCAAGTAACCTGTTACTCAAAAGTGCCTGAGATTGTCCAGGGATCAGATAATGCTTATATGCTGAATGTCTTACAAGCCTCTTAAGAAATCTATCATCCTGAGAAAGATCAAGCCAGGGATACAGTGATTCTCCAATTACAAAGCCTCAGTGCTCTCTTCATCCTCAGGGGCTTTCATTCCCCTCTTCTTCCTCCCATGCCAAAGTCCCAGCTCCTTTGAAGTCCAGGCTCCAGTGTAGGGTATCAGCCATTTATGCCTCCATTTGATATCACATGGCACACAGGGAGGGGGAGCTTTAGATACTAAAGCTAGAGTACGAAGGGGATGGAAAAAATCCTCACAGTTGTCTGGGCTTCAGATTTCTTACTGAAAACCAGTAAGAATTTATGTACTACAAATGTGACTCTATTACCAGCATATTTCCTATTTCTTATATTGAAATACTGTCTGTATCTGTCCTAGCTTAAAGCTCACTTAAAAAACACTACTAGCATAGCCAGCCTTCTGGAAGAGAATAGAAATAGAAGTGGGAATGAGGAAAGTCATTCCAACATAAGTTAAAAAGTAAATTGTAATATTCATTTATCCACATCCAAAAACATTTTTATTTTTACCTTAGACAATTTTGAATACATACAAAAGTTGAGAAAATAGTATAATAATCCTTACATACCCATCACCCAGCTTCAACAATTATCAAGCTCAAATTGTTTTGAAACAAATTCCAATTGTTATATCATTTCATGAATAAATATGTCAGTATGTACCTCTAAAAACATCATAACATCATGACTCTGTTTAAAACATAACTATAATAACATTATATAAAACATTAGCAATAATTTGTTAGTACCATCAAATATCCAATTAGCCTTCAAATTTCTCCAACTGTCTCATAATTTTTTTACAATGTGTTTGCTCAAATTAGGATCAAAATGTACTGCACTTGGTTGATACATCTCTTAAAACTTATTGAATCACAAGTTGTCCACTCCATATTTTTTCATTATAATGTGTTTGCTGAAAGAATGAGAATATTTGTCCTGTGTATTTGGCCCAGTCTAGATTTTGCTAATTTTATCCCTGTAGTCATTTAGCATGATTCTCCGTCCCATGTATATTGATTAGATTCAGGTTCTTTTTTTTGGCAAGAATACCCTAGAAGTAGTTTATGTACCTTTATTAGAAGGCACTTAATGGCTGACTGTCTCTATTTTGTGATGTTACAATGCATTGTAATCATTACCTAGATTTTTTTAATTCATTGGGGGGGAACTCTAAAAGATTTAGGCAAGTTCTAACGTGTATATCCTCGAAATAAGAACTGAGGACTCAAAGATGAATAAGACGTGGCCTTGCTCTGTAAAATCTTATAATTTAAGGTGTGGGAAATAAGAAACAGGCATAGAAACCAGCTGTTACAATGCCAGGCAGGCTCTGCCAATACCAGATAAGTCTATAGTGTGAAGCTGTCTTATAGAACAAGGGACACTGGCCAGGCATCAGAGGAAAGCATCCCAGGTCAAATCAACACCAGAAAACAGTTGTGCAGAAAAGATCATTGGGAGTATATGGGGAAAACCAGCCTCTCTGACCATCAATACTTTTTTTTTTCAGTTATACAATGAGAAAGCTGATTTAAAACCTCTCTAAATTCCTTCTACCTCAAGTTCTAGCAAACCATATATTTAACCTATAATATAGCCAAAATACTCCCATATTTGTAGCAAAAGGATAATTAGCAAATCATATAACAAAATTCAGTATGAAATAGTTTGCTATCCACTTCTCCAATAAAAATTTCAGAGAAAGATAAGTCAGTGGTTAAGATATTTGAGGCACTTCCGCAAAGGATTTCTCGCTAACTTCAGAATATGATCACTCCAGTTCTTCACTGACTTAAATTTAACATTGAAATATGATTTCCAAGCACTCAGTGGATTGTGGGCAGGGGTATAAATTAGAATAATAATGTTTTGAGGAGGAAATTTGGAAACATCTGGTAATAATATAAATTTACATACATTTCTGGCAATGTAATTTAAGCAATAAATTCTATATGAATACTCACACAAATATGCAAAGAGGACAGTTGTAGCCTTATTTGTGATAGTGGTAAACTGAAAACAATTACACCCATCAATAGAGGACTGATTTTTTTTAAGATAATGATTTGTTGTCAAAAAGAATAAGCTAGATCTCTAACTACCTATATGAATATCACTGCACAATTTCAAGTGAAATTAAGCAGTATACTGAATGTCCTGTTTAATTCTTATTTTTTATTCTTATTTTAAAAAGTATCTTTCTACTTGTATATCTGTATGTATGTATATTCATGTTTTTAGTAGAAAATGTCTGCAAGTATAAAACCAAAGTTTTATCAGTATTTACTTTTAGAAAGTAAATGCTACTATTTCTATATTATTTGTATGCTTTACCTGTACATATTGTTTTTCAAATTAGAAAAAGGGCAATAATTTTTTTAACCAATGCTTTTCTTTCCCCAGATACATTTCCTTTGTCTCCTCTCTCTCTCTCTTCTGCTTTGAGCCCCCCATCATATTAAGCATGTTCTATCTTACCACAAACTCTAAACAAGTAAATAATAAAACCCTTACTTGACTTACATGCTCCTCTGGCTTTTGCCCTGCCTCCCTCCTTCCCCTCGTAAACACATCCAATTTTGAGGCCACTCACACGGCTGTCCTTCCACACCTCCCCTTCACTTTTCCACCCAACATCATTGGGTTTCTATCCCCATCACTCCACTGAAATTTCCTTGATAACAGTCATCAATGGCTTTCTGATGGTCAAATAGTATGGGCCATGGGGGATCTTCATCTTGGACCTCCCAGCTACACTGAACACTTTTCAGCACTGTATTCCCAAGATTTCCATGAATTTCCTCCCCGAGGTTCTGTGACACCATCCTCTTGGCATAATTTCTATGTCTGTGCCAGCACATCCAGAAGTCTCCTCTCAAGAATCCTCTTATTTGGGTTACTCCCCAAATTTTCTTTCCTTTGTCCTGTTCCTCTTGATTTCATCCTCTGTCATACCCTCAGGTACTTTGATCTACTTTTCATGCTTTCTCTTATGTATCTTCCACACCTCCCTCCATCACCTCAAGTCATATCACCAACATGCTCATGTCACTCCATAAAGGAAACACACACACACGCACACACTCCTCCTATGCCCTCTGTTCTCTACCTCCGCACGCTGTGATTTTTCCATTTTTCTTCTTTCTTTCAAAGCCAAGGTTCTTGAAGGAGGATACAGCACTTGCTATTTAATCATCGCTCATTCCTTCTTCAGCCCAAAAGTGGATTTGTTAAACAGCAAATGAAGCTGTATGTCATGGGCCCTCATTGCATGAACCCCTTCCAAGGCCTTATACATGGTTTTGAATTCATAATTGTGTGTTCTTTTTCTTATAAAGAACCCCCAAATTGTACAGCAGAAGGCCACCCATAATTTGGATCCATTCCTGACTCAGTACATTAAAAACTAGCTTCTAATCTAACCATTCCTCTGAAATTACTATGACAAAGATCACAATTTAATCCCTAATTGATAAATCTACAGGTAACTCCTAGTCTGTTTGACCTCTTTGTGATTTTGTTGCAGTTAACCAACCTCTGTTTCTTAAAACTGCCCTTTTATTTTAATTTCCATCCTTCCCTGGGTCTTTATACATCACTTGCCTCTTCTCATTCTCCTTCTCTCTTTGCTTGCCCACCCCTACACTGAATTAATCATCAATCCTATTAAGGATGCCTCTGAAATTTTTCTCTTCTATTCACTGTCACCTTCATTCAGGCTGGCTCTTAGCATCTACTCTCGTAAGATCAGTCCCTATAGTTATGTGATCTCTCTGCCTTCACCCACCCCCACCATTAAAATCCTTAAAGGTGGCCCACTGCTTGAGGATGAAATCCAAATTTTATAGTGTAAAAAGTCTCCATGGCACATTCTTGCCTTTTCCAGGCTCATCTCAAAACATGGCTCAATGGCTCTAGCCAAAATACTTGCTTTTCCCAGAAGCCACATCTGTGCTTTGTACCTACTGCGTCCTGTACCTAAAGAACAATTTCTCATTCCCTCCTATTCCCCTACCCATCATTCTATCTAACTCCTACTCAACATTTAAAATTCAGCTTAAGAATCACTCCCTGACTACCCTCTGTTAAATTAAGTTGGTACTACTTATCTATGCTACAAAACTTCCTGTTTTCTATTGCAGTATTTATCATACACCTTGTAATTGTTGATTTAGTCATTCCCCAACTAGGCAGGATCCCTTAAGAACAGGGGATATGCTTAAATCATCTTGTATACTTAGCCCCCAAAATAATGCTTGACACAGTAGGCTCTCAACATGTGTTTGTGGAATAAACTAGTAAATAAATTAATGAATGTTTAATATGCTTCAATAGAATTAGATTGGGAGTCTTCTTCTATATTTTTCTGCCTAAAGCATCTTTTAAAATTTAATCATAAGTTGAATACCCTGTTCTCTGTCTCAAATGGAGCTACTGGTTTTATTCTTTTTGAATATTTTATGTTCGTAAAATCTTTCTTTTCATCAGTCTAATCAATATGTATTCAGTGCCACATGGTACATGTACTAGGGTCTTTGGGGTTCCATGAAGAACCAGACAATGAAAGATATTCTCACCAATCAGGTTAATATCACCTGTGATGATCACTCACACTCTCAGGCTTGAAGAGAATTTATTCATGTTAAAAGAATCAAAGGTAGCACAAGGAAGTGAAATATCTATGAAGATCTAATTTCAACAAATAGCATTACAAAGATTGACAGTGAACAACAAAGTTAGGTTATTGGAGTAAGAGATCTGAAAGCCTGAATTCATGACCCCTGAACCTCAGTTGTCTTTTATCTAGAAATTGAAAAGATAATTCCTTAGTCTGCTGTTGACTTCACCCCTCTCCCCCCTCACTGTGAACACGTATCTAGGATACCCTGAAAAGCATCACACACAGGAGATGTTACAGGAGAAGGGACACAGAGATAGGCAAGAGAAGAGAAGGTACATGTGATGATACGAGGATATTAACAAAGTATATGTTATAAATAGGAAACATAACTGGGATAAGGTAAATTTGAATCATGCTCCAAAATGAAGCAGACAGTTGATGAATATTCTCGTCCTTCTCTACCACTAGGAAGTAAAGTTATCATATGACTATGAAGATTCATGGGAGAGGGAGCTTTGGAGGGTTTTACTCTCTAATGCTCACTTTCCCTTTCTCTCTTTTTCAGAGGGGGTTTGGTTCATGAAGAAACTGGATCTCTACAGAACACAGATTGGTCCAGATTGGAGTCCAGAAAAAGGGAAAAGAAGCAAGTAACAGTGTACTAGGACTTACTCTGCATTCTTCCAGGTCTTAGGCTCAAAGGATAAAATTAAGAGAACTTGTAGGTTTTCTTCTAGGTTGGCCTGCCTAGTTAGCTTGAATAGGAAAACAGGCAAGATTTCAGAGGTGGTATTCTGAGCTAGAGTAAATATTATTCATTTTAAGAAAATTCTACTAAAGAAATAGTCTACATATATTCATTTATGCCTTCAACAAATACTAAATGCCTCCTCTGAACCAGGCACTGTCCAAGTCACTGAGAATACAGAATGGGTAAAATATACAAAAGCCCTGTCTCCATTGAGCTCACATTGCAATGCAAGCAGCCTGGCAATCAACTAAATAAGTAAAACTTTAAAAGTGCCAGGTGAGATAAGTTCTATGGAGAAAAATAATGCAGAGGGAGTAGATGGGGAAGGCGGGCAGAGATGGTCATTTAAATAAAACTGGTTCTAGAAGGCTTCACAGAGAAGATGACATTTGACAAAGACCTGGAGGAGATGAGGGAATGAGTCATGGGCAATCTGGGAAAAGAGGGATGATCCCTGGGCCTACCTGGGAGATTAACTTTCCAGGAAAAGAGAACAACCAGTGTCAAGCTCCTGGGAAAGAGGAGTTTTAGAGGAACAAGGATATGACTCAGTAGGAGGAAATAGATGAAATGTTCTGAGTCACGTGTTAATTGTAGAAACTGAGTGACATGTACACAGGGGTTCAGTTTGCTATTATCTTTGCTTTTATACATATTTGAAATTTTCCACTTTAAAATTTTAAAAATAGAATAAGCTGGATCATTTTATGAAATGAAAAACATCCTAGTTCAAAATAAATGTTGGGCACTTCAAATCTGATGTAAAAACAATGACTTTTAAAGAAAATCTCCATCCATTCATATTTGTGATGATCAAGGATTTCCATGCCTATTTTTAAGCATTTTAGTCATGGCAAAGGCACTGAGCTGGGAGAGCAGAAGCAGGCATTCTAGGTTTCTCTTTGCCACTAACTGACATTGTGACCCTGAACTAGTGAACATAAGGACCATGCAGTTCTGTCTCCTTCTCTAAAATAATAAAGGAGTCAGACCAGATGGTCACGAAGGTTTCTTCCAAATCTAAGACATAATCTTTGTGATGGTTGATTTGCATTAATTTTGATTTTAGTGACTGCCATGAAGCAGACATACGCTACTAAAGGGTAAAAAAAAATTGTACCAGTCCAGAATCCTGAGAGATCCAAAAAGCTGCCTGAGAATTAGGCAATTCCATTATTTCAATTCCAGACTCTTTTTACTACAAGATAAATTATAAAATGTAGAGAATAATCTCTTTAGCAGAGGTCTAAAAACTTTTTCAGTAAAGGGCCAGATAGAAAATATTTTAGGCTTTGTTGCCCATAAAGTCTTTGTTGCAACTTATCAAGTCTGCCGTTGTGATGCAAAAGTGACCAAATGGAATATAGAAATCAGCTGGGGGACAGGGGCTGTTTCAAAAACTTTATTTACAAACCAGGCAATAGGCAGCATTTGTCCCACAAGCTAGAGTTTGCCAATCCTAGATGTTAATATAAGGATCTTAATATAAGCATCTTAATAGAATCAGATAATAATATAGAGTTAGTAAGTCATATTCATCTGCTTCACATTTAACGCTCATTTTCCTGGAGCCTAACAGCGACTAACAATGAAATCTAATGCTGTCTATTTTTATATCCTAAGTCCAGTCTTTTCCCATCGTTCCACTGCTTCCACTCCAGTGCAAGCCCTAACATCTCTTGCTTGGATTACTACAGCATGCTTTAGTTTTTGCCCTGTTGCAATCTATTCTCTACCCAGCAGCCAGAAAGATTGCCTGAATAAAGGAATCAGATGATTTCAGTGCCTACTTAAAACACTTCATGGCTTCTGGGACCCCTTACCATGGCTTCTCAGTCCCTCTCAGGCCCTCCATGATCTGCCCTCTCTCCAACTTGATCCCAAGTCACTCTTCCTCTCACTTTCAATGTTCCAAGTTGTCTTTCTGTGTCTTGAACACACTAAGCTCATTCCCGTCTCAAGGTGTCTGCATTTATCAGACCCTCTGACTGGAATGCCTCTTTTACAGATCATCATGTGGCTGCTTCTTGTTCAACATTTATGTCTCACTTCAAATATCACCTCCTTGAAGAGGCCTTCTCTGACCACATATCCTTCCCCTCATCATTTCACAAATTATTGCACTTTTATATTTCTTCCTAAAACTTATCAGCATTTGGAATGATACTACCTATGTATCCGTTTACATGTTTATTGTCTGTCAATTCCACTATATTGTGAGTTCTGTAATGGCAATGATTTTATCTCATTCATCCCTGTATCCCCAGCACCTAGAACAGTGCTTGACATTTAACAGGCACTCAATATGAATGGAATACCTGAATAAATTATTCTTCGATATTTTGTGTTTTTAAGAGCCCATGTTTTTTCTTAAAATGGAATTATGCTGTATACTCGTGTTTCTTAACTGTTGTAACAAATGGCCCCCAAATGGTTCTGACACAGTAAAAGTATATTTTTGCTCATATACAAAACTGAGCAGATAGACAGCTTTACAGTCCCCTTCATCCGGTCATTCAGAAACCCAGGATAGTAGAGGCTCTGCCATCTTAAATAGGTGGCTTTCCAGGTTGTCCTGAGGTCTCTCTAGTTTAGCCAGCCTGACGATAAAGAGTTTTAAAAAATAATAATAAATTCCAGTGGATATTTGGGGGAATAAACTTGTAGGCACATGTCACCTCTGCTCATATTTTATTGACTTGAATTCAGGCATATTGCTACACCTACATGCAAGGATTTCTGGGAATGTACTTGCTGCCTGGGCCGACCCTCCCGAGGGAGAACTACCCTACTGGAATGGGAGCACAGATTATTGCTGGATGGCTAACCACCTCTGCCAGAGTTCCCATGTATGAACTACAGCATCTCCACATTCACCTGCCAGCCAGCTTATTTTTAACATCTTTATTGGAGTATAATTGCTTTACATTGTTGGGTTAGTTGCTGCTGTATAACAAAGTGAATCAGCTATACGTATACATATATCTCCATATCCCCTCCCTTTTGTCTCTCCCGCCCACCCTCCCTATCCTACCCCTCTAGGTGGTAATAAAGCACCTAGCTGATCTCCCTGTGCTATGTGGCTGCTTCCCACTAGCTATCTATTTTACATTTGGTAGTGCATATATGTCTACGCCGCTCTCTCCCTTCATCCCAGGTTACCCTTCCCCCTCCCCATGTCCTCAAGTCCCTTCTCTACGTTTACCTCTTTATTCCAGTCCTGCCCCTAGGTTCTTCAGAAAGTTTTTTTTTTTTTAGATTCCATATATATGTGTCAGCATATGGTATTTGTTTTTCTCTTTTTTACTTCACTCTGTATGACAGACTCTAGCTCCATCCACCTCACTACAAATAACTCAATTTCCTCTCTTTTTATGGCTGAGTAATATTCTGTTGTATATATGTGCCATATCTTTATCCATTCATCTGTCGATGGACACTTAGGTTGCTTCCATGTCCTGGCTATTGTAAACAATGCTGCAATGAACATTGTGGTACATGACTCTTTTTGGATTATGGTTTTCTCAGGGTATATGTCCAGTAGTGGGTTTGATGGGTGGTGATACACTAGTTCTATTTTTAGTTTTTTAAGGAACCTCCATACTGTTCTCCATAGTGGCTGTATCAATTTACATTCCCACCAACAGTGCAAGAGGGTTCCCTTTTCTCCACACCCTCTCCAGCATATATTGTTGTAGATTTTTTGATGATGGTCATCCTGACGGGAGTGAGGTGATACCTCATTGTAGTTTTGATTTGCATTTCTCTAATGATTAGAGATGTTAAGCATTCTTTCATGTGTTTGTTGGCAATTTGTATATCTTCTTTGGAGAAATGTCTGTTTAGGTCTGCCCATTTTTGGATTGGGTTGTTTGTTTTTTTGATATTAAGCTGCTTGTATACTTTGGAGATTAATCCTTTGTAATTTGCTTCGTTTGCAAATATTTTCTCCCATTCTGAGGGTTGTCTTTCACTCTTGTTTATCGTTTCCTTTGCTGTGCAAAAGCTTTTAAGTTTCATTAGATCCCATTTGTTTATTTTTGTTTTTATTTCCATTTCTCTAGGAGATGGGTCAAAAAGGATCCTGCTGTGATTTATGTCATAGACTGTTCTGCCTATGTTTTCCTCTAAGAGTTTTATACTGTCTGGCCTTAACATTTTGGTCTTTAATCCATTTTGAGTTTATCTTTGTGTATGGTGTTAGGGAGTGTTCTAATTTCATTCTTTACATATAGCAGTCCAGTTTTCCCAGCACCACTTATTGAAGAGGCTGGCTTTTCTCCATTGTATATTCTTGCCTCCTTTATTAAAGATAAGGTGACCATATGTGTGTGGGTATATCTCTGGGCTTTCTATCCTGTTCCATTGATCTATATTTCTGTTTTTGTGCCAGTACCATACTGTCTTGATTACTGTAGCTTTGTAGTATAGTCTGAAGTCAGGGAGCCTGATTCCTCCAGCTCCGTTTTTCTTTCTCAGGATTGCTTTGGCTATTCGGGGTCTTTTGTGTTTCCATACAGATTGTGAAATTTTTTGTTCTAATTCTGTGAAAAATGCCAGTGGTAGTTTGATAGGGATTGCACTGCATCTGTAGATTGCTTTGGGTAGTATAGTCATTTTCACAAGGTTGATTCTTCCAATCCAAGGGCATGGTATATCTCTCCATCTCTTTGTATCATCTTTAATTTCTTTCATCAGTGTCTTACAGTTTTCTGCATACAGGTCTTTTATCTCCTTAGGTAGGTTTATTTCTAGGTATTTTATTCTTTTTGTTGCAATGGTAAATGGGAGTGTTTCTTTAATTTCTCTTTCAGATTTTTCATCACTAGTGCATACGAATGCAAGAGATTTCTGTGCATTAATTTTGTATCCTGCTACTTTACCAAATTCATTGATTAGCTCTAGTAGTTTTCTGGTAGCATCTTTAGGATTCTCCATGTATAATATCATGTCATCTGCAAACAGTGACAGCTTTACTTCTTCTTTTCCAATTTGGATTCCTTTCATTTCTTTTTCAGCTCTGATGGCTGTGGCTAAAACTTCCACCACTATGTTGAATAATAGTGGTGATAGTGGACAACCTTGTCTTGTTCCTGATCTTAGAGGAAATGGTTTCAGTTTTTCACCACTGAGAATGATGTTGGCTGTGGGTTTGTCATATGTGGCCTTTATTATGTTGAGGTAAGTTCCCCCTATGCCTACTTTCTGGAGAGTTTTTATCATAATGGATGTTGAATGTTGTTGAAAGCTTTTTCTCCATCTATTGAGATGATCATATGGTTTTTATTCTTCAGTTTGTTAATATTGTGTATCTCATCGATTGATTGGTGTATATTGAAGAATCCTTGCATACCTGGAATAAACTCCACTTGATCATGGTGTATGATCCTTTTAATGTGCTGCTGAATTCTGTTTGCTAGTATTTTGTTGAGGATTTTTGCATCTATGTTCATCAGTGATATTCGTCTGTACTTTTCTTTCTTTGGACATCTTTGTCTGGTTTTGGTGTCAGGGTGATGGTGGCCTCATAGAATGAGTTTAGGAGTGTTCCTCCCTCTGCTATATATTGGAAGAGTTTGAGAAGGATAGGTGTTAGCTCTTCTCTAAATGTTTGACAGAATTCGCCTGTGGATCCATCTGGTCCTGGGCTTCCGTTTGTTGGAAGATTTCTAATCACAGTCTCAATTTCAGTGCTTGTGATTGGTCTGTTTATATTTTCTATTTCTTCCTGGTTCAGTCTCAGAAGGTTGTGCTTCTCTAAGAATCTGTCCATTTCTTCCAGGTTGTCCATTTTATTGGCATATAGTTGCTTGTAGTAATCTCTCAAGATCCTTTGTATTCCTGCAGCGTCAGTTGTTACTTCTCCTATTTCATTTCTAATTCTATTGATTTGAGTTTTCTCCCTTTTTTTCTTGATGAGTCTGGCTAATGGTTTATCAATTTTGTTTATCTTTTCAAAGAGCCAGCTTTTAGTTTTATTGATCTTTGCAATCGTTTCCTTCATTTCTTTTTCATTTATTTCTGATCTGATCTTTATGATTTCTTTCTTTCTGCTAACTTTGGGGTTTTTTGTTCTTCTTTCTCTAATTGCTTTAGGTGTAAGGTTAGGTTGTTTATTTGAGATGTTTCTTGTTTCTTGAGATAGTATTGTATTGCTATAAACTTCCCTCTTAGAACTGCTTTTGCTGCATCCCATAGGTTTTGGGATGTCGTGTTTTCATTGTCATTTGTGTCTAGGTATTTTTTGATTTCCTCTTTGATTTCTTCAGTGACCTCTTGGTTATTCAGTAGCGTATTGTTTAGCCTCCATGTGTTTGTATTTTTTACAGTTTTCTTCCTATAATTGATGTCTAGTCTCATAGCATTTTGGTCAGAAAAGATACGTGATATGATTTCAATTTTCTTAAATTTACCAAGGCTTGATTTGTGACCCAAGATATGATCTGTCCTGGAGAATGTTCCATGAGTGCTTGAGAAGAAAGTGTATTCTGTTGTTTTTGGATGCAATGTACTAAAAATATCAATTAAGTCCATCTTGTTTAATATGTCATTTAAAGCTTGTGTTTCTTTATTTATTTTCATTTTGGATGCTCTGTCCATTGGTGAAAGTGGGGTGTTAAAGTCCCCTACTATTACTGTGTTACTGTCCACTTCCCCTTTTATGGCTGTCAGCATTTGCCCTATATATTGAGGTGCTCCTATGTCGGGTGCATAAATATTTACAATTGTTGTATCTTCTTGTTGGACTGATCCCTTAATCATTATGTAGTGTTTTTCTATGTCTCTTGTAACAGTCTTTATTTTAAAGTGTATTTTGTCTGATATGAGAATTGCTACTCCAGCATTCTTTTGATTTCCATTTGCATGGAATACCTTTTTCCATCCCCTCACTTTCAGTCTGTATGTGTCCCTAGCTCTGACGTGGGTCGCTTGTAGACAGCATATATACGGGTCTTGTTTTTGTTTCCATTCAGCCAGTCTGTCTTTTGGTGGGAGCATTTAATCCATTTACATTTAAAGTAATTATCAATATGTATGTTCCTATTACCATTTTCTTAATTGTTTTGGATTTGTTATTGTAGGTCTTTTCCTTCTCTGTGTTTCCTGCCTAGAGAAGTTCCTTTAGCATTTGTTGTAAAGCTGGTTTGGTGGTGCTGAATTCTCTTAGCTTTTGCTTATCGCTAAAGGTTTTAATTTCTCCGTCAAATCTGAATGAGATCCTTGCTGGGTAAAGTAATCTTGGTTGCTGGTTTTTCCCTTTCATCACTTTAAATATGTCCTGCCACTCCCTTCTGGCTTGCAGAGTTACTGCTGAAAGATCAGCTTTTAATATTACGGGGATTCCCTTGTATGTTATTTGTTGCTTTTCCCTTGCTGCTTTTAATATTTTTTCTTTGTATTTAATTTTTGATAGTTTAATTAATATGTGTCTTGGCATGTTTCTCCTTGGATTTATCCTGTATGGGACTCTCTGTGCTTCCTGGACTTGATTGACTATTTCCTTTCCCATATTAGGGAAGTTTTCAAGTATAATCTCTTCAAATATTTTCTCTGTCCCTTTCTTTTTCTCTTCTTCTGGGACCCCTATAATTCGAATGTTGGTGCATTTAATGTTGTTTCAGAGGTCTCTGAGACTGTCCTCAATTCTTTTCATTCTTTTTTCTTTATTCTGCTCTGCGGTAGTTATTTCCATTATTTTATCTTCCAGGTCACTTATCTGTTCTTCTGCCTCAATTATTCTGCTATTGATTCCTTCTAGAGAATTTTTAATTTTGTTTATTGTGTTGTTCATCATTGTTTGTTTGCTCTTTAGTTCTTCCTGCTCTTTGTTAAACGTTTCTTGTATTTTCTCCATTCTATTTCCAAGATTTTGGATCATCTTTATTATCATTACTCTGAATTCTTTTTCAGGTAGACTGCCTATTTCCTCTGGATTTGTTTCATCTGCTGCGTATTTCTCTGTCTTCTCATTTTCCTTAACTTACTGTGTTTGGGGTCTCTTTTTGCAGGCTGCAGGTTCGTAGTTCCTGTTGTTTTTGGTGTCTGCCCCCAGTGGGTAAGGTTGGTTCAGTGGGTTGTGTAGGATTCCAGGTGGAGGAGACCGGTGCCTGTGTTCTGGTGGATGAGGCTGGATCTTGTCTGTCTGGTGGGCAGGACCATGTCCAGTGGCGTGTTTTGGGGTGTCTATGAACTTAGTATGATTTTAGGCAGCCTCTCTGCTAATGGGTGGGGTTGTGTTCCTGTCTTGCTAGTTGTTTGGCATGGGGTGTCCAGCACTAGAGCTTGCTAGTTGTTGAGTGGAGCTGGGTCTTAGCGTTGAGACGGAGATCTCTTGGAGAGTTCTCGCTGATTGATATTACGTGGGCCCGGGAGGTGTCTGGTGGTCTAATGTCCTGCACTCGGCTCTCCCACCTTGGAGGCTCAGGACTGACACCCGGCCGGAGCACCAAGACCCTGTCAGCCACACAGCTAATTCATGACACGGAAATTGGTGGGAAATTACTGCTAATCTAGAGTATGACTGGTGCAGTTCTTAGAATGTAGAGTCAGGATTTTCCTGCATAAAATTCTTCAGTGTAATGCAAATTCCATTGTCGTCTGAAGAAGGAGGCAGTAGGTCTTTGCTCAGGACTTGTTTTGTGCGGCAGCAAGATGAGTAGATCTCCACACCTGCCAGGATCTTAGCTTATGCAGAGGCCTGAACTGGGTTCACTAGCATATACTGTCCAGATGGTCTCAGCACACATTGTTCTCTCGAGGCTGCATCCATGAAAATAGCTCCTGCTGTAGAAATGTTACCGACCCTCCCAAGTCGAGCCCCATCAAGGGTCCACCTGCCTGGTGTCACTGGAGCCAATAGAATGAGACTGAGTTCAGTTCAGAAGCAAAGGAAAGCTTTGTTTTTTGATCAAAGAATGGAGAGGCGCGTGCTCATGCTCTAGAGTATATGCTCTCTGCCAGGCTCCGTGGGTGGGGCTGCTTTATTTGCCCCAGCCAGCTTTAAATGTGGTAGCTATAGAGCTAATGTCATAGAATGAGAATACACATACAAGCAATTTTCAAAAAGTCTACAGCAATTTAAACTTAAAAAAATAAAATCAAAAATGTTTGATATAAATCTTTATCCTTACAACTAATTTTTACATTTTTACCTTTTCTATACCTGGACTCAGGTGCTTTCTAAGTCTCACCTGACTTTGCCTAAAATCCCTTCAGTGCTATGTCCCAGACCCCCAAATTTTATCTTCCATGTTTCACTTTTCTTTGACCAGCTAAGAAGTCATCCATGTGATTCTCTAGGTTCATTCTCTCTCCCACCTCCCCAATGTGGTTTTCTACAACTTTCTCAAGATTTAATCTGGAAAAGTCACAATTTGTACTTAAAATGTTCACAAAATAGCTATATGTATATAAATTATCCAAATGTTTTTCAGGAAAATGTATAGTTTTATATTATTCTTTTTTATTATCTGCATTTTAAAAATATTCTACATATATTTTATAAGCAAAAACAAAATATATGGTAACTGACTTTCAATCAACTTTAAAGCCCTAGTGTCACCTCTCTCTACTTCCCCTTATGCAATTCACAATGCCTTATTTGAGGTTTTCCTGCTTTTGCTATTTTTTTAAAGAAACTTCACTTCTTGAAAGAGAAGAAATTAGCTTCTGAAATTCTGCATATTGTATCTTCCTTTAATCATGTAACATGCTTGCCCGGCTTTAATATAAAGAAAGATAGATTTTTTTAACATCTTTATTGGAGTATGATTGCTTTACAATGGTGTGTTAGTTTCTGCTTTATAATGAAGTGAATCAGCTATACATATACATATATCCCCATATCTCCTCCCTCTTGCGTCTCCCTCCCACCCTCCCTACCCCACCGCTAAGAAAGATAGATTTTTATAGCTACAAAATCCAACATAGAATGGGACATTGAACAAGATTTTAGCTTGTCTCTTTATATCACTAATAGAATTTTATCTATACATGAACAATTCAGGAACCTCATTTTAAATAGCAGCGTCAACCTCCTCTCTCTAATTTTCTCAGAACTGCCAAAAAGAAGCAAGCCTGAAAAAACTTACTTAGCTTTTCCCTTTCCCTCCATTTAAGGGATCATGGCTATTATCAAACATTAGGCAATAGAGAGAAAGAAAAAGCCAAAGGATAAATAATCTAACAAATGGACAATTGGTTTCTGAATGATGAAGGAGGATTTACACTATATGGCATTTGATATCACATGGTCTTCAAGTTGAACAACTAATTATTGAACAGCTAGAAACTATTTCTCTCTGTCTCTCCCCAGACCTTATAAACAGTAGGCAAATGAGTCCCCAGATTCAAAACTGCATTTGGTCTTAGTTCATCCTCCAAAAATATGCCTTTGTTACCCTTCCTAAATTGAAGAATCTCAGTGTGTAAACAAAAGTAAAATGTCATTCTGATGTCTTTTCAGGTGACCCATAGAGACTGGCTGAACAGTTCAAACCCATGTAGTACAGGGCCCCTTCCACATTTTAGTACCATGGAGGCAAAAGTACGGCTCCCTCTCCTTGACCTCTTCCCATTCACAGCTCTCCAAACCAAGTCAACATCCTTCCACCCAGAAGTTTTATATATATACTCACCCATGCACACTTGCATGGACTTTTTCATATAGCATGACATGACTGGAGTTATTTATGGCCACAGAAGACTAGATCTGGGTGCACTGCCAAGATTTCCATTCATCAAAATGGCAACAAGATGGTGCTAGGTTAAACCTCTTGCTCATAGTTTAACCTGTTAGAGATCATGGATCCTTAGAGAATCTGATGAAAGCTGTAGATCCTGTCCTCATAAGATATCTGTAGTTATGCGCACATGCACACACACACACACACACACACACGCAATGTGATATCCGATTCAGAGTGTTCGCAAACTTCCTTGAGGCCCATAAATCCCCAACTTTAGAATTTTGAATCCCAAATTTAAGAAGCAATAGTTCCAGCTGTGTGACGAAATCAGTATCAGGCCATAATCTAGTCTCTTCCTTAAGGAACCAACCCCACCATTTTTATCTTAAATTTCATTTTAGACATTAGATATTTAGACACTCGCTTTATCTCATTCTTCCCCTTTCCTGTTTCTCTCAATACCCATGTATGTATTCTTCTCACTGACTCTCTCTGTTCTCAACATCTTAATCTCTTTTGCAGTGTTTGTCTCTATCTGTATCTCTCTTCACCCCCACCCCACATATACACACAAAGATGGATGTCATTTGTGAGTTCTATCATAAGTCTCATTTAAGAATATGATATTTGTTTTAACACCATAGGCTGCATCTCCAGAATTGCTCTACTCTGTACTCATTCAATCAATTCTAATTTTTCCAGATCATTTACATTCTTTCTATTGTTTTACTCTTGCTGAATAACAATCACTCCATCTGGACTGTCATAGTTTAGTGAATGTGAAGTTCTGAATGTAAAAGTTCTTTACTAACAAAAATTAGGTATTTTTTCAGTCTTCACATTGTGGCATGGCATAGCATGCTCCAGTGCACTGACTGCTATTTGAATCCTCAATCATATTTAAACATGTCTACCTAAAAGTGACATGTACAATAATACATGAATCAGATTTCCTGTACTGATTTCTTTATTTTCTCTCCCCAGCAATGAAACATCACTGTGTGGTTATGCAGGTGGAACTACAGCCTGCACATTTCTATGTAAAATATAAAAAGGAACTTGCTCATGTGCACACATACACAGAAACACACACACACACACTCACACACACACAGACTTGTGACAAGATAAGTTTGTAGAAGTGGGAGATTAGAGTGAGTTGAATGACTACAGAAAGGAATTACTGATTCCAGTTGACTAAATAAACATAAAGCATGGGAACTCACCTTAGAACCAAACGAAACTTCATCACTGTAAAGAATAATATCATCCTGTAGTGCCTTCATGGACATTCCTATTTTCTTTCTCTCTTTCCTCATTCTGTACATCTACATGTGTACACTGCCCCCTCATCCATAATCTGCATGTCCAATCACCCAGTGGTAATTGTGATTTGACTGTTACTAAGCTAATATAGTTATAAATCTCATTTTCATGTATTAACTGCAACCACACTATTAGATAGTTATTTTTTCCCTATCTTAGTGATGACTTGGCTGTGCCATATTCCTCTACCTATGGCCACAGCAGCCCCTCTCCATGGCTATAGCTCTCTACATGTTGTGGTAACCATTTCTTCCAGTTGCCCCCTCAAGCCTAAGGGAAGTAAGGGAGCTTCTAATTTTGCTAGTCCTAGATGCTTCCTCATTCCTTGTTCAGTCTCTCAACCCTGCCTGTTCATCTTCATTAATAAAGAGCCCCTTCATTAAACTCTTCTCATTAACCAAGTTAAAGAAGCACAGGCTTTATTCAATAGCACAAAGGTAAACACTAAGAAAAATGATACATTTAACTAAAAGATGGGTACAGAAGATAGAGAGGAAGGATAGGAAATGAAGAAATACCCTAATCTTATCATTGCTTCCAGTAAGGAGTCAATGGAGACCATCTAAAACAAGCATTACAGCTCTTTTATAAAGTTATAGTTGTAACGATCATTTCTTTAATAACAAAAAGAGATACACAAAACAAGGCTGGTCAAACAGGCAATTCAGTGAAGTTTTTAAAACAGAAGGAATAGGGACTTCCCTGGTAGTGCAGTGGTTAAGAATCCACCTGCCAATGCAGAGGACACGGATTCGATCCCTGGTCCGGAAAGATCCCACATGCCGCGGAGCAACTAAGCCCGTGCGCCACAATTACTGAGCCTGTGCTCTAGAGCCCACGAGCCACAACTACTGAACCTGCATGCCACAACTACTGAAGCCCACGCACCTAGAGCCCGTGCTCCGCAACAAGAGAAGCCACCGCAATGAGAAGCCCACGCACTGCAATGAAGAGTAGCCCCCGCTGGCTGCAACTAGACAAAGCCCACGCACAGCAATGAAGACCCAATATAGCCAAAAATAAATAAATAAAATTTTTAAAAAAACAGAAGGAATAATTTAATAAGACAAAACTAAGACCAAAAGTATTTGTGATATGAGAATGTACTAAACTTGACAGCATAAAGAGATGTTTATAGTGAATTACAAAGCCTTCTGTTAGCCTGTGACAGTCACAAGGCCAGCCCAGATTCAGGGATGGGGGAATGACTTTACTGACAAGAACTGCAGAGTCCCATTCCGAATCGTGTGGTCAGAGTCAGAGGGGAACCGCTCTGACCACTGGAGTGGGCCAGGACCACTGCCCCTTCAATCAGCCATGTTACTCATTCGCCAAACTGCTTTCCAAAAGACTGGAAACAATTTACCTTTACCTCAACAATGTATCAGAATTGGGACTTCCCTGATGGAGCAGTGGTTAAGAATCCGCCTGCCAATGCAGGAGACACGGGTTCGAGCCCTGGTCCAGGAAGGTCCTACATGCCGTGGAGCAACTAAGCCAGTGAGCCACAACTACTGAGCCTGCGCTCTAGAGCCCACGAGCCACAACTACAGAGCCTGCACGCCACTACTACTGAAGCCCACACGCACTAGAGACCATGCTCCGCAACAAGAGAAACCACCGCAATGAGAATCCTGCGCACCAAAACGAAGAGCAGCCCTCGCTCTCCGCAACTAGAGAAAAGAAAGCCCGCATGCAGCAAGAAAGACCCAACACAGCCAAAAATTAATTAATTAACTAATTAATTTTAAAAAACAAAAAAACAATGTTTCAGAATTTATTTCACCATACAGGCTGTTTTGTTTTCTTTGGAGATTGTTTGGTGGTTTTTTTTTAAATAGGTTTGTATTCCTAATCTTCGTTTACTTCTCTTTTGCACTTTTATTATAAGGTATATTTCTAAGAATTTTATCCTTTCACTGATTTCTGAATATTAATTTGTGCCTATCTATACTACTAAATTCTCTTATTGTTTGAGTGATTTTTCAGCATGGATTTTTCCAAGCATATGCTCATATGATCAGAGAAAATTTTACATCTCCTTGCCAATTTTTTTTACCTCAAGTCCAATATCATATCCTGTAGTCTAATTGTGTAAACTACTATCCCCAAAACATAGTTAAATAATAGTGATGTTAGTGGACACATTTGCTTTATTGCTTACTTTAATGAAAATGTTTCTAATATTTCTTAATTAAAAACTTGCTGGCTTTAAGATAAGAAGGATATATTTTATCTTAAAGGATTTAAAAACCTTTCATACCCAGTAATCTAGTAGTTCCTGAGGTATAGGCCTGTAATGTGGTTTAGAATAATTCATAGATAGCAACTATTAGCAAAAACAATTGGAAAATAATCTGCTTCTTGAAATGAACCCTAAGAAAATAATGTCAGCTGTATAAAAGAGTTGTATACAAAGATTTTTAGCCCTGTGTATATCATAGTAGGACAATCTAGTGCCATGAACTAGAGGTATGATTCAGTGAACCAGTGTTAATTGTGCCACCAACTAGAGGGAATATGACACAGTCATTAAGACATACATTTAAGAAATATGTAGTGACATTATTAAATAAAAAATATAAATTATATTGTTAAGCATAAACATGTAAAAATACATATAGAAAAACAACATATGAAAAATCATGTAACTTTAGCTTTAACTAATAGAACTATAATGTTTAATCTTTTTTTGTACTTCTCTGTATTTTAAAACTTTTCTTTAATGAGAACATATTGCTTTTATACTAGAAAGTAAACAGTAAAATTTGTTGAATGCAGGCAATTTGGTATCAATAAGGAGGTCAAGCATAAACTACTCCAACACTCTGAAGTTACTTTGATTTTAGATTTAAGCAAAGAAGTGCAACCAATTGTTGACAAATGATATATGCAGTTAATTGTCAGTTAATTAGTTGGGCTTCTTTTTTTCAAAATTAGTTGGCGGGCTTCCCTGGTGGCGCAGTGGTTGAGAATCTGCCTGCCAATGCAGGGGGCACGGGTTCGAGCCCTGGTCTGGGAAGATCCCACATGCCGTGGAGTGACTAGGCCCGTGAGCCACAACTACTGAGCCTGCGCGTCTGGAGCCTGTGCCCCGCAACAAGAGAGGCCGCGATAGTGAGAGGCCCGCGCACCGCGATGAAGAGTGGCCCCCGCTTGCCGCAACTAGAGAAAGCCCTAGCACAGAAACGAAGACCCAACACAGCCATAAATAAATAAATAAATAAATAAATAAAATTTAAAAAAAAAAAAAAAAAATTAGTTGGCAAGAGCTGCAATAGAATTAGTCATACTAACCAGATATTTTGGGCATTCATATGCTCAGCTGCAGAGCAAGGCTGTAGAAGGTGATTCTTTTACTCCAGAAACCAGAGCAACAGTTACAGTGAGTGCCTGGTTGTATCCATCTGATTGCAGGGGGAAGAGTGATGTCAAGTCTTCACATTTACATTTTCTCCCCCAAATACATAAACATACCTCTACTTATTCACTCTTCTTCTTCCTTTCCCACCCTTACACTTTGTAATTATCTAATGTAAGCTTCATATTTCTGTCCTGTTTTGCAGTCATATTTATCTTTGAGGGGCAGTTAATCATGGCAAGGGAAATGGTGATGCAGGAAAGACTTACCTCAAGACTCACCTAAAGAAGGTGGTGATTCGAGCCCCATCCATGGTTATCGTTGTGCAAGCTTTAGAATTCCAGACAGAGGCAGTTTCTCACACTGCATTTGAGTCCACTCCTTTTTCTTTTGTCCTCTCTGGGTTTTATTCCCGTTATAGCAGGTTGCACCTATGCAATGAAAATCATTCTGTTTAAAGATGGCGTCCAATGACAGAAGAATGGATAAAGATGTGGTACATATATACAATGGAATATTAGTCATCAAAAGGAACGAAATTGGGTCATTTGTAGAGATGTGGATGGACCTAGAGTCTGTCATACAGAGTGAAGTAAGCCAGAAAGAAAAAAACAAATATTGTACATTAATTCACATATGTGGAATCTAGAAAAATGGTACAGATGAACCTATTTGCAGGGCAGGAATAGAGACGCAGACATACAGAACAGACATGTGGACAAAGTGGGGGAAGGGGAGGGTGGGACTAATTGGGAGATTAGGTTTAACATAAATACACTACCGTGTGAAAAACAGATAGCTAGTGGGAACCTGCTGTATAGCACAGGGAGCTCAGCTCTGTGCTCTGTGACGACCTAGATGGGTGGGATGGGGTGGGGGCTGGGAGGGAGGTCCAAGAGGGAGGGGATATAGGTGTACATATAGCTGATTCACTTCATTGTACAGCAGAAACTAACACAACATTGTAAAACAATTATACTCCAATAAAAAAATTTTAAAAATAAAGATGACTAAAAATAATTATTCAATCAAAATAGCCTGTTCAAGTGTCTGTCACCCTTCAGTTTTGTGTCTGTCATTTTTGTCTTTTATACCAACATCTTTCAAGTTTTTCTCTGATAAAATTTCTAGGTCTTATGCTCCAATTCTCATTTGCACATTGCTTTTCACACTGGCAGCTTGCCTTTCCATTATTTTTCAACTGAATACTTTTATAAATTAGTCAGAGCTTTTCATATTAACAACCCGACAGCTCTTTCTTTGTGTACTATCTTGCTGACATGAATATAACTTTGATTTGATGTTGAAGGACAAATCTGTACCATTGGTGAGTTTCCAAATGTACTTCATAACAGGAATATCACTCAAAGGTAGCCATGAAGTTACCCGTGCAATTGATTCTGTGTCAGTAGAATTCAGCCACAGACCCAGGCAGGACTAGAATACTTGATAATTATTTAATGAAAACATGTAACATTTAAATGCCATTTACAGCACACTTTCACATTCATACCTTATTCTATCTTTCAAGTGACCTTGAGACTGAGGTATTATTGTTGCTAATAGCATATGAGAGCCAAAGATCGTGAGAAGGAAAGAGGTTGAGTAGCTGCTTTCCAAAGCCAGTCAATTAACAAATGGCAGAAAAGACATTATTTTTCAATCAAATTCTTATCATCATGGATGGGCAGTAACACCCGCTCCTGTAAAGTAAACCTATTAAATTTTAATAGCAACAATATGATCCTGCTACTGTGTTTATGTTGAAGCAAGGCTACTGACTGGTCTACCGTTAATATATTTTATTCCTTCTTCTATCTTGTATATGTGCTGTCTTTGCATAATTGAAACCAAACTATATGCATACATTATTATATATTTCTTTTCCATTTAAATTATAGCATGCTCTTTGCAAACATCATTTTAAATGTCTCCATAATTGCTCATCTCAATTATTTAACCATCTCCTTACTGTTAATCATTTAAGCCTTACTGTTAATCATATAAATACATGTGTGTGTTTCCAGGATCATTTTTATGCATGAGGCGTTTCACCTTATTTCCTTAGATAAATTTCTATCAGTGAGTGGAAAAGTACTACTACTTTTTAGGTTTTCAATACACCAGAAAATTGCTTTCCAAAGGGCTGTGTGATTTACATTCCCACAGCAGTTTATGAAAAAATACTCTTGCAAGTATTGTTATTCACATTTTTAAAATTTAGATAAGTTCATAGTCCAAACATGTTATTTTGTTGTTTCAATTGACATTTTATGACTTGTTACTTAATATTTTCTCATATGTATATAGCATTTTGCCATTTGTATTTTCACTATTTAAATTGTTTGGTGACTACTTATTTTTTGGAATCTTAGTGTGTCTTAAGTGCACAATTTATTATGTGTGCCTTGTATGTTTGTTTATCAAACATGTTAACCCTGACTCTGTAATATGTATTATAAATGTTCTCCAAATTTGTAGTCTGCTTAACAAATTTGTCTTTTAATTTTGAGCAACAGATTTTTTTAAAAACATTTAATTGTAGTGAAATCTACTACCATTGCCAAGGTAATTTCTTTCATTGCTTTTCAAAATAGAAGATGTCCACGCAGAGGGTTGATAAATATTTATTTATATTTTTCTGGTGTTTTATGGTTTGGAGTTTTATTAAACCTATTACTTTAAAATTTTCATTGAATATATTCTAGTGCTATTGAAAAAAACTTGCCTTCGTTAATTATTTAATAATTGATATTGATTAATCAACAGTCTTAGTATGATTTGAGTGATCCACATGTCTCTCATTGATTTGTGATGTTTAATCATCACATAATTGTCTTTTACATAAAAGAGTCTCTTTTGGTCCATTTATTTTGTCATTTTTGTTTAGCATAATGCCATTTTTATAGTTTAAATTATTATAGCATACAAAGAATTTAATATCTGAAGAATCTATTCCCTGTTTAATACTTTTATTTCCAAATGTTCTTATCTGTTCAACCTTATGGAAAAATGTTCATTCCACACTTATTTACATTTTCAAGATCTAAGAAAATCCAGAAAAATAAATCAGTTTGTGAATTACATATTCTTCTCTGTTTGGGAAACCTCTTATATTTCTTAGGAAGAAACTTAGGAAGTTTCTTAGGAAGTTGCAGAATTCTTCATTAGATATTGCTAATATCTGTGACTTTTTTTTCTCAAAAATATGGGGAAAAATAGACATACTTGCTCTGGGACTCTTCAGTATATTTTATTTTTAAATTTAAAGTATTTTACCATGAAAGTAATACACAAATTTATTTGAAAAATACAAACTACAAAAAACATTTTCTTTTTTCTCAATCTCACCTACAAATGTGACTACTATTAAGCATTTTTAGGTATCTTACCACAAATTTTCTACATAATGCATGATGTCTATATACACACAAACCCACACGCACACAGATATACATACATATGTACGTATGTATGTGTATGTACATACATATATATGTATATACACATTTTGGAAATATTGCATACACAGTGTTTTCATTTTGATTTTCTCATGTTGTATTATGCCTTGGCAATATTTTTATAATTCATTAAACATTTCTATTAGTTGATATTGAGTTGTTTCTTTTTCATTTTTGTGCACATATGTGAGAAATTCATAAATTTTAAATACGGACTAGTTGGGTGAAAGGACAGGTGTTACTTTTTTTACATTTTTTAATACTTTACCAATCTACCTTTCAAAGAGGATATGCCAGTTCTGTACCCCAGAAAACAGTATAGGAAAAATACTCTAGCCCCATATTCTCTACAATAATGTGTATTACAAATATTATATCTAATTATTTAAGTTTGCATTTCTTAACAAGAGTATTTGTATTTCCCCAAGAGTACATTAAAAATTATACATATATCATTTTGAAAATATGCATTTGCTATGCAATGCTTTCTCAGTTCTAGCACAAGACAGTATTTTTAGATTATATGGTTCTCTTATTTATCAATCTAAATTTACTTTAAATTATTACTTTAAGAAACTGGCCATGGTCCCTATAAGCGATTTCATATTTTAATGTTTTTGTGACACCTATATATAATATTAAAAATTAGTAAAAGGTATTTATGAACAATTTAACTTTGTACTTTTATCTTTTATCACCCTTTTGAAAAAGTTTTAATAAAATATTTTTAGAGTAAATAATTAACTTCATACATCATGGACAAGAGTTCTCAAGTTGTCCTGATCTTTTTCTTTTTCAAAAAGAGTGGATGGTAAGAAGCCAGAAGATATGAATACAAACTCTTTGAAAGACGTACAAATCTGCTGGGGTTTTCTCTCAGTGCTAAAATACTTGGTCCTGGCTTTCAGTCATTGTAAGAAAGCTGATGAACAAATGAAGGGCTCCTTACTAAAAGGTTAAAAGTTATGGCCAGCCTCAGACAACGAATGCGTCCAAACACCCAGTGGCCAGAGGACAGGCGGGCCGTAACAGGGAGGGTGACTGCCTTCAGCGAAACACAGCAAACTCGTGACTTGTTTTCCCATGCAGTATTTTTATTACTTCAATTTCTATGGAGAAAAAGGAAGAACATGGCTCGTTTGAGTTCAATTATATGATCTCAAAAGGGTGTCTTAGGTGGTTTCGATGTTTATGAAATAATGATTAAATTCTGTCTTTGCTTAAGCTACCATAACAAAATACCACAGACCAGTTGGCTTAAACAACAAAAATTTATTTTCTCACAGTTCTAGGAGGCCAGAAGTCCAAGATCAAGGTGCCAGCGTGCCAAATGCCAAGGTGCCAGTTTCTGGTGAGGATTCTCTTCCTGACTTGTAAACAGCCAACTTCTCTTTTCTGTCCTCACATGGTGAGGAGAGAGAGAGAAAGTTCTCTGGTATCTCCTCTTATAAGGGCACCAATCCCATCATGAGGACCCTACCCCATGACCTCATCCAAACCTAATTATCTCCCAAAGTCTTGCTCTCCAAAAACTATCAAGCAAATTGGGGAAAAGGGGAGGACACAATTCAGTCTATAGCATTCTGGACCCTGATCCCCCAAAATTCATGTCCTTCTCACATGCAAAACACATTTACTCCAACTCAACAGCCCAAAAGTCTTAATTTGTTCCAACATCAACTCTCAAGTCTAATGTCTAAAACCTTATCTAAATATCATCTAAGTCAAATATGTGGAGATTAAAGGTACAATTGATCCTGAGGCAAAATATATCTCTAGCTGTGAACTACTAAAAGTAGACAAGTTATGTGCTTCCAAAATACAATGATGGAACGAACATATGATAGATATTTCCACTCAAAAAGGGAGCAATCAGGGACTTCCCTGGTGGTGCAGTGGTTAAGAATCCGCCTGCCAATGAAGCGGACACGGGTTTGATCCCTGGTCCGGGAAGATCCCACATGCCGCACAGCAACTAAGCCCGTGCGCCACAACTACTGAGCCTGCGCTCTAGAGCCCATAAGCCACAACTACTGGGTCCACGTGCCACAACTACTGAAGCCCACGCACCTAGAGCCTGTGTTCTGCAACAAGAGAAGCCACCGCAATGAGAAGACCACGCACCGCAACGAAGAGTAGCCCCTGCTCACCGCAACTAGGGAAAGCCTGCGTGCAGCAACGAAGACACAATGCAGCCAAAAATAAATAAATAAATAAATTTTTTTAAAAGGGGGAGCAATCAGAAGGAAAAAAGAGGTGATGGGCCCCACGAAAGTTCAAACATAACAAGGCAAATTCCATTAGATCTTAAGGTTTGAATATAATCCTCTTTGGCTCCATGTCTTGCCTTCTGGCCCCACTGGGGTGGCAGCGTCACCCCCATGGATCCAGTACCAAAAATCTATATTAGTCAAGGTTCCCAAAGAAACAGAACCTGTAGGATATCTATATCTATATCTATATCTATATCTATATATATATATGTATATGTCAGCCAGATGGAGACCCAGGCGAGTTCATGGTATAGTTATAGTTCAAGTCCTAGTCCAAGTCCAAACGCCTGAGAACTGGGAAAGTCAATAGTGTCCGGTCTCAAAGTTGTCAGGCTCAAAATCCAAGAAGAGGCAATTTTTCAGTTCAAGTCCAAAAGCAGGAAAAGACCAATGTCCCAGCTTACACTGTCAGGCAGACTTTTATGCTGGCTTTTTGTTCTACTCAGGTAATCAACTGATTAGATGAGGCCCACACACATTAGAGAGAGCAATAGGCTTTACTCAGTCTACCAATTCAAATATTAGTATCATCCAGAAATACCCTACAAAGACATACTCAGAATAATGGGTAGCCAAATGTCTGGGCACCCCATGGCCCAGTCAAGTTAACACATAAAATTAATCATCACAATGTTCTCCTTGATTTGTGGATTTCCTTTGACTACAGAGAGTGAATTAAGACAAGTATTATGTCTATTTGATGAAATTCACCTTATAAATGCCTGGCTCTGGCTCATACCTTCTGTCTTCATGAACAGCATAATCTGCTTGCCAGGGGTAAGATGCTCAACATATGGATGTTTTAAAATCTCTAGCAAAATGTTTCAATTTTATACCCTGGAGAAACGGCTGTAGTTTGTTAGTTTATACCAGTGTTATGGGAAAATGTTACATAAGTTGATATTTCAGGTAAACAGTCCCATCTTTTTATTGACCTTCTGAGGGAAAATTTCTCCTCTACCCTCTTTAGGTCTCTGATTGGGCCTAAGAATTAAACTGACATAAGACAGAGTAACAGGAGAAAAGCACAGAAATTTTATTTAGTGATTTTTACATGTCCATGGGAGACTTCACAAGAAAGATGAAGACCCAAAGAAAGAGAGCCAAACACTTACATACTAGGTGGGACAGAGAGTGGTAAACAACGAAAAGGTGACAAGAAGAAGGGTTCGGGCTGGACAGTTAGTTGTGGAAAAGTAACTAGGAAGATTAGGGTTAGTTTAATAAGGTCTGTTTCTATAGATTTGTCTGCCTGACTCCCTGTCTCTGCTGATGAGAATGTTTTCCTTCCTCCTGGTACAGGTTGAGTACCTGCTTTTAAGAAGAAAAAGGAAGGTCAAAGTGCTCCTCCTGCATCTGCTGTTTTTCAAGTGCCTTTAATTCAAAATAATCAATATATTAGAATAGCATATCTTGGCATGGCTTGATCTAAACCCCTACAATTTCTATCAATATCTATCCACAAAAGAAAGCTCAACTACAAAACATCATTAAAATCAAAATTCACCAGTTTACAACATTAAGTCAAATATTAAACTGAGAATATTAATCACTTTATACTAGAAATGGTAGCAGTTTGGTTTGTGGCTTTCCACAGATCTGTCCTAGGAATCAGACAATCTGGGTTCAAAATACTGTCCTTGAAAAAGTTCCTTGCCTTATCTGATCTCACCTTCCTTGACTCTGAGATGGAGATAAGGCTGTTCTGAGAAGTAAATGAGACAATGTATAGGAAAGTCTTTTGTACATTCTGTTTTAAAATGCATTATTATAAAGTTTTAAGGATATTTTATTTTATAGAAGTTTTGAAATTATCTTGCAAAGTTTTTACTTGTGTTTCTAATGTCCATATTTACCATTTGTTGTTCTCCTTGTATATACAGACTAGATAATTTCCCAACACAGTTGCAAGTTTCTGTAAATAGTTTTCATCTATTCATCCATTCATTCATCCATCAGTTCATTAAATACATATACACAGACATACATGTACACATACACACACATTCACACACACACAATAAGAGGGAAAGAAAGTATTAACAAGTATTATGAACAAAAATAAACATGATCCCTGCCCTTGAGCAGCTTACAATCTAGTGGAGAAGGAAGATGTTAACCAAATAATCGAATAAATGTAAAATTGCAATGCAGTGATGACATAAGAGGATTTCACCTAGCCAGGGAGATTCAGGAAGAACTTCTCTTGGAAAGGGACAATGGAACCAAGATTTATTTGACAGATGAATAGAAATTAACAAAGGAAAACCTGGAGAGAAGAATTGTTTAGTCTCAGTCAAAAACCTGAGGATGGAGCATGGACAGTACACAAGAGAGAAATTCAGCCAGTAGATTTGGAATGAAGAAAGCTTGAATGAGGGGATGAAATCAGGTTGAGAGGTCATTAAGCACCTTTTAAAAATTCATTTTGGGAACTGAAGGAAGAATTCTGATAATGAATTCAGTTGAGTAGGTTTGAAAAGTACTGAAGTTAAAAAAAAAAAAAATTCAGGCTTATATCCAGAGAAACCAGGAGGCAAAGAAAAGGAACTGGAACTTGCAGGTGTGGAAAGGTGAGCTAGAGTCCTGGAGATCAGGAAGCCCTCAGAAACACTGCAGAAGAGAGTTAGCTGGGGGTTTCTGTCCTACTTTATGTTGTCAACCACTATAGGATACCCTTGGCCTGGAGGAGTTTTTAGAGCCATAGAGAAGTCAGAGGACTGCAGAAAAGCCCTGCTACTGCTACAACTGCTTTGTCGTAGACCTTGAACCAGCACACACTACATCCAGAGAAGGTCCCTAATCCCCAAATCCACAAGTTTGGAGAAAGTCCTATGGTTTCTCAGGTGTCTCACTTCCTCTTGAATTATGTTTATTTCAATTGTCACACTTTTCTTGCTTAGGTGTTCAGACCACAATTCTTTTTTTTTTTTTTTAAACGTTACTAGAATATTGTCTCTCAGTGAATGGCAATTTTTTTTCAAAAAGAAACTAATATTATATAACTTCTAAAAATGATTGCTTTTCACAAACAACAAAAGCAAAAATCAACAAATGGGACTACATCAAGCTCAAAAGCTTTGGCATAGCAAAAGAAACAACAAAATGAAAAGACAGCCTACAGAATGGGAGAAAATCTTTACAAATCATATATCAGATAAGGGGTTAATATGTAAAGACCTAACACAACTTAATAACCAAAAACAATCTGATTTCAAAATAGGCAGAATTAAATGGACATTTTTCCAAAGAGGATATCAAAATGGCCCTTGGGCACATGAAAAGATGTTCAACATCACTAATCATCAGGGAAATGCAAATAAAAACCACAGTGAGCTATCACCTCACATCTGTTAGAATGGCTGTCATCAAGAAGACAAGAGACAGTAGGAGCTGGTGAAGAGGTAGTGAAAATGAACCCTTATCCACTGTTGGTGGGGAATGTAAATTGGTCCAACCACTATGGAAAGCAATATGGAGGTTCCTCAAAAAATCAAGAATAGACCTACCTTACGATCCACAATTCCACTTCTGTGAATATATTCAAAGGAAATGATAACTGGAATTCAACCATATATGCACCCCTATGTTTATGGCAGCACTATTCACAATAGCCAAGATATGGAAACAACTCAAATGCTCATCAAAGGTTGAATGGTTAAAAAAGATGTGGTATATATACACCATGGAATATTATTATTCAACCATGAGAAAGGAGGATATCCTGCCATTTGCAACAACATGGATGGACCTTGAGGGCATTATGCTGAATGAGATAAGCCAGACATAGAAAGACAAATACTGTATGATAACACTTATATGTGCAATCTTAAAAAGGCAAAAATGTAAAAAAAAGAAAAAAAATTAGAGCAAAATGGTAGTTACAAGGTGATGTGGGTGGAGGGGGTAAGATTAGTGTTTAAGGATACGAAGTTGTAAAAAATACTAAAATAGCCATAGAAATTTAATGTACAGTTTATTGAACATAGACAATATTGTACTGTATGTTATATAAATATTGTTACAATGGCAACCATATTACAATTTATAAATGTTTCAAAGTAACACGAAGCCTTAGATTTATACAATGTTATATGTCTAATTTATCCAATAAAAAAATAATAAATAACAAATAAATAAAAACCATTGCTTTTGCAAGAGGAAAACAACAGAGCAGCCCTGAGAGGTAGCTGCTGAGGGTCATCCAGTGCCACCACTAGCTGGGTGACAGTCTTGGAGCATGGGCAGGCCAGACTCACATTTCAGCCAAATTACTGGTGACTTCTTCTTGTGCATCTTCAGCGGTTCTGAGCAAGGCCAAAGATGTATACCTTACTGCCCCTTTATAAGGATGTGACTAGGCTAAGGATGCCTGCAAAACTGAGGTATTTATGTTCTCTCTATTCTTTCTAGAAATTATCACAAATTCTTAAAATATTGAATGTACAGAAACTGCCTTTTTTGCCTGTCAGAGAGGTAGTTTTATTTTTATAGTTTTTGTTTGTTTGTTTTTAATTTTATTTACTCATTTATTTTTGGCTGTGTTGGGTCTTCGTTTCTGTGCGAGGGCTTTCCCTAGTTGCGGCAAGTGGGGGCCACTCTTCATCACGGTGCGCGGGCCTCTCCCTATCGCGGCCTCTCTTGTTGCGGAGCACAGGCTCCAGACGCGCAGGCTCAGTAATTGTGGCTCACGGGCCTAGTTGCTCCGCGGCATGTGGGATCTTCCCAGATCAGGGCTTGAACCCGTGTCCCCTGCATTGGCAGGCAGCTTCTCAACCACTGCGCCACCAGGGAAGCCCAGAGAGGTAGTTTTAAATTGACTATTATTGCTTTGACCTAACTGACCTCAATATTTAATCTAGAAAATACCACAAGATTTAATCTAGAGAATACTACCTCAGCAAAATGAAATAAGCAGAATCAAGAAAGAGAAAGCAAAGTAAAAGAGAAGGAAGAAAAGACCAAAGTAGCACACTAAAAAAAAAGTTCTCAGATCAAAGGCTCAGAGAGTAAGATTTATTGGGGGCACAATACAGCTAGTCAGAAGAGACTATTTCAAGTGGACAAATTAAATCATCTAACATGTAAGCGAAGTCACAAGCCATAATTAATGTCTAAATTAAAATTGCACATATCAACCATTCCCATCCAGGTAGACAATCTGTGGTTTTACTTTTAAATTGAAATAGCTGGACAGAAAAATCATCGGAAAGAATAACATGATAATTATATAGTAACACACTATAATTTGAAACAGGATATTGATCACTGGGGGTGATGCACATTTGTTAATGCACTAATGCATTTCAACATACAAAAGTGGGATGATAGATCTGGAGTAATTATACAGAAATTGACAGCACATTTATCACTGTTTGTGGTTATTTCATAGCATTGGCATTTCCATGAATTATGGCATGTCATCTCACGTGTATACAAATGTTAAATCATTTATGGCAACAATTGATCACTAACTATAGCATATGCTGAAGGGTAACACCTATAAGACATTCAATTAAAGGAATGAATTTGGTGGTTAGATTGTGCAATTAATTTGACAGGCATGCTGCAAGTTTTAAAGGTGACTCATATTTCATTCATTTTTTTGTTCCCATCTATAAAATGTTACTGAAATAAGATAAATAAGCATGCTGAGAGTATGAAGTATTTTTCAATCCAGAAATAGGCTATGTTGTAATACCTGTGTTGGGGAATACTGACTACCTAATCTCTGGGAGGAATAGATCTATCACCTCACTGGCCAAGAGATTTGCTATCCTAGTTTCTGAGCAGCTAGTAAGATTGGTTACTAATTACTCTAGGACTGAAGTAAAGAAAAATAAAATGATGGGAAAAAAAGAGCAACATAAAAAACAGAAATAGGTTTATGCAAAGAACAATCAAAGAGAATGGACAATGATCTAAGAAAGAACAGGGGAAAAGAAAAAGAGAATTAAATTTGTAAACAAAAGTTTCATTCAAATTTGATTTAATTCAACAAATATTTAAGGAGCATATACTAAGGACCAATCACCTTGACCTTCTTTGCCAAAATCAAGTCTTCACTAAAAGGTTCTTTGACTCATTTCTTCCTTTTCATTTATACCACCACCAAAGGTTCAAGAACTTAATTTCTTTTTCCAGAATTTTTTTAAGCGGGTCATATAAATTTGCTGTCTCTCAACTCTTGCATTTTCTATGTATCAATGCCAGATTAATATCTCTAAAACTGTCTTTGAAAACACTATTCCTCATTTCAAAAGCTCTCAGTTGCCTACAGGAAAAATTCAACTGGCTTCAACTTTCTGTATTGATGGGAAGAGTGGTGTAAATGGGGTCAGTAGTTGTTAAGTGGCTCTCAAAAAAAAAAAAAAAAAAAGCCCTAATTTTTACGTTAGCTGATTTCCATGGTGTGAATATTTCCACCATAGCTGATTTCAAACTATCATCTGATGTCACTGAACCAGTTGGAATTCTGAGACCAAGTAGGGCACAGTGCAGGGCTGCCAACAGGAATAAATTATTCATTTTATCCTACAGATTGGATGTCAAATGCTTCCCCAAAAGTTGTTAGACTCAAAACAATTGCACATAGTAAATGCATGTCATAAATAAAATAAAAATTATAAATCATAACCAAATAAAATGATATAAAATCCCTTATTTTGAAATAAAGAGGGTTTACAACTTTTATTTTCCCCAAGTGCTAAACAAATATTTAAGAAACAAAAGTAAAGAAGAACCACCTGGATGGTCATATGTCTCTGTGGAGTCCTAGGTCACATTCATAGGCCAAAAAATATTTTTGCATACTCAACCCCTCTGGAGAAACTCCACTCCTCCTCAGTTCTCTCCCAGGTGATTCTGGAAATTGTGAACAGTTTCCGGTGTGTTCTGTGAATTGGCCCTCTTGCCTGCCACACAGTATAAGCCATTTCATGGCCCTGCTTGGCCCTGCTCTCTATGGATCCAGTCCCCTGTCTCTGCCAAGACCAAAAGCAGGAGGTCTGCTGCTGGCACTCTCCAGAAGCACAGCCTCCGCACCTGCCCTACTAAGGCACTGCAGAGTGCCCATGCCTGCCAACGTCTCCACCAGGCTGCCAGTGCCCTATGTCAAGGACTGACATTTGAGCAGAGGGCAACTGTGCCTGATGTCTCAGTCTTGTTATCTGTGCTCAATTCCTTGTCTCTTTTCCTAACCAAAGCTGCTGGCATCGTCTTCTGTTGCTGTGAAATTTTTGGCATGAACGTTGCTGACGCTTTGCATTCTCAGTGGTCCCAACCCTGTTAATATTTTCTTTGTCTTCCATTGCTGCCCTCTCCTGCAAGCTTTTGACACAAGTCTGTGAGGCTAGTCAGAAGATGTCTAAGTGGAGGAAACCATGTTTCCACAGAATCACCCGTACCACCAATAAACCTGGCTGTGCCCTTCCATTTCCCCTTAGTTGGAGGTCTGCCCAATCAGTGTAAACAGGGGCTCAGGATTCTGATTTGGCCTGAGGATGGGGACTGGCAAAGCTTTCTGGGCTGCTAGAGAGCTGGAGGGAGGTATCATTCAGGGCTCCCTGGCATTGAGTCTTTTTCCTCCCCCGGTTAGGAGGTGGCCATGCAGATGCTGATCCAGCAGAGCCAAATCACCGTAAGCTCTCCCTTACGACTGTTAGCACAAATGTTTTAAGCATAGGCAGAGTGCAGAATAATTTGGCTTCTTTATGAATTCTGGTGTACATTTCCTGTACTAAAATTGTCATAGGCAACTACGTACCCCAGATGAGACTCTAGATAAAGGAAACACTGCACACAAATCTACTGCCTTGACTCCTGCTTCCATCAGTATTACAGGTAAAATAAATCAAGAACTTACAGCACGTTGCTGCGTGGTCTCTTCCCATCAATCTGATCCATAGCAGCTGTGTTACGAGAAGGCTGCAGCACCCCCGCAAAGACACTCCAAGGCATCAATTCCAAGGGTATAAGCACAAGCTAAACCAAGTCCAGAGTCACAGTCTTGTAAGCAGCCAGTGGGATAACCAGCTCAAGGCCGCGGGCAGTTCCTCGGAACTCCTGGCTCAGCCATGCAACCCCTCTAACGGGGAACTATTCCTCAAACTGCTCGGCACAGACACGTGCTGCTCACTAAACGTCCGTGCACCTTCCCCCACACCTTGCAAATGGGGACCCCTTAGCCGATTCTGGCCAATGGACAGTGATGGAAAGGACTTGTGTCCCATCTCAGCCAAAGCATGTAAGAGCTAACTAACAGCCCTCCAGCTTCCTCGACCTCGGCCGCGGTGACTGCAGAGGACACACACTGAGATGTCCTTGCTTCCTGGTGTCTGGGTAGAAGACGGACAATGTGGCGCCCAGCCCCACCACTGTGGGACTTGGAGTGAACAAACCTTTGTAAAGTCATTAAGATTTGAGGACTCATTTTTCACATTATATCCAATCAGAGTGTCACCGGCAAAGCCCACTGGGATCCCCGGGGAAAATCAGATGGAATCTAAGTGATGAGGTCTGACCTCTTCCTTTGTGCTTAGTCTCGTTTCACTTGCCTGTAGGGGGCTGTGTGCAGACGGCTCGCACCCGCACCTCAGACCGGCGTTCCCAGTGTGAATGGCTGCACGACACCTCAGCTCCGTCAGCGGCACGCAGAAGCGCTGCGCACGCATCTCAGCGCACGCACCTCAGCGCAAGATGGCGGGCGGCGGGCCGTGTGCAGAGACGCTGCACCCGGCACTGCTATCTGGAGCGTGAACAGCGCAGCTGCGCCAGCCCCGCGAGAGCTCCGCCCCCTCCCTGCGGACCAGATCCCTATAAAGCAGCCGCGCCAACCGTCTGTGTGTGGGGTGTGGGGGACAGGGGGTGTGGGGGACAGAGAGCATGCGCTCTAGAGCCGCGCAGCTCGTACGTCTCCGTTCTTTGATCAAAGAATACAGCTTTTCTTTGCTTATGAACTAACTTGGTCTTATTCTATTGGCTTGAACGACACTGAGCAGAAAGATCCTGTCAAGGCCTGACTCGAAAGGGTCAGTAACAAAACCTCCTTTTACATCAGAAGATCTTGCCAGTCTCTGCTAATGAACCCATTTCCTTGGCTTGTCTATTCTTTACTTAAGATCCCATCCCTACTTTCTAGTTGATCCTTTGGATCTTCCCTTATTTCCTGGGCCATCTGTACTCAGAGTATGAACTTGACTCCCCTTGATGAAACCAGGGGACTCAGAGGGGTTAAAAAAAAGGAGGACCAGGAGAGATCCCCCAAGGCACTGTGTGCAGAGGTAGAGAACATTTTTTTAGGAAGTGTGGTTCCCCTTCTACACCTAAGCATTCCCGGAGAGAACTCTGATTTCAAACCAGAACCTTCATTATATATTTGAAAAAAACAACACATTATTACTGTGTAAAAACTACATTCACAATGACCACCTCTTTGCCAAGCTACATTTGACCACTTTTCCAGAGATAGAACCTCAGGTAGAGTATCACAAAATTCTTATCTCTGTGTAACCACCACTAGAATCAACATTATTATAATACTCGGGAACTAGTTGACCCTGTTAATACCCCAGCATTTAGAAACAGGAAATGGAATGTTCCCACTTCTACCTAAATGTCATGTGTAAATTATACTGGACAGATACCTGTGATGAGAAGAAAATAATTATGGATAAAAAAATGCCCTGTACTACTCTCTCACCATTTGAAAGGCATATAAAAATATTTATGAGATACATTAAAGAGCTTATTTTTCTAGTGTCCAACTCTAAATGACCATTGCCAGTGTTCTCTAGAGTATATTTTTATAACAGTATCAATTTATTATAAAGGTCAATATTTTTTTCTCTTTCAAATTCTTTCAAGTGGATTTTTAAAGTCCATTTTCTAAAGTATTTAAAATTCTAATAAACCACTGCAAAATTACCAGGAAAGTCCTATGGGATTTTTTTCTAAAAATATACCATTTGATGCAACATGAACCTGAGTTACAGTAAAACATCATTAAGAAAAGGTCAGCTCTGAAAAACAAAGAACAAAGACAAAAAAACATCAGGCATCTTGGAAACACTAGGGTCAACAGAGTTTATTCATGCAGTCTTTCAGAGTATAAAGCTTGAAGTTCTGAAGTGTTAGTTTTCCAAGGAGATGAAAACACCCATTTTGTGCTAAAGCCGATCTGGTATTCTCTCTTTCTCCCATCATTTTAATGAATAGTCACTTGGTTTGATTTCTTCCTTGGATGCTGTGTGTCTCGAACGTGTAAGGAGATTTTCATTGTCAAGACCACTTCTTAGTGATCTTTGCAACCACAAATTCTATTCTGGTATTGAGTGCTCCAATACAGAGATTTGTTGGATGAATAAATGAGTCTTTTCTGGACCCTAAAACAGGTATAAAAGTGAAAAATACTGTCAACTAGGTCACTTGTCTGCAAAGCACCACTAATTGGTTTGATGTTTCTTCCAATGAGTTTTCCAAACAGACCAGCTATTCCATTAATGAGCTGGCTTGGGTGGAGTTTTCACCCGACACTGACACTTCATCCTCAACTTTCTACCAAGAATGGGTCAGGGTCAAGGGAAAGAACATTCTATTTGTAGGCTGTGCCTGGGTGTAGAGCGCTCTCTGCAATGAGCCTGGCTAAGTGTGTCCTTTATTCTTGGCAAGCTTTCATTGATGCCACACTTGGTAGATGGTTCCTCTTGAGGGCAGCCTGCCCGACCCAGAAGAACTCTAGATTTTGAGGTCATTGCTTTCTTATTCTTGCTCCTCCCTGGCTTGTTTGCTTTCTCACGGAGGGATGATATTCCTGCGTGCACTTAGGAGGAAAGGGGCAATGCTCACATATTTTGAGAACACAGATCTATTTCTAGCTTGGATTAAAGCTGCCCTGCCTACAGCCCAGACAATATCACTATTCATATTGCAGTTTGGGCCCAAAGCCCCAGCTAATAACCTAGGTTTCCTTGTCTTGGTTTTATCTTTCATGCACATTTTTTTTTCTCAGAAGCCTCACAAAAGTAGCAGCTATTGTATAATAAAGTTTGTACACACCTCTGGGATTCTCTCATTTCTCTTTTTAGCTAGAAAATTCTATTTCCACAACACTCCCCTTAACATAGCTTAGATCTGCTTCACTTCTGACAACTTAGCAGCATTGCTTCATATCTACACAAACCAACAAAAACAGAGTCATAAAGAAGCATAACAGTTGAAGATCTTATTCACCATTTTGACTGTCCTAGCCCCTTGTTAAAAAGAAAAGGGAATATTACAAGTCAAAATATGGTAATTTTAGTATTTATTCATTATAAGTTTTACAATGGATGATAAGACACCTGGAAATTTTTATCTAGTTTAAAAATATGAGAAATGGTGCTTGTCATATTTTTTTTACTATATGCAGGTCAATATTGTCCATGATGGAAGATCAGCTTGAAGGACACTGTCACACCTATCTCAGCAAGGAGACATGGGGGAATTATTTTTTTTAACCTCTGCTTAGCATACCCTCTGAATGGCCATGGTAATGTTTCAGTATTTTTTCTGAATTGACACCACCTAGACAGGAGTACATAAGTGGCAATCGCTAAATCACCATGGCCGGAGAAACACACACAGAAAGGTCCTTTTGGGGCATTTTACACTGCAAAGACCCTCTTAGCACTGGAAAGTAGATTTGTGTAGAAAGGCCCCTGAGCCGACTTTGGCCGACTGTGGGGTCAGTAGGAAACACACCTAAGCAATGGAGAAAAGAGCAGCAGATTCTCAAGGGGAGATCGTTGCAGCAAAATCCTGTCTTTTCTCTCCATCTGCAGAAGCCAACAGCAATTGTACCTTCCATCTGTAGCCTAAAATCCACTTCCCTGCTGCCACTTTGTAAAGGTACTATGTATGGAACCAATCCCAATCCTTTAAATAGAGAGTTGGGAGAATGATTGGTCTGGTACATGGGAATTAGATCAGAACACGGATTCTAACCCAGAGTCTGCCACTTACCATCTGTGTTACCACAGGTAAACTGCCTAACCTCCTAAGCTTCAGTTCTTTCATACATAAAATGGGTATACTTTGGATCTCTTAACTAGCTTTCAGAGCTGCTATAAGGATTAAAGCTCTGATTCTCAAGCTTTAGCATGCATCAGAATCACTTGAAGGACTTGTTATAACATAGAGGGCTGGGCCCCAGAGTTTGTGATTTTGTAGGTCTGGGCTGGTGGTTGGGCAAGAATTTGCATTTCTAACAAGTTTCCAGATGCCACTGATGCTGCTGGTCCGAAGGTCACAGGCTGAGAACCACTGAATTAAAGGAAAAGAGATAGACCTTCTGTATAAGACAAACCCCAGCATCTGTGCTTCAAGTCCTATCTTTTCCTGCCTTCCCAAATTTCTATCATTCTAAAAAACCCTGTCCCTTCCCAGTGAATCATCACTGTTTCCTCAGAGCTAGCCCTTAGGCTGACCCCATGTTAGGCAATTGATTTTTTTTTTAAAAATCAATGAAATGAAGTAATATATTTTAAAGTGTTTAGAAATAGTAAATCAGTATATATACATGGGGACACGTGTTAATCATTGAGTAGACTATTCTGAAACAAAGATAACCAAAAGTAGAGTGAGCCATGTGGGGCAATCACGACCCATGAGGTCCTTCAAGTACCCAAGTGTCTTCCAATTTGTTGCTCCACCATCTTTTGGGAGTGTTGTCTTCATCTACATGGTTAAAAACAGTTCACCACTATGCCCGTAAAAACAGTTCACAACTATGACCATATTCCAGGCCCACTGCAAAGGGAAGAAGAAATTTGGGCAAGGGAGAGGACCCATCCCTTCAGACATCCACTGGTCTACATTTTGACATATTACCACCTATAGCTGCAAGGGAGGCTGAGAAGTATAGTCTTCATGTGTCCACCTATCACTAAAAGATAAAAAGAAAAATGTATACTAACAGTAGAAATATCCATAGGAGATCTTTTTGGCCACCCAAGTATCTAGGTGAACCCATCATCCTGCACATAAAACACTCTCAACCCTCCTCCCACAAATTTACACCCTAAAGATGCATCTTGTTCTGGCCTCCAGCTCAAAGGCCAGGATCTCTGACTTGTGCACAAGAATATGAAAAAGAAATTCCAAGAAGCACAGCTCATATTTAAGAATATTATCTTGAAGTTGCGCATTTCACTTTTCACATTCCATTGGCCCAAATTTAGTCAAGCTCTCCTGCAAAGAAGGCCAGAAAATACAGTTTCCATGTGGTGGGGGGGGGGGTGTCATGTATTCTGCTAACTCCTAGGTTTTTGACTGAATTCTTCTTATAAAGCAATTTGGAGAAGACCTAATTTCCAAAAGGAAACTTAATTGCAGTTAATTTCTATACAGATAGGTAACATTCATTTTTTATCTCTCACATTGCCTTGCTAATTATGGATGTTTAATAACTCTTTGCTGAATTGTCATTTTCTAAATATAAAAATTAATAGCAGGAAACTGGGTGTGTAGACCAGAACAGTGTCATACTTTTGAAATAATTCACCAATTAGTTTAATATGTCCAATATGTCATATCATTTCTTGATCATTATGTAGATAAAACAACCAGTTAAGTTAGTTAAATTTTTAACATGATCAAATTTTTAGTGAGTACTATTGTGAATAGAGTCTTTCATGATATATAAGAAGGCAAAAAAAGGTGTTGTAATACCATTAACTCTACTAATGCCACTTTTGCAATTCACATTAAAAAAATAGAAGGGCCAGAATTTATTTGTTTTCTGATGATCTGCCACATAAATACACACAGACAATATCTACCAGTAGGCAGAAATAGTTATCATTAAACATCCACGCTGATTTGTGTGTTATTTTCTATACCTCCCAATAATTCTACAAAGGTGGTCCTTTGTCCTTATTCTTAAAATAACAAATTAAAATTCAGAGAGCTTAAAAAATAATAATAATACAATAAAATTCAGAGGCACTGATATCCCACGTGTTTTGTAATATCAAGAATTGATTTGTTGAGTGTTTAATGATTGAGTGGACAGTATATAGGTGCAGCCTCACCTAAGCAAACATTTGGGGCAACAAAGACTTGTAAAATAAGCCATTTTTCTCTTATTTAATTGTAGGATGCATAGGTCTGACAACTTTGATTATTATTGAGAAAGAGTTCTGTCATGGTATTATGCTTCTCAGATTTTAATTCTATTTTTCTTTATAACTGGGGACACTTACATGAAAACAAGACTTTGTTTCCAAAGAGGTTAGCTGTTTATGTATTGCCTGAAGTCACAATTCTCCCTTTGGGTATGACAATTACTTCCATCATAACCAGTTGAGAAATGAAATATAAAAGCAAAATTGTTTCTAAATTAATGGCTTTTAAGTTTCCCAGGGAGCTGTCAAACAACTCTAAACATTTTTATGTTCCATATCAATTTCCAACATAGAAAAATGGTAAAACAATACTGAAAGGAAAGTAAATGGGAACCACTGTAAATAAATTAAATTTTGCCATCTAGACAGAAACAGATTTCTAAATTACAGAAAAGAATTTAAAGTAGGATTTATGGTAATAATTGTAGCAGATATTGTTTTACACAAGCAAGGGTCTGTTTCCAACTTGCAGAGCACCTCCAACTGAGATGTCCTTTCACATGAGTTCGTTATCATCGGGGCCATAGGTCCCATGACTAAGCTGATGTGAGATGAAGATTTACATACTCAACACTCAGAGGAATCACAATTGATCAAAGTATACTCACACGAGCGTGCACACACACATGCACCTTCATGATCGAGGATCCTCTGCCTTACAATTGTAGAGGACTAAGTGCCCTCTGCCTTTCGTAAAGTACCTAGTGTTCAAAGTGGGTGGCATTTAATAGTTCTCAGGTGATATTATTTGGAGAATGGGAATGCTCTTGAACCATTTACAATCATTAGGGCTGAGTGCATATGTATGCTTTGTACCCGAGCCCACACTTCAGAGATCACTTTGTCACGATTGACCCCACCCCAGTCTAAGCACGTGTGTACACCTTCAAATTTTGTGGTTGCTGTTGTTGTCGTTGCTATAAGTAATAATCCTATGCGTGTTTAATGAATGGGGAATTGTGAATGCTAATGCTGTAAGAGCCAGATCAACAAGAAAACAGATCAATCAATAGAGAACAAATAGGATGTAGGTGTTGAAAAAAAAGAAACTAGCAGGGATCTGGGTTAACCAAGAATTGATACATGATTCTGGCACTGTGGTTTATGCACCCTGTCCTAGACTCACAGATCAGAAGGGTCCAGAAGAGCCTGAATGTGAAGGTACAGAGCCTAAAGCAGTCAATAGGAAAAGGCATAAGGTTAATGATAATTATTAAATCAATGGAGGTGTAGGTGATTCATATTTTATGTTTAATAATTATACTAACAATCATAATTTTTATGAATTGATGATGAGTTGTGACAAGCTAAACAATGATTTATGGTGATAAGTAAATTATGCAAAATTTGGAACAGAATTCTGAAAGAATGACTGGCATGTATAAAAACCAAAACAGGGAATAAATTTCAAGCTCTGAGCCTCCGCCATAAACCATGACAGAGGAAGGATTTTGTGTCCTCAGTGCTTGGCATAGCCTCTGACACATACTAAGTATCCAATAATCTTGGTGACATACATAAGCAGGCTGAGTATGTGATCACTCGCATGACTCATGAGAAAGAGTGTCACTTAGAGTTGAGAAATCAGACTAAGTTCTCCTTTTCTTGAAAGTGGAACCTGACAGAGCAGCAGTGAAAATGGGAAAATACTGAAAGCATCCCTAGTGTTTTTGAATCTCCTATTGGCCCCACTTGGAATTCTCAGCTAGGGATGTGGCTCCAGGAGACATTTGACATTGTCGTGACTGGAATAGGGGGTAGGGTGCATTTAGTGGGCAGAGGACAAGGATGCTGTTAAGCATTCTGCAATGCACAGGACAACCCTCCCCCCACCCCCTGAAGAAGTATCAAGCCCAAAATGTCAATAGTGCCAGGTTTGGGAAATACTGACTCAATTTGACTCAAATGCACTCCTCTGCTCTTTCTGGCAAACTCTTATCCATCCTTCAAAGTCCAGCTCAGCTGTTTCCTCTTACCTGGAGCTTAATTGAACTACTCTTCTCCATACCTCTTAAGAGAATTAAGTGCCTCTTCACCTGGGATTCCTTTTCCCAAAGTACATTTTACCTATCTCTAGCATTGAACTTATCAGACAGCATTGTTATTTGTAATTGTAGTTATGTATCACTTCAGCTGAACTGAAATCTAAAAATAGCTACTATGAATTAAGCATAGGTCATATAACTAGAAAGTAGCAGAACTAAGATCCAAACTAGAGGTCAATCCCACTGTGATATGTGTCCTTCAAGTACAAAGATAAAAAGTATCAGGGGGAGAATAACCATCTTTGCACTTTTGAATCAGAGAAGGTGGAAAGATTCATGGCCAGTCTGTAGACCCACCCACTAAGATGAGCAGGGATAAGGGAAACAAGCCTATGTGTGAAGACTGACAGTGGATGCCCTGGGGATAGTCAAGCAGAGTGTCCAAGTGGTATAGAAATATTTGGTCAAATCCAAACAAACAAGAATAAGTAAGTATAAATGATGTAGTCATTAAATAAATGAATGGAATGAAAAGATGGATAAACATGATTGTAGTCAAGTGTCCTAGCATGTACCACAAACCCCACAACAGGCAATCTAGGGGGTGATGCTCACTCTGAAGTGCAGGGAGATAAAATATCTAGGGATGGGAAGCCTGTCCTCACTCTGTGATTCAAGAACAGGTTCTGAGAGAGGGTCTGGGAGAAGTGATGCAAGGCCCTGGACCAGGCGGAGGCAGCAGTGCAGGCCGCTCACCAAAGCAGACCTAATGATGTGAGCCGAGGGATGGGTGACAGGACAAGTGGGCAGGCACTGATTCTGGGAAACAATGGGAGACCTGGTAGCAATTTTGAATGAAATGCCAGGGAGGGAGAGTAATCAGGAATCGCCTGATAATTAAGCTGAAGGCTGTGATGCTGGAACCACCTGGATCCAGGTGAGGCCATGCAGTGGGAACCAGGAGCAGGGCTGAGCCCACAGGGGACTCTAGCTCTGTGAGACAGAGATGATAAAGCCTGTAGCCAGGTCAGGCCGATGAGAATCTTGCCTCTGGACTGGAAGTTGTATAATCAGTCTTGGTTTCCAAGTCAGAGCCCTCAAATCATTTAGAGAAAAATATATTACAGATAGATATAGATTATATTATAGACAAAAAATTGAAGAGCATGAGGGGAAAAATTAATTAAATGTGGGAAGATGTTAACATTTCCCCAAATGCAATAAATTTTTTGTACCCTTTGGGAAAATTTTCTCAAAATTTGAAATTACTTCAAAGTCCTCTGAGACCTCCTCCCACATGGGATGGGAGGGGTGCTGTCCTTTGTAAGCTTTCAGCCAGGATGGGCACTTCATGAGCATCTCACCCAGTGGGTTGACCAGATTGATGGCGTGGTGGCTCAGAGGTGGTCCCACCATCTGAGAGGATCTGAAATTCTCTCCCTGTCTGGTTATTTCCTCAGAAGCATGCGGGCAACAGACTCCCATTTCTATTATAACGCCACAAGTTGTTCCCATTAAATTAAGTGATGGACACTGCATTAACCAGAAGGCTCTTTACCCAGAGAAAAACAAAACCATCCAGTGGTCCTCATCAAATAATCCCTTCCCTGATCTCCCAGCAAGAATCTTCCTCAAAATCTTTTTTTTAAATTCCTACTGTGAATTAGCTCTGTGAGCTTGAAAATACAGAGGAGTGTGAACAATTCCATTCCATGGGACATTAGGAACAATTCCATTCCATGGGACCATTCCATGGTCCAAAGGAAGAACCTCTCTGTGCCCATGTGTTTCTAAGCACAGTGAACAAGCTAGCCTCCTATACAGACGACCGAGTCTGCCTATTTTTCATATGGCCTGGAAACCCCACTTGTATTAGGATATTAGTTGTGGATGCTCTTTTGTTAATTCTCTCATCCGATATGTTTCCAGCCAACTCTAAGTAGAAAGGAGGAAAAAGCTGATTACACATAGCCAGTAGCTAGAATCATTTAAGCTAAATTAATAGGGTCTATAAATAACTTTGTCCTTCCTAAAAAAAAAAAGGGATTGTGAGGTTAGCGAACAATCAGAGGAATGGCCTATTTCCCTCTTCAGGTTAGGTTGTCAGAACTTGAAGAAATCTCAAATTAGTTTCAGGGAAAATGTAACAACCCAGTGTCATATGCTGCATGCAGAGTGGATGCAATAAAGGCCTATTAACTAAAATTCCAATACCAACCCTTTACCAACACACTTGTCAGTCCTTCTTTCTGTAGCTACTAATATTGTATTATTTAGTTTTAATGTGATTTTTTTATCCAGTGAATTAGATCTTAGCCTTTGTTGAAGCCATTGATTTTCCTACTTTGAATAATTTGTAAACCCTAAAATAAAAGAGGATTTCAGGATTTCTCATGGAAATACCAGATGTCCTTGAATCTGACACCATTCAACTGATTGATTTTAAGAAGCCCTATTATTTTATGTACCAACCAGAAAGAAAATCCCTGCCCATTAAACGATGACACATGTAAAATCACTTTGAATTTTACCACATAGAAATTAAGGAAGTTCTTTTAGGTGTATTTAACACAGGTGTTTATTACTGTTGTACATACATATAAATAAAGCACACATGAAATCTATTGGTTCGCGTATATTCCTAAAACTTCTTTGTGTTCAGAGTCTGGCTCTTTTGTGATGACCTTTGAACTCAGAATTACTAATGTCCACGTTTTTCCATAGAGTATTGCTGATGCAGTATTTCTTAAAAGATTTTACAAAAGAGTTAAAATCCTTTGGTGCTGAACCCTAAGTAATCACAAAGAGCTAGAGCATCTCCTTTCTCTGCAACCACTGGGTTCCTAAGGGTTAGAAGAGTGGTCCACTATTTTCTCTGGGATTTTCTTCCCAACAGCTGTTCATTATTCCGCAACTTTTGACAATGATGCTTTTGCTGTTTTCATAGCGTGGGCAGTAATGAATATATCAACTGTGACCTGGCCATCAGCAACTGCCCAGTGCTAGTGGTTGTAAAATACAACCTAACACAGAGATGTTAAAATGTGCACCTGGGAACCAATCAAACACAGGATGTGGTCACTGAACTATCTGAGCTGTCCTGAATCGAAAAGACTCTTCTCAATTTTCACCTCAACTGAGAATTGAAACCAGAGTTTTGCTATATTGGCTTCTTGGCAGACATCTTGAATAGCTTCTGGGTTCTTCTCAGAGATCTTCCACCCCACAAATCTGTCATCTGAAATGCGAAGAAGGTATTCATTCATTTGGGTAAGTCTTAAGCTTAGTCTTAAGCTAACTGTGGATAATTTACAGCATAGTAAGAAGTAATGTATTAAGATATCTCCCCAGAGCTTGGCTAGGTGAAAAGGGAATAAATTTCATAGTGTGAGTGGGTGGCCAAAATAAGTTTGGATTGTGACCTCTTGGCTCTCCCACCCCCAAGAGATCAGGCACCTGCATGAGATGTCCTATGGTAGCGCAGCAAACAAAAAGTCCAATGGTAGGCACAGAGGAGGGAGACATGGAAGAAATTGGAAAGTGCACAAAACGAAATCTATTTCATTTATTCCTTCAGCCAGTCAATCAGATAACAAACATTTATAGGACCTCTAATAAATGCAAAGTGCAAGTTTTGGTGCATCTTCCAATTTTGACCCACATTTGTCTTGCATTAAAGACACAGGTGGCTGCCCCATAATTCCATGATAACTACTCTTTCTTTCAAATCTTACTCTTCAATATTTTAAGGGTAGAAAGGCTAAAAGAGCATACGATCAAATATTTTCTTCCATCCCTTACCTACATCAACAAAACATTTCTTAGGGCAAATCATGATACCAGAAAGCACAGTGTACCCAGGTGTATTCAGCTGTAGCTTTAAATTTCTTTAAAATCAGGATTTTTGAGAATTTTAGTGACACTGCAAGCTTTCCACCAAATTAAATTTGCATCACAATGTGTCTCAGATACTCCACGACAGGACAAATGCAGCTTATATTAATGGGAATTAAGGTTATTCATCCAAACAGCTGAAAATTGCCCTGGTTTAACTCTGAAAGACTTTGATGGGTATCCTTTTTAGTTATTTCTTCTAGAAATGACCAAGCATTGAAAAAATTAAGCGCCTTGTTATTTTTCCTTTGCCAGCCCAGAAACTAGGTTATTGCTTCCCAAACTCCAAATCAGAAATACCCACTGATTTCTTTTTTTTTTTTTTTTTTTTTTTGAGATGCTTTTTGCTTCCCTTCACTGGACTGTCTAAATCACTGGTGCTGTGCTGGATATCGGCCACCTCCACAGCCAGCTGAACAAATGATTAGACACAGCGTTGCATGTGCTGGGTTTGCTGTGAAGTGAGCCCCCTGCTCACAGTGCCAGTTAAGAGCCTGGGATTTGTCTGTTCTGTTTTCCTGCACTCTGGCCACTTGATGCTGACTTGTTAAGGCCTGAGTTTATGTCATCTTAACTGTTTTCGGTCCAGGCCAGACTCTTCTGCTCACTGGTGATTGACGAACAGGCCTTTCTCAGCCCCTGGTTATCTCTCTGAAGTCATCTCCAGGTAGCGTCTCACAAAACTTTTTTTTTTTTTTTCTTGAAATCATTTTTTTCTATGTTTTGTTCTGTGATGTTGAAGCAGCCTAAAATAGTTAAATTGGCTCTTGGTCTGTTTATTTGTCTTTGAAGCCACCTTGAAAAGCTCTATCCAGACTTTCAATCTGAAATTTTTAAATACCCATGAGGAGTCATTGCCTTTTTTTAAAATTTAGGTTTTTTATTTTGACTACAGTAAACACGGAAACTAGAGGATGGCGTGTCTGACCAGATGAAGAGGCTGCGATTAGGCAGGAATGTGGATGGTACCACTGAGAGACAGTCACTGGATATGCACTTGGTCATTTAAATCCTCAGGGCATGTGCCAGCTTGGAGGGGACCTAAATGCCCACTTGTATTGACCTTGGAAAACTTGCGTTGACCCCTCAGTTGAGTTGGTAGAATTCCAACAGGGTAATTGATTTAAGTAGTTAATCATTCCAAACCATTTTTACGGCAAAGATATAGACAGGATATATTTCCCAAGCTGTTTAAAAACTAGCAAATCAACAAACGTCTGCTAAACTTTGACCAATATCCACATATGCAAAGTACTCTTGAGATACATTAATTAAGATCTCATCAACCTAGGGAACTTGATAAATAAAATTATGGAGTTTTTGACAAGCATTCTTATCTAGTAGTTTTTTGCAGCAATCATCCTGTTCATTTGATACCAAACGGATGGCTGGACAAAGGTACTTGAGACCACATCCCAAGGATTATTTGCCAACTGCTGGGTTCTGTGTGCAGAGGCTTAGAGTCAAGAAATTAAATTCCTTTGACAAAAGAGAAGAAATAAAAATCCTCCTAAGCAATCTAAGTGTCCATCGACAGATGAATGGATAAAGAAGATGTGGCACATATATACAATGGAATATTACTCAGCCATAAAAAGAAACGAAATTGAGTTATTCGCAGTGAGGTGGATGGACCTAGAGACTGTCATAAAGAGTGAAGTAAGTCAGAAAGAGAAAAACAAATACCGTATGCTAACACATATATATGAAATCTAAAAAAAAAAAAAAATGGTTCTGAAGAACCTAGGGGCAGGACAGGAGTAAAGACGCAGACATAGAGAATGGACTTGAGGACATGGGGAGGGGGAAGGGTAAGCTGAGACGAAGTGAGAAGGTGTCATTGACATATATACACTACCAAATGTAAAATAGCTAGCTAGTGGGAAGCAGCCGCATAGCACAGGGAGATCAGCTAGGTGATTTGTGACCACCTAGAGGGGTGGGTTAGGGAGGGTGGGAGTGAGACACAAGAGGGAGGGGATATGGGGATATACGTATTCGTATAGCTGATTCACTTTGTTATATAGCAGCAACTAAAACATGAAGTGAGAGAGTAGCATTGACATATATGCACTACCAAATGTAAAAGAGATTACTAGTGGGAAGCAGCCACATAGCACAGGTAGATCAGCTCGATGCTTTTTGTCCCCCTAGAGGGGTGGGATAGGGAGGGTGGGATAGGGAGGGTGGGAGGGAGACACAAGACGGAGGGGATACGGGGATATATGTATATGTATAGCTGACTCACTTTGTTATACAGCAGAAACTAACACACCATTTAAAGCAATTATACTCCAATAAAGATGTTAAAATAAAAAAAAAAAATCCTTCTAGAGTAAACACACGGAGAACTCATATCTAAATCCTGCAAGGCTGGCTAAGTTCTAATTTTATCCTCTTCTACTACCTACACTACTTTTTAAAGTGGGGTCAGGGGTATTATTTTAGTTTATGTACAAACTGTAATTCCAATATGAAATCAAGTGACGCCATTTAAAAATCAAAGTTGATGTTAACAAGATGATCTATTTCATCCCCCCCCAAAGAAGCTAATGAATCATTGTGAATTTATTGTGGTAGAAAGACAGTGACTGCTGGCAATTATACTGATGAGCAGAAATCCTCACAAGTGGGTACTTTAAAGCAATTATTTTCCATTTGGTTCTTAAAAAGCCTCTGAGTACAACTAAGCTTTGATTACCTGGCATCTGAAAATATACGTTCTCAGAGGGGTATTTGTGATGATTATTTTAGTGGAAAGAAAGTAAACAGCTACAGTTTGTGAAAGCTCAGTTGTGAGCCTCTTTAAAGTTTAAAATATGAATCGTGCAAAAGATGGAGTTCTGACTTAATAGACTAGTACAGTACTATTACATTATGTTCCCAACTAGAAAGAGTCAAGAATTTATTGGGCTCCTGAGGATCAAAAAGCTGTTTGAAATGCCTTCTCTCAAGAGCAAACTTCTCCAAACTCAAAAGCCAATGGCATTTTTGCTAACAGACTCTCCAACCCCAAGCCCAAAACTTATTCCTCCATTTTTTCTTCTTGGCCCCAGGTTCATGAAGAATGTTGTATCAAAAATTGACAGACAGCAGAGGTCGCTGGAACAATCATTGATTCCTCCAAGAGAGGGAAGCCAAAGGCCATCCAAAGAGGGAATCAGGTAGAGAGAGCATTTATTTTTCACGTATAGAAAGGTTGGGTGTTCTTATAAAGGGGGTATTATGCCCCTTTCTGTCTAATTCAAATTCACTGGTGTACAGTATAAGCCAAAAGGCCACTTTTAAAAAGGAGCGAGGAATGTGGACCAACCCAAGGTTAAAGACCATAAGAAACAAGTATTCAAATTTGTAAACTCAGCTTATTACTCCAGGTCCGGAGATAGTGAACACAAATACAGATGGACATGATCAACGTTTTCACTTGACTTTTCCCAAAATGGGGGAAATATTAAGGAAACTGCTGATGATGGAGTTCAATAGCTGAAATGAAGACAAGAAAAGGGGAGGTGTACTGGATTGTGTAACCAGTAGTGACCAAAACCAGAATCAACATTTTCATAACCATTTATATTTGCCAGACACATCATGGTTTAATGCAGTGCCAACAAAACCATTTGGCCTGTGATGCTGGACCTACAAAAGGGGTCACTTGCCAAAGTTCCCACAATGAACAAATTGTGGAGCTTGGACTAGCTACCAAGTGTTTATTTCTCTGTACTTCGTTCTCAATATGAAAACAATACGTGTTCATTTTGGAGAAAGTAGAAAAAATATTGAAACTATTTAAAAAATCAAACTTCAATTCATAGAGAAATTGTTAACATGTTATAATTTCTCAATTTTTCTACATATTGCTTTGCCTACTTAATACCACTCTGTGTTTCTCTTTAAAATATTATAAGCATTTTCCATATTCTTAAAAACTACACATGAACATCCTATGTAATGTCTGCACAGTATTTAAAAAATACTATTTCTTACTTTGCAGTTCCTTATGGCTGAACATTTAGAAAGTCTTAATTTTTCACTGCTATAAATTATCTTACAAAACATCAGCAATTGAATTTCTGGCCTTAAAGATATGAACATCTTTCAAACTCTACACATATTCCCAAATTACCTTCCTGAACAGCTAAAACAATTTGTACTCTCAGCAGTGTCTGAAGTGCCCACTGCATGATACTTGCCAACATTGGGAATTCCCTTTAAGAACAATTTTGTATATTTAATTAGTGCAATTTATATCTCATTTTTATTTGTAAGCTTTGACTATGAAATAACCTAAATACTTTTCTAATGCCTACTAATTATTTTATTGTTTCTTTGGTGAAGTAAGCATACATGGTCTTTGCCCATTTATTTATAGGAGTCTCAGCTTTTTTTCTCATTGATTTTAAAGACCATGTCCATCATGCTTAGTGCTGGAACCCTAGCATTGTATGGGATGAAATAAAAATTAATTGAATTACTTCTTTATAAATCAATATTATTAAGTATTTTTATATTAGTCACAATGATTTTTCTTTGCCATCTTTTAATTTAATGTGCACAGTTTAAACTTTTGAAAGTAGTTGAATCTGTATTTTCTTTTGCAAATTCTTCCATTTGTTTTAAGTATAAAAGGTCTTATCAAAAGTAGAGCTCAGATAAACTCTCAGTTTCCTTCTAGGCATTTTAAAGCTTGGTATTTTTAAGTTAATAATGAACTGGAATTTATTTTAGTATGGGATAAGAGTTGAAGACAACATTTTTACTTAAAAGTAAATGACCTAAACCCACTTCTTAAATAACCCTTCCCTTTCCCAAAGATTTTTTAATAGATCATTTTCATATGTGTAATTCATATATGTACCAAAACATCTTTTTTAGTATTGTTCTGTTTCTTTGATCCTTCTGAAGATGTTTATCATCGTATCACATTGAATAATGTGATACAGCTTTACACTGATTTAATATCTTACAGCAATAATTTAACTCAGTCATCTTTTCACATTAAATAATATATTCTTATCTGTATATATTCCCACATAATTTTAAAAATATATTTAAATAATAAAAGTTAAAATTTTTATTAGAGAAATATATGCACATATTTTTTAAAAGATGGAAACAAGGAATATGCACAATCATCTCCCAATTCACCCTTTTCACCCTTATTCTTTGTTCCTACAAGAAACTAGATTTCACTCTTCTAAGAGTTTATGTTTTAAATTCATCTGGTAATTACCTCCAAGACTCTAAACAATACGCTAATATTTTAAAATTTATCTATTTCAAACATTATCTTCTTCCAACTAAACAAGATAGGATTTGAGTACATAGCTCTGTAAATCCCTCCCTGATTCTTTCTACTATAGTTAATCCACTATTACAATTCATCTCTGTTACCTTTGGAACTTTAAATCATGTATTTTCATATCTATTTCTTATTCAAACAACTAGAGATTTTCTCTGGATTTCTTACTTCACACAGTAAAGGGTTTATTGTCCCTGTCTATTTCATCACCGATCTTTTCTGCCACTACTTCCCAACTTCTTTCATCCACACATTTATTTTAGATTGCCTAGTTTGATAAAATTTGTGTTCTTGTCCTACAACCATAGTTGCATAGATTTTTCACTAACTTTATACTGTGATTCCATAATACTCACTATGATTGGTCCAACAATTCTTCTCCTACCCAGATAAAAAGTCACGAATGTTTCAACCTAAACCTTTCACTCGCTAAAATGAGGCAGTGAGTTCTCTCTCACTAGGGCAAGTGGACTCAACAGGACCACTCAGAGAGCTAATGAGTGTGCCCTGTATGTAGGTAGACCTAGTGAGCTGGTGTCTGACTTCTACCTAGAAATCCTAAAGAGGAAGAGATGGGGTCGCTGGCTGCTTTGATAGAGAAATAAATGAGACTTGGCTGCGCTGGAATTGGTCAGAATTCTCAGAGTTTGTTGGGGAATAAGTACATCCTGTAAACAAGAAAGAGAGAAAGTGAGAGACTGCAGAGAAAGAGAAAAAGAACCAGGTATTGTTTGATGCAAAGGGCCTAAGGAAAAGCCAAGTAACCAGTGGAAACAGAGATGCATTTGCCAATCTCCAGAGAAGTTCAGCTGGGTAATCCCAGCAATGGAGAGAGTCTCTGAAGAATCCATTAAAAAGCATCCCTCAGGAGGAAAAGTGAGCTTCCATCCCTGGCCAGGTCTAGAGAACACAGGAGCTTGATCACAAAGGTACCAAAAGTTTCATGCCCTTTTCCTCTCCTCCCTCCACTTTTCTGATCTTTGAGAGGTAGAAACTAGTCAAGAAAAGGGAGAAAAACTACATTACAGGAAGAAATAGAAGAGGCCTTAACTTTAAAGCAAAACAAAATTTTGAATATTATATGAAATTGAACTTTTAAATACTGAGACTTGAATAGATAAAGAAGATGTGGCACATATATACAATGGAATATTACTCAGCCATAAAAAGAAACGAAATTGAGTTATTTGTAGCGAGGAGGATGGACCTAGAGTCTGTCATACAGAGTGAAGTAAGTCAGAAAGAGAAAAACAGATACCGTATGCTAACACATATATATGGAATCTAAAAAAAAAAAAAAAGGTTCTGAAGAACCTAGGGGCAGGACAGGCATAAAGATGCAGATGTGGAGAATGGACTTGAGGACACGGGGAGGGGGAAGGTTAAGCTGAGATGCAGTGAGAGAGTGGCATGGACATATATACACTACCAAATGTAAAACAGATAGCTAGTGGGAAGCAGCCGCATAGCACAGGGAGATCAGCTCGGTGCTTCATGACCACCTAGAGGGATGGAATAGCGAGGGTGGGAGGGAGGCTCAAGAGGGAGGGGATATGGGGATATATGTATACATATAGCTGATTCACTTTGTTATACAGCAGCAACTAACACAAAAATGTAAAGCAATTATACTCCAATAAAGATGTTTAAAAAAAAAAGGTAAAATAAAAAGAAAATACTGAGACTACCATTTATACTGAGAAAAACTTTCAGCATTCCATAAAAGTTACCACAACCTGCCAGACTTTCCATCCAGGAAGGGGAAGAACTAACTCTAAAGACCAATTTCAACAGAAAGAGAAAGGAAAAAAGTTATTTTACCATTACTTTTCTGCTCATTTAAAGCAACAATTATTTAAAGGTTAAAACTCAGATGAGGAGGAGGAACCAAGACGGCGGAGTAGAAGGAAGTGCTCTCACTCCCTCTTCTGAGAACACCAGAATCACAACAAGCTGCTGGACAATCATCGACAGGAAGACACTGGAACTCACCAAACAAGATACCCCACATCCAAAGACAAAGGAGAGGCCACAATGAGATGGTAGGAGGGGTGCAGTCACAGTAAAATCAAATCCCATAACTGCTGGGTGGGTGACTCACAGACTGGAGAACACTTATACCACAGAAGTCCACCCACTGAAGTGAAGGTTCTGAGCCCCACGTCAGGCTTCCCAACCTGGGGGTCCGGCAAGAGGAGGAGGAATTCCTAGAGAATCAGACTTTGAAGGCTAGCGGGATTTGACTGCAGGACTTTGACAGGACAGGGGGAAACAGAGACTCCACTCTTGGAGGGCACACACAAAGTAGTGTGCACATCGGGACCCAGGGGAAGGATCAGTGACCCCAGGGGAGACTGAACCAGACCTACCTGCTAGTGTTGGAGGGTCCCCTGCAGAGGCGGGAGGTGGCTGTGGCTCACCCTGGGGACAAGGACACTAGCAGCAGAAGTTCTGGGAAGTATTCCTTGGTGTGAGCCCTCCCAGAGTCTGTCCTTAGTCCCACCAAAGAGCCCAGGTAGGCACCAGTGTTGGGTTGCCTCAGGCTAAACAACTAACAGGGAGGGAGCCCAGCCCCACCCATCAGTACTCAAGTGGATTAAACTTTTACTGAGCTCTGCCCACCAGAGCAACAGTCAGCTCTACCCACCACCAGTCCCTCCCATCAGGAAACTTACACAAGCCCCTTAGATAGCCTCATCCTCCAGAGGGCAGACAGCAGAAACAAGAAGAACTACAATCCTGCAGCCTGTGGAACAAAAACCACATTCACAGAAAGATAGACAAGATGAAGGCACAAGATAAAACCCCAGAAAAAAACAACTAAATGAACTCGAGATAGGCAACTTTCCAGAAAAAGAATTCAGAGTAATGATAGTGAAGATGATCCAGGACCTCGGAAAAACAATGGAGGCAAAGATCGAGAAGATGCAAGAAATGTTTAACAGAGACCTAGAAGAATTAAAGAACAAACAAACAGAGATGAACAATAAAATAACTGAAATGAAAATTACACTAGAAGGAATCAATGGCAGAATAGCTGAGGCAGAAGAACGGATAAGTGACCTGGAAGATAGAATGGTGGAATTCACTGCCACGGAATAGAATAAAGAAAAAAGAGTGAAAAGAAATGAAGACAGCCTAAGAGACCTCTGGGACAACATTAAATGCACCAACATTCGCATTATAGGGGTCCCAGAAGGAGAAGAAAGAGAGAAAGGACCAGAGGAAATATCTGAAGAGATTATAGTTGAAAACTTCCCTGACATGGGAAAGGAAATAGCCACCCAAGTCCAGGAAGCACAGAGAGTCCCATACAGGATAAACCCAAGGAGAAACACGCCGAGACACATAGTAATCAAATTGGCAAAAATTAAAGACAAAGAAAAATTATTGAAAGCAGCAAGGAAAAATGACAAATAACATACAAGGGAACTCCCATAAGGTTAACAGCTGATTTCTCAGCAGAAACTCTACAAGCCAGAAGGGAGTGGCATGATATACTTAAAGTGATGAAAGGGAAGAACCTACAACCAAGATTACTCTACCGGGCAAGGATCTCATTCAGATTCGATGGAGAAATCAAAAGCTTTACAGACAAGCAAAAGCTAAGAGAATTCAGCACCACCAAACCAGCTCTACAACAAATGCTAAAGGAACTTCTCTAACTGGGAAACACAAGAGAAGAAAAGGACCTACAAAAACAAACCCAAAACAATTAACAAAATGGTCAAAGGAACATACATAATGATAATTACCTTAAATGTGAATGGATTAAATGCTCCAACCAAAAGACACAGGCTTGCTGAATGGATACAAAAACAAGACCCATACATATGCTGTCTACAAGAGATCCACTTCAAATCTAGGGACACATACAGACTGAAAGTGAGGGGATGGAAAAAGATATTCCATGCAAATGGGAATCAAAAGAAACCTGGAGTAGCAATACTCATATCAGATAAAATAGATTTTAAAATAAAGAATGTTACAAGAGACAAGGAAGGACACTACATAATGATCAAGGGATCAATCCAAGATGAAGATATAACAATTATAAATATATATGCACCCAACATAGGAGCACCTCAATACATAAGGCAACTGCTAACAGCTATAAAAGAGGAAATTGACAGTAACACAATAATAGTGGGGGACTTTAACACCTCACTTACACCAATAGACAGATCATCCAAACTGAAAATAAATAAGGAAACAGAAGCTTTAAATGACACAATAGACCAGATAGATTTAATTGATATTTATAGGACATTCCATCCAAAAACAGCAGATTACACTTTCTTCTCAAGTGTGCACGGAACATTCTCCAGGATAGATCACATCTTGGGTCACAGATCAAGCCTCAGTAAATTTAAGAAAATTGAAATCATATAAAGCATCTTTTTTGAGCACAATGCTATGAGATTAGAAATGAATTACAGGGGGAAAAAACGTAAAAAACACAAACACATGGAGGCTAAACAATACGTTACTAAATAACCAAGACATCACTGAAGAAATCAAAGAGGAAATCAAAAAATACCTAGAGACAAATGACAATGAAAACATGACGATCCAAAACCTATGGGATGCAGCAAAAGCAGTTCTAAGAGGGAAGTTTATAGCTATACAAGCCTACCTCAAGAAAGAAGAAAAATCTCAAATAAACAATCTAGCCTTACACCTAAAGCAACTACAGAAAGAAGAACAAACAAAACCCAAAGTTAGCAGAAGGAAAGAAATCATAAAGATCAGAGCAGAAATAAATGAAATAGAAACAAAGAAAACAATAGCAAAGATCAATAAAACTAAAAGCTGGTTCTTTGAGAAGATAAACAAAATTGATAAGCCATTAGCAAGACTCATTCAGAAAAAGAGGGAGAGGACTCAAATCAATAAAATTAGAAATGAAAAAGGAGAAGTTACAACAGACACCGCAGAAATACAAAGCATCCTAAGAGACTGCTACAAGCAACTCTATGCCAATAAAATGGACAACCTGGAAGAAATGGACAAATTCTTAGAAAGGTATAACCTTCCAAGACTAAACCAGGAAGAAACAGAAAATGTGAACAGACCAATCACAAGTAATGAAATTGAAACTGTGATTAAAAATCTTCCAACAAACAAAAGTCCAGGACCAGATGGCTTCACAGGTGAATTCTATCAAACATTTAGAGAAGAGCTAACACCCATCCTTCTCAAACTCTTCCAAAAAATTGCAGAGGAAGGAACACTCCCAAACTCATTCTATGAGGCCACCATCACCCTGATACCAAAACCAGACAAAGATACTACAAAAAAAGAAAATTACGGACCAATATCACTGATGAATATCGATGCAAAAATCCTCAACAAAATACTAGCAAACAGAATCCAACAACACATTAAAAGGATCATACACCATGATCAAGTGGGATTTATCCTAGGATGCAAGGATTCTTCACTATACGCAAATAAATCAATGTGATACACCATATTAACAAACTGAAGGATAAAAACCCTATGATCATCTCAATAGATGCAGAAAAAAGCTTTTGACAAAATTCAACACCCATTTATGATAAAAACTCTCCAGAAAGTGGGCATAGAGGAAACCTACCTCAACATAATAAAGGCCATATATGACAAACCCACAGCAAACTCATTCTCAATGGTGAAAAACTGAAAGCATTTCCTCTAAGATCAGGAACAAGACAAGGATGTCCACTCTCACCACTATTATTCAACATAGTGTTGGAAGTCCTAGTCATGGCAATCAGAGAAGAAAAGAAATAAAAGGAATACAAATTGGAAAAGAAGAAGTAAAACTGCCACTGTTTGCAGATGACATGATACTATACATAGATAATCCTAATGATGCCACCAGAAAACTATTAGAGCTAATCAATGAATTTGGTAAAGTTGCAGGATACAAAATTAATGCACAGAAATCTCTTGCATTCCTATACACTAACGATGAAAAATCTGAAAGAGAAATTAAGGAAACACTCTCATTTACCATTGGAACAAAAAGAATAAAATACCTAGGAATAAACCTGCCTAGGGAGACAAAAGACCTATATGCAGAAAACTATGACACTGATGAAAGAAATTAAAGATGATACCAACAGATGGAGAGATATATCATGTTCTTGGATTGCAAAAATCAATATTGTGAAAATGACTCTACTACCCAAAGCAATCTACAGATTCAATGCAATCCCTGTCAAATTACCAATGGCATTTTTTATGGAACTAGAACAAAAAATCTTAAAATTTGTATGGAGACACAAAAGACCCCGAATAGCCAAAGCGGTCTTGAGGGAAAAATATGGAGCTGGAGGAATCAGACTCCCTGACTTCAGACTATACTACAAAGCTACAGTAATCAAGACAATATGGTACTGGCACAAAAACAGAAACATAGATCAATGGAACAAGATAGAAAGCCCAGAGATAAACCCACGCACCTTTGGTCAACTAATCTATGACAAAGGAGGCAAGGATATACAATGGAGAAAAGACAGCCTCTTCAATAAGTGGTGCTGGGAAAACTGGACAACTACATGTAAAAGAATGAAATTAGAACACTCTCTAACACCATACACCAAGATAAACTCAAAATGGATTAAAGACCGAAATGTTAAGGCCAGACAGTATAAAACTCTTAGAGGAAAACATAGGAAGAACACTCTTTGACATAAATCACAGCAAGATCTTTTTTGATACACCTCCTAGAGTAATGGAAATAAAAACAAAAATAAACAAATGGGACCTACTGAAACTTAAAAGCTTTTGCACAGGAAAGGAAACTACAAACAAGCCGAAAAGACAACCCTCAGAATGGGAGAAAATATTTGCAAACGAATCAACGGACAAGGGATTAATCTCCAAATACGTAAACAGCTCATGCAGCTCAATATTAAAGAAACAAACAACCCAATCCAAAAATGTGCAGAAGACCTAAATAGACATTTCTCCGAAGAAGACATACAGATGACTAAGAAGCACATGAAAAGCTGCTCAACATCACTAATTATTAGAGAAATGCAAATCAAAACTACAATGAGGTATCACCTCACACCAGTTAGAATGGGCATCATCAGAAAATCTACAAACAACAAATGCTGGAGAGGGTGTGGAGAAAAGGGAACCCTCTTGCACTGTTGGTGGGAATGTAAATTGATACAGCCACTATGGAGAACAGTATGGAGGTTCCTTAAAAAACTAAAAATAGAATTACCATATGATCCAGCAATCCCACTACTGGGCATATACCCAAAGAAAACCATAATTCAAAAAGACACATGCACCCCAATGTTCATTGCAGCACTATTTACAATAGCCAGGTCATGGAAGCAACCTAAATGCCCATCGACAGGTGAATGGATAAAGAAGATGTGGTACATATATACAATGGAATATTACTCAGCCGTAAAAAGTAACGAAATTGGGTCATTTGTTGAGACGTGGATGGATCTAGAGACCATCATACAGAGTGAAGTAAGTCAAAAAGAGAAAAACAAATATCGTATATTAACTCATGTATGTGGAACCTAGAAAAATGGTACAGATGAACCGGTTTGCAGGGCAGAAGTTGAGACACAGATGTAGAGAACAAACGTATGGACACCAAAGGGGGAAAGCCGCGGAGGGGGCTGGTGGGGATGGTGGTGTGATGAATGGGGCGATTGGGATTGACATGTATACACTCATGTGTATAAAATTGATGACTAATAAGAACCTGCTGTATAAAAAAATAAATAAAATAAAATTCAAAAATTCAAAAAAAAAAAAAACCTCAGATGAGAGGTTGGGATAAATGACTCTTCAAACCAATTTTAACCCTACAGTTCTGATTCTCATTTTTTAATTTATCTTTTATTGGTATCTACATTATCTCAAGAGTGTAGATAGGACTATATACAAAAAATAAATGTAATTTTGAAAGGTTGCATGCAAATATATTTTAATTGAATCATAATTATTTTCTTAGTTTCCACTGAAATTACTTTAGCTTCACGTCTAAAATTTTTCGGATAACCAAGGATTCCCAATTTCTATATCCTTCGAAAAAAATTTGAGTCATGTAAAAACCAATACTAAAAACTTACTAGAGAAGCTAATTTTTTTAAGTCCTCATGGTGTTTCCATTTTGATACAAATATTTGGCCCACTTATTTCTTTCATAATCTTTTATAAAAGGACCATATACAAAGATTTTTTAATCCACATAGAATTGTTCATGTCCATTATTTCTCTCAATCAATAGAGTCTACAGGAAAGTATACTATATGATGTGGCCACACTTGCTAAGTATCACTAGTGAATAAATGACCATTTGTTGGTTGGAGTCACCCTGGCAGTAAAATGACAATCAAAAATACCATTTTCCTTTTATGTTTCTACAGTTTATAGATGTTTATAGAATCATTATCCTCCGGCCTTCTGAACAGCCCTTTTTTATCCTACACTTAACAGTTTGTTTATACTTCCTGCTTTTCAAAAGGGATTTAAAGCACCTTAAAATAAAATGTATGTATACAACAAAGGTCTGGGGGAAAAAATAATGTATCAAAGATATAAGGAGGAGTAGGAGAAAGCAAAAATGCTAAACATAAGGTTTGATATAATTATTCTGATTGCCTATTCAATTTTGCTCTGAGTTTCCTCAGGGCAAGAAGAACAACAACAAAAGAAACCCAGGCTAAATACTTCTAGTTATTTGCTTGACGAAAGCAAACCAATTTTAAGAAATAAAAATAGACAGAGACAGAAAGAGAGAGAGATATAAAGAAAATGGGCACGTGCATTTCTTCCCGGGCTATAAATTTTAAATGGACTTACCAGATGAGACTGTATACAGAATATAATAGGCAATGTGTCTTTGACCAAAATTATCTACCAAATACAGACAAAACCAAAGATATAACATTTGAATTTGATTTAGTGAAGGTGGTTGTTCAGGGAATAAGATAATGTGAAAGTTATGTAATATTCTAGTGCTCTGCCTTGATTCAAGGATAGAGCTGTCGATTTAGCCAGAGAAGTGAGTGGATATCATGTTTCTCAGACAATCTTATTTATAAGGCACTGACCTCCGTAGGGTTTTAAGCAGGAGTTGGTGAGCAGATGGTCTGAGATCAAGCATTTCAGCAAGAGTCTATGAGAGCAGCATCGTTTGTCACAGGAGAACCACCTGTTCAATATCACATTGGTGGGTGGTGATGCCACTGCAAATGGTCCAGGGACCATGCCTTGAAGTACACGGCCTGGGTGGCAAGTGTCCACCTTTTCATAAATGGAAGCTCTACTGTCTTCCATGCATCTCTGAAAATATATTGATTTCTTTCTAAGCTATAAGTCAATAGAGCTGCATTAGTCTGACAAAAACAACACGTTTCCAACACTATCCTGTGAAAAGGCTTGTAACTTCAAGCCCCTCAGAATGAAAAGCCTTCTTTCCAGAAGCAAGTTTATGTGTATTCAAACTTTAAAAGCATAAGCATAAACTATAAATTTTTTTCATGTGTGCTGGTCTTTCCCTAAGTTTAAAAAAAAAAGCTCTTTAGCTCCTTGGTATTTCAGTATTTCAAAGCTTTTAAAGTCAAACCCATATAATAATCTGCTTTCTTTTTTTAAAAAAAGAATTCATTTGTTTTAAAGTGTTTTGATCATGCTGATATATTTTAAAAGTCAATTAAATGTAATCCAAACATCTCAAGAGAGAGGAAGAGTTATTTCTTTTTTATCTAAAACCACAGAAACAAAGCCCTTAGTAAATGCATTTTCATGCTGTGCTGGTAATAGGTAGCATCCAGGCTAACTACTTAAATGTCATCCAGCAAAGTGCAAATCCAGTGTGTAGTTTGGAGGAACAAATGTTTGAAAATCTAATACACCCAGATTAATGGTGAGTCATAGTTATGTACAATGATGTTCTTATGCCAAGAAAGGGTGCTAGCCAGATGAACTTGCAAAATAACTTAGAAAACTTGATTGCAGAGTTTCTTGTCTAAAAATGGAATGTATAACCTATTAGGACTCTCTTTAAAAATTAATCAAGGTCCAGAAAAGTGTTTTATACTAAACTCTGAAAGAAGGTCACAATCATGTCTTGACAGCTGAATAAAAATAAGATAAAACCAAATTGTTTACCAGCTCTAATATGCCCTCAGCTGTCTAAATAGTCCCAACAGGGAGAGGAAAGTAAAAATGCAAGCTCACCAAACAGGGATATCCTAACAAATGAAGACCATTGGACCAATTAAATCTGTTAAGTATTTTATTCTATGAAAGTAAAAATCTCCCTGTAAGCAAAAAATCATTTCCCCCCAGTCAGTCTCTTCTCTGACCATCTTTGCTTCTGTAACCTGACTTAATATCGGTGGCATCTTTTGCAAATCTATCTCCCACTTAAGGAATGCCCAATCAGGTATGGAATCCCTATTCAATGCACTGCAATATATACTAACACAGAATCAAAATTCATTACAAAACATATCTGTACATCAAATAGCAACCTGGGTGAATAACTACAAACATCAGGAATGCCACTATGCAGAAGAAAATGCATAAATATGTGGGGAAAATGAACAGACTGAAATTAGATATATAAGATATTGATAGTTTTTATAATCTAGGACTATAGATTATCTTTTACTTTCCAAAAAAATTCTACAATGAGAATGTATTGACTTTTGTATAAAAGAAAATATCTTAAAGATTAAGATACAATATAGTTGGGGAAAGAAAAACAAAAATGCACAAAATGTACCAAGGAAAAAATTCAAAAGTGGTATATCAACATGTGAAAAGAATATGTTGTCAAATAAACTTAAAACTGTTAAGAAACAACCAGAAAGCTGAAGTTGGTTCAGGGTGGCTTCCTGAAGGAAGTGACTTTCTGGGCTCTAGGAAACAGAGTTATCTTGCAGCAGAGCATGATAAATTTATGAAGGTATCAGAAACACTGGAACAGATGTCATATGAATTGGTAAGAATGCCGAGTCTGCAATAAAGACAATTGCCTACATATTGCAAGAGTATTTAGGGAAAAAAAAATGACATTTTTTTTCAAAAGGAATTGGGTGGCAGCAAAAGCTTTGTGCTAGGAGTTAAATGACCTGGATTTTTGTGCTGGTCTTGCCACTTTCATGACTTTAGGTAATTCACATGAATTCTCAGAGTATCAATTTCCTCATCTGAAAAATAAGGACAATAATTATACAGTCTCCCACCTTCCTTTGTTACCATACAGGTCAAATGATATGATGTTTCTGAATATGAAAATGTAAAGTGCTACTTTTGTGAAAAGGATTTTTATGAAGGACAGGTTAATATGCATCTGTCAAAATTTCCCTGTGGCCCAGTCTTCACCTCTAGACTCTCCATACACTCTCCAAAATGTGCCTCATTCACACCCATGGCTTTGACCACCATCTATATCCTGATGGCTCTCAAATCAATATTTCTAACTCAGCTCTGACTACTTATTAGATATTTCCACATAATGATCCAAGTGCACTTAAAATCAATGTGTCCAAAGCGAACTTACTCTCCTTCCTCTAAATTCTGCTCCATACATGGTATGTTCTATCTGAGCAAAATCCAAGGTTGGCATGAGCCCTGTCTTAGGTCAGCCTCCAGGGAAGCAGACTCTGAGATGAATATTCATGTGTGGTGACAGAGAGAGGGGCGTGCTCCCAGGAGAAAGCTCTAAGGGAGTAACAGAAAGCAGAATGGGAAAACGTGGAAATCAAGCAACAGTGTGATTTCAGCAAAAATTCTAGCCTCAGCCTGATTCCACGGGGAAGCCCTGGAATGTATGTTACATCTCCAGTTCATGCCACCTCAAGGCTGGGCAGCTGAGCTTTCAGATTCCTGGGCAGTCAGTCCCTGGCTAAAAGCCAGCTCAGGGTCGGGCTGGGGAAACATAAATTCTCAGGTACTTTCAGCCTCTGCACAAGTGAGTAAAGGGCTCCAGGAGCCATGGAGTCATCTCCCAAAGAGGCAAAAGAGCACAGAAGTCTGGGGAGGGAGCAGAGACCTGAGAGGATGTGAGTACAGTCAGTGTCGTTGGCATCCTCTGAGTTACCTGACCCAGAAGCCTGAGGCACTCACTCTTGAGTCCTCAGGCTCATTCATTCTGTGCACTGCTTCAGTCACTAAGTCCTACAGAGATCCAGGATTCCTCTCAAAGTGATTCTGACCACTCTTTTGCTCTCCTTTATCACATCTAGCTTGAACAACTAAGGACAGCCTCCTACCTGGTCACCATGCCTCCTCTCCAAGAACAGGCCAACTGATATTTCAAAACACAGGTATACATAGATTTGATTTGTCCCTCCTTATTTAAAATCTTTCAATATCTCCCCATAATTTTTAAGATGAAATTAGAACTTCTTAGCTTCACACACCCACCAGCGATTCGTGCTTTGGACTCTGTTTTGCCAGCTCAGCAGTTATGACATTTTGGTCTCAGGACCACTTACACCCTAAAAATTTATGTAAGACTCCAAAGGCTTTGGATTATGTGGATTACAACTACTAATATTTACTGTATTCAAAATTAAAACTGAGAAAAAATTAAAATATGTATTTATTTAATTTGACATGACATGGTGAATTGGAGGCCTCCCTCGGTGCAAAGCCCACATACACTCTGCTCACAAGATGCAGGGAAGGATGCCTCTGCATCCACTTCTACTAGGACTGGACTCCTCTGTCCTCATCCCTGCATCGGGGAGAGGATTATGTGTCCTTCCTCTTTTCATCTCCCTCTTTCTGGACCAAGACGATGTGCAGATCCAGGAGCCCAACATACTTCCAAAAGCACACATGCTTGTATTGTATCAAGGCCTCTCACACCAATCATGACTCGACAGGCCTCTTCCAATTCATAACCCTGAATCAACACATTACATCCTTTGGTGTAAATTACCTCTGCTCCTACTCAAACCACTCCATTGTCTCTTTAGATGTCATCCCTAATGCCCTAGATTTCCAGTCTGACTTACATCAGTGGTCTCCCCTGCCACTCCCTCCCTAGAGGCTCAATTAGCACCCTGTGCATGCTTTTCTTTCAAAGCATGGGAAACTTTTTACTCTAATCATTAATTTTCTTCTTTATTTTTCCCCCTCCACTGGTCTTTGAGACCAGAAACTGTGGTTTAGCTGAGTTTTCAACGCTTCTATGAGCCAACCCATCCCTGTATGTGGCCAGTAGGGGGCAGTTGACAGATATTTGCTGATAAATGCTTGCTAAATGTTAGTTGATAAATGTCATATGGTAGTAGGTCATATTGGAATCAGCATCAGGTAAAGGGTTAAGTTGTAAAAAAAAATTGAGAAGGGAAGTAGAAAGCACTTCAACAAGGAGGATTCGCTTGTCTGTTGGAAAAGGGATAAACCAGAAGAAAGAAAACCAATTAAAAGACTAATGAGATAGTATATACAAGAAACATTAGGGCTTCCCTGGTGGTGCAGTGGTTGAGAATCTGCCTGCCAATGCAGGGGACACGGGTTCGAGCCCTGGTCTGGGAGGATCCCACATGCTGCGGAGCAACTGGGCCCGTGAGCCACAACTACTGAGCCTGTGCGTCTGGAGCCTGTGCTCCGCAACAAGAGAGGCCGCGATAGTGAGAGGCCCGCGCACCGTGATGAAGAGTGGCCCCCTCTTGATGCAACTAGAGAAAGCCCTCGCACAGACACGAAGACCCAACACAGCCAAAAATTAATTAATTAATTAATTTTTAAAAAAAAAGATGATACATTAATACCCATTAAAAAAAAAAAAAAAAGGAAACATTAGAGGCCTAAAGGATGTTAGTGAAAACGGAGAAGAGAAAAAACAATTGAGATGGACCTAGGAGGTAGATCAGATAGGACCTCATTCTTAAATGTGGTAGTTAAAAGAAATAGAAGAATGAAGACTTACACAAGTTTTCAAGGTAATAAAAATGTGGTATTATTTGGTCATGAGTTTTGGGTTATTAGAAAGAACATAAGCATTTGAGAGCTTGATTTAAAATCTGGTTTCCCCATTTAAAAGATACATGGTATTGGAGAAATTTCTTAAACTAAGTTATAATTTTTTTCGTGAAAAATGTCAAAAAAGTAAAAGTTATAACTAAACCTCATAACTTGTGAAGCTAGATATTGTATAAATAACAGCTATCACAGTGCCAGACACCTAATAAAGTATGCTAATTTGTTTCCTTACTATTTGTTCTTTTGCCCTATTTCATTTTTTTGCAATTTCTTTGATGTCTGCATGCTTTTGAACTGGAGCTACAGAATATTCTCAGTAGAGAATACTGTTAAAAGCCTGAGTGTCTTTCAGGAATACTTGATGGTGCATTTACATGAACACAAAATAAAATGAGGGGCTTTGTTAAAGTATAGGTGACCATGTGCCTCCAATCCTTTAAAACATATTCTAACTTTCTCTTCTTCTCCCCCTGATAAGAAAAGCTTACACTTCAAACTGGACCATGAAGTATCCATTGAGATGAAGACCCTAGCTACGTCAAGGAAACAGCAGAGTTTCACTTCCAGATGCTAATGAGGACGAGAGGAGTAACATCTACTTTTTTTATTGGTTTATTGCTTTTTTCCCCCAAGGCTAAGAGTAAGGCTCAAGGTGCTAAAGGGAGTGTTCCATCCCCCCAGCGCAATATCTTTCCATTGCCCTCGTCATAGGCTCTATCTGGCCCCTCGCGAATCATTTACAGTTGGTCGTCCTTCTCACATCCCAACAACAGAAAATAACCCACAGGGTTGTATAAGCATGTTGTCTGTCCTTTTCCAACTCTCATTTATCTTTCCTTCATTCCATCTTCTCTCACACACTCAGTCTCCCACACCTACCAAAATAGCTACCTCTCCATTCTCAAGAGATTAAACTTCTGCTATGCACAAATGTACACGTCCTCATGTGTTTCTGTATCTGAGGATGTGGATACGCATCCTAAAAAGTGATTTCATTTTTTAAATCTTTACATCAATAATAAACATGGAGATAGAGTCCTTCCCTTGATCACGTTTTGAACTGCTCTTTTTCTCATTATCAGTTCTTCTTTGTAGTTCTGACTTTCTCAAACACCATTTTAGTTTCAAGATCTAAAGAGAGGAAACAAGTCATTTTTTCCAGTGTAGAACACGATTCCCCTTTCGTGTCCACAGAAGGTGTGCCTAGAGAATGATCTTTGCCTGGAATTCCTTTTACCAAATATGTTTAACGGTGTCAATAATTTAGCTTTTGAAGGCAGCCAAGCTCCTTCCCAGATTGCTGGATGTTTAGCCAAATGAGTGGTACAACCCATGTTGGTGTGTCCCTGAAAAAGACATGACTTTGGACATCAAAGCGCTATATGCATACCATGGCTATAAGAAATGAATAGCTATTACCCAATTCCAGAACAGTCTTGTTTGTCAAAGGTAGTGATATGTATACGAAAGTAAGTAACTCTCCAAGCCTTACTTCAAAAATATTCATTCTCTGAATGAGAATATATCATATTCTCACATATATCACACCTGAAAGGTTCTCATGAAATTCAAGTACTTATATCTATTACTAACTGAAAGAAATAAAGATTGTAACAACTAAGATGACTTCAATTTAGTAAATTATTTTAGTTTCTAGCAGAAGTTTAATTGTGGTTTTAATAATTTGACCAGTATTTATTTCCTACTTATTTAGTGTAAGTTAGATTACATATAAGATTCAAGCATTCTCCATTATTTAAGTGGTATTAATTTAAAAGAAAGGACTGAAAAAACATTTTGCATTTAGTATACCAAAAAATGGAACAGAAGAAGCAAGGACATCTTACAAGAATATGTTAAGGTCATAGTTCGCTGTAGTATATAGATCTTTCCTTATGACACTAAGTTGGTCTAGAATTTAAGAATGAAAAATAGGAAGCTTCCTGTATTCCTGTATTCATCTTACTTTTCAAATCAACTGCACCTTCAAATCTCTTCCAGAGTGATTATACAAAATCCAATTTGAAGATATTCCTGGGAATAAAGAGAGTTTAGCATTAAACAAACAAACCCTATGGCTTAAATTGTAAATTCCCTAAAACTAATCTAATCACAAAGTTGAAAGAGACCTATAGGAAAATTATCTTTCCAAGAAGTAAATGATGTATAAGCTTTTGTAGTTTGGGTCCTCCTTACCACTTTCCAAAGAGACTAAATAAACAAAGAATGAAGGGAAAATTTTAAATTCCACATTTTAAAAATGAGTTAGAGGGTTTTATTGACATCAATGTGATGATCTACAAAGCTCCCCTGAGAACTGGATAGCTAAACAAACAAGACACTGTTAGAATGAAAAAGGAGGGGAATTTGGGATAGCAAACATTAGTGTCTTTGAGTACATAATGATAGTTTCAAATATCTAAAGAACCAACATATGGATGAAAAGTTACAATTGTTTAGATCATTAGAAGGGGTTAAACTAAGCCCTATGAAAAGTTAAAAATGATTGTCATTTACTATGAAGGAGACAAATTATTTAAAGTATTTTTCTGTATTTAAAAAAGAAATATTGAATTAGTCAAAATTTTTTAGAAGTCACCTATAATCCCACTACTAAGAGATAAACCACTGTTAACCCTGATTCATCTCCTTTCAGGAATCCCACAGCACATATTGCGTTGGAACCAGAGTTTTTACTTAAAACCATAGTGAACATCTTTACTTGTAAATAAGTATATTGGTATATATATTACATCTCACATAATGGATACAGAGTATTTCTTTGTATGCAACCACCACTGTTTACTTACCAATATTTTTGGAATCTTAATTTTTTTGAATTTTATACTGTTGAAAACAAGTATGCAATTGAAAAACATTTATACACATATTTTTGTTCTTCTATCTACATCTATCAGTAAGATGAACTTCTAACAATCCCACTTCTGCTTGATCACAGTTTATGCATGTTATTTAACTTTGTCACATTGCTAAATTGCCAACCAGAAATATTATATCACTTATATTTCTACCATGAGAGTGATCATTTTTCCACCTCATTACTAAAACTAGGTATTAACGTTCTTTATTCTTTGTCAATTTGACAGATAAAAAAATAGTACCTCGTTGTTTTTAAGTGTGACTCTTTGAGTATCAATCAACAAGAATATATGTATGGGGGCTTCCCTGGTGGCACAGTGGTTAAGAATCCGCCTGCCAATGCAGGGGACACGGGTTCGAGCCCTGGTCTGCGAAGATCCCACATGCCGCGGAGCAACTAAGCCCGTGCGCCACAATTACTGAGCCTGCACTCTAGAGCCCACGAGCTGCAACTACTGAGCCTGCGTGTCACAATTACTGAAGCCCGCACGCCTAGAGCCCGTGCTCTGCAACAAGAGAAACCACTGCAATGAGAAGCCCGTGCGCCGCAACGAAGAGTAGCCCCCGCTCGCCGCAACTAGAGAAAGCCCACATGCAGCAACGAAGACCCAACACTGCCAAAAATAAATTAATTAATGAATTAAAGAAAAAAAAGAATATATGTATGTATAATTTCTACCATTTATCTTTTTTGTTGTTAATTTTACACGCAATGCTTTCACTCAAAGATTTTGTTTGCTCATTTTTTTAACCACAAAGCTTTCTCCTCTCCCTCTTCCCCTCTCTCTTTCTTTCCTTTTTAATTTTCTGAATTTTTGCATTTGGAGTCACACGTAGAAAGACTAGACAATATCATTTACAAAAAAGCCTAAAGAAATTACCAAACTTAAAAAATGCTAAATCACTCATCAAGGAAGTTGTTTAAGATTAGGCTGGATGATTTCTAGCTGAAATTTTGCTGCTGTTGAAGAAGCCTATATTAGACCACTAAGATTTAGTAATTATGTATATAAAAATAATAAAAGTAATTTGTAAATGCAATTAAGAGAAAAAGCAAACAGAAGAATCAAAACCACAAATGGGACAGGGAGTAATGTTGTTGAATAGGAGTTGGTGGAAGACTTCTGGTTTTTATTTTAAAGCCTGTGTATGCTTCAATTTTTTAGACATGTAATTCTTTAATAAAAATAATAAATAATTATAACAATTTAATGAATAAATAAATGAAAATGTAATGAGTAAATAAATAAAATAGAGAAGATACACATCAAATAGAGAAGAACACATTATTTGGTGGAGGAACTGGCAGGCTAAAGGTTTCCTAGTCTAGCTTAGACTTCTACCTGGTGATCAAAACATCTTTACTTCTCCTGACTGCATCATACTTATAAAATGGCCAAAGGCCTTCCTGTCCACTAACTATAACCACGTCAGCAATTTTTAGGTTCAGTTTTGCTGGCTATATTAAAAATTCCTACTCTGAAAAAAAAAAGAAGTCTGAACTAGACCTAAGTACAGTAGTGTCCGATTGCCTCTCTTGGCTGAATTCTGTCATCACTAAGCATCCCAATGAAGCCTATTTCTCCTGCTCAGGTATCTTCTAATTTATTTCATCTCTACCTTGCTTGAGACAGAGTATTCCTTGAGACGACAACTGTTCTTCATTTTACTCATCACTTCCTTTTTCTGAAATACTACCTTAGTGACCAGGATGACTGGGGCTACTTATCATCCACTTCTGGAGTACCACCTGCACTTGAGTGATTAGGTGGTATCCTGGACAAGTTCAAAGACCCTGTGTTGAAATGATTCTAACAAGGAGGGAAAGAGGAATAAGTCTGAGACCCTAACCCAGAGTTTCTGTAGGTATAGAGAACTGGAATGCTCTGAGTCAGGGAGGGCATCTGAGAACCCATTCAATAACAGATTGAAATCCTGAGTCATGGCATTGGAACAGAGCCGAAACCTTTCAGCAGTGGGAGAGCTTGCTTTGATCCAGACACCCTCTTCCAGCTCCAAATTATAGCTGGGAAGCCTGGAGAAACTGGAGCAGATGGTTGACTTCATGCATCATTGAATGGCCTGTAGTCCTCTCACCTATTTGGCAATGCTGTAAAGCAAATAGGACAAACCCCACTTCACCTGCAGTCTCCTTCACAATATATTATATCACTGGGTCAGACAATGCATCACCATATGGATAAAATGTAATGTGGTAGAAACAAGAGGGAACCAGGTCACCAAACATTTTCTGTAAATGGTCAGATAATAAGTAGTGTAGGCTGTTCAGGACACATATGTTCTCCTTTGCTTATTTTTTTAAGTTTGTTTTGTCTGCATATAACTCTTTTAAAATATAACAATCATTCTTAGCTAATGGGAAGTATGAAAACAGACCACAGGCCATAGTTTACCAATCCCTGGTCTAATCACATCAGTTAAAAGACAAAGATTGTCAGATTGTATGGAACAAAGCAAGACCCTATATATCATGTCTACGAGAAATACACTTTAAATGTAATAATATAGATAGTTTAAAAATAAGATGACTTAAAAAGATATTCCATGTAAATACAAAGCAAAAGAAAGCTGGAGTATCTAGAGTGATATTAGAAAAACTAGACTTAAAAACCATGAAAATTACCAGGATCAAAAATGGATACTACAAAATTATCAAAGGATCAATTTACCAAGAGTGCAAAACGACTTAAAATGTGAATGACCCTAATGACAGAGCATTCAAATACATGAAGCAAAACTGATAGAACTGAAAGAAAAAAATGATAAACCCAAGATTATAGCTGAAGACTTCAATACTCCTCTCTCAGTAATCAACAACTAGTAAGAGATAAAATCATCAAGAATGAAGAAACCACAAACTTGACCTAATTAACATGTATAGAAAATTCTTTCCTCCCAAAAGAGAGAATACACATTTTTCTCAAGTTCACATAAAGTACTTACCAAAACAGACCATGTCCCGGGTCATAAAACAAACTTTAACAAATTTTAAAAAACTGAAATTGTACAAAGCACATTCTCTGATCACAATGGAATTAAACTAGAAATTAATCACAAAAAGATATTAGGAAAGTCTTCAAATACTTGGAAATGAAACATTACACTTTAAATAATCTATGGGTCAAATAGGATTTCTCAAGAGAAGTGTATTAATCTATTCAGACTGCTAGAACAAAATACCATAGACTGGGTAGACAATAGACATTTATTCTCATAGTTCAGGAGGCTGAGAAGCCCAAGATTAAGGTGCCGGAAGATTTGGTTCCTGGTGAGAGCCTCTTCCTGGCCTGCAGGTGGCTGCCTTTTCACTGTGTCCTCACATGGTAGAGAGAGAGAGAGCCCTGACCTCTCTTCCTCTCCTTAGAAGGACACTAATTCCATCTTGGAGGCCCCATTCTCATGACCTTATTTAAACCTAATTACTTGGACTTTCCCAGTGGTCCAATGGTAAAGAATCCACATTTCAATGCAGGGGACGTGGGTTCGATCCCTGGCTGGGGAACTAAGATCCCACATGCCGTGGGGCAACTAAACCCATGCACCACAACTATTGAGCCCGTGCTCCTCAACTGGAGAGCCCGCGTGCCACAAACTACAGAGCCCACTTGCTCTGGAGCCCGAACGCCACAACTACAGAGCCCACACACTCTGGAGCCTGCATGCCACAACTAGAGAGAGAAAACCCGCATGCCACAGCTAGAGAGAAGTCCACGTGCCACAACTAGAAATAAGCCCGCGTGCTGCAATGAAAGATCCCGCATGCTGCAACTAAGATCCGATGCAGCCAAAGATAAATATAAATAAATAAATATTTAAAATTCTAAAAATAAATAAATAAATAATAAACCCAATTACCTCCCTAGGGCCCCACCTCCAAATAACATCACCCTGGGAGGGTTAGGGCTTCAATATATGAATTTGGGGGAGCTACAAACATTCAGTCCATAAGAGGAAGGTAGAAAATATTTAAAACTGAATGAAAATAGAAATATAACATATCAAAATTTGTCCAAGTAACTAAAACAATGTTTGGAAGAGTATTCATAATATTAAATGTATATATTAGTAAAGAAGAAATTTCTGAAATCAATAAAAGAATCTTCTACACTAAGAAACTAGAAAAATAAGAAAAAACAAAACCATAGCAACCAGAATAAAAGAAGTTTAAAGAACGGAAATAAATGAAACTGAAAACAGAAAACAATGAACCAATGAAACCAAAAACAGGTTATTTGAACAGATCAATCAATAAACCCGATAAATCTCTAATCCAGCTAATCACACAAATGTAAATTCATCCAATTTTCTGACTGTGGGAAGGATCATTACATCTTTAGACTTTGTGACTTTAGATCTTTGGACTTAATAACTCTAATCAGAGTATAGACAATGAAGAAACTTTCTTTTAAAAGGGGAAATTTCACCGCCAAAATGTTCAAATTTCAGTATAGCTTTATGGCTGCTTATGACACATGAGCAACAAAGGTCTTCAGTAACACTTCTTTTTAAGACAAAGAGCTGAATCACAAGTTAATCACATGCATATAAAGAGTAATCTGTGGATAAGCCACGTCTTAATTCTAGTTGGCATCTACACTGGAGCTTTCTCTCTGGCCTCCTTCCAAAATCTATAGCTTTGCTTCCCAAAACATGATCTCAACAACTGCACTGCAATAAAGTCACCTGAAAAACAATTTAGAAGGAGCTTTCCAATTTCCCTTGATGTGTTTCTAAACTTGTCCTTTTTACAGCTCTTCCAAACCCAGGGCATTTCTGTTTGATGAAAAATCTCTAGTCATTCAGCAGCTATGTAGACTTATGCCCTCAAGGAATTTGCAATTAAGTAGGGAGATCACAAAATAAATACACATAAAAAAGCAAGCAATCTAAGACTGTACATGATGCTAAGATTCCTGTGGTACCAGCTGTGACTACAGAAGTTTAGAGAAAGGGGAGATGAGTAGATCAGTGAGAAATGGAGTCGCCTTCACATATCAGGTTGTAGCTAGAGGAAGATAAAGGGTGCTCGGAAAACAGGAACCATGTGGATAAAGGCACAGAAATAAGAATATACAAGTAGCAGGAAAGAGACTAGCGTGATCAGAGTACAGAATGCATATTTGAGATGAAATGTGGTTTGAGAGACTTGAAACCAAGCAGAGGAGTTCAGACAGAAAACCATGGGAAATAGGTTCAGTGAAGTGATAGACACGGGGAAGGTAAATGGGGCAGAAGTGTGCATAATGCCTCAGAAGGAAACAGTTTGACACCAGGCAGCCCACCAAGAGTTATACCTGGATGGCAGCATTGAAAAGAGAACGTAAAAGACAGACATACAATATTTTCAAAGATGGAACCTACTGTACTTAGTGAGTGGGAGCAGGAGGTGAAGAAGCATTTGAGTTTCTGGGAGAATGTGAGAGATAATTAAGAAAGCGGCAAAAAAAGGGAGAGAAAATAGAGGAACAATTCTGGAAGAGATGATAACAGGATAAAATCCTTGAAAACATTAAGTATGAGGTGATGGCAACACTCTTGAGTGGCAATGGATACACCAGAGGTTAAAGTGCCAGAATAGGACCAGAGACACAAATTTCTGAATTGTCTAAATAGACATGATAAAGTCACACACACACGAAATTGATGTTTTAGGGAAAAGTGACAGTGAGAGAGGTAAGCTAAGGCTCATGACTGAAGTTTTCCACGTATTCAATTAGGAAGAAAGGGAAAAGACAAGCTTCCTCTCCTCAGGCGGCAAAGGAGCAGTTGGAGAGAACAGAGAGGTTAAAAAACAAAAACAAAAACAAAAAAACCACAAAACTTTTCAAAAAGCCTCAGTTGGTCAATGGTGTCCAATGCTACAGAGAGGTAAAGGACAATGAGAACAGAATGAAGCCAGCTGAACTTGAGAATTAAAAGTTTTGGTCAGTGGTTAAGAGGGTCTGTAGGGTGCAGGGAATGGTGGAGTTGTTCAATGAGCATAGAGTTTCAGGTCTGCAAGATGAAGAGTTCTGGAGATGGATGGTGACAAATGATTGCATAACCTTATCAATGTACTTAATGTCACTCAGCTGTACACTTAAAAATGTTTAAGATGGTATTTATGTTATTTTACCACAATAAAAAAAAATGAAAGAAAAAGAAGCTTTGGTTGTTTTGTATACAAAAAACTATATCTCACTGTGTGTGGTTTGGGTTTTTTTTTTGTCCTTTTCAGAGGCACATTCTTTTTTTACTGTCTGTGGATAAGAAAATAATCAATTCATTATACTGGAATCTCCAGCAGTTCCCAATGATCAACACAGCTCAATATTTATTCAGATATATTTTTATCAGAGAAAAACTTCCTTTGGAAACAATTGTTTGTGAAGACTTTTGCTACATAAAAGGAAAGACGTAGCATATGTTTATCATAAAATCCAGATAATTATACCTTTGGTCTGCAAGCTTCTAGACATGTAGATCATATTCATCCTAGTCTCTAAATGTTAGAGTTATAGGGAACTTACATCTCTATTCTAATTTCCTCACATTGAAGATGAAGAAACCGAGGCCCAAAGTGGCTGAATGATGCACACAGAATCACCCATGAGCTGGTGCAAGAGGTGGAACAGGAACCCGGGTCTTCCCAGGCCTGCTCAATACGCCCTCTACCAGGTAATGCTCTTCCAAAGCAGAGTTTTCCTCATGAATAATTCAGAAAATCTGTGTAGGAGTCTCATGTAGGACTTACATTAAAAAAAGTCCCTTTGGGGAAAGAAATTTCTTGTTCCAGAAAGAGGACACAGGCTACAACATTTCAAATTAATTGTATTAGAGTATTACTCATTCCAATTCATCTATCAGTCTGTAAATGACTGTAAGGCACAGTTGTAATGCTGTGCTCAGAAGATACTCGTAAATAGAATTAATCACTTAAATAGATAGTTTAATAGAATGATTGTACCATATAAGCTAATATTATTCCTAAAACTAGAAAACTATATGATTTATAACCTGTAAACTGGTTTTGCCCGAAGATCATTTGCAAGATTGGAGAGAAAAAAAAGTGAAAAATAAAAGAGGTGAGCGTCACCCTATTATTCATTTTTTTGTACCTGTTGTTCTCTCACTGACCTATTTCTTGGTAATTTTAAAATTACCAATTTATTAAAAGTTGTTCAGCATCGTAAGAGTGCTGTTTTCCCCTATGGATCCACAAATTACTATGTCTTTTATAAAGAGAAAGAGTACTTGTGTTTTTCTTCCATCTCTTAGGTATAACCAATAATAAATAAATGTTTAAGAAATGCAGAGTGACATTTCTCTGAGCAGGGTCCACCCAGTGCCTGAATATGGACCGAACACTTTCCTCACAACCGGATGTTTTGCATCCATGTACATAGTACCTACATCTGAGGTTACTGTAGCAAATGAACAGTTCTGGTGTGGGAGGAGGGGATCCTTGCATCCACAACTGAACTGATGGCCTTCTGAGAAATCAGGCTTAATCTCTTGGCCAAATCATCCTGGCCACTTTTGTAGTTTGCCTTAAACAAAAACAATTGCACTTGGCATTCTAGGGAGGAAGGAAGTAGAATTCTTGAGTTACAGGGTGAGAAAAATCACCTTAAATCATGAACAAAGTACATATTGAATTAAGAAAGGGTACTGAGAAGGCTCTACTTGCCCTCCAAAGTGGATGCTTTTCATCAAGGAGAAAAAAATTTCCTTTGAGTTATCTAAGATAAAAATTGGGTTTATGAATCTCTCAAATATGGCAGGAAACACCGATTACTAGTTTGTGATAAGTAATAGAATTACCTTCAGTGTTGACAGCTTGAAACTGTGTAATTTAGCTGTGTGATGTCCTTACTGTTATTGTTTAGATTGCTGTACACATTTCCTAGATCTCAGTAATTTCCTTGTGAGGTTGTATAATTCTGATAGCTGGTAATCACGGGGCCAGGTTTAGGGTATCGTAGTGAAAGATTTCTTCAGGCACCATCAGCTGAGACTCAGGATAGAGCGCTACTTCCACATGAAATGTGCTTTTTTTTCCCTAAAAAACTTCCATTATTAAAATAATAACTTGAATTAGCCTATAAATAAGAAGTCACACTATATTTTAATAGCCAAAGCTTCATAAAAAGACATTATCTCCTTGATGGAGAAAAACCTTTTTTTGAATCAAAGAAGAAATCATCAAAACTGAAATTTCAGAATATTTTAGAAATTACTGACAATGAGGCTACAATATGGAAACATTTTTGTGAAAGAATCAGAGGCAAATTCATAGTCATAAATGCCTTTATTGCTGAAAAAGAAAAACTCAAAATTAATAGAGATAAGCATTTAGCTCCAAAAGATTGGAGAGTAAAACAAACCCTCAAATATTAAAATACAGCAGTTAAACCTACAGAGCAATCTAAGGTATGTCCATATAATAGAATGTTCTGGAGCAGTTTGTTTAATGAGATATTTTCTATATGTACTGATATGGCACATGTCCCAAAGGATGTTAAATGAAGAAGGTTATGAATCACTAATGTGGTCTGTAACCATTTGCTTCTTTTTTTTTTTCTGGGTGAAATTACATGTTTATTCCTAGATAACCTCTAAATGAAACAAGAAATGGATAAGGGGAGTGGAGAATTAAAAGTCAGAAATGGGGAATGGAGAATGACTTACTCTTTACACTTTTTTTTTCTCTTTTCACTTTGTATGTTATTTTTTTTTCATGAGAATGTATTATTTATTCAAATAAATAAATTTAAAATAAAAGTGGTCAGGGAAATAGCTTCACCTAGTAGCTCAGTTTTTATTCTCTTCAAAGACAGAAAGTTTCTTCCTGGTCATCAGCTCTCCACTTCCAGCTCCTTTCATCCCATTCTGCCTCAAAAACGAGCCCTTCTATCCCTTTACTACTCTCCCCACAAAGTAGGAAGGTCCTCCAGGCCATAGAGTTGGCCCCGACACCGTTTTCTCTCATAATCTCACTTTCCCATCTGGAAGTAATGTCCTGATTATGTAAGCTTCTATATTTGCAATTTCTAGTCTCTCTTTTTCCTTTGATTTCCACCCATATTCTTTCCACTTAAAATCAATATTGTCTACCTACACAAGAGTGTTCTTCGGTGAAATGGGTATTACATAGTTTTCAGAAGCGCTGACTTTTTCTTATCGTTATTGACATCTTTCCCTTCTGAAGCTTTCAATTTTTTTTTTTTTAAAGAATCAAATTTATTTATATTTTGGGTGCTTCGGGTCTTCGTTGCTGTGCACGGGCTTTCTCTAGTTGCCGTGAATGGGGGCTACTCTTCGCTGCGGTGCGCGGGCTTCTCATTGCAGTGGCTTCTCTTGTTGTAGAGCACGGGCTCTAGGCGCTTGGGCTTCAGTAGTTGTGGCTCGCGGGCTCTAGAGCGCAGGCTCAGTAGTTGTGGCGCACGGGCTTAGTTGCTCCATAGCATGTGGGATCTTCCCGGCCCAGGGCTTGAACCCGTATCCCCTGCATTGGCAGGCAGATTCTTAACCACTGCACCACCAGGGAAGCCCCTCAAATATTTTCTAAATTAAAGTTTTGTATAGTATTGCTTAAATTCACATATTTCCAAGACGGTATGCTAATTATTTAATGCCTATGAAAGTACTACATTAACAATCTATGTCTATGTGAAATTACTTGGTAGGTATGTATAACCCTTTAAGTTGGCTAAAAATGGAATCTACCCAAAGATAGAAAAAAACATTCAGTGATACTGCAACTCAGAAAAAACAATGTTTCCTATAGTTTGAGTTTAAAGTCTGTTTACTTAATTCTTCTATTTACAGTTTCTATTCACACTTTTCATTTCACATTCTCTGAGCACCTGAGCTTCTGTCAGCTTTAGAAGAGGTCATTTCCCTAGCTCTTGACTCCCCAGAATTCCACCCAGCTTTAATTCCTACTGAAAAACTGTTGGACATGTTGACAGAAGTTGACATGTTGAAACCACTGATAGGTTTTTTAAGAGTAGTCCCCCTAAGAAGTAGGATAGCATAAACATAATGCCTTCTACTCCTGTGAAAATGTAGAGGCAATCTCCTTTCCTTTCACAAATATTGACTGAGAACTGTTTCTAACTGCAAAGCTGAGCTGAGTTCCTGCTTTCTGGATAAAGAATCAAACTCTTAATGTTTATAGCCATAATAATTATAGCTCATGTTTCCCATAAGGTCTTCAAATAAATCTGTTCTCAAGAGACTATTCTCTGCCTAGGAATTTCCTTTGCTTTTCTGGATACTATGTGAACCACAACATTCCATGTTTATATTCAGCATTTTCTAAGGAATCCATAACACTTAGGATGATAGGGGGTGAAAACCAGAGCTCTCAAAGTTAGCCCCCCAAAACAAATTGGACCTACTGAGAAACAGGGAACAAATGACCCTGAGATAAAACTACTTTTATCTGACATAACTATCTGCCTCCTGGAATGTCTGAACAGAATTCATACCTGGACTTCTTGGTTCCAGAGCCCTATAGAATAGGTCCACTACCCCTGAACATCAGCTGTTATTACTCCATCAGTCACCCTTGATGTTATCTCCCTTTCACAGACTACACCTGACACCTTTCTTGCTCTGTTGTAGCTCACACCAAGTGCAACTTTTAATCAAAAATATTCATCAATTTTTAGGTACTAAAGGGCAAAGACACAGGAGATAGTGTTCACCTTAAAGGAACATACAGAACTGCGAGACTTCAAACATATAAGAAAAGAAGAATAATTCAAAGAACATATGCCGTTATATAAGCATGTTTTTCCCCCAAAAGCCTCAGCCTTATCTTCTCAACTGCATTATAATCTATTTTTGTGCAGGAATCACAAAAATGCTAAAATGGTTTTCTTGAACAGAATCAGAACTCAATAATGACTTTTGAAAGAGTGGATGAAATGCAATTTTCTTTGGCATAATTATTAATATTTTAGTACAATACTGGGTAGAAAATAATCATTTCTTTAAATACTGACTTCAGTAACGATGTATAATTTAATTGGTTTATAATTTAAATATATTTACTATATTAGTTTGCTAGGGCCACCATAACAAAATACCACAGACTAGGTGGCTTAAACAACAAAGATTTATTTTCTTAGAATGCTGGCAGCTGGGAAGTCCAAGGTTAAGGAGTCAGCAGTGTTGGTCTCTTCTGAGGCCTCTCCCCTAGGTTGTAGATGGTCACTCTGTGTCCTCACATGGCCTTTCCTCTGCGCACACGTGTCCATGTCCTGATCTCCCTTCTGTGTAAGGACACCAGTCATATTGGGTTAAGGACTCATCTTACCTTAATTACCTCTTTGAAGACCCTATCTCCAAATACAGGTCATGGGAATTTGTTTTGAGGTACTAGGAATCAGAACTTCAACATGAATTTGGGGGGTGGGGACACAATTCAGTCCATAAAATGTACTAAAATATACTAGACTCTCACTATAATATTGTTTTCTAGGATTATGTCATGGAATAACTAGGTGAAACTTGACAATAAAGTTCTTTTCACATGTTTATGAAGTGTTTCATGTGTAGAATTTCACTGAATTCTACACAGAAGGTCTAATTATGGCAATGTTTCTGTTTACGATCTTTTGATAAATGGTTTGCAAAAAAAAGGCCACGTGATTCTGCAGTATCCTCTCAAACTACTCTTAGCCATATGTCCCACTTTGACCAATTAAACATTAGTAAATGTGACATAAGCAGAGGCTCGAAAATCACTTGTGCCTTGGGACATGTCTTTTGATGTTCTTGAAACCCCATGTGAACAAGCCCAGAAGAGCCTGCTGGATGATGAGAAACATATGGCTCATTGGCCCCCATCACTCCAGCCAATTGCATACCAAACCCCAGAAGCAGAACCAGCCGAAGTGACTGCATTTACCTGAGTGAACCCAGCCCAGATCAGCACAACAAACCTCCCAGCCGACCTCAGCCCAAACTACCAACCCACTGAATCATGAGCTAAAGTAATGGTTGTTGTTTTAAGCAATTAAGTTTTGAGGGAGTTTGTTACACAGCAAAAACTAAGTAAAACAATGAAAACCTCAGAACCTTAGAACTTATTTTAACACAAATGAATAGAATTAATATTTGCATGTTAAAGCACCAAAAACAGTTGTCTTCAGAGACTAAAAAAAGCCTCCCAAAGTCAAGTGATACCATAGTAAATCAGCTACACGATGGCAAAAATCTATTAGCGTATGGCACAGGCGGAGAATGTTGTCAAAATGATGTCAGAATAACTCAAAAGAGAACATTAAGGCAGATGGAATCAAATCACAGCTGCTACAGAGAAACATCACCCCATGTTGTAGGATTCCCTTGTGAAATGAGGTAAAGTAAAACTAAATTGGGTGAAGACTAATATAGTTCAGTGGTAGAAATCTAATTATAGACTATTTAGGAGGAGAATACCATAGCATTTTAAGCCATAGCATCAATGGCTATGAAAAGACTTTGCTAAACCAGACATAATCAATAAGTAAAATGATTTACTATTGATTCCTGAAGTGTATGCCAATGAGGCACAAGCAGGCTAAATATAAGACAAAAAAAGAAAAAGAACCAAAGAAAAAGAGAAAGAAAGAAATTTCATTTCAGCCTAGACTAGCAGTCCTGTTAACAAATAGCAAGCAATTCATCTGGCAGAAGAGGAAGAGACGGAGTTTTCAAATATTGAAGGCTGTGGGTTCTTGGCTGATGACTCAGCTTTCTGAGGCAGGCAGTTCCCTGTGCAAAGCCCAGCTCAGCAGCTCTAAGGAGGCGAATTGTTAATTGCAAATTCATCTCACTGAGATAAATGAGTCTGCCTGTCATGGTACGAGAATATAGTGGTTGCAAAGCCCACGTTAGAGTTCCATGGCCAGATGTGACAGTGTGTAATGAGGGCTCCCTGGGGATCCACTAAGAGTGTAATGCCACCTGAGACCCCTCACCAGAAGGGATTAAAAACTGGGGAACAGAGGTTTGATGACAAATGAGCAGGAATGACTGCAGGAAGGCTTACCAATAAGGGCGACCATATAGTATGTTGTCCAAACTGAGACAATTTGGGGAACATAAGGAGGTGCCATTAATAATTACGCTGCGGCTTCCCTGGTGGTGCAGTGGTTAAGAATCCGCCTGCCAATGCAGGGGACACGGGTCCAGGAAGATCCCACATGCCGCGGAGCAACTAAGCCTGTGCGCCACAACTACTGAGCCTGCACTCTAGAGCCCACAAGCCACAACTACTGAGCCCATGTGCCACAACTACTGAAGCCCATGCACCTACAGCCCGTGCTCTGCAACAAGAGAAGCCACCACAATGAGAAGCCCGCGCACCGCAACAAAGAGTAGCCCCTGCTCGCCACAACTAGAGAAAGCCCGCATGCAGCAACGAAGACCCAACGCAGCCAAAAAAAAATAAATTAAATAAATAAATTTATTTAAAAAAAAAAAAAAATTACTCTGAGACCACAGGGGTGGAGTGAGTTAGAACTGCCCCAACTGGACTCAGGAGTCCACAGACTCTTTATCATATATAAGTATGTATCATAATCAAAGAAAATCCAAAAGGATTTAAAATTTTAAACCTGTTAAAAAGTATAAGGAGATCAAGAAACTGATAGAAACTGTGACTTAGCTAGAAAAGAAAAGACAGTGCAGAGTGAGCCTCTCGGGAGGAGGCAGCCCCGTATTTTCTGTATCCAGGAGTAAAGAGCCTAGAAAGATCCAGAAATCAATCAACTGCCACAGGAAGAAGAGATGCATTGTGGGGGTTGATGACTCACTGCTGAGAGATGTGACTGTTTATGAATCAAAGCTGAGCAGATGGTAAACAATATTCCTGGCTCAGATATTTAAGAAAGCAAAGAAACTTTTTGAGGTATATTATCTGTTTAATTTCAGCAAGTATTTACTGTGAGGCAACTCTCTACTAAGCATTGCTGTAGGTGATACAGAGGGTGACTAGAAGACAAGGTCCCTGCTATCAGGAGATTACTTTCTAGTGGGAGACACACAAGAAACACATAAACATAGGCCCTTATAATCAAGGTAAGAGCTATGAGGAAAATAAGAACATTGTCTATTACAATAGACAATGTAATAGACAATGTCCATGGGTGGGGAGTGAAGTGATAAATAGTTAATAAGGAAAGGCCTGAGAGGATGACTTTGGAGCTGAGGCTCAGAAACGGAACTGGTCATGCAAAGATCTTGGGGAGAAGAACATTTCAGACAGAAGAAAGAGCTGGTACAACAAGTTCTACAATGGGAACAAGCCAACATAGCTGGAACAAAGGGAGTGAGGGGGAGAGTGACAGAAGAGAAGATTGGAGAGTCTGAGAGGGACCAAATAACGTAAGAACTTTAGGTTTTCTTTGCGTGTGCCAAGAAGTCATTAAAGATTCTCTGCAGAAAGAGACACAATCCGATTTACCATTTAAACATAGCACTCTGGCTGTTCCTTGGAGAATAGGTTGTAACCAGAAAGGAGAATTTGGAAGAATCAGTGGATTGTTACAGTCGTCCAGCAGGGAGGTGACTTGGATTAGTAGACATGGAGAGAAGCTGTTTGGTTTGGGCTCTGTTCTGCTTATGGTTCTGAAGTGGAGCTTGTGAGAGAGAGAAATAAAGAACGAGGTGGGCTTTTACTTGGTTAGCTATAAGGATAGTGCTATACACTGAGATACTGAAAGCTGGGGAAAAGGTTTACCTCTGCCTTGTAAATATTAAACTTGAGATGGCTATTAAACAGCCAAATATAAACATCAAAAATATAATTGCATATATGGCTCTAAAGCTGAAAAGAAATGCCAGAGGTGGAGTTATAAATTTTGGAATCATTGAATATAAATGTCATTTAAACCAAAAGACTAAATGAAATTAGTTATGGAGGAAGAACAAATAGAGAAGAGCGTGTGCCCAAAACCTAACTGTGTGGCACTCCGACATTTAGATGATGTGCTGATGGAGCCAATACAGACAAACAGGAAAGAGTAGCCAATGAAGCAGAAGGAAAATGCAGAAAATGCAGTGTCATAGAAGCCAAGAGAAGATGGTGCATTAAGAAAGACAAAGCAGTCAGCTACATGTACACTGCAGAGTGATTGAGTAAGGAGAGTACAGAGAGCGATCTTTGGATTTTATAACATGGAGACTGATAATGAATGACCTTTTCAAAAACATGGTGGGGATAGATGCTCTACTGGAGTTGATTGAGAAGGTAACGAATTGGAGACTGTAACTTCAGACAGGTCTTTCTAGAAATGTTGCTGTGAGTCCTATCTTCTCCTGTAGATTCATGTGAAATGAATAATAGTGCTCCTGGCGTCTAGTTCTGGAGGTTCATTCCAGATCCCTTTTGGTAGCCTGGCAGAAAGCTGACTCAGCCAGTCAGAGTTAGGTCAATAGAAGAACAGGCTGACACACCAGGTGTTAAGTTCCAAAAGTTCTCCCTTTCTATCAAGACCATTTTTGAATACAAAGTGCTCACTCTTACATTGTTATCTAGATAAATGGTTAGCAAACTGGCTCCATGAGTCAAATGTGACCCACCACCTCCTTTGTAAATAAAGTTTTATTGAGACACAGCCATGCCCATTAATATACATACTGGCTATGTCTGCTTTCGCAATACAGTAGAGAGTTGAGTAGTTGTGACAGAACCTATGTACCACAGAGATGAAAATACTTACTCTGGTCCTTTACAGAAAAAAATTTTGCCAATCCTGGTCTAAATAACAAGTTCCTACAAATATATAGTACCTGTAAATATGAATATATAGTTCCTATAAAAATAAATGTATAATTCCTACAAATACGGAGAGTATCACAGGGGCAAAGTTTCTCCACTGGATCATCGGTTATAGTGCACGCTGTCCAGCTATGCCCAGCTTGAGTCAACAACTCTCTAGCAAAAGAAGTGCTTGTGGGAGTGTGTGTGTTCTGCTACGTCTCTGCTTGTGCAGTTTCCCCTATTACATCCTATTTTATATCTTCACCACTCTAACTATAGTGGCCTATGACTAGGACATCTTTGCCACATGACAGGTAATGATTTAACTATTTCTTCCACATTGTATTGGGGCTTTAAAAGGAGAGAATATGAGAAGTAAATTGTAGATTATTAGAAAATGGAGGATAATATAGATATGTTTTGGTTTTCCAGACCAAAACACAAAGTTCCAAAAAGAATAGGATTTTGGCTAGGGATGTTGATTATCACTGATGAAAAGAGACATTTGATTGGGATACTAAGTCCTTGAATCCTTGACTAGATGACACTGTAACAGGTCACATTGGTGAGGAGGGAGCCATATGCAGAGAATAAATTCCAGGAACATGCAAAGCTCTTTTCCTAGCTAAATCTTTGGTATCTCAGTAGGATCTACTTCCTTGGTAAGCTGGGTGCTGAAAGTTCAGGGTGGGATTTGGTACACAAATTAGCACTTTTCCTTGTCCCCTCTGGGGTACAAACATAAATAACTAGCTAAATCAGTATCAAACTATCCTCTCAGTTGCCAGTAAATCAGAATCAGAGGTCATTGCAAGGCTTCCTTTACCACTCCCCAAACCTAGAGTTTGGTAAATATGCAACCCTGATGTACCCATGCAGTTACAGTCTTGAAGAAGCTGAAATTAGGGAATAGAGAACAGCAAGTCCCTGCCAATCCTGGAAGCATGTAGAGATGAAAGAGATGTCCTATGTCACTTGAGTCACAGTGCAATGGCTATGCTCCCATTAATGGGACTCAAAGGCTTCCAAGGACTCCCTAGTTTCACCAGTTGAATTAGTCTCACTCTCCTTGTTGGAGGAAGAGGTTGGATAAAAGGGCAAGAAGTGTTTCTCCAATACTGTTTCTTCCCGAGGAATGGAACAGAAGCCCCCATATGTAAATATTAAGAAGAGGCTTGTAATATTTTCCCCAACACTGGTCTGGATGAGCTATGGGCATTACTTTTGACCCTTTAGCCTTAAGCTTTCATTAAAATGAAGCTGAATGACCTTCTTCTTGGCTTTCTAGATCTTACTACCCTCATAGTGACAGCACGGAAAATAAAACCCATTTTCCAGAGTTCCAAAGTCAATCTCAGCTAAGGTGTACTTGCCAGTCTTCCTCTTCTGTCTTCTACCTAGCTCTTCTAGGTCTACCATGATAAGGGACTCCTCCAAATAGAAGTCTTCCCCAGTTCATCTTGCAGGGATGAAAAGGTAAGGAGAAAAAAGCCTCCAATGATATCATCCAGTCCTGAGAGAGATTTTCCTCTACCCACCAAAAGGCACTAATTTTTTGGTGAAGATATATAGATTATAGATCTAGATATATAGATAGATATCAGTACACATCTTCTTCTTCCTTGACTTTGGGAAGAGGGAGTAGGGCATGTATCCTTGAGTTCCATCTAGAGGTAATAGAATACCTCTGACAAAGAATATATCATGATGACTGGGAAGAAAATAATTTGCTGTTCTGATTGAGAGGACTTTAACTTGAAATTGAGAAGGAAGATGAAATATTCTCAGTAAAATGGCAAACATATTAAGACAGTCAACATCGCTTCTGACGTTGAAAAAAAAGATTAACAGTGGATGAAGTGCCAGATAATTCAAAGGAGAACATAGTTGAAAGCACAAGAATCTACATATATTTTAGTAGATATACCAATGCATTCAATATAGGTTAGGGGAAAAAAGTCAAGGTGAACTTGAGGCTTAGCAAAGAAGATCAATTTTACCTCATAAATATGGCTGAGACTTGGTGATATAGAATTCATTATGAAGGCAGTGATCAAGAGGTATATCTTTTTCAAAAGAAACCAATCAGATAGAAATGGAAGCAAAATGAAATTGCAGCCTAAAGAATTTGTAACTGAATGTAAATCTACAGATATGAGGATGTCAGTGCCTAGAAACCATTAGGATGAAGAAAAAAAGGAGACTTGCAGGCAGAGGCATAGTGGGAGTGTTCTATAAAGGGTGTTGCCATATGAGAATATATTAATATATTTCTGAAATGGATAATAAAACTGGACTTGAATTATGATAGAAATATAAAGTATGTTAGAAGGGACTCTACTCTCCTGCCTTCATGTGTCCACAAAATAACATTCATTCCAGGAAAGGACAGCATGCCAGTAAAGCTTTTATCTCTTTTCCCCACCCCTCCTTTAACTCCCCAACGTTGGAAAAGGAGGGAATTATCCAACTGGTTAAGTAGGAAGATTCTGACATCAGTTGATTTACTTCCTTGATAGAAACAAGATAATGACATAAAAGTCAGATGTCACCTGTTATCTTTATCTCTCTAACCCCCCTCTCAGGGCTTGATACAGATAAGACAGTGATTCTTCTTCTAGATGGATAATCATCTACCTGGAAAGGAGCTCCACCTTGAAGTTACAGAATACCTCTGAAAACAAGAATATGGTGGTGACTGCCTTAGAGACTCCTCTCCCTGTGAGGACTCCCGAGATCCAATCAGGAAGCACAATGGTGGCTGCAGGTCCCAGTTACCTGCTCCAGTCCAGATCTGGTAATAATAGTAATAGAGATGGATCTAGATATATTGACCTCATCTGTCTGTTTTGGTGTCTATTTCTCACTTGGACTCCTAAAATTCTAATAATGGGGTACTTAAGTTATTTCCATTTTTTAACTATTTAAGTAATCAAAAAAAAAAAAACAGCTCTATGAAAAATGTTATTTTCAGAGCTCAAGGCACAGGGCTCACTTTGGTCTTATGTCTCCTTTTATCTTTCTGGAGGTCCAAATCCTACATTCTTTATGATCCAGCTCAGATGCCCCTTCTATCCTGGACTACCGTAGCCAAGAAAAGTTGAGTGTTCTCTAGACTGTAAATTCCTTAGAGCAGAAACCAACAAATCACAAACTTCTTTGTACGTCATCATCTTTACTTTTAAACCTGCTCCCATCTCTGTCAGCTGAGTTAGGGGCCTCAGAGTCATTCTAGGCTCTTCTTCAATTCATGCCCCCTCATATCTCGTCTGAAAACATGCTCCACTTGCCCTAGACTATTTCAGTTAATTCCTGGTGCCCTGGCATAATTATCAAAATAGTGCCAACTTTCACTCTCGAAAGTGCCCTTTATAGATGATAAATTATATGGCCACCCATATCCAACCTTGCTTTCTTCCTGTGCCTTAAATTGACATCCCTTTTTCCCCCATCCTTAAAATGTAAGTCCTAGTTCAGGCTCCCATCAAGTCTTATTATTGTAACAGCCTAATTATTCTTGCAGAAGCAATACTTCAATTCTGTCTTCCACAGCTGCCAGAGCAGTCTGTCTAAAATTCAAATGTGTTCATGCTACTTCCTTATTTAAGACCATTCTATAGCTCCCAATAGACAGGCCCAAACTGCAGTGTCTGCCTTCTGATTATATTTAATATCCCACTCATTTCTTTTGTAAATCCTCTTCTTGTCTTTGCCCATGCTACCTCCTCTACCTGGAATACTCTTTCCTCCCTTGCCTTCTTTCCTCAACTTTTCTGGCAAACTATTGTTCATCCCTTAGGACTCAGTAAAAGCATCACCTAATACTAGACCCCTTTCCTCACCACCTCTGACCACCCTTGGTTTGGATTATGGGATCTTTCTCCATGTTGCCATAATAACCTTTATTCATCCCTATTGAATTTATAGTACCGTATTTTTATGATTTACATGTTTGTTTCTCTCACTAGACTAGGAGACACTTGAGAATACAGAACTACTTTTTCCTAATTTGGGGGACAATGGTTAGAAATACCAGTCCATAATAGGCAGTCCATTATTATTTTTTTACACAAAACACTTTAAACAGAGAGAGAAAAATAATACTAGAAGCACCCGTATAACTGCCACTTGGATTTGACCATTATCATTTTACTAATCTGCTTTATCACTTTTCTATTCATTCTTCTATCCATGCATCAATCCATCTTGTTTTTAATGCATTTCAAAGTAAATTGAAGACATTGATGCATTTCACTCCTAAATCTGTCAATATGCAAATCATTAAAGTTCATCACTTTATTTTTTTTCTTTTAAACTTGCATACATACGATGAAATGCATAAATCTTAAGTGTACATTTGCTGAGTTTTGATAAACGTATATATTTGTGTAATTTATCCTTTCTCCATTGAATTGTGTTTGCATCTTTGTCAAAAATTAGCTGACTGTATTTGTGTGGATCTATTCCTGAGCTCTCTATTCTATTACATTGATTGATGTGTCTATTCTTTCACCCATACTCTGCTGTCTTGATTACTATATCTTTATGGTAACTCTCAAAATTGGTCATTTCTATCTGATATCATTTCCTTTCAGCTTGAAGAACTTCTTTCAACGCAATATGGTTCTAGTTCAGGTCCAATGGTGACAAATTCCCTTAGTTTGACCTAAAAATGTCTTCATTTTGCATTCATTCTTGAAGGATATTTTTTCTGGACAGAAAATTCTGGGTTAACAGTTTGCCCTTTCAGCTCTTTAACGATTTTGTTCTAATGTATTTTACCCTCCATTTTTCTCTAACAGGAGATCAGTAATGATTTGAATTTTCACTCCCCTTTACAAAATGTGTTGATTTTCTCTGGCTACATTCAAGATTTTCTCCTAATCATTGATTTTCAGAAGTGTGACTATGTTTTGCATGGTTTTCTTTGTATACATCCCGCTTAGGTTTTTCTAATCTTCTCAAATTTACAAATATATGTTAAAAAATGGCCATTATTTATGCCCCATTCCCTCTCTCTTCTTCTGGGACTTGAGTTACACTTATGGTAAATGTTTTCATATTTTGCCATGTTTCACTGAGGTGCTGTTCATTTATAAAATATTTTTTCTCTATTCTTCAGAATCACTAATTCCACTGCTCTCTCTTCAAGTTCACAGATTCCTCTTTTTTTTTCTTCTTTTGGTTAAGCCCATCCGGTGAATTTTTAAATTTTCAAATATTGTAATTTTCAATTCTAGAATTTCCATTTCATTCTTTGTTATTCTTTTTACTTCTCTGCTAAGATCTACTTTTTAAAAACTCATTGTGAGCATATATTCTTCATGACCTTGAGCATCACTATAATAACTACTTTAAAATCCTTGACTGCTAATTCCAACATCTGGCTCATCTTGGAGTTGGCCTTCATTTACTCTCTTTTCTCTTGAGAATGAATCAGATTTTTCTGATTCTTTGTATATTAAGTAATTTTAGATTGTGGATTGTTAGATTATGTTTTATGCCTCTAAAGAGTGTTTTGTTGTTGAGTTTGTTTCTGTTAGCAGGCAATTAGCTTGACAGGCCTCAAACTTCAAGCTCTTTTTCTTGGGTAACAGTTTCTGTTTAATCCTTAACTAAGCTGCTTGGAACCTGCCCCAAACATTTATGTTTCAGGGCCAGTCAGGCAGTCGGGATATATCTTTAGTCTCCTTCTCTCTGATTCCATCACTTTCCAGAAGCTTTGTTGTCCAGATCTTTGTGATTTGATTTTTTTAGACCAAAAAGACTTCAGGTGTTCTATCATAGTTTTAGCAGGCTACATCTATAGGGCAAGCTGAGGCCTTTACTCAGTTTATAAGCCATATAGATAGGAACTCACCCAGAGCCTTCCCTTTTGTCTAAGTGTTGATTTCCCTCCAGAAACTACCTGCATTTTGTTGCTCTCCAGCACTTTCTGGCCATTGGTTTTGCTTTTTAGTTTTGTCTTATTTTTGTCCAGACTTTATAGTTGTTATCTGCAGAAGGGTCAGTCAGATAGAATCTTATTCAGACATTATTAGAAACAAGCCTCAACAATTCATAAATATTTATTGAATTAAACCTTAGTCTGGCACCTCAAGGACAGAGATCTTTATCTATTTATTTATTGGTATATCACAAATGCCAAGAATCGTGCATGGTATATCTTAAGTACTCAATAAACTTTTGTTGAATAAATGAACAGATGAATGGTTATTACTGTAATGACTTATACACAATTGACATTTACATTTCCTGTGCACCTTAACTGACTTTCTCAGAAACTGAACACATACTAAAAAGGAGCATAACCGAAAATCTCTTTTCAAAAATAAGAACTGTTAACATTTTGTCATATTTGCTTTGTGTATCTTTTTAAATGAAAGATTCACAAAATTAGATATAAAGCAGAAGATCCCTTAATATATTAACTGTTTGCTCTAACTTTGGGCTCCAGTGTATATGTCTTTTAATCTCAATTATAGAGAATTCATTAATCTTTCAATTTTCCAAAGGAAGAAAGGAACATAAAACTCAGGTGGTATAAGTGATTCTTCTAAAAAGAGTTCAGTAGGCAAATAACATTAAAAAAATGCTATATTCAACAAAATAAAATTTTACATCAAGTCTTGTCAGAGCTAATACATGTTGTAAACCACTGAGGATCATGTGGAACACTAGCCTCATGGGACTCGGAACACTAGCCTCATGGGACTACTGTTCCCCAAAACTCACTTTGGGGAAAGCTAAAGTGGAATAGTTCCATACTCCTGATGCAGAAACTTGGGCATGAAAAGTCGTCCTTTGATTGAGTGGATCAGCTTCCTATCTCTTTTATTCCCCAAATGGTATATTCTCTCCTTCCTCCATTGAGCCTGGATTTCATTTCTACCTTTCCATTACATTTACCTTAAGTAAAGTCAGCCATCATCCTCAGTTATTTACATGTTGATCCAAACATAAAAGAGAATAAAACAGCTGAGCAGGCTGAAGGAGCGATTAAGAACCTGGAGGTATAAAAGGCAATTGTTTTCAAGAGGATTCACCCAGCACACAGAGTTTTCTTCCATGATTAAATTCTTTTTGAAATCCTAAATCAAAGGTATAGCCTATCAGAGAGCTAGGAAATCCATAATAAAAAAAATGTCATTGATGACAGCCATTTTGTTATTATACTGAGTGCTTTTGACAGCATTCGCTGCGTAAGCACATGTGGGAAACTGCAATACATGCTGAACGCTCCCTTTATATACAAAATTCTACAATGAAGTGCCCAGTGAGAGAGAAAAAAAGAAATCAAACACAGTTGGCAAAGTCAAAGCAAGCAGAATTAATGCCTCTGAACCACGGCCCAGACATCTCCAGCTCCCCAGGGGGATTGGCTGGAAACTACAGCTTTCATTCAGTCCTTTCAGAACTCTATTTTTTTCTGCTTGGTTGAGTCAGGACTGTATAGGGGACAGGTAAGGGGCAGGACAATCCAATTTTAAAACTCTTCAAACAAATCCTGAATAGGTGGACTTCCCTGGTGGTGCAGTGGTTAAGAATCCTCCTGCCAATACAGGGGACACGGGTTCGATCCCTGGTCTGGGAAGATCCCACATGGCGTGGAGCAACTAAGCCCATGTGCCACAACTACTGACCCTGTGCTCTAGAGCCCGCGAGATACAATTACTGAAGCCCCCGTGCCACAACTACTGAAGCCCACGCGCCTAGAGCCCGTGCTCTGCAACAAGAGAAGCCACCACAATGAGAAGCCTGTGCACCGCAATGAAGAGTAGCCCCCGCTAGCTGCAACTAGAGAAAAGCCCACGCATGGCAACAAAGACCCAATGCAGCCAAAAATAAAATAAACAAAAATAAAATAAATATTAAAAAAAAAAAAATCCTGAATAGGCATCAGTAGTATTCAAGAAGTAACAACCACGAGTAAAAAGTGTCCTTGGGGACCCAGAAACATTTTCTAATCAAGGACCAAAAAGTCCCAAACTGGGCACAGAACATATAAGCCAAGTTATTCAGTCATGCATCTTCTCCTGATAAATGTGGTTCCCATTTTGTGGTATTTTCATCTCTCATTTTCACTTTGCAGATATTGATATCAAAAGTAATTTAGGGAAGGGTAGAAGGAAGTAAGAGTCAGAGTGATGGGTTCTTAGATCTGCCCTAGTTGGGCAGACAAGAAAGTAAATTGATAAAACCAAGTAAGCCTTTATATGTGGGAACCCAGAAGTCCACCCCATGTGATCAGGGAGACCAGGTGAAAAGCAGTACACTTGCTGGCCACAGGGTTTATTATGGACTAAGCATTTATCATTTTCTTTCCTTTTTAAAAACTGAAATAATTTTCTGACAGCCATAGAAATGGCTTCCCATTGATTTAATCACACCAAACAGAGAGGTATAATGAAGAAAGTAAAAATCCCCGCAAGTTCCAATATGTGTATATTAGTACAACTAACAGCTTGGTTCCTATTCATCTAGATTTCCATGATATATAAATCACACACTTTTAATATGTTATAAAAATGGATTCCTCCTTTGCATGCTGTTTTATAACTTTATTCCACTTAACTATATATCATGATAATCTCTCTGTATCAATAGCTACATCCTCATTTTGAATAACTATAAAATATTTCCTTAACTGGATGTATCACAATTCACTTGCCTAAGCTCACTGCTGAATATTTAATTTTTCACTATTATAAACAATTCATTATAAACATACTTGCTTATACATCTTTGTATACTTCGTATTTACTTAGGGAAAAAACCTAGATGTGCAACTGCCACGTCCAGAGCATACATATTTGAAATGTGTATACATTTTGCCAGATTGAACTATGGTGGGGGAGGGGGAAGTATATTAGTTTACACTCACACCAACAGTAAATGAGTCAGCACTAAGCTTCTGTACTTGGGATCTGAGATGCTTCTCACCCAAACTGGGGCTTTCCTCACATTATGGAGTCCGAACTCACTGAGGGCAGAGTCTGAGCCTTCACCTTTATATCCTCCAAAGCACTGAAACGGCATTGGTTCTACACTGGATACCCAAACAAGGTTCCAATAAATAGGCCAAGTTCATATCTTGACCTCCAGACCCTATAGTCTCTGTTCACCCTCATCACGTTTCCAGCTCCCTCCCCCACGACTCTCCCACTTTGCCTGCTCCAACCACACTGATAGCCTTTCTGTGCCTCCAATACACTTATCATGCTCCCATCAGAGCCTTGGCATCTGCCGTTCCCTCTTCCTGGAACTTTCTTCCCCTGGTAGCCACGGGGCTCATTCCCTCAGGATGCTGCTCAAAGGCCACATTATCAGCGGGCTTTTCCTATTTTAAATTACACCTCCCTCAACACTCTCTATCCTCCTTCCTTTAGATCTACTTTCTCCAATATCTTTATTACCATGTGACCCTCTATATGTTACTTGTTTATGTCGTCTTCTTTTTGCCCCCACCCACTAGGGCCGGAATTTTGTCTGTTTTATTCACTGCTGTGTCCTTAGCCCCTCGAAGAGGTGCTCGGTAAATATATATTGAACAAAGACATTAATTTATGAAAATAAAGAATGAATGAAGACATCTGCAAGCAGAAAGTTAATTGCTGGAATCATACATGAGGGCACAATGAAAGCATACATGTAGGTGGACAGAATAAGTCTAAAATACAGACCTGAGTTACATCATTTGAGTCATACAGCCATTCAATGGCTACTTGACGTTGGAAGTGGGAGAATATAGTCGTCTTGAAAAGTTTACAGTCCATTTGGGAATATAAAACTCATACGAGGTTTTTATAAAATACATATTACAAAGTAAAAATATTAAATCGGTAAGTGGAAATCAATATGATATCAATATTGAGGGGTATGGCTGGAGCCACAATTTGCCAGTTGAGAAGGTGGTTTAGAAAAGAAGAGAAGGGGATCTAAAAGAATGTAAAGTTGTGAACATGTGAACGAGTGTGTTCAGTGTTGGGAAGAGCAAGAAAAGAGTGTTTTCATTTACCCATAAAACATCAGTGAAGCATTTTTGGTAGACCAGGCATTAAGCTGGGAACTGGAAGACAAAACACAGACTCTGCCCTCAAGTACTCTAGGAGCCAGCTGGGGAGAAGTGCATGCAGATTACCATTGTTAGACCATGTACGGGATGCTGTTTATAGCAGACATGAGGGGCCTTCAACCCGGACGAGTATATGAGGGAGGACGGTGGGAGGGGGGCACTGCCAGGAAAGGTGGTCTCCAAGCCCAGTTGTGAAGGACAATATCAAATAGGCCTTAGCCAGACAGCACAAAGGAAGTGCTTGCGAGGAGGAATAGAGCCACCCGTGCAAAAGCTCAAAGTCAAAGAGAAAGGACGGTGTTTGTGGAACTGCAGTGAGGGGAGTGCCCAGGCAGAGAGTCCGAAACAAAAGTGGGACTTGGGCCTGGAGAGATGAGCAAGCCCAGGGGGTGGGGGGCGTGTCTCTCCTGGGCTCCATGTGTTCTTAATTAAGAATTAAGAAGGGAAGTCAGCCCTAATCTTTAATGAACTTGTTTCACAACATCAGGCATATAGAACGGACTAAAAGAGCAAGAATCTACTTAATAGGACCTGAAGTCTCTGCCAGAACCAAGGGACTAAAGTGAAAAGATAAAAGGAAAAATTCAGACCTCAGCCCTCAACAGGGCTGCAAAAACAGGTGCCCCAGGCGACAGAGGGGGCAGCTGCAGAGGGCCCTGCATTCCCGCGGTGGTCCTGGCTGCTGCCTCTAGAAAAGTGGAAGCATTGTGGACAGAAATCAGAGACATACAGGGGGGAGTTGGCTTATTTTCCAGTCATTTCCTTCCCTCTTGTAGCTCCGTCTGTTCTCCCATCACTAGTCATTCATAGGACGCTTGCCTGATCAAAATTGACTTTCATTTAATAAAGAACTGAATCTATGACAAACTACAAAAGCCTTTCTACTTTGTGTCATTTATCATCATTTTTTCTCCATTGTGACAAATAATTGACGAAATGAAAACAATTGGCCTCTAGCCCGAGCATATGTACTAAAAAAAAAAAAAAAGTTTCATTACAGTAACATTTCTGCATACCAGAATCACAGCATCATCTGGAAAACTTAAAACTGATGCCTGAGTCTCACCCCCAGAGATTCCCATTAAATGGGTTTGGGGTGGTTCCTGGGAATCAGTGATTATAATATACCTATTAAAGGTTCTAAGAAATCCAATTATAAAGATCAAGTCTGACAGTGTATCATCTCAAATTTCCTAAATTTATTTCAACTATTTTTTGGCAGAACCATTATTAATATCTAACAAAACACTAATCTTCAGCAAAAAATAGTTTGAGAAGTGCTAGTCTTTCTTTTTAAAGAAATAAATCCCCAGGAATAATTCTGTATATTTATCACTGTTTCTCATTTATTATCAATCATACTTGAATAAAACCCTGGAGAGAAGCAGGGACTTTCATTAATCCTCCTCATTTAGGTATAATTATTGTGAGACAAATGATAAGCAAATAAACAAGCATGAAGATTTCCATCTTCTGTTAAAGACCAGCTTTTAAACAGAATAAGAAGCCCACTACCCCATGACTCTGTCTTTTGCTTATCCAGTTGAGCTATAATAAACCCTGCTCCAGGATAGCTAATAATATTTCCTCAAAGCAAATGTCTTAATATTTACATCTCCCCCTCATTTTTCTTATGACCTCTGGGCATAGGTTTGTGATCCACAAAATAACCGGTCCATGTAAGTAACTTAATAAATATTAAATAAACCCTTTGGAGACAGTACATGACAGTGAAAATAGCACACCCTCTTGAAGCAGCCAGACCTGAGTTTAAATCACATCTCCACTACTTATTAGCTTTGTGTCCTATGGCAAACTTACCTCTCTGATCCCAAGTTTGACTGCTAAAGTGAAGATGCCTGAAATATCTAATTTTCAGGACTCTTGGAGGACTAATATATATGTGTAAACTGCGTGACTTAAATATGGTGCCCAATAAATATTCGTTGATTAATCAAATAATTTCTAAAGTAATGACATAGTTATTTTTATCAAAAATTGCTTCAAATTTTTCTGGGTATAATATGAGGCAAGGTTTAAAATACAGGTATTTTTCTCTGTTCACAAGTATTTTTCAAAGAGTGAGCTGGAAACTCAAACATCTATAGCCCTCTGATATAGTTGAGGTCACAGCCATACTCTTAAATCCTCAATTTTCTGATCCTGAACAGATATTAACAATGAGTTCCTTTACATTTCTGTCTGCACAAGCATCTTAATGCCAAAGGACAGGTTAATGACCAGCCAAATTTGGAGTTATTGAGGAAAACAAACATACTTTATGTCTGCTCTCAGGCTATATATATATTTTTTTGAATTTTATTTTATTTATTTTTTAATACAGCAGGTTCTTATTAGTTATCCATTTTATACATATTAGTGTATACATGTAAATCTCAATCTCCCAATTCATCACAGCACCACCACCACCCCCCGCCACTTTCCCCCCTTGGTGTCCATACGTTTGTTCTCTGCATCTGTGTCTCAGTTTCTGCCCTGCAAACCGGTTCATCTGTACCATTTTTCTAGGTTCCACATATATACGTTAATATACGATATTTGTTTTTCTCTTTCTGACTTACTTCACTCTGTATGACAGTCTCTAGATTCATCCACGTCTCTACAAATGACCCAATTTCATTCCCTTTTATGGCTGAGTAATATTCCATTGTATATATGTACCACATCTTCTTTATCCATTCATCTGTTGATGGGCATTTAGGTTGCTTCCATGACCTGGCTATTGTAAATAGTGCTGCAATGAACATTGGGGTGCATGTGTCTTTTTGAATTGTGGTTTTCTCTGGGTATACGCCCAGTAGTGGTACTGCTGGGTCATATGGTAATTCTATTTTTAGTTTTTTAAGGAACCTCCATACTGTTCTGAATAGTGGCTGTATCAATTTGCATTCCCACCATGAGTGCAAGAGGGTTCCCTTTTCTCCACGCCCTCTCCAGCATTTGTTGTTTGTAGATTTTCTGATGATGCGCATTCTAACTGGTGTGAGGTGATACCTCATTGTGGTTTTGATTTGCATTTCTCTAATAGTTAGGGATGTTGAGCAGCTTTTCATGTGCTTCTTGGTCATCTGTATGTCTTCTTTGGAGAAATGTCTATTTAGGCCTCCTGCCCATTTTTGGATTGGGTTAGTGTTTTTTTTAATATTGAGCTGCATGAACTGTTATATATTTTGGAGATTAATCCTTTACCCGTTGATTCGTTTGCAAATATTTTCTCCCATTCTGAGGGTTGTCTTTTCATCTTGTTTGTAGTTTCCCTTTGCTGTGCAAAAGCTTTTAAGTTTCATTAGGTCCCATTTGTTTATTTTTGTTTTTATTTCCATTACTCTAAGAGGTGGATCAAAAAAGATCTTGCTTGATTTATGTCAAAGAGTGTTCTTCCTATGTTTTCCTCTAAGAGTTTTATAGTGTCCAGTCTTACATGTAGGTCTGTAATCCATTTTGAGTTTATTTTTGTGTATGGTGTTAGGGAGTGTTCTAATTTCATTCTTTTACATGTAGCTGTCCAGTTTTCCCAGCACCACTTATTGAAGAGGCTGTCTTTTCTCCATTGTATATCCTTGCCTCCTTTGTCATAGATTCGTTGACCATAGGTGTGTGGGTTTATCTCTGGGCTTTCTATCCTGTTCCATTGATCTATATTTCTGTTTTTGTGCCAGTACCATATTTTCTTCATTGCTCTAGCTTTGTAGTATAATCTGAAGTCAGGGAGTCTGATTCCTCCAGCTCCGTTTTTTTCCATCAAGACTGCTTTGGCTATTCGGGGTCTTTTGTGTCTCCATACAAATTTTAAGACTTTTTGTTCTAGTTCTATAAAAAAAGAATGCCATTGGTAATTTAATAGGGATTGCATTGAATCTGTAGATTGCTTTGGGTAGTAGAGTCATTTTCACAATATTGATTCTTCCAGTTCAAGAACATGGTATATCTCTCCATCTGTTTGTATCATCTTTAATTTCTTTCATCAGTGTCTTATAGTTTTCTGCATACAGGTCTTCTGTCTCCCTAGGTAGGTTTACCCCTAGGTATTTTATTCTTTTTGTTGCAATGGTAAATGGGAGTGTTTCCTTAATTTCTCTTTCAGATTTTTCATCATTAGTGTATAGGAATGCAAGAAATTTTTGTGCATTAATTTTGTATCCTGCAACTTTACCAAATTCATTGATTAGCTCTAATAGTTTTCTGGTAGCATCTTTAGGATTCTCTATGTATAGTATCATGTCATCTGCAAACAGTGACAGTTTTACTTCTTCTTTTCCAATTTGTATTCCTTTTATTTCTTTTTCTTCTCTGAGTGCCATGGCTAGGACTTCCAAAACTATGTTGAATAATAGTGGTGAGAGTGGACAGCCTTGTCTTGTTCCTGATCGTAGAGGAAATGCTTTCAGTTTTTCACCATTGAGAATGATGTTTGCTGTGGGTTTGTCATATATGGCCTTTATTATGTTGAGGTAGGTTCCCTCTATGCCCACTTTCTGGAGAGTTTTTATCATAAATGGGTGTTGAATTTTGTCAAAAGCTTTTTCTGCATCTATTGAGATGATCATATGGTTTTTATTCTTCAGTTTGTTAATAAGGTGTATCATATTGATTGATTTGCGTATAGTGAAGAATCCTTGCATCCCTGGGATAAATCCCTCTTGATCATGGTGTATGATCCTTTTAATGTGTTTTTGGATTCTGTTTGCTAGTATTTTGTTGAGGATTTTTGCATCGATATTCATCAGTGATATTGGTCTGTAATTTTCTTTTTTTGTAGTATCTTTGTCTGGTTTTGGTATCAGGGTGATGGTGGCCTCATAGAATGAGATTGGGAGTGTTCCTTCCTCTGCAAGTTTTTGGAAGAGTTTGAGAAGGATGGGTGTTAGCTATTCTCTAAATGTTTGATAGAATTCACCTGTGAAGCCATCTGGTCCTGGACTTTTGTTTGTTGGAAGATTTTTAATCACAGTTTCAATTTCAGTGCTTGTGATTGGTCTGTTCATATTTTCTATTTCTTCCTGGTTCAGTCTTGGAAGGTTATACCTTTCTAAGAATTTGGCCATTTCTTCCAGGTTGCATTTTATTGGCATAGAGTTGCTTGTAGCAGTCTCTTAGGATGCTTTGTATTTCTGCGGTGTCTGTTGTAAGTTCTCCTTTTTCATTTCTAATTTTATTGATTTGAGTCCTCTCCCTCTTTTTCTTGATGAGTCTGACTAATGGTTTATCAATTTTGTTTATCTTCTCAAAGAACCAGCTTTTAGTTTTATTGATCTTTGTTGTTGTTTTGTTTCTATTTCACTTATTTCTGATCTGATATTTATGATTTCTTTCCTTCTACTAACTTTGGGTTTTGTTTATTCTTCTTTCTCTAGTTCCTTTAGGTGTAAGGTTAGATTGTTTATTTGAGATTTTTCTTGTTTCTTTATGTAGGCTTGTATTGCTATAAACTTCCCTCTTAGAACTGCTTTTGCTGCATCCCATAGGTTTTGGGTCATCGTGTTTTCATTGTCATTTGTCTCTAGGTATTTTTTGATTTCCTCTTTGATTTCTTCAGTGAGCTCTTGGTTATTTAGTAACGTATTGTTTAGCTTCCATGTGTTCGTTGTTTTTACATTTTTTTCCCTGTAATTGATTTCTAATCTCATAGCGTTGTGGTCTGACAAGATGCTTGATATGATTTCAATTTTCTTAAATTTACTGAGGCTTGATTTGTGACCCAAGATGTGATCTATCCTGGAGAATGTTCCATGCGCACTTGAGAAGAAAGTGTAATCTGCTGTTTTTGGATGGAATGTCCTATAAATATCAATTAAACCTATCTGGTCTATTGTGTCATTTAAAGCTTGTGTTTCCTTAGTAATTTTCTCTTTGGATGATCTGTTCATTGGTTTAAGTACGGTGTTAAAGTCCCCCACTATTATTGTGTTACTGTCGATTTCCTCTTTTATAGCTGTTAGCAGTTGCCTTATGTATTGAGGTGCCCCTATGTTGGGTGCATATATATTTATAATTGTTATATCCTCTTCTTGGATTGATCCCTTGATCATTATGTAGTGTCCTTCCTTATCTCTTGTAACATTCTTTATTTTAAAGTCTATTTTATCTGATATGAGCATTGCTACTCCAGCTTTCTTTTGATTTCCATTTGCATGGAATATCTTTTTCCATCCCCTCACTTTCAGACTGTATGTGTCCCAGGTGTGAAGTGGGTCTCTTTTAGACAGCATATATATGGGTCTTGTTTTTGTATCCATTCAGCGAGACTGTGTCTTTTGGTTGTAGAATTTAATCCATTCATGTTTAAGGTAATTATTGACATGTATGTTCCTTTGACCATTTTCTTAATTGTTTTGGGTTTGTTTTTGTAGGTCCTTTTCTTCTCTTGTGTTTCCCACTTAGAGAAGTTCCTTTAGCGTTTGTTGTAGAGCTGGTTTGGTGGTGCTGAATTCTCTTAGCTTTTGCTTGTCTGTAAAGCTTTTGATTTTTCCATCAAATCTGAATGAGATCCTTGCCAGGTAGAGTAATCTTGGTTGTAGGTTCTTCCCTTTCATCACTTGAAGTATATCATGCCACTCCCTTCTGGCTTGTAGAGTTTCTGCTGAGAAATCAGGTGTTAACCTTATGGGAGTTCCCTTGTATGTTATTTGTCGTTTTTCCCTTGCTGCTTTCAATGGTTTTTCTTTGTCTTTATTTTTTGCCAATTTGACTACTATGTGTCTCGGCGTGTTTCTCCTTGTGTTTATCCTGTATGGGACTCTCTGCACTTCCTGGACTTGGGTGGCTATTTCCTTTCCCACGTTAGGGAAGTTTTCGACTATAATCTCTTCAAATATTTTCTTGGGTTCTTTCTCTCTCTCTTCTCCTTCTGGGACCCCTGTAATGTGAATGTTTTTGCGTTTAATGTTGTCCCAGAGGTCTCTTAGGCTGTCTTCATTTCTTTTCATTCTTTTTTCTTTATTTTGTTTCACAGCAGTGAATTCCACCATTCTGTCTTCCAGGTCACTTATCCATTTTTCTGCCTCAGGTATTCTGTTATTGATTCCTTCTAGTGTATTTTTCATTTCAGTTATTGTATTGTTCATCTCTGTTTTTTGTTCTTTATTCCTTCTAGGTCTCTGTTAAACATTTCTTGCATCTTCTCGATCTTTGCCTCTATTGTTTTTCCGAGGTCCTGGATCATATTCACTACCATTATTCTGAATTCTTTTTCTGGAAGGTTACCTATCTCCACTTCATTTAGTTGCTTTTCTGGGGTTTTATCTTGTTCCTTCATCTGGTACATAGCCCTCTGCCTTTTCATCTTGTCTATCTTTCTGTGAATGTGGTTTTTGTTCCACAGGCTGCAGGATTGTAGTTCATCTTGCTTCTGCTGTCTGCCCTCTGGTGGATGAGGCTATCTCTCAGACTAAACTTTTGAGCAAGAATATTTAAAGACCAAAGAAATTGGAGGGAAAAAAACCCTGCAAATATCTGTTCCAAATCAGATCTAATACCCAGAACACTCCAATCCCAGAAGCTCACTTCTTTGAGTGGATGACAAGGCTGTTTTATTCATGTTCTTAGAGACCGAATGTAAAGTAACCTGAGGTGTAAATATAATGAGTAAGGTATTCCATCTCACGAGGTAATTTACATTGCTATAGATTAAAGATTTCTTCAACTGTGACCACTCACATGTTTCCAGATGGATTTCTGTTCTAGGCCACTTTATAAAGGAATTGAGAAGAAATAGTTGTCTTCTGTGATTCAAACTCTGACACTAAAGAACACTTCAACTGGGCATATACCCAGAGAAAACCATAACTCAAAAAGACACATGCACCCCAATGTTCATTGCAGCACTATTTAAAATAGCCAGGTCATGGAAGCAACATAAATGCCCATCAACAGACGAATGGATAAAAAAGAAATGGTACATATATACAATGGAATATTACTCAGCCATAAAAAGGAACGAAATTGGGTCATTTGTAGAGACATGGATGGACCTAGAGACTGTCATACAGAGTGAAGTAAGTCAGAAAGAGAAAAACAAATATCGTATATTAACACATATATGTGGAATCTAGAAAAATGGTACAGATAAACTGGTTTGCAAGGCAGAAATAGAGACACAGATGTAGAGAACAAATGCATGGACACCAAGGGGGGAAAGTGGTGGGGGGGCGGGTGGGATGAATAGGGAGATTGGGATTGACATATATACACTAATATGTACAAAATAGATAACTAATAAAAGCCTGCTGTATAAAAAATAAATAAATAAATAAAATTTAAAAAATTTTTTTAAAATAAAGAATCCTTCAATTGCTTTCCTTTGGATTAGAGTTTAAAGTTGAAAAACAAATTTATAATTCTTTTTTTTAACAGCTTTATTGAGGAATAATTGACATACAAAAAGCTATAGATAGTTAACATATACAACTTGTGAGTCTGGAGATAAGTATACACCCCTGAAACCTTCATTATTATCAATTCCACAAACGTATCCATCATTTCCAAAAGTTTTTACCCACCCCTTTTTATTTTTTGTCTTTTGAGGTTTGTTTGTTTTTTTCCTTTTGTGATAAGAGCACTTAACATAAGATCTACTCACTTAGCAAATTTTTAAGTATTCAATATGGAATTATTAATCATAAGCCCTGTTTTGTACAGTAGATCTCCAGAAATTATTTTGTAAAGTGGAAACTTTGTACCTTTTGACCAACATTTCCTCATTTCCCCATTCCCTGCCCTCCTCCCTGGCAATCACCATTTTACCCTCTGCTTCTATATGCTTGACTATTTTAGATTCCACATATAAGTGAAGTGATGCAGTATCTGTCTTTCTGTCTGGCTTATTTCACTTAGCATCATGTCCTTCAGATCCATCCCTACTGTTGCAAATGGCAGGATTTCCATCTTTTTTAAGGATAAGTAATATTCCATTATATGTATATGCCACATTTTTTTAATGTGTTCATGTGTCCGTGGACACTTAGGTTGCTTCCTTGTCTTGGTTATTGTCAATAATGCTGCAATGAACATGGGAGTGCAGATATCTCTTTGAGATTCAGATTTCAATTCTTTTGGATATATGACCCAAAGTCAGATTGCCGAAAATTCTTCACATGATCTAGAGAACCAACTTGCCAATCTTACAAACTCTTGCCACTTACCCTCCACTCATTTCTGAGTCTTCATACTCCAGTCATATTACACTATCCTTTCCTCGAATTTTCCTGCTCACCTTAGGCCCTCCTAACCTCTGCCAGGAATATATTCTAACTACCTCTCCCTGAATTAACTAGCACTTATTCAGTCCCCTGTGATCTTCTCTTTGCCATAACCCTGCTGGGTTGTGTGTCCCTGTTAGTCATTCTGATGATGTCCTTTATGACACTCACCATTTCTTACTCCAAATCTACTTTCTTTATAAACTGTAAGCTCCTTGAGGGCTGGGGCTTTTCCTGGCTTATTCAACACTATAACCAGCATCAATAGAATATATTTTGATAAATACATGAGCTTGATGAATAAAGAATAAGTTAGGGAAGAAGTTGCACTTTTAACCTGCTTTTAGCTTTTTCGGATGTTGCTATTTACCTCACAGAAGGGAAAGGAAAAGAAAGAATGTGCTATTTGTAGCACATATTTTTTTTTGTGAGCTGTATCTTAATGTACAAGTAATTTCACAGGCATCAGTCAGAGATTTTTACTCCAAGAGGCTGCTTCAAGAAAGGCTTTAATTTTTAATATTCTACTTCTTCAAATAATAAGAAATGTAATTAGCATCCCATGTTTGTTCAATAAAATGCATGTAGTATGTAATTATTAGCCATGGTAGTAGAGACTGAAAATAATTAAGTAAACACAGTTAAGTGTCTTACTGTGCATATTTTTCAATAAAGAGCCTGATTTTATGAATCAGCTGTCAGTCAATGCTCTTGTTAATTTTCTTCTGCAAGTGTGCTTTATCCATTTTTTAAATTTTAAATGAATCAAAAGTACAAAATAAAATAGAATAGACTTTATTACATTTCTGCTCATCCTTTACTTATGTTTAAAGGTGAAAGCCTGCTGGTGAGGATGGACCTGTGTCAGCAGTCATCCTTAGTTATAGCCATAAAAACCCACAATTCAAAATCATCATAAATGAGCAACCTAGTTTCCTGTGAAAGAATAGTCAACCATTATTTTAAATTAAGTGCCATATTTTAAATTTAAATTAAGCCCATTAGTCTTAATTTTTATGAGCATCACTGTTTTTAATTTACTTTATTTATTTGTTTATGGCTGTGTTGGGTCCTCGTTTCTGTGTGAGGGCTTTCTCTAGTTGTGGCAAGCGGGGGCCACTCTTCATCGCGGTGCGCGGGCCTCTCACCACCGCGGCCTCACTTTGTTGCGGACCACAGGCTCCAGACGCGCAGGCTCAGTAACTGTGGCTCACGGGCCCAGCTGCTTTGCGGCATGTGGGATCTTCCCAGACCAGGGCTCGAACCCGTGCCCCCTGCATTGGCAGGCAGACTCTCAACCACTGCGCCACCAGGGAAGCCCAGCATCACTGTTTATATGTCAGCAGATCTATAAAATGGTAAGTTAGATGCAGCTACTATGAAATCAAAGCTATAAAGTCTCACCTTGGTGGTGCCAACTAATAAGTAGCTGGTTTATGTAGATAGAAAACTATGTGCATCCTAGGGAGACAAATTATGTCTCGTTAAACTGAACTGAAGCCACTTGCTCATGATTGCTTGTTATAACTGCTTTAGACCATTCATCCTAGATTCTTAAGGGCCTTATCACCCCTTGACTCTCCATGTCAATCATGGGATCCACTCTTTTTCTTTTTCTTTCTTTTAGCTTTGTAAACTTAATTACCTATGCTTTTTCATGCCTATTTGTTTCAACTAAAATAATGTTAATTATGTTAGGCCCCAGGTTGACAATAAAGGGTAGAATGGGGTTTCACAGACTCCACCATGCAGAAATAATTTTATATCTGGCAAAAATACATGTATGCAGTATAGTATGATGGAGAGTCCCCAGACTCATAGTCACAGGAAAACTTTGATTTAAATCTCAGGTTTGTAGTATAGTCTGAAGTCAGGGAGCCTGATTCCTCCAGCTCCATTTTTCGTTCTCAAGATTGCTTTGGCTATTCGGGGTCTTTTGTGTTTCCATACAAATTGTGAATTTTTTGTTCTAGTTCTGTGAAAAATGCCAGTGGTAGTTTAATAGGGATTGCATTGAATCTGTAGATTGCTTTGGGTAGTAGAGTCATTTATCGAGACAGTATGGTACTGGCACAAAACCAGAAATATAGATCAATGGAACAGGATAGAAAGCCCAGAGATAAACCCATGCAAAAATGGTCACCTTATCTTTGATAAAGGAGGCAAGCATATACAGTGGAGAAAAGACAGCCTCTTCAGTAAGTGGTGCTGGGAAAACTGGACAGGTATATGTAAAAGTATGAAATTAGAACACTCCCTAACACCATACACAAAAATAAACTCAAAATGAATTAAAGACCTAAATGTAAGGCCAGAAACTATCAAACTCTTAGAGGAAAACATAGGCAGAACACTCTATGACATAAATCACAGCAAGATCCTTTTTGACCCACCTCCTAGAGAAATGGAAATAAAAGCAAAAATAAACAAATGGGACCTAATGAAACTTAAAAGCTTTTGCACAGCAAAGGAAACCATAAACAAGACCAAAAGACAACCCTCAGAATGGGAGAAAATATTTGCAAATGAAGCAACTGACAAAGGATTAATCTCCAAGATTTACAAGCAGCTCATGCAGCTCAATAACAAAAAAACGAACAACCCAATCCAAAAATGGGCAGAAGACCTAAATAGACATTTCTCCAAAGAAGATATACAGATTGCCAACAGACACATGAAAGAATGCTCAACATCATTAATCATTAGAGAAATGCAAATCAAAACTACAATGAGATATCATCTCACACTGGTCAGAATGGCCATCATCAAAAAATCTACAAACAATAAATGCTGGAGAGGGTGTGGAGAAAAGGGAACCCTCCTACACTGTTGGTGGGAATGTAAATTGATACAGCCACTATGGAGAACAGTATGGAGGTTCCTTAAAAAAAACTACAAATAGAACTACCATACGACCCAGCAATCCCACTACTGGGCATATACCCTGAGAAAACCATAATTCAAAAAGAGTCATGTATCAAAATGTTCACTGCAGCTCTATTTACAATAGCCAGGACATGGAAGCAACCTAAGTGTCCATCATCGGATGAATGGATAAAGAAGATGTGGCACATATATACAATGGAATATGACTCAGCCATAAAAAGAAACGAAATTGAGTTATTTGTAGTGAGGTGGATGGAGTTAGAGTCTGCCATACAGAGTGAAGTAAGTCAGAAAGAGAAAAACAAATACCGTATGCTAACACATATATATGGAATCTAAAAAAAAAAAAAAAAAAAGGTCATGAAGAACCTAGGGGCAAGATGGTAATAAAGATGCAGACTTACTAGAGAATGGACTTGAGGACATGGGGAGGGGGAAGGGTAAGCTGGGACAAAGTGAGAGAGTGGCATGGACATATATACACTACCAAACGCAAAACAGATAGCTAGTGGGAAGCAGCAGCATAGCACAGGGAGATCAGCTCGGTGCTTTGTGACCACCTAGAGGGGTGGGATAGGGAGGGTGGGAAGGAGGGAGATGCAAGAGGGAAGAGATATGGGAACATATGTATATGTATAACTGATTCACTTTGTTATAAAGCAGAAACTAACACACCATTGTAAAGCAATTATACTCCAATAAAGATGTTAAAAATAAATAAATAAATAAATCACAGGTTTGCTATTAAGTGACTCTGCTCTGTGTCCTTAAATAAGTAATTTAAACCTGCAGGTCTATTTCTTTTTCTCAGTATTCATATGAGGGCTAAATAAGGTTTTATATATAATATGATTATTGTGGTGCCCAGCAAATGGTAAATGCTCAAGATATTTTAGTTATACATTATTATTTGTAAAGTAATAAAATTATCTGCTAGAATATTCAAGACCCCTTGCAGATTTTAACATACTTAATTCTATAAGTACTATTTATAAATGTATGTCACCAAAGCAAATGATATGCTACAATACATAATTAAGGTGATAGTCATAGTTATTAGCATGAATAACTAATAACTATGAATGCATGAATATGAGTTAACAATTTTATATTAAGAACTCAATAAATAATGTGTGATATTTTGGTATCATATAAATAAAACTAGCTTTTATCATAAATTTGATCATTTAATTCATGATTTTTAATACTTGTATTGAAGGTCCATCAAAATGCTAATTTTGACCTAACACTTTGGGTGAATTTATGGAAGGGATATAGTTTTATAGTTCAATTCCATATTTGTTATTTAGAATTTTTAAAATCATCCAACAAACATTGAGTTTCAAGCACTGTGCTAATTCAAAGTAAACAATGTTAATTATGTTTATTATATTTTTTGATAATTAGATTCTCAGGCGAGTCCACAAGATCCTGTGTAGTGGAAGTGGAAATTTTCAGTAAAAAACATAAAATGCAACTCTTTTATAATGCTAGTAAGTGTGTATATGTCTCAGGAATTACCCAACATGCAAACAACAGCTGTGAGTGATAATCAAGAGGATAAAAAAAAAATATGGGTACAACGCCTCCAAAGAATCAACAGTAGATATTAGACCGCAGAGATCAAATGTCTCAGCAACAAGCTCTCAGCCCCATCCACCAAGTAGACTTATTAACTGGGGATGGGCTGGTTGCTCTCTGGAAAAAAAACAGTTGTCATAGAGTAAGTAAGGGAGCACCTTATACACTTTTCACTTCTTCAATTCAGCCAAGACAGAATTTGGGATTGGCTGATTCATTATGTCTTCAGAAAAAGAAACATCCTCCAAATTAAAAGGAAATCTATCTTCCTTAGTTCATCTCTTCCTTGGGACTTTAATCTTAATGGAAAACACTGGTAAATTATCTCTTTCTCCATGGCCAGTCCTTTATGTAAGATTTTTCTCAGAATTTGCGTTTTTAATTATGGCTCATTTTTAAACTGAATTTTGCACAAATATCAACTGCTCCATCAACTGAGGAAAAATGTCTTATGAAGTATTATTATGACGTATGAAGTATTATTTATCTTAGGTAGTGGATGTAATGCTATTGTTTGAGACAATAGTTCTCTTTTTGAACCCATTTAAGCCAGCTCAGCTGTGAGATGTTCATTACTCTAGTGAAAGAAAGAAAGGAAGAAAAGATGGAAAGGAGGAAAAGAGAGAGAGAGAGAGAGAGAGAGAGGAGGGAGAGCAGGGAGAGGGAGGTGAGAGGGAGGGAGAGATGAACAGATAAACTCAACTTCAGTCAGTACTGTCAAAAAACTGGAGTGTTCCTGTATATCCACAGATCAGATATTTATTCCCAATACACACCAATTTTTTTCTTTCCCCAGATTATAGAATAATCATGCTTTAGTTCAAATCCTCAACAAGACAACAGGAAAACTAGAGGAGGCTGTGTATTTGGAAGTCAGTATCTTCAGAGAATGCACCTCTTCCTACATTTTATCAGTCTGTTGCTAGAATAAAGAAACTTAAAGCTGCTTACAAGTGGCTAACAAGTTCTATAATCAAGGCTTACTAAGGAAATATGAAGTATACTACTGAAAGAATAGGGAAGTTCATTCTAACACAAAATGTGCTACTTGGTGAGCTACAAGATTGTGAATCCTTAGGGAAAATTTAGAGAGGAGTCACTTGGCCTAATGCATCCACATTTAAGCAGAAGTGCAAATAAAGTTCACATAGCAACTAAATCTGTTAATTATGCTGATATGTAGAGAAGAGGTTGAGACAACAAAATTATTATTTCAGGTGTGGAGACCACTGGATACCCACTACAAAGTTGTAGAATGAAGTTTGGTGTGAACATGAATCCCATTACATCAAAGCCCACTAACCAAGGCTTTTAGAAAAATAAGTAAATCATTCCAAACACTAGAAAGAGGTAATGCGTTTTATTTCCTTTGATCTCAGCTTATATTTATTTATGCACGAGAGAGTACACATTTAATGTAGTCTAAATACATGACTCAAAATGTTAGATAACATGGAAGGTAATTGAAAGCAGATCTAAAAGAAAAGAAAATACTGAAAAAGGCCACCTCATCTCTTCAGTGAATCTTATTGGCATTTAGAACTGCCCTGTAATGACCACTTGTTGGGTTTGCTCAGAACCCCTTCCTCCTCTTTTTCTAAGTGTACCCCACTTTTCCTTATTACACCACCCCTCTTCCACCCCATGTGCTCACTGTGGGACATTGTCAGTCTTGATGTCCAGCCCCACCTGCCAAAGGAGTGAAGTTATCACTTAGGTCCACCAATTGGAGAACATTATTTTCCTTACTATAAGAATTTGTTCAGGGATGGACATATGATGCCAACATCTCCAACTAAGTCACTCTTGAGACTGGATGCTGAGGCAGACAGGCTCTCTCTTAGCGGAGGGGAGTCACAAGCGAAGAGTGTATACTTTGGGTTACCACTGTCCATATTTCCTAACATGTGGCTAGAGCCTGTATGAAAAAGAAGTCACACACCAAAAGAGCAGAACCATGAAACAGAGGTTAAAATAGAAATGTGAGGATATTATTCCAGCCCCTGGATCCACGTGTGCCCAAAACTATTCAGACTTCCCTGTAACACGAACCAGTACATTCCTCTTTTTAACTCGTTTGTGATGAATTTCTGTCACCTGCACCTGAACAGTATTGTTATATTGTTAACACAAACAGTATAACAATATATTGTTATATTGTTGACCAATATAACACAAACATGTGTCCGTGGTTATGAGCACATAACACAAAGTGTCGAATCAGAAGACTACAAACTGGAAAGCTAGAAAGACTCAGACTTCACTCCAATAAAAAAAATTTTAATTAAAAATTAAAAAAAGAAAAAAGAAAGACTCAGACGATGATTTCCCAGTTTCTATAATAAATGCTATAGAAAAAAAAGTGATTGAAAACCTGAACTCAAACTCCATCTGATTTGACCTATCTAGTATCATAACATCACACTGTGTTTTGAGACTGTAAGATTTAGTATTATGACAATTGTAATGAAGGTTAGCAAACAGCACTTTCTGAGCCCTTATGACCATGATGACACCCTCTAGAGATAGTTTTCTTTTGCTTTCCCATAACTGCAGATGGTGTCCGTGGCCCCTGCCAGTCTTCTCCCAAAAAGAAGCTTAATGTTTTTTGTAACTGGGAGTAGAGAGATAACGTGGATAAAATGGAACTATTTATTGAAAAACAAGGATTTCGGAGCATAAGATTTACTTAGGGTAGGTCAACAGATAGTTGGACAGTGCTACCCTCCCTCACGCAGAACACAGCCCATGTAAGAACTGCATGAGTTGTAACGCCTGCTTCCTTTCCTTCAGGACCCTGGAAACATACCTCTGTCACTTAAGTTACCGACTTTCTCTATGCAGCGAGGAGGATATGGTAGAAGCCCAGATACGACCAAAAGCGTTGTGAAAAAATCCTCAAATGGCACATATCCCAATGAGGCACATGTTTCTGTCCTAAATTCAGCTCCATGTCTCTCACACATAGCCTTAACTTAGCTGATGTTTTTATAGCCTGGTACTAGTTATCTTGAATCCAACAAAATGAACATCAGCATTTTGACCCTCTGAATCAGACTAATTCCAGAGTAAGTATGCAAATTAGTTTAGAACCAAGCCACCCTTCTTAAACAAAGTTTACCTTTTCTATCCAATTCTGAAGAATTCAAAAGGAAATTTGCTCCACGTCCTACCTAATAATGCCTGATTTCCCTTAACTCAGAGCCCATTAGAGCCTTCTATCCAGTTGCGCAGAGCTGAGAAAGCTGGAAAAGCAGAGGGAAGAACTGAACCACGGCTTGCAAGTTGTGAGAAAGCTGGGGAGCACCTCATAACTAAGCCAGAGCAATGCATTTCATCTGTTTGTCCCTCTCTTTTTAAGCCAAGCCTCCAATGACAAACACATCCCAGAAAATGGAGAAGATAAACATTGCAAAGTGGTTAAAACAATCCCCTGTCCTACAGAATCTTCAAGGAAAAATTGTCACTGAAATTTTATTGGCACCTTTCTTGTGGCAATTTTATACCAAAGGCTATAAAAATGTATCATTCCCTTCGACCCAAAAATTCCACTCCTGAGCATTTTTCCTAAGGAAATAATTCAACAGAAGGAAAAACTAAGTACACAATAATGTTATTTGCAGCTCCATCTAAAATAGTAAAGCATCAGAAGCAATCTTAATGTATAATAATAAGGAATGTTTAAATAAATTATTGTGTATAAATCAATGGAATATTACACAGCCATAAAATTATAATTATACTGTCTTCATATAATATTCAGTGAAAACCTATAAAATGATACATTTGTTATTATGATTACAATTATGAAAACTAAGAATGCATATAGATGAACATTAGGATGGAGTACAAAAAAATGAAAGTAATCATGTTAGGATTGTGAGGTCATTGGTGACCTTTCTTTTGTCATAATTAATTTCCATTGTTATTATAAGTCAACAGCAGCAATGACAAGAACCTGCCTTCTCCTTTAGGGGAGAAAAGTCAACCATAGTCATCCATTCATTCCCTAAAGAGACTCATCCTCAGTAGCTCCCACGTGCCAGAGTTCATTCAGAATTAGGGATACATTCACCTAAAGTCAAGTATGCTCTGGCCAACAATCCTCCCCTTGTTCCATGAGATTAGAAAGTATTATAGGGCTTTCTCACTTTCTATTTCTGTAATTACTATTCATCCAAATGGTATACCCATTTCCCCTCACATATTCAGTATCTCTGAAATTGAGATGCATTTTCTAATTGATGGCATGTTAAAATTGCTGTCCCCCAGGTGGCAGTTGTGATGAAGTTGTAACTACCTGCCCATGTGCAAACTTGGTCATAGATCTTCATAACTCACTTTAGTTGAGTTATTTGCATTGTAGGTAGTAAAAATAATGAGTTTCACTACTGTCTTTTAAAATTTGGACTATTATTTGGCATTAAATAAAAAGTGATTATACATGTGGAAAGCCATGGATACTGAGCAACAGGGTATAAATGGAGCAAAGATCTTTGTTACAGGAGTGACTATAATTCCACATTTTCCTGCAATAACAATCAATTTATTGTAATCATATTTTCCTTATTATACATGTACAAAGATGGTAAATAATAAAAGAAAGTTCTAACTCTATGTAAGTCTAAAATAGTCTCTTGATAATGTAAAATAAAAATTTTAAGATGTAAGAAACATCGTGTCATAGTTTAATTGAGAAGCATTATTTTCAGTGTTATATTAAATGATGACACCACTTAAAAAGTCAATTGCTAGCACAGATTCAATAAATTCAGTAACAGACAGCACTACCCACTGATGCTGACTTCCTTTTGTCTTTAACTACTTCTCCTTTCTCCTAGGTGATATACAGGAGTTCCACAATTTTCCATACTTCTGATCCATGCTGGAGAACTTAAGTGCTAAATATGGTATGAAGAAATCAAGATTCTGAAGAAAGTTCCATACCCTAACCTATACTGAGGTTAGTGCTCCTAATTGTTCAAAGGAAGGCAAGGGGAGACAACAACAGCTCAAGGATTGATGTCCAAGCTGGAGAGTACTGAGTCTGTCAGTAAGGGGTTTTCTGTTTGGTTTTTGGTTGGTTTCCTTTTGGAGCACTCCCAGTCAACAGCACACTTTTCCATTGGTAACCTGAGTACCTTATTCACATTTATGACCTTAATGCTTGAGGGGGAAGAAGCAAACATGCTCTCCTCCTCACCTTGTCTTTAAAATTCCCCTGTTGTTGACAGTTAACTCCCACACTGAGAGGGCAAAGAATGAGGGTTGGAGGGTCTTTGTCACTTCATTCCAACAAATGCCCTCTCTCAACTGTTTCTGCTGTTAGGGATTTTTAAATTGTGATGCTGCTGCCTCCATGAAAATACGCTCTAGAACCTAAGCCCTGTTCTCCTTTTACTTTTCTTTAACTTTCATAAAGGTGACATTTCTGCAGAAGATAAAGCAGTCTCAAGTACCCTCACATTAACTCACGCTCATATGTGTCAAAAAACTGGAACAAGAGAATGTGAAAACAAGAAGCATTTCCTTTTAGTCTTTTTGGTTAATGTCCTAATACTACATTACCTACCAGCAAAGGGTTCACATAACCTACTGGAAATTATCATGAGCCAGAAGCAGAAAGGTGCAGTGTCACCTTTCCTCCAAAATGTACTTACTGTTTCCTCACCTCGTCTTCAAACACTCTTCCAAATCTAACCTGTCCTTGAGAGGGTTGGGCAGGCTGATCTGGACAGGGGTCATCCTTGAGGTGCTACTTTGCCTTCACACAAGCAAACCTGGTACTGGCATCCATCATGTCTCTATTTAAACGTCCCCTTCTCAGAGAGTCCTCCCCTGAAAAAGAGTGTACACACACACACAATAACCCATGCATGTTCTTGTGTTCCTGTTCCTCTTCATCCTTACTCTGCTTTATTTTTAACATAGCACATGTCACCACCTGATATTTTATTTGTTTGTTTATTGTCTGCTTCCCTCAACTAGAATAGAAACCCTAAAAGAGCACGGATTCTGTCTGTTCTGTTCACTGCTATGCCCCAGGTTCTATTATACCTGTCAGTTAATAGTATGCGACCAATAGGAGGTACTCAATAAAACTGTTAAGTGAATGAACAAATGAATGATACAACTCAGCTTCGGCATCTATGAAATGAAAGGGTTTCAGTAAATGACCTATGAGTTTTCTTTCAAATATAACATCCTAAAATTTTAATCTGTTGTTGGATTATTCAACTGATATTTAAATGATCTATTAGGTTACTTCAAAACAGGATCTAAGTTTTACACTTCTCAAGGGTGTCTTCTGTTTTGAAGTATCTACCCTAGAATCTAATAGGTGCTACCAAAAAATGGTAACAATTAATCTGTCATAAATCAGTCAATGTGGGAAAAGAAAGATTAATCTTCATTTTTTTCCTAACCTCTAACTTTTCTAACTTCAAACCTAACTTCTGTTGATCAGGCAATCATCAATAGCAAAAAAGAATATTAGCTAATATTGATTAAACACTAAGTATAGGAAATATTTAATTCTTGAAACCACCCTATCAGATACATACCACTATTGATCCCATTTTACTTTTTACATATTAACAAACAGAGCCAAAAATTGGCAGAGCAAGGCTTGAATGCATAACTCTGTGACTCTAAAGTTGGTTTCTTAACGTTATTCTTTGGACCTGGGATTCCATTCATTATTCTCCTTATTCTGAATTCTAGCTAGAAACACCCCTGTTACAATTTTTCACAAGAGCATATAGCATAGGTATTTTTAGTACCTTTTTTCCTTCTCTCTTCACCAATTTTCTCTTCCCACCCCACTCCACAGTAGTATGCTTTGCTTTTCAGGAAGAGGTTCAGAAGCCTTGTGTCAAGCACTAGCGAGGCCAAGCGAGGAGAGGCTCTTAACAGAAAGAAATGATATTAGAAAAGGGAAAGAAGAAATGTGTTGGTGTTATGATTGATCACAGACGAGCGAACATACACTGCATTTCATCCTGTGGTGCCTGCAACTGATGAGGCTCAGGTGAACACAGGAAAGAAATTGGTTCAACGCTTCCATAGCAGTTTGCCTTTAATCTTGATTTGATGAGGAATCCAAAGGAGAGCTTAGCAGGAACTGGGACTCGGGTATATATGCATGCCATACACTGCAGCACCGGGCGCTGCTTCCCTCTGCCTTTGCCTGTCACCTGGCCCACACCATACATCCTGATGATCAGAGCCTTGGTCACATCTTCTCTCCCTTTTCTCCTTTTGCTGTTCCCACATTGCCATCATTCTGTCTTTTCCTCAAAGAGCTTGTGTGGATGTCCATAGAATAATTATATTTGCATTTGGGAAGGTGTTTCTGGCAGCAGTGAGGAGCATATACTGAAATAAAATAAACTTTTAAGGCAGGGGTTCCAGTTAGGAAGATAAGAGGCAGTTTCAATAAAAAGCAGGGCTGCACTTGATCGAGGGCAGTGGCAGTAGAGAGTGGGTTCCGTTTCAGGGTGCGATGGTGCAGCAGAATCGACACTGCCTCCAGTTAAGGGCTCTCAGGTAACTGGGCAGCAGCACAGCGGTCTGACACCGCCTCATTCTGAACCTGGACGCTGTCACAAGTGGAGGTTACCTCTCATTCATCGTCCTTCTGTACACTTGCTCCCTTCCATCCTCACACACATGTTCATTGACTCTTACTCCTCACTCAGCTCCCTCGTCCCTTTTAAACTCACCTTTACACCTGCCTTCAAGCCCTTACGGGGCATCTTGAGTGCAGCAGGGACAAATATTGAAGAGTTCTGCCAGGGTGTATAATCCACAATTCAGATGAATTTAAAAGATGATCACTTTGCATATTGAGTTGCTTGAATTTATTTAAACCTTGCTCTGAATATAACTACTTAAAAATCTACGTCAATGTTAGTAATCACAGACTCATGAACACTTATGAATTCATTAGGAACAGGTTTTTACTGAAAACTTTATTGTCATTGAACAATAAGTGCTTATTTTATGTGTACTCTTGGTTGGTTCAAGCAGGAATACCAGTCTTAACTCCTCACCTGGGGGGTAGCTAATGGAAAATGGAAATACAAGCATTGTGTTTCTCCACAAGTTCAGTTCTACAGGAGACACAGCAGATTAAAAAAAAGATTCTTGATGAAATAAATGTAGGAAATGTTGCATACCCTCATCCTTTCTTGAAGCATCTTTGATGTTCACATTACCATCTCAAAGGCTCTGGGAAGTCCCACATTAAATAAAACTATTTAACAGGGCATTTCCCAAACACTTCAGCCATTAAAGCACCATATAAACTTGGGAAATCTATTTAGTCTGACTGTGCTTCACTGCTTCTCCGTGGTGGTAGAAGTATTGGGCCTTACTTCCTACAGAAAATGCTAGAAAGAACTGATGAGCACAATTAAGAGTCACTTAGCAAATGGAAAGTTGCTGCCCCCTGAAAACATGGGGAGTGTCAAGTTTGTGCCAAATATAGACCATTGTTCCACTGTTCCATGGCCCTCCTTTCCCAAAACACGCCAGTGTCGCCTCTTGCATTGAAAGGATGAAAGCACACTCTGGCCATTGCAGAGTAAACTTAAGAGGGAAAAAGGAAACAGAGAGAGAGAGAGAGATGGAGACAGAGACAGAGACAGATCTCCCCCAGAATGAGCTTTCCTGTGAGATTAATGGGGCTTTCACCTTACACGGCCGTGAGAGAAGACCTAGCCACATATCATCACATATTTTCATAAAATTTGCAAATAAGAGATCTTTAAACTGCAATGGTTTAGATGACAGTCTCTTTCCACTCTGATTTCCCATCTGTTACATTTTCCCCTGCGTTGGATGATTTTGGTGTAATTGTGAATCACTCTGGGTTTTGGCTAAGAAGTTAAGTTAGGGACACACCGAGTTGAGTTTAACAGTACATGTTTATATCACTTCCAGTCATTTCTGTTAAGTTGTGACCAGCCATCCCAGTGTGGAAATGACCTCCAAAAGTACTCCTACAGTCCACTACACCAACCTACCGGGCATCATGATCTGAAATGCATGACGAGAAGTTAAGCCATGATGTTAACATGTCCTATGGTTGACCCAGCACCAGAACTGTTGGGTTGTGAAAGGGAAACAAGGTTTGAAATGTAGGAAGTCAAAAGCTAATTTGTATGATATTTTACACAAAAGATTCCATTCTTATTAATGCATGATCAAAACTGAAGTCTTCTCCTGTCAAAGGTATACTTGGTTATGCAGCACACACAAATATAAACGCACCATATATTTTTCCCTTTTTTGATGAGAATCATTTTTTAATGGAATTTGCCAGAATGTCTGTGTTTGCAGGGCACAAACCTGCAGTTGTTACATGTTTTATGCATCCCAAGATATTAGATTATATCTTGGAATCTCTCTCATATATTGTCCTGATAAACTCTAGTGGTTCTAGATGAAATAGTATAAATATTGTCACTAACACAGTGAAATAGAATAAAGAAACAAGTGCAAATATTCACTAATAAGTCATAGTATGTGATATAAGATTCATTTAACTACAACACTTTTAGCTCAGTACAATAGAGCGGCAATTTAAAATGTATTGAACTACTCTTGTTTGTACTTTAATTTCAGATTCATTTTATATTTTTTTCAGAATTATAGGTAATACCAAAATTCAAGAATGATTTTAATAAAGAAGCCAAATGTAAACTAAAAGAGAACACTGGCTGAAGTTTCAATATCACTAAAATTCTTATTATATCATGATGGAAACTATAACTTGTGGATCAATATCACTAACATGAAGAAAAAAATTCCACCAGGACAGTCTCAAACCAGAAATAAAAAAGCAAAGGGCAGATGAATGTTATAGAACAGAAAAACACAATCTGCATTGCTTAATGAATGTTGTCAGATCAAATAATATTTCAGATTAGAAACCTTCTGCCTAAGAAAACTTCAAATGTCTAAAATCATAAAGTTCGTATACAAAGCAAAGTTTAAAGGGGATTTCCCTAATCTGACAAAAATCCTAAACATTTGCATAACAGCATCAATAAAGAGTTTAAACTGAAATAAATGTTTCTAAACTACCAGTAATACAAAGCAATTTTGAGTCAGTCATGCTAAGGGAAAAACTATTATCTTTCTACTCTCTACAAAAAATGATATTTAAAAATTTATTATCATTTGAAGAGACAAAGAGAATGCAACCAAAAAATGTAACAATTATAAAAGTGCATCTGGAAGTTAATTAATAAAAATAGCGTTCTTTTTTAGGATTTTGTGATGATTTGGGATTTTGTGATGCATTTTAAAATGCATAACTTGTGATTTCTCAGTCTAAATAAATATTTATTTCATACCTAATTTAAAGTTGCATTTGTAACTCTGTATTCTTTTTCTTAAAGAAAGCTCTCCAAATCATTAAAGCCTCAGACCCCGTACAACCTGGACTTGCCTCTGATCCATCCTTTCATAGACTTTAGTGTGCGGATTCATTCAAACAGATTGACACGAGGATTATTTGATAAAATTTCATGTTGACTCAACTCATATTGAATTTAATCAAAACGTATCCCACACCTAGACTTCCTAAGATAAGCTTCTCTGAGCCCAAATCATATCTTGATGTTGAAACAATTTCCTAATGTGAAAAAATAAACAATAGTAGGAGGAAATACTGCTCTCTATTCTGGAAGTTTCAAGTTCGGTCCATTGGGAATGATTCCATAGCATGATTTAGACATCAGATTTTTGAAGATATATTTTAAAAGTGAAGTGCATCTAAATATGATCTATTGGTTATAGAAGCCAGTTTCATGAAGAAAGACTCAAGTACTTATTCATGATGACGTTCCTAAGCAAGGTGATGTAAAACTAATGCTTGCCCTGTGTCCTGTCGCTATGGTGCCACAAATGGACCAACAAAGGAGGTTGAAGACATGACAATTCATCATGGGTCTTTCCCTGCTTAGAGGAACCCTGCAGACTGAGAGAAATCCCTGGAATATACTTCCCTCCCTCACTACCACCCTCTCCATACAGAGATCAATAACCCACTTTCTGTGCAACATTAAATAAAGTATGTGGAGTTCAGGGGATATAGAAAATCTTTCCTAGGGACTCCAATAAGTTCTAAACAGTCTTGGCTGTGACTCAGAAAAATTTAATTGCTTGCTTTCTTAGCTCTCCCCAATCTCTTCTCCACCATAACAAAGAAAATTAAGGAAAAAGGGGGGAAAAAAAGAAGTAGCAAACTAAATACCCAGCAGTTCAATAGGGATAAAAGAGTAGATAGGGTAAAATATATCAAACTAAGATTAAGACTCTTATGTTTCCAAACAGGCATCCTCCTTGAGTGCTTAACAATTCATTAAAAATAGGTACACACATCCCATCTGCAAGAGTTAGTCTTCATAATTAGCTTGTAGTACAGGCCACACTCAGAGAGCTATTAAAAGAGATGATGACTCAGCAACGCCTTGGTAACACTTCTGTATTTTATTGTTATGTTGATAAGCAATTGAAATGGCTGTAATTAAAGTGACCTGTAATGCTACTTTTAGTGATCTCTTCACTGTCAAAATTAAATATATATGGCAAGAAAAAGGAACCTGGCATGGTAAATAGCATAAAAGGAAAACAAATGTCGCTCTTATGATGCCACTCTACAGTCACAGAGGAAGAGAATCACTGAAAAGTGTATGATATGGTCCATTTTCCAACAAAGCGGTTTACATTTCTTACTCCTTATACTATAAACTATTTTTGAACTGCTCTGCATTCCTCAGATGACAAGTGTATCATTAGCCCTGTAAGAAGTCCTCCTTGACTTGGCTGTAAAATCAGGTTACTCCTGTGCTAGCAGGCTTGAACTTCTGTGATAATGTAGGCTGTGAAAACCCTACTATTCTGAGGGATGGTGATGGGAGAAGTGGAGAGCGGGGCCATTTGGAGGGTACTGATCAGGTCATCCCCTTTCCCCAGTTAGCCGGAAATGACTGAGAGCCCAGCAGGGCCATAGCTGCTGTCCAAAATATGCAGAAGGAATGACCTGGGCATCGCAGAGCTTATCAGTCATTCAGGCAGTCTTCCTGGACTCTGGGCAGGAGAGTCATCATCTATCCTCAGGTCCCTCCCTCCTTAGAGGCAGGTGAACCTCTAAGCCACCCAACACACATGGCCGTCTCCTTCTTGCCTCCGTCTACCACTTGAGACAGCTGAAACAGAGTCACACAACAATACGGCATCAAGAGGAAGAAAAGAGTCCCGCAGTAGAAGCCAAGTGCCTGCTACAGGAAAGACTGTGCAAGAACACATTCCAATCATGGCAATAATCAGTATGATACTGTGCCAACTCACATCACAGCACATATCCATCAGTGTCAGCCTGGCCTTTCTATTCTGCTTCCCACAGAGCAAGAGAAAATCACAGCTCCGACAGCTATCTATCATGTCCGTCATTTTCCTGTTTCAGCAAGACAGGGGAGAAATTATGACCTTGGAGCCTTTGTGAGGTGTAATCTATCTCTCCTTTATTTTCTCTCTGAAGAAGTGGGACTTCACATTACTCATCACTTTTTATATCTATTTCATCAAGTCCAAAGATCTGCATAAATGTAGGATATTGTTATACTCATGAACATTAATATTAACTCCCAATCTAAATCTTTAGATTTCCTTTAGATAGACAAAACTTGATAAAATTCCTGAGGGCCTAACAACCTAAGTTATCTTCACTGACTTAATCTTAGGAAATCCCAGTTTCTTCTCCTTTAACCTATATTTACTTGGATGGAAAGCTAATACACCAGACCAGAGCTTGCATAGATTCTACCCTTAAAGGATTCCCAAGTCAGAAAATTAGTACAGTAATATGATGATTTTATATGTTCAAGATGCTATGTGAGTTGAGAAAGGGAAATTTCCTCCTTCCTCAGGGTCTTCAAATATATTGTTGCCTTTGTCTAGAGAGCATTTAGCGCACTCTCTGCCTGGAAAACTCCTGCACATCCTTTATGTCTTGACTTAAATGACACTTCTCCAGAGACTCTTTCTACTTCCACCATTTCAGGTTTGGTCTACATGTTAGATGCTCCCTTTCACAGTGCTTATAATTATGAAAATAAAATAATTTATGATTATTCATTGGATGTATATATCCCTAACTAGACTGTGACTGCCTCACTGTTTATATGCCCAGCATGTAAAAAAAAAAAAAAAAGGTAAACAGCATATTTGGGATGTCTTAAAAGATAAATGGACTTCAGAAAACAGGCATAGCAATCAAAGAAGGAATGGTTTTCCTGAAAAAGGAAAAAGCAAGTGGAACTTCACATCCATGTGAAAAAGCATGATACCTTCAGGAAACTAATTAGTTGATAGTTCCTTATGGTTTAGAGTTCAAAAGGGGATAGATGATAAAACTGGAAAAATGGGCAGGAACCAAATAACGAAGCTGTGACATGCCAAGGAATTTAAACATCATCCTGTATGTTTTGGGTAGCCACTGAAGACTTACGTAAGAAAGTGATATGACACATATTTTAGAAATATGACTCTGGCAATAGCAAGGAAAGGAAGAGATTTGATGCAAAAAAAACACTGAGAAAGTTATCTGAAATTACGAGTGTCTGAATTAGGGTAGGACCTGAAAATGTAGAGGAAGGGATGGATTTGAGGGACCTGAGAGAAGCAGAAGGAACAGTTATTTGTAATCGTTTGGATGTGGTTGGAAAGGGAATGGGAGGGGTTATGGATGACACCAGGGATCCTGGATCGAGTGACCTGGGAGATGAGTTCATGCCAGTAAACAGTACAATAAGTCCCCTATATACGAACGAGTTCCATTCCAAGAGTGTGTTCGTAAGTCCGATTTGTTCGCAAGTCCAACAAAATTAGCCTAGGTACCCAACTAACACAATCGGCTATATAGTACTGTACTGTAATAGGTTTATAATACTTTTCACACAAATAATACTTAAAAAACAAACACAGAAAATAAAGAAACTTTTTTTAATATTACAGTACAGTACCTTGAAAAGTATAGTAGTACCGGCTACATCACTGCTGCTTTTACGCTTGTTTCCGGACATCCTGGGCTTGAAATAAAGATACTGTATTACTGTACTCTATACAGTACTGTACTGTGAAGTATACAAAAGCACAACCACTTGTAGAGGATGCACGCACATGACAATGTACGCCAAACACGTGAACTAACTTATGTGATTGGACATGCGAACTCAAGTTCACACCTTTGAAAGTTCGCAACTTGAAGGCTCGTATGTAGGGGACTTACTGTATTGCCAGTAGGAAGTGTAGGTTTGGATTAAAGATAATAGAGTTAATTTTTGCATTTACTGAGTCTTAAGTGCCTGTGGGTCTTCCAGTAAGGAGGTCAATCATCAGTTGAATACATGGATCTCACACAGGGAGAATGGCATGTGAACATGGAAGCAGAGATCTTGTGACTACAAGCTAAGGAACACCAAAGACAGCCACCAACCACTGGAAGCCAGAGCAGAAGCATAGAACAGGTTCTCTCTGACAGTTCGCAGAAAGAGCCAACCCTTCCAACACCTTGATCTTGGAATTCTAACCTCCAGAAATAAGACAATTTCTGTAGTTTAAGCCACTCAGTGTGTGGTATTTTGCTGTGGCAGTGCTAGCTGACCAGTACAGCAATCATCAACACATCCACGTTACTCGTGATTGTGCCACAGTTACAACCTTTTTTTTCCCCCCACTTTTCTCTAGAGGCATTTGAAATTTCTTTAATACAAGGTATGAGTGCTGGGTTGTTGATAGCAAGAGGAAGGCCTGGGAGAGAAGGGCAGGCTGAGGGCTGTTGCAGATGAGGAGGGCTGAGCCAGCAGGGGATAGTGAGTGGTACGCTGGAGGGAAGTGGCCAGAGAAGTTAAGGGCTTGTGCTCATTAAGGCTGCACACTCAGACCCTTTTTCTTTTCATCCTATGCCTTCTCCCTATCGCTCTCATCTGCCCTCATGGCATCAATCTCTATTCATTGTTTGATAGCTCCCAAATCTCCACCTCTGTTTCCATGTTCACATGCCATTCTCCCTGTGTGAGCTTGTGTTCAAACCTCCCCTTTTTATAAGGACACCAATCATATTAAATTAGGCCCCACCCTAATGACCTCATCTTAAATTAACTAATGACATTGGCAAAAACCTTATTTCCAAATAAGGTCACATTCTGAGGTACTGGGAGTTAGGACTTCAAAATATGAATTTTAGTGGGATACAATTCAACCCATAACAACAGTGGAACACCATTTATATGTCTTTCATTTTACAAAAAAGTTACTTCATAATAGCTTCCAAAATACTTTCGTAAAATAACATATAAGGAAGTACTCTATGAACTGGAAATTGTTAAAGATACTATAGTTATTACTTTTGATAAAACATTAGTAAATCATACAAATACTATCTCAGAATTATTAAGGGTGAAGCAAAGGGCCCTTCGTAATCCAAATGCCAAGTGTATGGACACCATAAAATGACATGATCATTATGCCAAATTTACAGTGCTTTCTATGCCGCAGAAACATGGGATCAGGGACTTCCCTGGTGGTGCAGTGGTTAAGATTCCGCACTCCCAATGCAGGGGGCCAGGGTTCAATCCCTGGTCAGGGAACTAGATCCTACATGCATGCCACAACTAAGAGTTCACATGCCACAACTAAGGAGCTGGCGAGCCACAACTAAAGGACTCCTCAAGCCGCAACTAAGAAGCCCGCCTGCCACAATGAAGGAGCCCTTGTGCTGCAGCTAAGAAGCCCACCTGCTGTAACTGAGACCCAGCACAACAGAAGAAAGAAAACGAAAGGAAGGAAGGAAGGGAGGGAGGGAGGGAGGGAGGGAGGGAGAGAAAGAAAGAAACATGGGATCAGACTTTTGGTAGATGTTCCTATCACTATTTTAGGCTTTATAACTATCTACATTGTCACCCCCATGGATTTTGTAATGGCTTTGTGTGAAATGAGCTCATTCACCTCTGATGATGTAAGACTCAACTGTTAAGATTGCAGCCATCAGTCCCTGACTAGTCACTGAGGCATCAGATGGGGCCAGTGCTCCCAAGATCATGAAGTCATGGCTTGGCACCCCTCAGCAACCAAGTTTCCATGGTGGTCATTTCAGAGCTTGTGGCATGGCTGGGTGCAGGGCCACCTCAGGGTGCATGCCCAGTCCCATGCTCCAGTGCCAGCCTGAAGTTCCACACCAGCACTCCATGTTCCTGGATAACTTCTTAATGAAATCCTGCTTTATCATTTTCATTAGCTTCAAAGCTTCTTTCCACCATCCTAGAACTGAATTTGTAGATACTGACATACCTCTAAATCCCACCTGAGAAAAGGGATCAAAAGCTTAGACTTCTTTATGATACGGCCCAATTCTATACTCAGAGACCTCAGGCTGATGATGTTTTGCTCTGGTTTCTTTGAGGGCATTTTCATTCAGAACAGGTTTTCCCAAACAGAGTCACAGCAAACAAACCTTTACTCTTCCTTTGTCTCTGCCCTTTCTCCTGCTTCAAAACCTATACTCACACATCTAATTTCCTCCTCACAATACAATTATAAATATCTGCATAGTGCGTCACATACTCCCGTGAGGAACTATGACCTCCTAATCCCATGAGGTAGCTACAGCTCCTGTGAGCCTCCATAAAACACACTGGAGGGCCACAAAGAGGGCCTTCAAATACTGAGAAGTCTTCATTGATTGCTTATTATATCTGGAGAGCCACACAAATCAGTTTACCTGTTAACTTCAGTGTAACTGGGCTGGGAAACAGAAGGTTCTCTTGCTTTAATTTAAAATTCTTTCCCTCTCTTCCTCCTCAAGCTAATTCTAAAGTTCATTCAGACTCTCCCAATAGTCTGTATAAAATAGCCCTAGGAGAGCTTCAAGATGGCGGAAGAGTAAGACACGGAGATCACCTTCCTCCCCACAAATACATCAGAAATACATCTACATGTGGAACAACTCCTACAGAACACCTACTGAACGCTGGCAGGAAACCTCAGACCTCCCAAAAGGCAAGAAACTCCCCACGTACCTGGGTAGGGCAAAAGAAAAAAGAAAAAACAGAGACAAAAGAATAGGGACGGGACCTGCACCAGTGGGAGGGAGCTGTGAAGGAGGAAAGGTTTCCACACACTAGGAAGCCCCTTCGCGGGCAGAGACTGCGGGTGCTGGAGGGGGGAAGCTTCGGAGCCACGGAGGAGAGCGCAGCCACAGGGGTGCGGAGGGCAAAGCGGAGAGATTCCCGCACAGAAGCTCAGCGCCGACCAGCACTCACCAGCCCGAGAGGCTTGTCTGCTCCCCCGCGGGGGCGGGCGGGGGCTGGGCGCTGAGGCTCGGGCTTCCGTCGGATCCCAGGGAGAGGACTGGGGTTGGCGGCGTGAACACAGCCTGAAGGGGCTAGTGCACCACAGCTAGCCGGGAGGGAGCCCGGGAAAAAGTCTGCAGCTGCCGAAGAGGCAAGAGACTTTTTCTTGCCTCTTTGTTTCGCGGCGCGCAAGGAGAGGGGATTCAGAGCGCCGCCTAAACGAGCTCCAGAGACGGGCGCGAGCCGCGGCTATCAGCGCGGACCCCAGAGGCGGGCATGAGACGCTAAGGCTGCTGCTGCCACCACCAAAAAGCCTGTGTGCGAGCACAGGTCACTCTCCACACGGCCCCTCCTGGGAGCCTGTGCAGCCCGCCACTGCCAGGGTCCCGTGAACCACGGACAACTTACCTGGGAGAACAAACAGCGCGCCTCAGGCTGGTGCAACGTCACGCTGGGCTCTTCCCCCGCAGGCTCGCCCCGCATCCGGACCCCTCCCCTCCCCTGGCCTGAGGGGGCCAGAGCCCCCGAAGCAGCTGCTCCTTTAACCCTGTCCTGTCTGAGCTAAGAACAGACGCCCTCAGGCGACCTATACGCAGAAGCGGGGCCAAATCCAAAGCTGAACCCCGGCAGCTGTGCGAACAAAGAAGAGAAAGGGAAGTCTCTCCCAGCAGCCTCAGGAGCAGCGGATTACATCTCCACAATCAACTTGATATACGCTGCATCTGTGGAATACCTGAATAAACAGTGAATCATCCCAAATTGAGGAGGTGGACTTTGGGAGCAACGATATATATATATATTTTCCCTTTTTCTCTTTTTGTGAGTGTGTATGTGTATGCTTCTGTGTGTGATTTTGTCTGTATAGCTTTGCTTTTACCATTTGTCCTAGGGTCCTGTCTGTCCATTTGTTTGTTTGTTTGTTTTATTACTTAAAAAATATTTTTTCTTAATAATTATTTTTTATTTTAATAACTTTATTTTATTTTACTTTATTTTATTTTATTTTATCTTCTTTCTTTCTTTTGTTTCTCCCTTTTATTCTGAGCCTTGTGGCTGACAGGCTCTTGGTGCTCCAGTCAGGCGTCAGGGCTGTGCCTCTGAGGTGGGAGAGCCAAGTTCAGGACACTGGTCCACCAGAGACCTCCCAGCTCCATGTAATATCAAACAGCGAAAATCTCCCAGAGATCTCCATCTCAACGCCAAGACCCAGCTCCACTCAACGACCAGCAAGCTACAGTGCTGGACACCCTATGCCAAACAACTAGCAAAACAGAAACACAACCCCATCCATTAGCACAGAGGCTGCCTAAAATCATAATAAGGCCACAGACACCCCAAAATACACCACCAGATGTGGACCTGCCCAACAGAAACACAAGATCCAGCCTCATCCACCAGAGCACAGGCACTAGTCCCCTCCACCAGGAAGCCTACACAACCCACTGAACCAACCTTACCCACTGGGGACAGATACCAAAAACAATGGGAACTACGAACCTGCAGCCTGTGAAAAGGAGACCCCAAACACAGTAAGTTAAGCAAAATGAGAAGACAGAGAAACACACAGCAGATGAAGGAGCAAGTTAAAAACCCACCAGACCTAACAAATGAAGAGGAAATAGGCAGTCTACCTGAAAAAGAATTCAGAATAATGAGAGTAAAGATGATCCAAAATCTTGGAAATAGAATGGAGAAAATACAAGAAACGTTTAACAAGGACCTAGAAGAACTAAAGAGCAAACAAACAGTGATGAACAACACAATAAATGAAATTAAAAATTCTCTAGAAGGAATCAATAGCAGAATAACTGAGGCAGAAGAACGGATAAGTGACCTGGAAGATAAAATAGTGGAAATAACTACTGCAGAGCAGAATAAAGACAAAAGAATGAAAAGAACTGAGGACAGTCTCAGAGACCTCTAGGACAACATTAAACGCAACAACATTCGAATTATAGGGGTCCCAGAAGAAGAAGAGAAAAAGAAAGGGACTGAGAAAATATTTGAAGAGATTATAGTTGAAAACTTCCCTAACATGGGAAAGGAAATAGTCAATCAAGTCCAGGAAGCACAGAGAGTCCTATACAGGATAAATCCAAGGAGAAACATGCCAAGACACATATTAATCAAACTATCAAAAATTAAATGCAAAGAACAAATATTAAAAGCAGCAAGGGAAAAATAACACATAAGGGAATCCCCATAACGTTAAGAGCTGATCTTTCAGCAGAAACTCTGCAAGCCAGAAGGGTGTGGCAGGACATATTTAAAGTGATGAAGGAGAAAAACCTACAACCAGGATTACTTTACCCAGCAAGGATCTCATTCAGATTTGACGGAGAAATTAAAACCTTTACAGACAAGCAAAAGCTAAGAGAATTCAGCATCACCAAATCAGCTTTACAACAAATGCTAAAGGAACTTCTCTAGGCAGGAAACACAAGAGAAGGAAAAGACCTACAATAATAAACTGAAAACAATTAAGAAAATGGTAATAGGAACATAGATATTGATAATTACCTTAAATGTGAATGGATTAAATGCTCCAACCAAAAGACATAGATTGGCTGAATGGATACAAAAACAAGACCCGTATATATGCTGTCTATAAGAGACCAACTTCAGACGTAGGGACACATACAGACTGAAAGTGAGGGGATGAAAAAAGATATTCCATGCAAATGGAAATCAAAAGAAAGCTGGAGTAGCAATTCTCATATCAGACAAAATAGACTTTAAAACAAAGACTATTACAAGAGACAAAGAAGGACACTACATTATGATCAAGGGATCAATCCAAGAAGAAGATACAACAATTGTAAATATTTATGCACCCAACATAGGAGCACCTCAATACATAAGGCAAATACTAACAGCCACAAAAGGGGAAATCAACAGTAACACAATCATAGTAGGGGACTTTAACACCCCACTTTCACCAATGGACAGATCATCCAAAATGAAAATGAATAAGGAAATACAAGCTTTCATTGATACATTAAGCAAGACGGACTAACTGATATTTATAGGACATTCCATTCAAAAACAACAGAATACACATTTTTCTCAAGTGCTCATGGAACATTCTCCAGGATAGATCATATCTTGGGTCCCAAATCAAGCCTTGGTAAGTTTAAGAAAATTGAAATCGTATCAAGTATCTTTTCTGACCACAATGCTATGAGACTAGATATCAATTACAGGAAAAAATCTGTAAGAAATACAAACACATGGATGCTAAACAACACACTACTTAATAACCAAGAGCTCACTGAAGAAATCAGAGGAAATCAAAAAATACCTAGAAACAAATGACAAGGAAAACGCGACAACCCAAAACCTATGGGATGCAGCAAAAGTAGTTCTAAGAGGGAAGCTTATAGCAATACAATCCTACCTCAAGAAACAAGAAATATCTCAAACAAACAACCTAACCTTACACCTAAAGCAATTAGAGAAAGAAGAGCAAAAAACCCCCAAAGTTAGCAGAAGGAAAGAAATCATAAAGATCAGATCAGAAATAAATGAAAAAGAAATGAAGGAAATGATAGCAAAGATCAATAAAACTAAAAGATGGTTCTTTGAGAAGAGAAACAAAATTGATAAACCATTAGCCAGACTTATCAAGAAAAAAAGGGAGAAGACTCAAATCAATAGAATTAGAAATGAAAAAGGAGAAATAACAACTGACACTGCAGAAATACAAAAGATCATGAGAGATGACTACAGGCAACTGTATGCCAATAAAATGGACAACCTGGAAGAAATGAACAAATTCTTAGAAATGCACAACCTTCCGAGACTGAACCAGGAATAAATAGAACATATGAACAGACCAATCACAAGCACTGAAATTGAAACTGTGATTAAAAATCTTCCAACAAACAAAAGCCCAGGACCAGATGGCTTCACAGGCGAATTTTATCAAACATTTACAGAAGAGCTAACACCTATCCTTCTCAAACTCTTCCAAAATATAGCAAAGGGAGGAACACTCCCAAACTCATTCTATGAGGCCACCATCACTCTGATACCAAAACCAGACAAAGATGTCACAAAGAAAGAAAACTACAGGCCAATATCACTGATGAACATAGATGCAAAAATCCTCAACAAAATACTAGCAAACAGAATCCAACAGCACATTAAAAGGATCATACACCATGATCAAGTGGGGTTTATCCCAGGAGTGCAAGGATTCTTCAATATATGCAAATCAATCAACGTGATACACCATATTAACAAATTGAAGGAGAAAAACCATATGTTCATCTCAATAAATGCAGATAAAGCTTTCGACAAAATTGAACACCCATTTATGATAAAAACCCTCCAGAAAGTAGGCATAGAGGGAACTTTCCTCAACATAATAAAGGCCATATATGAGAAACCCACAGCCAACATCATTCTCAATGGTGAAAAACTGAAAGCATTTCCACTAAGATCAGGAACAAGACAAGGTTGCCCACTCTCACCACTATTATTCAACATAGTTTTGGAAGTTTTAACCACAGCAATCAGAGAAGAAAAAGAAATAAAAAGAATCCAAATCGGAAAAGAAGAAGTAAAGCTGTCACTGTTTGCAGATGACATGATACTATACATAGAGAATCCTAAAGATGCTACCAGAAAACTACTAGAGCTAATCAATGAATTTGGTAAAGTAGCAGGATACAAAATTAATGCACAGAAATCTCTTGCATTCCTATACACTAATGATGAAAAATATGAAAATGAAATTAAGAAAACACTCCCATTTACCATTGCAACAAAAAGAATAAAATATCTAGGAATAAACCTACCTAAGGAGACAAAAGATCTGTATGCAGAAAATTATAAGACAGTGATGAAGGAAATTAAAGATGATACAAAGAGATGGCGAGATATACCATGTTCTTGGATTGGAAGAATCAACATTGTGAAAATGACTCTACTACCCAAAGCAATCTACAGATTCAATGCAATCCCTATCAAACTACCAGTGCATTTTTTCACAGAACTAGAACAAAAAATTTCACAATTTGTATGGAAACACAAAAGACCCCGAATAGCCACAGCAATCTTGAGAAAGAAAAACGGAGCCAGAGGAATCAGGCTCCCTGACTTCAGACTATACTACAAAGCTACAGTAATCAAGACAGTATGGTACTGGCACAGAAACAGAAATATAGATGAATGGAACAGGATAGAAAGCCCAGAGATAACCCCATGCACATATGGTCACCTTATCTTTGATAAAGGAGGCAAGCATATACAGTGGAGAAAAGACAGCCTCTTCAATAAGTGGTGCTGGGAAAACTGGACAGCTACATGTTAAAGAATGAAATTAGAACACTCCCTAACACCATACACAAAAATAAACTCAAAATGGATTAAAGACCTAAATGTAAGGCCAGACACCATCAAACTCTTAGAGGAAAACATAGGCAAAACACTCTATAACATAAATCACAGCAAGATCCTTTTTGACCCACCTCCTAGAGAAATGGAAATAAAAACAAAAATAAACAAATGGGACCTAATGAAACTTAAAAGCTTTTGCACAACAAAGGAAACCATAAACAAGACGAAAAGACAACCCTCAGAATGGGAGAAAATATTTGCAAATGAAGCAACTGACAAAGGATTAATCTCCAAAATTTACAAGCAGCTTATGCCACTCAACATTAAAAAAACAAACAACCCAATCCAAAAATGGGCAGAAGACCTAAATAGACATTTCTCCAAAGAAGAGATACAGATTGCCAACAGACACATGAAAGAATGCTCAACATCATTAATCATTAGAGAAATGCAAATCAAAACTACAATGAGATATCATCTCACACTGGTCAGAATGGCCATCATCAAGAAATCTACAAACAATAAATGCTGGAGAGGGTGTGGAGAAAAGGGAACCCTCCTACACTGTTGGTGGGAATGTAAATTGATACAGCCACTATGGAGAACAGTATGGAGGTTCCTTAAAAAACTAAAAATAGAACTACCATACGACCCAGCAATCCCACTACTGGGCATGTACCCTGAGAAAACCATAATTCAAAAAGAGTCATGTACGAAAATATTCATTGCAGCTCTATATACAATAGCCAGGACATGGAAGCCACCTAAGTGTCCATCAACAGATGAATGGATAAAGAAGATGTGGCACATATATACAATGGAATATTACTCAGCCATATAAAGGAACGAAATTGAGTTATTTGTAGTGAGGTGGATGGACCTAGAGACTGTCATACAGAGTGAAGTAAGTCAGAAAGAGAAAAACAAATACCGTATGCTAACACATATATATGGAATCTAAAAAAAAAAAAAAAATGGTCATGAAGAACCTAGGGGCAAGATGGTAATAAAGATGCAGACTTACTAGAGAATGGACTTGAGGATATGGGGAGGGGGAAGGGTAAGCTGGGACAAAGTGAGAGAGCGGCATGGACATATATACACTACCAAATGTAAAATAGTTAGCTAGTGGGAAGCAGCCGCATAGCACAGGGAGATCAGCTCTGTGCTTTGTGACCTCCTAGAGGGGTGGGATAGGGAGGGTGGGAGGGAGGGAGACGCAAGAGGGAAGAGATATGGGGATATATGTATATGTGTAACTGACTCACTTTGTTATAAAGCAGAAACTAACACACCATTGTAAAGCAATTATACGCCAATAAAGATGTTAAAAAAAAAATTTGCCCTATCCTAACCAATAAATAAATAAATAAATAAAATAGCCCTATATCAGAAGTCCCACCTTCCCAGTCACAAAATAGGAACCACACGTATTTTGTCATAATACCCACTTCCCAACTCAGAGCCAATGATGCTATATAAAATTTTAAGTTCAGAATTCTTAGAATTAAGTTGCTGTCAAACCAGAGAGGACGTATATTGTGACTCACTGAAGAGAAAAATTACAAAGGGTTTGGGTTGGCTTCATTCAGCTGGGTTGATAGCTAAGGGGCAAAGGAATAAAAGCAAGGAAGCAGAGTTATAGAAAATGAAAATCTACTTTTATTGAAAATTAGTCAGGACATGGTTGTGGGGTGGCACAAGACCTCACAGTGTCCAGGATGACCTAATGGAGTGGGCCAGGTTGGGGGGGTGAGGGGGACACAGTCAAAGACCTAGGCAGTAGAACAAAAAGGTTGCTAGGAGCATGGTGGCCAATTTGTGGGGAACTTCTGTGAGGTCATCATGTCCTTGGACCAAAAGCCAATGGAAATAGCTAAGTTACGAAGGCTGCCTGGAGGCAAGAAGGCCAATGCCACAAAAAAAGGGGCTGAGGAAAGACATAGCAATGATGACAGGGAGACGTTGAGAGGGACCGTTTAGTATCTCAAAACCAGACATGATTTGAAGAAATTCAAATTTTCTTTGAATTTTTTGAGTTTGACGGAACTCCATCCTTCTCACCAGGGAGGCACCTCACTCACAAGACTCTTTGCTCTTCCTGCTGTCGTGGCTGCCCACCCCACCTCCTATACCTGGAGTGACATCCACGGTCATTCATGTGATGGAGCATCTTTCTGTCTGTGTATCTAGTTTTTGTACCAACCTAATAGAAAACCAGATTTTTCTATGGATGAGGCCAACAGGATGATAATAGACTTTTACTCCTCAAGAGCCTTGCAATAGGCTCCATTTAACTCCTGAAATCTTCTCATCCCTTCACTCTTGCTGGAACCATTTGAAATCTATTTTCAATCACTGTGGAAGAGTGATCAGTAGCCTTAGCTACTCCTCACTTGAACCTTCACAGAAAATGAATCAAACCAGCAAATGAGGAGGAGCATTTAGCAATGTGAACATCTGCTTCTTACCAACTCCACTCTTCTATAGTATATATCCTCAATCCAGCAGTGAGAGTCTATACTTTAGACTCTAAAGCAATGCCTAGATTTGCATGTGGCTCATTTAAATGTGCTTATCTGCACAGGAAGGGGTCAGGTTGGGGCTGTTCCCAAAAGCATCAAGAACCCAGAGGTAGACAGTTTGACACTGCAAGACCCTGTCACAGCAACTCCTTTTACCCTTTTTTATTCATGGGGTAATAGCAGCAGAACATCAATCCAAGATGTTCTTGGATCTACTAGAAATGGGACAAGATGTTGCATTTTATTTGGTCTTGGATGGATTAAATAAAGTGAAAATGAATCAGAAAATAGCAGGCAGTAAAAGCATCCCAACAGAGTTTTCCTTTTTTCTAAATAAAAAAGTGCAAAAGGATTGAATGCTTGAGCTATATGGTGCATTATAGATGTTATTGACCAATAAATCAAAAAGGTAGAGGACATCTAGAAAATGCAAACATAAGCAATTTGACCAGGTCCAGATGAAATACAGCCAAAAGTGCTGTCAGGAACTGCCTGGCTCCCTGCTCCGTCTGCTTGTTCCCCTATTTTCTCTGTCTGTGGGTTCACTGCTGCCCACACGCTGACCTCATCCCTGTCCAGGGCAGAGAGCATGTAATAAAGAGTCCTTATAAGGCTCACCATATATATCAGCCAGGTCATTTTCTTGCCATGTATTTCCTAATTGAATCTTCGGTCCAGACACTGGGTCTGGGCACTGATAACTTCTATCTGACCCTCTGGGCCAGTTTTCTGGCCTTTGTCACTCAACATGACTATGTACGTGTTTCCCAAGCTCCAGCGTTCTTGCTCCTGCTCCTCCAGCCTCTGATGTGGCTGGTCTCCTTCGGCCTTTATTTCTTCCTTGCTACTCCGTGTCCCTGCTAAGGTCCTAAACTTGGTGAGCTGTCCTGATACATGAACTTCCGGACTTCTGTAGACTTCAGTGCTGTCGGAGCCCACCTTCTGGACCATTTTCAGGCCCTACTCTACTGCTATCCCAGTCCCTGTACTAAGAGCATAAAGAAAAAGATTTAGGAGTCACAGGGGGACTATTTACTACTATGGGTTTATGGATATTTGCTAAGAGCTAGAGATAGATATAAACATAAATCCATATGGATGTTCTCTACTATATTAGGGGAGAAAATGATTACCCTTAGGCAAATCTGAATAATAACCGAAGTAAGTTAAGATACAAAGTAGGAAATGGGTTGTAAGCAATCTGAGGACAAAGAATTAATGAGTATTGAGCAGGAGCTGCAATTTTAAAAAAATTTACTCCGAACAATGAAATATTCCACAAAATAAGGACTTCAATAGTGCTTTGCCAAAAAAAAAAAAAAATTAAATTGAGTAAATATATAAATGCAAGATACAAATCTTTGGGGCAATGACTCTAGAATAAAATCCATTTAAAGGATACACAACAGCTTCCCCCGTGGCAGTATGGCAAGTCACAGCTGGGATCATTGGAAGCTGTGGTTGTTCCTTCTCTAACTGGCCACCCAATCCCACTGTCATAAGGCCACTGATGGTTAAGAGGTTTGATTCTGTTGCACCTCATCACTGACCTCATACCCTTTTTCTTCCTATTTTCAGTCTCTACTGGGTCCTCCCAGGAACTCAGGGCTTAGAGGAATGGGCAGCTATTACTCATTAATAAATTTGAAGCCAAGGACCCATCAGCTCAGAAGTTTTTGCCAGACTGATGGAAATCCTGTTTCTGTCACAAACTGACGTAAGGGTGCGATTATGTAACTATGCTCAAAAAGCTATCAGGAGGGGCTTCCCTGGTGGCGCAGTGGTTAAGAATCCACCTGTCAATGCAGGGGACACGGGTTCGAGCCCTGGTCCAGGAAAATCCCACATGCTGTGGAGCAACAAAGCCCGTGTGCCACAACTACGGAGCCTGTGCTCTAGGGGCCATGTGCCACAACTACTGAGCCCACATGCCACAGCTACTGAAGCCTGTGTGCCTAGAGCCCGTGCTCCGCAACAAGAGAAGCCACCGCAGTGAGAAGCCCACTCACCACAACAAAGAGTAGCCCCCGCTCGCCGCAACTAGAGAAAGCCCGCGCGCAGCAACAAAGACCCAACGCAGTCAAAATAAATAAATAGATAAATAGATAAAATAAATTTATTAAAAAAAAAAAGCTATCAGGAGATCTGGAAGCTGCATCAGAATATGCTTCCTGTCATCAGTAAACTCTTCCAGGCAGGAAACTCTAAACATTATCAAAAGTCCTAATGATAACCATGGTCATCTAGAGGTGGGTATGCACTGGAAGTTGTGTTCTTGAACCTGACCCTGGAAAAACACCTACATTCAAGTGGTTATAAAATACTTTGTAAATTGACTAATGCAACAGACTTTAAAAAAAAAAGTGTGAGAAAGCAAATGCAAAAATATTTGCTAGCTTTCAGGAGAGAAACCCTAAAAACAACAAATGACTTAACACCTATAATTCAGACCTGAAAAGAGTCTCTGATGTAGACTGCCCATGTTTTAAAAAAAAAGAGGCACTGGAGTTTTTGTTAATAGAAAAGTGGAAAAATGAGATGACAGACAGAAGGTGATGTTGAGAGTTGATCACATACCAAACCAACTATTAATGGTAAGAGGGGAGAAGCATCAGCTGGCCTGAGGACCAGCTATAGTAATCAGGCTAATTCAGAGCTCTGCTCACTGTTTTCCAGAGAACATTTTACATAGTGTTAGTTTTTTATGGCTGGGGTCCACTACTAGCTAACCTCTTAAATTTTTAATTAAAAAAAATTTTTTTTGGAACAACAATCCCTTTGAGAATCTGAATTCTTGGACTTCTCCCTGGAGGAGAAAAATGCAGATAAAGTACAAATTTTACAAAAAAATTGCAGAGGATTTGTGGGCCAATGTCCAACTCATGAATCCACAAGTCATATGTTTAAAAACCCCTGCATTAGACTAATTTTTTTTAAGATGGATATAAAGGAAATAATCTGCTCATGAACACTTCAAAGGATATAAAGAATAGGGAATGATGTCCTAAAATGCACAGTCCAAATTTGCAAAAGGCAGGTAAACTCAAGTGCTATCACACATCAGATATAATCTTTGAAATGCTCTCAGTGAGGTATCCCATCACAGCAACACCACTAAGAGAACCACCCTAGGTTACTATGTGTTACTATTTTTTTTAGCCTCTCCATCTCTTCTTTACCCTCTTACGTATTCCTCTGTCTCCTCTTTGTTGTTTCTCTCCCTTGTCCTCCACCAGCCGATTTCTGTCACTTTTTTTTTTCAGTGACTCTACTCCTGCCCTAGGAAGTATAAGCCAGAAACACATTTCTCTACAGCTTCAGGTACCTAAATACACCAACCAACCAACAAGTTAAGCTCCTTGAAAAGTTTCCTCAATGTCACAAACAATGCTTATTAAACTTTAAATTGCAAGACAAGGTCACCCCCCCAAAAAAATATAGGAATGAGTCTGAACTACTTGATGCTGAAGCAAGTCATTCATTCAGCAGACAATTGCAGAGCTTTCTGTCACAGTTTCACTAGATCGGCCACGAATTGAGAATGGATAACTGCTATATGACGATCTGAAAAAGGGCAATCAGAAAGAGAAGTGATTGGAAGGCCAGACAGCAGAGAGAGTAATCAGAGACTAGATGGCTTTCTGGAACAAATACATCATTTGGATCATGTTTAAAACAGCAGAAGACTCTGAAAATAACAGCAGCAGGCAAGATCTGAAGGACAGTGTTTTAATATATACACAATATGCAGCAGACATTTGTCACACATCCATCTTCCCATATCCAACACTTCTGACTGGTGACCATAGTCAACAGGGTCATCTTCTGTCACAAAGGACTAATGCAGATTTTACAAAGCACTATTAGATTTGTCAAGTAGTTTTGAAAGGGCAATGAAAAGTGTTGGCTATTATTATGATTACGCACAAAAACAAAAAGAATGCATCTGAATAAGGTTTTGTTAGGTAGTTGGTGAGGCATGGTAAAGCACAGAAAAGAGGAAAAAATGAAGTAAGCAAGCTGGACCCAGTTCATGTCACTTTCCTGAGTGATTCAGGCTTCGAAATAAACAAAGAAACATTGTGAGCACTTACTAAATGCAAGGCAGTGTTCCATGCTGTAAGCCAGTGATTTTCAAATCTAACTGTCCATAAAAATTATCTGGGTGAGCTTTCAAAAATCAGATTCTAGCGACTCTCCTTAAAACTTCTAAATCAGAATCTCTGAGCTGGGGCCCTAGACTCTGAGTTTTTAAAGGGAACCTCAGGTGATTCAGATACAGCTAGTTTTGAAACTGCTGCTACAGGACATATAGAATTAATAAAACATAGTCCCTGCCCTCATGTACTTGACAGTATAATTTTTGAGAAAATGTATTAGTGTAGATAAAATGTGAAAGTATCAAGTGTTACGTAACAGTACAGCAATGCAAGGGATAATACAATGCAATAGATAATAACGTCCATTTTTCTTTGTCCTTTGACCAAGCCCTGAGAAATGAAGGTTCTGATACAAAGATTAGCCCGGACAAAAAAAAACTCTCCAGTTTACTAAATTATTTCAGGTTCAAATCAAAATTTATGTGGTTATAGAAGGCAAACACTGTGTGAGAAAAAAATTCAAGTAAATAAAAAGATTTATCTGTAGCCAAAATGATTTCTACCATAATTATAAACATGTAATCATTCCCCAAACTAACAGTTAGCACAAAGCTAATGATTAAGCAACATTTATAATAATAATGAAAGCACATTTGAAGAACATGTTAACATCTTTCAAATTTTAACAGCCCCTAAAAAATAATTTTTATTTTAATTTGTCTAACTAAATTGACTACATTTGCTTGTCACTAATCTAAAAATCTGACTACAAATTACAAACACATCATTGTATGAAAATAAAAGAGAAGAAGAAATAAAAGAGCATAAAATTTACAACAAATTAACCAAGTTCTTGATAAATTACATAGGTTTCACGGTCAAAACCCTAGTTCTGGTCATAAGTCTTCTGTCTTTGTCCTGAACATGCTTTGGGTAGCCTTCAGGTGTGGCGCAGGCCCTGCTTACCAACCAGCAGTTCCCTGAAGTCACCTGCAAACAAGCCTTGGCTTCTGAGTACTGGCTGCCCTAGAATTCCCAGGACCCCTGTTCGAACACCCTCCCTCTTTACCTTGGACCCCTAAAGGTAACTATTTCTCTGGACTATGATTTGTTGATGCTGTACCCTCTTTCTTGCCCATAGCCCTTGTTCACCTTTAATCAACATGAATTTCACAATATGAACAGTATTTCTAACAAGAATTTCATTTGCACTAGAAATGTTGTACCTAATGGCATCTTATCACACCAAATAAATTATTTTGAAATATTAATAAAATAATCATTGACTATTTTTGCCACCTTAGCTCATCATTGGGCTAGTTACCTTCAGAAATACAAAAGAATTTGAAGATATGTCATCTGTTCTTTGTAAATTTAAAATATAAAAAAAATACCACATTTATGCACAAGAAACCATGAGAAGCAATGTAAAACAATGCAGAACAAGGGTAAAAGTTGTGTGTGCCCTCCAAATATTGGAGAATTTTTTTAAAAAAGAAGAAGAAGAAAAAGTAGAAGCTGCATATAAACTTCCTGCATATAAACTAATAGAAAGAACACCGTACGTGGAGTTTTTGAAAATTAAGTCCTAACCTTACTCTGCTCCCCAAATAAATAGGAGACCTTACCCAAACTGCTCTGTGTCTCAGAGACCCTGTTTGTTAAAAGAGAGATTGAATTAAATCAGTGTTCTTGACTGGAGGAGGGGAGATGAGAACCACCATGAAGAATTTCCAAACTCACACCATCCATCCTATTGTCTAGAAAATTCAGACATCACCTGCCCTATACCTTCACATGAAAGCACAGCAGAATATGGAATAGATGGGAAAACTTCATCTGAAAAATCACCCCATGTAATTCTGTCATCCCTCCCTTCCTTCCATGGCCACTGAACTGATGGTCTCCAAGAACTTTTCTATTTCTCACATTCTCTGTTCTCAGAAAAACCAGCCCCATATTGGAAAATCTTGATCTGTACTCTTGATATACAAGAAGACATTAAATAGGCAGAGGCAGTGATTCTCAAGTCTTTGTGGACATAAAAATTCAATTTAGTGAGTATTTATTAAGCACCTACTTTGCACTAAGGCAGTCCTAAGGAATCAGTGGTAAGCAAATAAACACAAATGCACATGACTCAAAGCCAAAGTCCCTGATCCCACGAAGCTTGCCTTCTCTAGCTCTGTCCCAAGAGATTCCAATTCAGGAGAGCTTAGGTGTAGACCAGAAAGCGGCATCTGAAGATGTAGCCCAGGCAATCCTGATATAGATGATCCAAGGACCACACTGAGGAACATTAGATTAAGGAATCACGTTGTCAGGTCGCTGGAACTCAAAACTTGTTCCACTCATGAGGAACACATGAGTGTATCTGACTGAGCTCATTAAACGTGTCCTCATTTCAACTTCCCCTCAATTGAGTCCCCACAATACCCATGTCAGCACTTCCGGACACCAGAGGAAGTAGGACAGAGAGAAGTCAGGATGGAGAGATAATCATCGCAACTGCCGTTAAACATCTTACTTTTACCAACTTTGCAAACACACATGCCTGTGAAACACATTGCTAGGGTTCTCCCCGGAGATGTGGAAGGGACCCCGTTGAATGAAAGGCCCTGGAACTTAAGCTCCATTGGTCTCACTGTAAACCTCCTCTGGATGGGGTCAGGAGTGGTGGCCAACATTGTAAAGACAGAGGCAAACATGAACACGTGTGAAGGAGATCGTGTGGAATCCGAGCTTGATGCTAGCTCCATTTTAGGAGTTTAATAAATATTTTTGATAGCTTATCATTAAAACCTGTTTGATGTTACCCAACAGTAGTGACTCGTAAGGAAGCAGGAAATAAGGATTGTTTTAGATTGTTCCTTGTAAGTGGGATGTATGTGTTTTAGTCTGAAAACTCATATCCAATACTTCTATTGTTTTTTAAAATACAAACTACAGAAGATTAGATTGACAGAATCTTCTTGACACAGACTATAGAGAGAAAGCATTATAGCAGTTATGGAGTTGAAGGACATAAATTTCTTTAAGGTTCAAGAAGGTGTGGATGAGGGACAGGTAGGATGGAGAGAGAGAAGAGCTTGATTTAGTCTCCGTTCCAGTTCCCTGCCTTTGTCTTTCCCAGATCCCTACAGGCAAATGAGCAGCCAATCCAGATGGGAGACAGGACTTTCACAAGACCCAGCCTCCCCTTGGTGACAGGAAGATTGAAGTCAGGGTCTAAGGGATTTTGATGCTATGCTGGAGAGGTTAGATTGATCCTAGAGCCCATCGGGCTGATTGTGATCAGCTTGGGGTTTGGCAAGACAGCTCTGGTCATGGTGGGGGGGTTGGACTGGCACAAGGAAGGTCAAGTTGAGCCTACAGAAGAGTCAGAAGTCTGTGGCACTGGTCCATGAGAGAGATGGTGAGGCACGATCAACATCAGTGGCAGTGATGATGAAGATCACAGGACCTGGAGCTGCAAGGAGGGAGGGGAGTGCTAGCACCGTTCCCCTCTGGCCCCAGCTCCAGCCCCCCAGGAAAGCACTCGGTCACTATTCTCCTACCACCTTCCTGAGATTATCACTTCTCACCAGTCCTCAGGGGCCACGGTTCTACTCCAGCTTTATACCCACACCTGCCTAACAAGTTCTGTTCAGCTTAGAGAGAAGACTGAGAACATAAAGGACTCTACAAGAGGGGTAGGGCCAAACTGGGGATCTTCCAGTGCCCAGCTACTTCATTATCTACAGTATGACCGATACCGTGTGCCAAGCGGATCGCATCTTCCAGGATTGAATTTTTCTAGGTTGTAACAATATAAAACAGTCTAAGCAATGCCAAACTTTAATGCCAGCTTGTCTGGATTTCTTCCTCCATCTCAGACTCCCCCAGGCAATTTCTGTTTAAGTTAGACAAGCTTCAGAACCCTCCTTAATGTGCCTACTTTTTAGAGAATTGCCTCCTCCGCCCAGTGGATTTCCCAGGGAGACTAAGCTGCTTGGTTCAGAGCCATTCCACTCCATGTCAAGAGCTAAAAAGACCCATCTAGATCACCAGGGATCAGGAGCCAGCTGGGGCATCCTCTGCAGGACACAGGTTAGTCCTTATCTCTTATACCCAAACCGGTTTTCTCCCAACTACAGCAAGCTTCTCCCTTACACAATGGAGCAAGGTAGGATAGGGAATGGTTAGCACTCAGACAGACTGAACTTAGGCTATGTGGGACTCCAGACAACTTATTTAACCTCTCTGTGCCTCACATCCTCATCTAGGTAATAGGAATAATCATTTACCTACTTTATAGGACTATTATGGGAATAAAATAATATATGTGAAGTATCAGCATATGTAGGTATGCTATAAATATAAATTATATCAAATATAATGATAATGATATTATCATTATTAAAATTTAATTGAAGCAGTCATGAATATATGAGCCCCGAATGGCCTATTTTCACTGAATTTCTGGTTAAATAAATAAATAAATAAACAATTGAAAAATCCTAAATGGGTTTTTAGGGTAGTACAACATGACAACAATATTTCCATAATTTTAAGGTTGGTGCCTGAATGCATGCACTTCCTCTGCCTTTTCAGACGAACTTCTCTGGTTTCTCCTCAAATACTTTTAGATGCAAGCTTCCCCAAGACTTTTATGAAGCAGGCAGATACAAAATATACATAAGGATCCCTACTGGAAAGTTGCTTCAACAAATACCCCATGCCTTGCTGCTCATGCTATTTTCCTGGATTTTACTCTATTAGATTCTAATATGCTCTTGTATTTGAACCTGGCCCAATATAACCACTGAGCTCTACTACATAACCATATCTTTCTTTCCCTTTTCCCCCAGCCCTCTCAGAATATAGTTAACAGAGTCTCCAAATTGCAATACGGTCCTTCTTATTTTTGAATTTCTGAATTCTTATTTTAGAACAGTGGTTTTCAAACTTGGACGCATGTTGGAATCACGTGAAGAACTTTACAAGGTACATATGCCTGGGTCCCACCCCCAGAGAGTGTAAGTTACCCGGTCTGGGCTACAGCCTCAATATTGGGATTTTTTTAAAAAGCTTTCCAGATGACTCTAAAGTGCAGCCAAGGTTCATCACCTCTGATAGAGGGATTTCGTGTGGCTGCAGAGATTTGAAGGCTGGGACCGAAGATCCCCTCCCCTGGGAGGCCTCCTAGAGTTCCCCAAAGTCATGTTGTCCACATCTCCCTCTATTCCCTAAAAGCACCTCCTTTATAGCACCGCTCATGCTGATTTGCACTGATTGCTTCTATGTTCCTCCTTAATTCTTCATTGTGAGCCCCTGAAAGCAGGGAGCATTCTTCTCTCATTCCCAGCACCTCACAGAAGCTGGTGCATCACAGGAGCTCCGTGAACATTTGTCATATCAGACTGAAAGGGTTTATCCCTTCTACCTCCGTGACCAAAGTAACCAGGCAAGAACAACTCTTTCCAGAAAGCCAGGACTGTGGTGCTGCCCAGAGCACTTGAAGGATCCCCCAAGGCACCCCCCCACTGAACCTGCCCCTCAGCAATAAGTCAGAGACATGTGTGCACGGCTCCACAGCTGACAGTTTATAACTTGCAAAGTGTTCTTTCTTTCCTCAAGTGTGAATATAATTAAAGCATCTGCATATTACCGCTTCCATTGTCCCTGGTGCTGGTCCCGGCTCACTGTTCAGATAAGACAAGACTGCTAAATGTGAATACATCTGAAGTTAAAGCAGCCAGGAGATAATGAAAAAGGCTGATTGGAAAGTCCTTATCAACTAAAGAGAGTTCTGAGATATGCAGAGCATGAGGGCTACACATAGTTCTCAGTCCAAAGTCAAGAAGCGGAACTGCTGTTGCTACAAACTCTGCAGGCTTCTCTCCACTGACACAGAAGAGTCCCCCCAACCCCAGGGGGAATAATACTCTACAGAAAGGCGGCCTCTGGAGTTGTATGACTCAGCAGCCCCAAACTGCCTGTGATTGGAAGACTCCCAATACCTGTAACACAAGGCTACTTTCATTGTAAATAGGCTTCAAAACCATCAGAATCACTTCCGGTAATGATTACTACTTTCACACCATAGTCCTGGCTCTTACTCCCAGACTTCACCTCTCCATTCAGACAATATTGTCAATTTCTGAGAACCTCTAGCTCTGAAGTCCTGTTCCAAGCTCCCCTCTCCTCAAGCTCTAACCCCAAGCTCTAACCTAGCATCACCGACATTGTTAAAACCACTGGAAAATTTGGTGGAGTTCTACATTGTAAATTTTGATTGCTGTCTTCATTCTCTTGGGTGGTTGTTACCTTGCTGTGATGAAATAAGGTTTGAGCCTCAGCCCTCATCCCATTGCTGCCATGAGAGAGGATGGTTCAGTCTTTAATGCACCCATCCATGCTTAGGACAAACTATCATTACTCCCATTGTTCAAAGGCTCTTCTCAAGTCAATATGATGTAGCGACAGAGGTTACTGACCTTGGCCCTGGGTGGTCTGGGTTCCAAATTCAGATTCACTACTTATAAGCATTGATACCTTTGGCAAGTAGTCATGCTTCAATATTCTCACCTATAATATGTGGGTGATAGTAACAGTATCCACCTCATAAGATTGTTATGAGGATTAGCTATTGACTTTGTAGACCACTGCCTAACATGGATATATCAGTATTATTCCTAGACCTGAGTTTTGGGGTGAGATTGACTTAGCCAGAATTATACTCATAGCACAAGTGAGCATCTGGTCACCCCTCTTTAGCTCCCAAGATGGGTAAAGTCCTTCCCCACCTCTTTTCTTTTCCAGAATGCCAAGTTTTCCCCCTCCTTGTTGATTAAATATACTTAAAATTGAGATATTATCTTTCTTTCTATTATAAAAATGGTATCCCTCTGTGGACCTAGGACTGTGAAAATTTTCTCTTCCGTCAGATTTCTAGTTCACCCTCTCAGCTTCCATTATTTTTTCATTGGCTACTTTCTTCAGTTACAACCTGCCCACGTCTACTCCAGCCACAAGTTCTCAGCTCCTACCACAATCAGGAAATCATTATTTCCCTTTATAACATTTTATTTATGCTTTTGAAATAGAAAACTGACTTTTAAAAAACCATCATTACCATACTTTAGAAAACCATAATTCAAAAAGGGTCATGTACCACGATGTTCATTGCAGCACTATTTACAATAGCCAGGACATGGAAGCAACCTAAGTGTCCATCAACAGATAAATGGATAAAGAAGATGTGGCACATATATACAATGGAATATTATTCAGCCATAAAAAGAAACAAAATTGAGTTATTTGTAGTGAGGTGGATGGACCTAGAGTCTGTCATACAGAGTGAAGTAAGTCAGAAAGAGAAAAACAAATACCATATGCTAATACATATATATGGAATCTAAAGGGAGGGATGGTTCTGATGAACCTAGGGGAAGGAAAGGAATAAAGATGCAGATGTAGAGAATGGACTTAAGGACATGGGGAGAGGGAAGGGTAAGCTGGGACGAAGTAAGAGAGTAGCACTGACATGTACACACTACCAAGTGTGAAATAGATAGTTAGTGGGAAGCAGCTGCACAGCACAGGGAGAGCAGCTCGGTGCTTTGTGACTACCTAGTGGGGTAGGATGGTGGCGGGAGGGAGATGCAAGAGGGAGGGGATATGGGGATATATGTATGCATGTAGCTGATTCACTTTGTTATACAGCAGAAACTAACACAACATTGTAAAGCAATTATACTACAATAAAGATGTTAAAAAAAAGGAAATATTAAATAATTAATTAATTAATAAAAAACCATTACCATACTTTAAAAAAATTCTTGGAACTATGCATCTATATTTTAACAGAGGACTCCAGGTCCTTCCCACATTTAAAATCACTTCTTAGGACATGAGAGATTTTCCTAAATTGGAAATAACGAGATAAATCTTAGGTGAAATGCTGAAATAAAGAAACTGAACAGGATACTGCAAGATCAGGACAGGAAAGAGGGGACTGTACTTTAGAGTCCCTCTAAGATACGGCAACAGAAAGGTGGCACAGACCACAGTAAGTTAAAAATGTTGATGAATGCTACCTCCAAGGCCCACTCTGACTCTGATTCTGTGTTTTTCCTGCCTGCATGTTCTTAGAAGTTATTTCCTGCTTCGTAGTAACTTGAAGTAACTTGTGGAGAAGACGTAAGTTGGAGAAAGCACATTCCTTTGGGTGGAGAAGATGTAAGTTGGAGTAAACACATTATTTCTAACAGCTCTTCAAAGCAATGAGCTACCCACAAATGACTTATCAGAAAAGCTTTTAGATCCCAGAATGGCCAAGTTTATGGTCTAAAAAATGCCCCCAAAGAACTTTTTTTCTCCTTCAGCTTCCTGTCATTTGAAATTTTACCCACTGGTCTCCCAGCAGTGTTTCTCAGGGTCTCACAATGAGTCGGGCACACATCTCCCAATGAACACATCCCTCCCACCGTGCCTTGGTGTCCCACAGCACGATGGGCCACTACGGGGGAATGATGGAAACTGTCGGTAGAATGGCAATCTGGCCATGTGCACCAAAACAGATAACCATGCCCTTTTATTCAGTTTGGAAGTATGTTTATACTTGACCAATACTTGCCCTGGCCCACTCTCCCCAACCTCTACCACTATTTTATAAGGAACTTTTTCATTTTTCAGTAGACTAGGAGTAAGTTTGGACCCTGAATTAATCACCCAGCTCTATCAACAAAGGTTTCCAATGTACCCCCTTCTATTTCAGCTAATAGAGCCTTTTTAAGAAGAATGGGATTTGGGTAGGTAGTAAAAAAAAGGTTAGTGATTTTGAGGGGAGAGGGAGATTGGCAAGAGCCATGGTATAGAAAAATTGGAGATTGAGGTCTCATGTCAAACTTGGAACTAAATATCAAAAGATATAAATGTGAAATGTTGAATATTGTTTTGTGTTGAAACAGCACTAAATAGAAATTAGGCAAAGGTTCCTTAATTAACAAATGAATCTGGAGAGCTGGATTAACAGACTGGATGCCCTGACTGGATAGTCAAATCTATGAAGTAGGAAGGCTCTTTGAAATCAGGGGACGAAATAGAGTGTGAATACTGTGTAAATGAGAGTAATTGAGGATAAACTTTAACAGCTGCATTTGTTTCCTAGGGCTCCTGTAACACATTACCACGAAATGGATTGTGGTAACACAAATAAACACAGATTTATTTTCTCACAGTCCTGGAGGTCCGAAGGTCAAAATGGGTCTCACTGGGCTAAAATCAAGGTGTGGTTAGTGCTGCATTCTTCCTGGAGGTTCTACGGAAGAACTCATTTCCTTGTCCTTTCCAGCTTCTAGAGACCACCAGCATTCTTTGACCTGTGGTCCCTTCCTCTATCTTCAAGGCCAGAAACAGCCAGTTGAGGCTTTGTCACATCCTATCACTCGGACAGCCTCCCTCTTCCACATTTAAGCACCCTCGTGAGTACGCTGGGCCCACCCAGGTAATTCAGGACAGTTTTCTTAAGGTCAGATCATTAGCAACCCTAATTCCATCTACTAAACTCCTCTTTTCCATGTAAGGTAACATATTCATAGGATCCGGGAATTAGGATGTGGACGTCTTTGGAGGGCCATTATTCTGTCTACCACAAGAACCCTTTTAAAAAACATTAAGAGGGCTTCCCTGGTGGCGCAGTGGTTGAGAATCTGCCTGCCAATGCACGGGACACGGGTTCGAGCCCTGGTCTGGGAAGATCCCACATGCCGCGGAGCAACTAGGCCTGTGAGCCACAACTACTGAGCCTGCGCTCTAGAGCCCACGAGCCACAACTACTGAGCCTGCGCGTCTGGAGCTTGTGCTCCGCAACAAGAGAGGCCGCGACAGTGAGAGGCCCGTGCACCGCGATGAAGAGTGGCCCCCGCTTGCCGTGACTAGAGAAAGTCCTCACACAGAAACGAAGCCCCAACACAGCCAAAGATAAATATAAATAAATAAATAAATAAATATTTTTTAAAAAAAGCATTAAGAGAATGACAATCAGTGAGAGAAGAAAACCCATATGTGGAGAGTGTGGAAATGGGAACCCACAAGTGTAGCTCAAGATTTAAATTAGGTATTACAAATTAAAATGAGTTTAGGGACTAGGTCTCCAGAGGAACTGTATTAGACCACACTTTGTGTTCTAACTCAGGATCATTTGCAATGTTCCCCACTGAAGAACTGGAACAAGATTCTTGAACGGAGATTACTAATCCACTCATCACTCAAGGAAAAATTCAAGCACTGCTGTTCCATGAAGCTCTCCCTACCCCATGGGCAGAATTAATTTCTCTTTCTTGGATCACTGTCCCTTGTGCTTTCCTTTCCAACAGCACTTATCATTCTGTAACGTAATTTCCTGTTTTTGTGCCTGTCTCCCTGCTGGATGATGAGGTCCTTTTGAGGACAGGGACTAAGACTTAGACATCTTTGTATTCTAAGCACCCGGCAAGTGGCTATAGCATGAGGAAGGCATTCAACGTGTAAACTGAATGAAAACCTGTGGGATGAATTGAGAGGCTTCTGAACTACCTCCACTCTTAGGGGAAGGTGAGTGGCTGGTATTTGGGGATTGGAAACTAGATGATAGCTTTAAAAATAAGAATAATGCACACTGAATCTTTAAGTCCTGAGGATGCGTCTGAGAGAGGGAGACAGGAAACTGATAGGAATTAAGAAATGAAGACATGTTCCTCTGACAGACTGCAGACTGAAAAAGCAAGGTCAAAACTCAGACAAGAAAATTTACCTGCTGTGACTTTATACATTCTGGACTACACTTAGCATACAAATGAACATTGAAAAAAATACCCCAAACACCAAAACGACAGCTCCAGGAAGAGCAGTAGGAAATTACATAATTTTTAAGCAGTCAGAATTTTTGGTGAATTAATGTTATATGTTAAGAAAATGTTCTTCGTACACAATTTTTTTCCATAATTGTTATGGAAAATGTTAACACTACCTAGGAAGATGAGCAAATTTCTGAACTGCTTCCATTCTTTCTGGAAATATAAGGTTGATTTTGAAGTTTCATGAATTCCATGTTGAATTTGGGAGAAAGGAGAAACTAAAACCCTGACCCAGCTCTCTGCAAGAAGAAGAAATAGAGGAGAGGGGTCAAGTTGTCACTAAACCGGGTTTGTCTTGCCCGATGCATAGTGAACAAAAACGCTGAGACTCATATGTTTGAGGCAAAAAGAGGGTTTACTCAAAAGGCAGCCAAGCAAGGAGATGGGAGAACAAATCTCAAACCCATCTCCGCAAAGGCGAGGGCTCAGAGTATTCACAGGATGAGGAATAAAGAAGCAGGGTGGTATGAGGCATGGGGCCCGTGGGGCCCGTGGGGCCCGTGGAACACCTGGGGGCACATGGGGCACGTGGGGCAGATGGGGCAAGGTGATTGGGAAAAGGTGCAGGAATGTCGTTCTGCACAGGCGTAACTAAGATGCGGCTCTCTGCAGGTTGGAAAAGTCACCCAGTGGACACCCGCGCATGCCCAGCTAAAGGGTCAGTGGTCCTATCCAGCCTTAACCAGCTCAGCTGCACTAGATTAGATGCAGCTAAGACTCCAAGTTCCTAGAAGCAACTCCAGCCAACATCTTATAGTTCAGGCTACATGCGGCTTGGAGGACATGCAAGTCTTAAAATGACCTTGATTAGTAAAAACAGGTGAAATGGATTTGACTAATCATTACAGACGTTTTAAAGTGAAAAAAGATGGATTATAACAGAATGCATTTACAAAGTACTTTCCTTCACACCACCCTTCACCAAAATCCTTCTTATCCTTCCACACCATGGTTATTTTAGTTTACATGTCCTAGTCATTAGAAAAGAGAGAAAACAAGTTAGGGAGCAATTAAGTACACCTAAAGCTCAGCCATGATAAAGACATTTGGGAATACCTTTCTTTCTTAGTAAAGTTTGTTTTAATTTTTGTTAAAGGTAGTTTCATTCTTTTTTTTTTAATATAAATTTATTCATTTATTTTTGGCTGCGTTGGGTCTTCATTGCTGCGCACGGGCTTTCTCTAGTTGCAGCAAGCAGGGGCTACTCTTCGTTGTGGTACGCGGGCTTCTCATTGCAGTGGCCTCTCTTGTGGAGCACGGGCTCTAGGCATGCAGGCTTCAGTAGTTGTGGCTCGCGGGCTCCAGAGCGCAGGCTCAGTAGTTGTGGCGCACAGGCTTAGTTGTTCCGTGGCATGTGGGATCTTCCCAGACCAGGGCTTGAACCCGTGTACCCTGCATTGGCAGGCGGATTCTTAACCACTGCGCCACAAGGGAAGTCCCAAGGTAGTTTCATTTCTAATTTTTAATTATGGACCAAAGAAGTTACAGTAGAGAACTAGTAGGTCTCCATTATTTATCTACTACCTAATGAGCAACAACCAATTAGAAAGAGTAAGTGAACAGGGGGACTTGGAAAATCAGGTTGGGTTCCATGAGCATGAGAATAGTGTGGATGAGAATAGTACGCCAAATAGGGAGGGAAAAAACAGGTGAAGAATAGCGTC